>NC_074705.1:15024345-15756845 GCF_029448725.1 Salvelinus fontinalis
GCAAATAATCATAATATCATTCTGCCATGACTTACCTTGATTCAAAGCAGCCAAAGGCATTATCTTAGTCACATGACCAACCCATGCTAGTTCCTGCATCTTTAGATCTCCCCTCTTTCTACATTTCTAACGGATATTTTCATCTCTGTCCATGAAACCACTCGCATGTGCAGTGTACATTTTAAAATGGTGTTTTCCCACAAATTGCATTTTGGAACATTTGTGCGTAGCCTACTGCCGTGTGCACATTGCGGCGCTTAAAATGTGAAGAAATAATAGTTTATCGACATTTTAAGCTAAACATTCTGATCTGCTCCGTCAGCCTTTATTAATTAATATGGCGTACACCTCCACTACACTACTTTGATACGCATCGGGGTGATTAAGAAGTGTATATACGCAATGCCCACAAAAAAATATGTGTATACGTCATATACCTGCGTATACCCGTCATATACCTGCGTATAGCATGCTACTGCTAAAACTACCCTGACCCATCTGTTAGCCATGCTACAGCTAAAACTCCCTGACCCCTCTGTTAGCCATGCTACAGCTAAAACTATCCTGACCCCTCTGTTAGCCATACTACAGCTAAAACTATCCTGACCCTTCTGTTAGCCATACTACAGCTAAAACTACCCTGACCCCTCTGTTAGCCATGCTACAGCTAAAACTACCCTGACCCCTCTGCTAGCCATGCTACAGCTAAAACTACCCTGACCCATCTGCTAGCCATACTACAGCTAAAACTACCCTGACCCCTCTGTTAGCCATACTACAGCTAAAACTACCCTGACCCATCTGCTAGCCATACTACAGCTAAAACTACCCTGACCCCTCTGCTAGCCATGCTACAGCTAAAACTACCCTGACCCATCTGCTAGCCATACTACAGCTAAAACTACCCTGACCCCTCTGTTAGCCATACTACAGCTAAAACTACCCTGACCCATCTGCTAGCCATGTTACAGCTAAAACTCCCTGACCCCACTGTTAGCCATACTACAGCTAAAACTACCCTGACCCCTCTGCTAGCCATGTTACAGCTAAAACTACCCTGACCCCTCTGTTAGCCATGCTACCGCTAAAACTACCCTGACCCCTCTGTTAGCCATGCTACTGCTAAAACTACCCTGACCCCTCTGTTAGCCATCCTACAATATACAATGCCAAAATAGTCCAATTTCCCAGTTAGAGGTACAATTTGCAATATTTCTAGTGGTAGAATAATCAGTTCAATTATATACATGATATGCACCCACTGAGTGTTGAAGAAAACTAGTTAAAGAGCATCGTAAGGAGAATCCACAGCTCTGTTAGCCATGTTATTGCTTTCCATTTAAAGATCAATAACTACATAGTGGAAACCATCACACTCTCCCAGGCTTGTACATAGGAAGTCTCTTAGTTGGTATAAGTTAAACTATTTAATCCAGAAATACAAAAACAGAGTAAGCCCACAATCAAAAAACATTGCAAACAGCTAACTTAAATTTACAATTTGTGTAATGTTTTTTTTCTACATCATATGGCGAACCAGCACAGCCTCATTAACTTGCAGCTCAAGCTCAACAGCATGGGGGAGTTCAGTGTCTCTGTCACCCTTCAAAGCTAACAGGTTTGCAAGCAAGCCAGCCAGCAGAGTAAGATGGTTAATGATTTAGCGGCACATAAACACGTCGGAGGAACTCCTATGGATTGTCACCCCGCCACAGCTAAAAGAGAGATAAGGGATTTCAAATGTCCTTCCTTTGGAATTGAAAATGGAGTATATGGGGTACTGCAGTTAAACATCTATTTGTTTCAGTCAGGATGAGGCGAGTGAGTTTTAGAAAACATAAAACAACAGTGATCACTATCTTTTCTATACAAACAAGACTATAAGACGACACAGTATTGTCTACAACCAAATTATACATTTGCTGTACATAAAATGCTGTTTGACAATGGTGTACTGCCAGTTAGCTGTGACTGGTCCATCCATCTAAACCCTTAACAAAGAAATACATCTGCTTTTCCTCAACCAGGCATTGGCCCAAGTACTGTAGATGCGTAGCCCCAAGCAGCATGCTGCCAAATAATGTGTTATAGCACCATTATAGCACCTTCTGAGTGGTTCTCCAAGACCCACACTGAGCATGATTTACCCCAAATAGTGTAGCCAATAAAAAACATCAAGACACCCCTGTATTAACTAACTGTCTGCAAAACATAAAGAAATACGACCAAACTGTTTATCTAAAATGGGGATCGTTAAGGATAATACAGTCAAAGGACCCCAAAGTGGCACTGATCGAAGAGTGCACGTGTCATTGGTTGTTGCAGTATTTTTTATTGGCTTGCCTGGCAACACATAGGGTGCTACTCCACACGTCCTCTCCACCGATGTTTAGTCAACAGAAGTAGGTGCTTGGGATCGAGGCAGAGAACACATTACACAGGGAATCGATACTAAGCAAATACATAACCATGTCAAGAAGTGGATAATCCTTTTTGTCTACAAGAGGCACAGCTCTTACAGTAACTCAATCCAACAACAACACTGTCTGATGGCTGCCTGCATCCCAAATGGCACCATATTCCCTACAAAGTGCACTACTTTTGACCATAGCCCTATTGAACCTGGTAAAAAAAGTAGTGCACTAGGGACTAGGGTGCCATTTGGAACGGAACGAGCGCTGTGTGCACATGAGGTGAAGAGGAGGCTTCCAAAAACCCTCTCTAGAAAATCAATGTGCCACAGTGCTCTAATTGGGTGATAAAAAAGCCTGTCATACAGTAATTGCATAGATGGTTATTTGTTTATTTTGTTGTTTGTCCTTGGTTTCCCCTTACGACATGTTTAAAAAAATAATAATTGCCCTTCAATAATCAAACTGTAATTTGTCAGAAAAAACACCCTGTCCTTTCTTGCTGTCACTTAGATGTTGCCATGGTGACGTTCCAATTTTCTTTGAACACCTCATTCTCTCCTCCATACAACCGTTGTACTGTTTTGACTGTTGCTTTTGACAGCCGTCGCCTTGTAGATGACAACTGATAAATTCTAGGCTCACCTGTCGCTATGACTAACTCGCCGTCTGTGAATAAGAACACGTTATTACGTCGAGTAATGATAATAATTTATTCAACTTTTATAGCACTTTTCATTTCGGACAGAATCTCAAAGCGCTTGTTAAGCAAAAATAAACAACGAGTAGCAATTTAAAAATAAATATAGGCTACAACAGTAGCTAGATCAGCTAGATCAAATCTGTTTGGCTGAGCATAGATGCCTTTCCTGCAGTCTCATGACCAAATTGCCTAGTGGCCTCAGGGGTGGAATGTTATTCATATTTTTCTTAATTTTATAATTAATAAACATTCTCTTTTTTTAAACGTTGAAAATCTGGTGTTTCTTTATCAAACAGTTTTGTTATATTTCCGTCTTCTGTGATGTATACAAGTGTAATATTGGGATGCAAATTCAAAATAGTACATTTCAACTCTATATCTGATATGGTACAGTTGTCTTCTTTGTTTAAGCCCATAATCATGTGTGTGCGGTATATACTTCTGTTTCAAAGTATATTTGTTTAAGACTACCAAGAAACACTCTGTGTGACCCTGATTCAGCCCACTGCAGTGAAAAGATAAATACAATTTTAGAAATATGCGTTGTTTGTAAAAGAGCAGATTTACATGAGTTCCTAACCAAATGACTATCTATCAGAGAGGAAAACCAATCTGATGAGAATGTACTGTATGCATGTATGCGCATTCATCTGGATTCAGTCTGGTTAATTAGGGAAAGTACAAACAGTCTCTGAACATCAAAGACTCAACGTCTGGTGGTTGGCCTCTCTCTCTCTCTCTCTCTCTCTCTCTCTCTCTCTCTCTCTCTCTCTCTCTCTCTCTCTCTCTCTCTCTCTCTCTCTCTCTCTCTCTCTCTCTCTCTCTCTCTCTCTCTCTCGCTCTCTCTCTCTCGCTCTCTCTCTCTCGCTCTCTCCTGCCCCCACACTCTCTCCCGCCCCTTTATCTATTGCTCTCTCTCTCGGTATCTTCCCTCCAGTTGTTCTCTCTGTATCTTCCCTCCAGTTGCTGAACGACATTACATTTCAAGAAGCTTTTCATCTGGGGAGGAGAATTCTACCCTAAAGAAATCTGATGCAAATGAACCCAACCCAAAAACGCTCTGCTTCATTGATTTCTTAATCTGAGGAATCACTGTGGCAAAGACTGTAGTGGATTGGTACTCATAGTTTCATGTTATATCTTTGCTAAATATACATCCTGTATATACTATATCCAGCTGTGTGAGGACATAATATTATAGGTTGGTTGCACAGGTTAAGTTTGACCAATAAGAGAGTTCCTATGTTATTCCCCAGCCTTAGGGGAACAGAATTGTACCCCTTAACCCACCAATTCAGCTCTGGGCACAGCGTGGTGGCCTGTTTGAGCTTCCAGCTGGATGGAGCGAAAGTGATCCGATGCTCGTCTCCAGAGAGGTGTCTGGCGGGTGGACACACACACACACACACACACACACACACACACACACACACACACACACACACACACACACACACACACACACACACACACACACACACACACACACACACACACACACACACACACACACACACACTCATGCACACACTCACATGCACACACACGCACACAAACACAGCGTGGGTGGCCACCTGGGTCAGTGAGCACTCTCACATTGGCTTGTTGTGCCTCCCCCTTGTCTATTCTCAAGTCTTAGTGGTGTGTGTATGACCAATAATAGCCAGCCCCAGCAGAATGTACTGGCTAATGCTCCAGACAGAATAAAGTCATGACCTCCTAGACATTCCTATCCATATAGGAAGAGCCTGAAGAAATACAATATCATATCATTTCTGGAGACATTTATAAGACAAAATGGCCCTGAAATTTCAGAGCAGTACGAGGCAAAGAGATGTGTAGCCTATGTTTGTTTAACTGTAGGGGACAGAGTGGACTATTAGATGCTATCTTACAATGCATTCAAAGGTTTCTTTGAGGGACATATTAACATATTTTTAAGACCTTTCTTTCAGATTATACACATTGTGTACTGTTTGTGCCCAGTTCATGATCACATTTTACTCATTGAATATAGTGGTAAAGCAAGGAACAGACTAGCAGAGATAACATTTAAAAGGAAAGACTGGAAAGCCATAAACACACAGTTGATTCATGTTGATGTATTGCAGTAAACTAGCATCTGTATTTAGCTGTCAGAAAAATACAGTTTGTTACATACTGGGGTTAAAATGTTGTTGCTTTGTATTTCCAAGAGAGATAACTGGTAAATGTTGTATTCAGTAGCAATATTTTTCCAAATGAAATGAAAACAGTAGGCATATCTAAAACGTCTGCAGTATATCATTGACTTAGTATCCAAATGCTATGATAAAATCTGTCCCCTGAAGTAAACAACATAGCGTTTGGAAGATTTTTTAAGCGTGCAAAGAGGATATCTCAAGTGTTCTTAATTAGCAATGTAAAGTGGTCCTTTACATTTAACAAACAGACATAAATCCACGTTCGTAAACGTTGTCTTAAATCATCTTTCCATTCTCTTCTTCATAAAAATATATATATATATATATGTGTACCTAATTTACTGTTCTCCCTCCATCTCAACAAGTAGCTTCTTTGAACAATACTTAAAAGCCGGCGGGATCAATATTTTCCAGCATGCATCCAGGGAAAGTGCTAATCGGATTCAAGCTCATGAAATTAAAATGACTCAGCAGGCTGTAATTAGTGTCAAGCTATTAACTTTCTTATATATGTCTGTGAACTGAATACTTAAACACCGACTTTACTTTAATCACAAACATCCTACACAAACTGAACAGCACTATAGACTTTTTTTTAATCAGAGTGCCATACATGTCCTGCATCGATATGTGTTATGAGAACACATAAGGCACATCAACTATAATCCCCTGACATGGTAATACCATGCTCATCACCAAATCAAACACATCTTTAACCAAGCACGATCTAGGAAAATCCATTATCTGCAAAACAGTGGATTTTCGACACAAAGCTGAAGTGCATGTTGCATCTGCCTGGTATTTAAGTGTCATAACATTTCAGATATCAAGAATAATCAATTCTCTCCTCATTTCCAGACTTATACAGCCAGGCCGTACTGCGTGTGGCTTTGCTGTCATTTAAGGGCTCATCTAGGTGGCATTGTACTGTCACAATTCAAAATGTCTTCACCCCTTACTTGTGTAGAACATCAGCGCAACGTTGGCAACACTCTTAGAAAAAAAGGTGCTATCTAGAACCTAAAAGGGTTATTTGTCCCCATAGGTACATGTACAGTTGACATAATGATCAAATAATCCCTGTGGCTATATGGCTATGGCAGGAAACATCCCTTATTTCCTGTTTCTCTCTCGCTCACGCTACCTACCTCTCATTTCCATACCACTTTCGCCTGAGTGTAGGAATAAGCATGAACAGATAAGAGCATTTTTGTAATATCCTCTAAAAGAAGCTTAAGACGTCTACACTGGATGAAGTGCTGTGTCTCTGATGTTACCAGGGGCACAAGTGGGGGGGGGGCATAATTTAAATTTTTCTTATCTAGTCGGATAAACACTCCAAACAGCCTACCCGACCGCTCGGAGGCGTCCGCATGGTCCTAAAGCACACTGTTACCTCGTTTTATATCACAATCCAATTATAAAACTGGTGGGGGACAAAATGAAATTTTGGGGAGACTTGTCCCCAATGAAAGTTACGCCCCTGCATGTTACGGAAGAATGAGACTAATTGAAGGTATTTGGTGTAAAATTACATTATCTAGTCTTGCTCAATTCCTTTCCTCAGTATTATACATTGCCAGTCTGTTACTGTTAAAGTGAGTCTAAATCACCACCTCAGGAACTGACGCATATTAACACCTTGAGCTTTGCAAATAAACAAACTCTCAACATGAATATTGAAAGATATTTGCGTCAGTTCAAATCTGGCATCAGGACAAAATATATTTTAAGTATTTTAATTAAACTCAAACGATAAATGGTAAATGCAATTTTCGTATATACGGGTTCACTGTATCTCCGCGCAGGGTAGATCAGAGAACTGTGGAATGTACTCAAATAGTAGTTTTTATACTATGACAATTTTATTCTCAACTTGTCCATTTGGCCTATCATAGTAGAGGTTTAGCATGGTTAATACTCTTGCTCCTCCTTTGTGGGCCCCCGAACTTGTCCAAGCCCCTTGGCGTTTTCCTTCTCCACATCTGGTTGTTGGGTAGATTAGATCCGTCTTGTGTCTGTCAATTCTACACTGAAACAGTTCCTAATATGGTATTGTCCAGTATTCTAAACTCCTGGTTGGTCTAGAGAGATGCACCCCTCCCCTCTCCAGACTGTCCACAGCTTTTATAGCCTGTGGTGGTCAGTCCTTACACACCTACCCCCCCCCCCCCCCCCCCCTCTGTATTGTGTGTGTGTGTAACAAAACAATATTCCTCTTCAACCAATATGCTAACAGCCTATAGTGCATAAACATAAATCCTAACAATTTGCAAAACATTTGACTAAATCATCATCATCATCATCATAATATAAAATAACAAAAACATGACAACTTTTCTTCGCTATTCATGTATATATACAAGTGTATGACCATATTTCAGTACACTGCAACAGGAATTCATATCTGGGTTGCAACTCATGTGGCTTAATAAAGCTGTAATATCACAGATGTTTTGAATCAGTATGCGTATTTAATTCAGTGGCACTCCAATAAAGAAAGTCAAAAAGCCTGGCTCTACAGTAAAGTCCCATACCGTGGAACCATAACATTGAGCGATACAAGTTTATTGTTGCTTGGTTGGGTGAGTTCTGATTAAATCTGTCTCTTGATGTCTTCTAAACTCAACAGACTCACTGTAATCTCAGAATAATAGTGATCGTCAACTGATGTCAGATGACGTGTTTGCTATGTTAAATCCTTCTTGTGTTTTTTTTAAGCTATTCTTGTTACTATCTGACAATTATGTTCACATATAAAACTGTAAGAGATAAACGATATATATATATATTTTTTGCAACTACAGCAAACAGTATCCACAAGAAACAGGCAGGCACACCCACCCACCACACTCAACTAGGCTTCTACTGTTTCACATTACAGCTGGTATAATAGCAATTGAACCTGAAAAGTGTGGGTCGTGAAATGTGCGACCTCCAAACACGGAGGGAGTCACGGAGAGAAATAGACTGTGATGACCTGGTGTTGTTCAGCCGCACAGTCCGCCATAATGGTTAACCCAGAGGTGGAAACATTGCCACCATCCTTACCCGTTTACTAGCCCCCAGCAGAACCAAATCAACTCCCCCATTGTGTAGTGACTGTCAAACCTAAACAGCTATTACGGCCACCACGCCACTCCACTTAGCCATTTGCAAATCAGTCATTTTTCGTCAGTCTGAGTCTCATTGATTAATGTTTACCGTGGCATTTTCCATCCTGCCTCATTATCCACCAGACTGGATAGCGGAGGCTGAGGCTTTCTTAAACCATGGAGGGAGATGAGCGAGCGATGCTCGGTCATCTCAACCGATTGTAATTGCCAAAATTCAATGCAGCGTGCAATTACATTCGCTATACTCTGTGTACCAGACCACTTACTTAAAACAAACTGTACAGGATAAACAATGCATTAGGGAGAGGAAAGGAAGACAGAGAGGGTGAGAGAGGAGGGCATCATTTTCTGTTTGCACTCATCCTCTGGCGTAACAAAAAGGATGCTTTCAGTAACATGGAGATTTACTGAGCCACTGACCAAATCCATTTAAAATTCCACCCAGCTTTCTTTCTTTTTATCATCCCTCGATCTTTCTACTCTTCTGAGATTCAGTATTTGCTGTTATCCGTACATCACAGACACACACACACAGAGACTCTTTTGTCTGTGTGTGTGTGTGTGTCGTGTGTGTGTGTGTGTGTGTGTGTGTGTGTGTGTGTGTGTGTGTGTGTGTGTGTGTGTGTGTGTGTGTGTGTGTGTGTGTGTGTGTGTGTGTGTGTGTGCGTGCGTGCGTGCGTGCGTGCGTGCGTGCGTGCGTGCGTGTGTGTGTGTCGTTTGTTTGTGCGTGCGTGCGTGCGTGTGCACGTGTGTTGACCCACACACCGATGATGTCCATGTCCCCTCTCCTCTCCATCTGGGCCTGTGTGGCACTACCCAAATCTCTCCAGTGCATCTGGTGTACTGTAGCTTTGCTTGACACAACTGTGTCAGCTCTGTGTGTAGCTCAAGCAACTCAAAAGCTAATAAAACACAAAGGTCAAGGAATGTGAATGTGATAAAATATCTCTATATGGTGGTCTTGGAGGGAGCCTACAGTACATGCCTACTTCCAGAAAAGTATAGCTGGCGTGTGTGTTTAAATACTGTCCATTCTCATATTTACAGTATGAGGACATGAAAATAATGGGCACTATTTTTGGCCAAGTACTTTTTTTCCCGAAAGGAACATTTACAAACCACAGAGAAGAGAGAGAATATATCAATACCAATATCAATATATTTCAGTGTTTTGTTTACAATTACAATGGGTGCTCTTCTACCGAACCATCATGACAACGATGACCTTTAAAAGTTAACCTGTCTGCGATCAGCCTTGTTTTGCTAAATATTGTTACAAAAAGCAGGACGTGAAAAGCTCAATCACATCCCTCCTCTAAAGGTCTTCCGAACAAAAACAAGCTATTCATATTCATGATAAAAGCCAACTTTAATCCATAATGATCTGACAATTACTCAACAGTAACTACTATTAATTCGTTTCATTTCTGATTTGCAAAGTCATTTTTAACAACGCCTTTGTTGCTATACTCATATGCTTCATTCATTCTCATTTAAAAGGCAACTGTTCCAAAAAAAAAATGGATAATTAATTGTTATTCAAGGATCTGAATCAACCATGAAATAATAAACAAACAGTCAACATGACGTCAGTGGCATTTTTTTTAACACTTATGTCACGTTCCTGACCTATTTATGTTAGTTTTTGTGTGTTAGTTGGTCAGGACGTGAGGTTGGGTGGGCATTCTATGTTATCTGTTTCTATGTTGGTTTCGGTTTGCCTGGTATGGCTCTTGATTAGAGGCAGGTGGTTTGCGTTTGCCTCTAATTAAGAGTCATATTTAGGTAGGGCATTCTCACTGTTTGTTTGTGGGTGATTGTCTCCTGTGTCCGTATGTCTGTTCGTACCACATGGGACTGTAGCGTTTGTTTGTTTCGTTTCGATGTCGTCTGTTTTCCTGTACGTAAGTTTATGTTTAATTATGTAAGTTTATGTTCAGGTTGCGTCAACGTCGTTTTCTTATTTTGTAGTTTGGAAAGTGTTTTGTTTCGTTTCGTGTGCCATCGTAATTTATAATAAAGATGGCTTATTTCCCTGAGCCTGCGTTTTTGGTCTGAAGATCCTTCTCTCCTCACCTCTTCCGAGGATGAGGAGAGCGTCACCCGTTACAGAATCACCCACCAACACGCTAAGACCAAGCGGCAAGGGAAAACGAAACGGAGTAAGGGACAGGAGAGAAAGGATTTCTGGACATGGGAGCAAATAATGAATGGAGAAGGTCCCTGGGCTAAGGCAGGAGAAAATCGCCGTCCCAAAGCTGAGCTGGAGGCACGGAGGAGAGCAGAGGCTACCGAGGAGAGGAACCGGAGCTATGAGGGAACGCGTCTGGCACGGAAGCCAAAAAAGCCCGTGAGTAATTCCCAAAAATTTCTTGGGGGGGGGCTAGGAGATAGTGGGCCAAGGGCAGGTAGGAGACCTGCGCCCACTTCCCAGGCTTACCGTGGAGAGCGGGAGTACGGGCAGGCGCCGTGTTACGCAGTAGAGCGCACGGTGTCTCCTGTACGAGTGCATAGCCCAGTGCGGGTTATTCCACCTCCCCGCACTGGTAGGGCTAGATTGAGTATTGAGCCAGGTGTCATGAGGCCGGCTCAACGCGTCTGGTCTCCAGTGCGTCTCCTCGGGCCGGCATACATGGCACCGGCCTTACGCATGGTTTCTCCGGTTCGCCTACATAGGCCGGTGCGGGTTATTCCACCTCCCCGCACTGGTCGGGCAACCGGGAGCATTCAACCAGGTAAGGTCGGGCAGGCTCAATGCTCAAGAGAGCCAGTACGCCTCCACGGTCCGGTATTTCCGGCACCACCTCCCCGCCCCAGCCTAGTACCTACAGTGTATACACTACGCACTAGGCTACCAGTGCGTATCCTGAGCCCTGTTCCTCCTCCACGCACTCTCCCTGTAGTGCGTGTATCTAGCCCGGTGCCTCCAGTTCCGGGTCCACGCACTAAGCTACCTGTGCGTCTCCAGAGCCCTGAACCCACTGTATCTTCTCCCCCTACTAATCCTGATGTGCTTGTCCTCAGCCCGGTGTCACCAGTGCCGGTACCACGCATCAGGGATAGAGTAGGCTTTGAGAATACAGTGTGCCCTGTCCCTGCTCCCCGCACTAGTAGGAAGGTGCTTGTCATTAGCACGGTGCCTCCAGTTCCGGCACCACGCACCAGGTCTACAGTGCGCCATATCCGGCCAGAGCCATCCGTCTCCCCAGCGCCATCTGAGCCATCCGTCTCCCCAGCGCCATCTGAGCCATCCGTCTCCCCAGCGCCATCTGAGCCATCCGTCTCCCCAGCGCCATCTGAGCCATCCGTCTCCCCAGCGCCATCTGAGCCATCCGTCTCCCCAGCGCCAACTGAGCCATCCGTCTCCCCAGCGCCGTCTGAGCCATCCGTCTGCCAGGAGCCTGCAAAGCCGCCCGTCTGCCATGAGCCTGCAAAGCCGCCCGTCTGCCATGAGCCTACAGAGCCGTCAGCCAGACAGGAGCCGCTAGAGCCGTCAGCCAGACAGGAGCCGCTAGAGCCGTCAGCCAGACAGGATCTGCCAGAGCCGCCAACCAGACAGGATCTGCCAGAGCCGCCAACCAGACAGGATCTGCCAGAGCCGCCAACCAGACAGGATCTGCCAGAGCCGCCAACCAGACAGGATCTGCCAGAGCCGCCAACCAGACAGGATCTGCCAGAGCCGCCAACCAGACAGGATCTGCCAGAGCCGCCAACCAGACAGGATCTGCCAGAGCCGTCAGAGAGCCATGAGCAGCCAGAGCCGTCAGAGAGCCATGAGCAGCCAGAGCCGTCAGAGAGCCATGAGCAGCCAGAGCCGTCAGAGCGCCATGAGCAGCCAGAGCCGTCAGAGCGCCATGAGCAGCCAGAGCCGTCAGAGCGCCATGAGCGTCGAGAGCCGTCAGCCTGCCATGAGCGTCGAGAGCCGTCAGCCTGCCATGAGCGTCGAGAGCCGTCAGCCTGCCATGAGCGTCGAGAGCCGTCAGCCTGCCATGAGCGTCGAGAGCCGTCAGCCTGCCATGAGCGTCGAGAGCCGTCAGCCTGCCATGAGCGTCGAGAGCCGTCAGCCTGCCATGAGCGTCGAGAGCCGTCAGCCAGTCATGAGCATCGAGATTCGTCAGTCAGCCATGAGCTGTCCTTCAGCCTGAAAAGGCTAGATACCCAGAACTGCCCATCAGTCCAGAGCTGTCTCTCTGTCCGGAGCTGCCTTTCAGTCCGGAGTTGCCCCTCTATCCTGATCTCCCTCTCTATCTTTATCTACCTCTATAGTCTTATCTATCCCTCTGTCTTGGTTTATCTCTCTGTCCCGGTATTGTCATTATTAGATATGTTATTAGGAGGATTTTGTGGGGGAAGTAAGAGGGTGGACATTCTTGAAGGGAGGGGGCTAGGATGGATTATGGTGGGGTGGGAACCGCGCCCGGAGCCTGAGCCACCACCGTGGTTAGATGCCCACCCAGACCCTCCCCTAGACTTTGTGCTGGTGCGTCCGGAGTTCGCACCTTGTGGGGGGGGTACTGTCACGTTCCTGACCTATTTATGTTAGTTTTTGTGTGTTAGTTGGTCAGGACGTGAGGTTGGGTGGGCATTCTATGTTATCTGTTTCTATGTTGGTTTCGGTTTGCCTGGTATGGCTCTTGATTAGAGGCAGGTGGTTTGCGTTTGCCTCTAATTAAGAGTCATATTTAGGTAGGGCATTCTCACTGTTTGTTTGTGGGTGATTGTCTCCTGTGTCCGTATGTCTGTTCGTACCACATGGGACTGTAGCGTTTGTTTGTTTCGTTTCGATGTCGTCTGTTTTCCTGTACGTAAGTTTATGTTTAATTATGTAAGTTTATGTTCAGGTTGCGTCAACGTCGTTTTCTTATTTTGTAGTTTGGAAAGTGTTTTGTTTCGTTTCGTGTGCCATCGTAATTTATAATAAAGATGGCTTATTTCCCTGAGCCTGCGTTTTGGTCTGAAGATCCTTCTCTCCTCACCTCTTCCGAGGATGAGGAGAGCGTCACCCGTTACAACTTATTTTACCAGGTAAGTTGACTGAGAATGTACTCTCTTTAACAATTATTTACCACTACTACAGTTTAAGTCCAAATCAACCAGTGTGAAATAAAGAAAGAACTAGCCTAGTGGAACACTAAGTCAAACAGAAAATAGCTCAATGTGATCTATAACACACCATAAGAGAGGAAAAACTCTAACTCACTGAAATATTAAGTTTTAACGTCTTCAGAATGTTCTGACCTACGCTGCAAAAAAAAAAAGACATTGCAACGTAAAGAATATTTCACTGAATGCAGGTTTTGACTTTCTTCCAAGGATATTCCTTTTGAACCCGGCACACAAAGACCTGTCACGACAAACTTTTGAGCTGAGCACGTCAACTCCTCTTTCTATCTATCACCCACCGCCATCTTCCCTGAGACACATCAGAGCTCAATCTGATATTAAGGCTTCGTATGGAATAAAGGGTAGCTAATAGTAGTTCATTTGTTCATTTGTCAAAGTAGGCATTAGACTGGCGCACATCGTCAAAAGGAGCACAGTGAGAGAGGCCCATTTGTCATGCTAATGAATGCTTTGCCCTCGTTTTCCTGCCACGGCCCATTCCCTGCGTGTACAGGCCTAAAGGAAATGTATGTTTGTTTGTTAGTTATTCTACTTTTTTGAAAGAGAGCTGACCAGGCATCAACACTGGGGCAGTGGGCTGACTGTGTTCTCTTCTCATCTCTGTCACGTCAAAGCGGCCTCTCCTCTCTCCTTTCCGTGACTCAGAATCAGTGTGTTTATTGTACAGTATATGTCATGAACAGACTCTCAGCCTTCCAGTCCCTCCAGTTAACACACATATTCTCTTCCCAAACAGGGGTGATACGGCCGACATGTCTCCACCCCTCGCTAGCTGGGGGAAATCAACAGGGGGTTCAGATCTGACCTCCTCCTGGCACTAGCTGTCCTTGTCCCAGTGTGAGTGGAGTCAAGCAGGGTCCCCAATAGGCCCCCCGGGGGCCCCTAGGGCCACCACCAAAGACCAACAATAGCCCTAATAAAACACAACAGCATAGAAAACACACAGCAGTATATCTGTAGACAGTAGAAACACAAATATTATGACATGTTGTTGTGAGACATCATTCACTTTCTCTCTCAATTGTTGATGTGACCAGTGGTGCCTAGTGTGTGTACACAAATTCTTCTTTTACGTTCACAAACTAACTGATTGAATGACAGATTCTCAGGACATTGAAATTCTGCTTTGTCTATATTAAGAAACCAGGAACTGACCAGCATCTTTCTTATGTATCTCTGTCTCAATATCACTGATGCTATGGCTACACGAATTAATACAGCAGCCTATAGACTATTGAAATCTTTAACATACAGTAAAACCTTCATTATTGCTTTAATCTTGTTTTGATTAATTGATGAATAAAAGCTGTCAATACTGGTGGTCTGTATCTAAATCATCATTTTACATACATTTAAAACATTAACATAGAGACATTATAGATTTACAGTGCATTCGGAAAGTATTCAGACACCCACATTTTGTTACATTACAGACTTATTCTAAAATGGATTACATTTTTTTTAAATCTTCATCTATCAACACACTACCCCTGTCATAACTCTCCCGTGACAATCTGAAAGGTCAGGTTACAGTAGGTCCTCTCTACAGCGAGGGAGGGGGAGCGGGAAGTTGGCTGTTTTATGGCGGTCATAAAATACGCTGCCTCTATGCTCTGTAATGTTCGAGTTTGGAATGTAAAGTGTGGGTCACAGAGAGACCATTGGACATCAAAAGTTTGAATAATTAAACAATATTTCTATTTTTGAGAATGTTCGAGTGGTCCGTGGACACTTAAGGGACAGTCATGACGAGTGTGTTTCATTTGGTGATCTCGTGAAGGACAGGAAACACTCATTACTGTGTCTTTGGTTGTGTACACTTCTAAATGATGGGGTTTACATCTAAATAATGTGACACGTATGAGATTAAACATGAAACTAACCTTCTAAATGAGAAAATATGGGTTTTCAAATAAAGTTAACCAAATCAGTGGACATGCCCACGTGAGCGTAGACATTACATCAGCGTCATGGACCGCCCTTTTCTCAGAAGTGTATAAAACCTACTCTTGACGAAATTAACATTAGACTAGAAAAATGCAGCTGACGCTACATGTTGAAATGGTTAAGAACTAGAGCTCTATAGGCCACGGAGACCATACAGCGTGTAGTGTTGGCTACAGGAAATGGTTCAACTCTGAGACTATCGATCACTACAGAATAAGAACAAAGCTGGAAATTACGTAAGTCTAGTACGAGAGTACCAACAATCGCAGAAGCATCTATTCTATGGAACAATCTTCTGTAAGCCTGACGTATCCATTACAACAGACACTATCCAGAGCCGCGGAGAAAGCTACAACCATTAAAGACATTGTGACTTCTAGGGAAGTTAAACAGAGACTCTCTGATGAACTGACTCTCCAGCAGGTGGACCAGCGATTCCAACACAGAAGACAACAACAGCATATGGGCGTAAATATATACATTGCAATTATTTTCGAATGAGCGGCCATTCATGTGCAAAAGATTAGCATTTCAATTAATATAATTATCAACTCTGTGTAGTGAATCCATTTTGTAATTCACGCTTTTTTATCTGTCCCCACCCCTTTCCAATGTCTACCAAGCCCTCATACCGGTTTAGCCCACTAGGGACTTATCAATGCATTGTGTTAATAACCAATAACTATATTGTTTGATTATGTATTTCTGTGATTTGTTTAGTTAGTTAGTAAATAAATAATTAAGCCAATTTGTATATCGCTGATTCATTTTAGAGACTAGGGTTCGTGCAGATATCCAGGGGTTTGCAATGTTCAGTAATGAGAACTGATGAGGTAATAATACAGTAATGACAATGACTAATCGATATGATATGAAAATATCTGAAGAGTCAATTCGGGAATTAGAGACTCTATAAATATTTTCCTGTGGTGCCCCAACTTCCTAGTTCATTAAAGTTTACATGATTAGTTGAATCACATAAAATCACGCAATTATTACACATAAGAGTATTGATTTGATAAAATAACATGGAATGATAGTCACGCACACGACACCCCATAATGACAAAGTGAAAACAGGTTTTTAGAAATTTTGGCAAATGTATAAAAATATCTACATAAATATTCAGAACCTTTGCTATGAGACTCGAAATTAAGCTCAGGTGTATGCTGTTTCCATAGGTCATCCTTGAGATTTTTCTACAACGTCATCGGAGTCCACCTGTGGTAAAGTCAATTGATTAGACATGGTGGCGACCTCCCGGGTGGCGCAGTAGTCTAGGGCACTGCATCGCAGTGCTAGCTGCGCCACCAGAGTCTCTGGGTTCGCGCCCAGGCTGGGCTGGGTTCGCGCCCAGGCTCTGTCGCAGCCGGCCGAAACCGGGAGGTCCGTGGGGCGACGCACAATTGGCATAGCGTCGTCCTGGTTAGGGAGGGTTTGGCCGGTAGGGATATCCTTGTCTCAGTATGTAAAAAAATGTAATAAAAATGTATGCACTCTACTGTAAGTCGCTCTGGATAAGAGCGTCTGCTAAATGACTAAAATGTAAATGTAAATGTAAATGTTTGGAAAGGCACTGTCTGTATAAGATCCCGCAGTTGAAAATGCATGTCAGAGCAAAAACCAAGCCACGAGGTCGAAGGAATTGTCTGTATGGCTCCAAGACAGGACTGTGTCGAGGCACAGATCTGGGGAAGGGTACCAAAACATTTCTGTAGCATTGAAGGTCCCCAAGAACACAGTGGCCATCATTCTTAAATGGAAGACGTTTGGAACCACCAAGACTCTTCCTAGAGCTGGCCGCCCGGCCAAACTGAAGAATCTGGGGTGAAGGGCCTTGGTCAGGGAGGTGAGCAAGATCCCAATGGTCACTCCGACAGAGCCCCAGAGTTCCTCTGTGGAGATGGGAGAACCTTCCAGAAGGACAATCATCTCTGCAGCACTCCACCGATCAGGCTTTTATGATAGAGTGGCCAGACGGAAGCCACTCCTCAGTAAAAGGCACATGACAGCCCTCTTGAAGTTTGCCAAAAGGCCCCTAAAGGACTCATAGAACATGAGAAACAAGATTCTCTGGTCTGGTGAAACCAAGATTGAACTCTTTGGCCTGAATGCCAAGCGTCACGTTTGGAGGAAACCTGACACCATCCCTACAGTGAAGCATGGTGGTGGCAGCATCATACTGTGGAGATGTTTTTCAGCGGCAGGGACTGGGCGAATAGTCAGCATCGAGGGAAAGATGAACAGAGCACTGTATAGAGAGATCCTTGATGAAAACCTGCTCCAGAGCTCTCAGGAGAGACTGGTTAATCTCCAACAGGACAATGATCCTAAGCACACAGCCAAGACAACGCGGGAGTGACTTCGGGACAAATGTCTGAATATCCTTGAATGGCTCAGCCAGAGCCCGAACTTGAACCCGAACATACTGTATCTGGAGAGACCTGAAAATAGCTGTTCTGCAACGCTCCCCATCCAACCTGACAGAGCCTGAGAGGATTTGCAGAGAAGAATGGGAGAAATTCCCCAAATACACGTGTGCCACTTGTGTGCAACTTGTGTGCAACTTGTAGCGTCATACCAACGAAGACTTGAGGCTATAATCGCTGCCAAAGGTGCTTCAATAAAGTACTGAGTAAAGGGTCTGAGTAGTTTGCAAATATGATATTTCATTTTAATACATTTGCAAAAATGGCTAAAAAAACTGTTTTGGATTTGTCATTGTTGGGTATTGTGTGTAGATTGATGATGGAAAAAATACACTTGAATCCATTTTAGAATAAGGCTGTAATGTAACAAAATGTGGAAAAAGTCAAGGGGTCTGAATACTCCCGAATACACCATACAGTACATATATCAAAAAAATACAACAATAGACACACAATTTTACATTACATGTTCTTTGATTTAAATAGTATTAAATAAATGTAATGCTCTCTCTCGTAACACTCTTCACAGTGCAGGAAACTGCAGTTAAATATGTGTCTGCTGACACAATCAGTAGGGGCAGGAAGGAATAGAGGCTTCAAGATGTCTAAGATCTACGGACACTGAACGGTCCAGCTGAGGCAGAGGCTATCCTAATATGGACACTGTATCGAGATCAATCAGCTAAAATACTATTGTGCTAAAATTGTTCTCCTCCTCCGACTGAATAGGCCAAGAATGTGGGACATATCGTGTTCCCAAAACAACATTTCCATTCCATTACTGATTCACCAGTAAAACAAACTACTGGTAATCCCCGTTATATTTCCAGACCTTGTAAGGGTGTAAAAGCCCTTATCTGGACCTATATCTGGACAGGATTAAGTTGGTATTAAATTGTATTTTAAGACCTAGATGCCAAACACTCAGAACCTGCGTTTACCAGGCAGAGAGAGAGCAAGAGAGAGAGTGAGAGAGATAGAGAACGAGAGACAGAAATAGAGAGAGAGAGATAGGCAGAGAAGGTGTGGGGGAAGGGAAGGATTGGAAGGGTTAAGTGAAGGCAGACAAGACACATGCATCTGTATCAGGGAGACATCAGCAGGCCCCTCACGTCTCGCCATAATAGGATGGAGGGAGGAGGAGAGGAGCGGAGTGCCATGTGGCTCTGACACATCCCAGCTCAGAGTAATGGAGCTCAGGGAGAGCTCGTCACACAGATCGGCCCATGTGGCGCTTGGACACAGATGGTGCAGTGTTACGAAAGCAGCGTGGAGGCATGGCATGGTACCAATGCGGCCACAGCCAGGGCCAGCCACTGGATACAGAGCCGGAGATGCTGCACACATACACGTGCACGCACAGACACACACACACACACACACTGCACAGATGACCCACTGACTGCTTTTGATTCCATCTCACAGACACTCTGTTGCACGGACACCATGCCATCGTTCTGTGCGTTTGTGAGATTAAGAGGCTAAAGATACCATCCGTCACCATGATAGTTGGTTACATAATATAACACTGGTTGGTTACATAATATAACACTTCTCTTGTTTTTAAAATTAATTGAATCTTCAAACCCAACAGAGTCTTGAGTTAGTTTGAATTAATGAATCAATACAGTGTGAAAGTGTATTGAGTTCACAAAATGAGGATGTTTTTTTTTTCATATTTCAAAACGCAAAGCTTTGCTGTTTACTCCTGGTAAATGTGACCTTATAGGAACCCAACACACCCTTATGACCTGAGATTATCTGATCACACTATTCAGACATCAGACTACCTGAATAAACTATTCAGACTTCAGACTACCTGAACACACTATTCAGACATCAGACTACCTGAATAAACTATTCAGACATCAGACTACCTGAATAAACTATTCAGACATCAGACTACCTGAATAAACTATTCAGACTTCAGACTACCTGAATAAACTATTCAGACATCAGACTACCTGAATAAACTATTCAGACTTCAGACTACCTGAACACACTATTCAGACATTAAACTACCTGAATAAACTATTCAGACATCAGACTACCTGAATAAACTATTCAGACATTAGACTACCTGAATAAACTATTCAGACATCAGACTACCTGAATAAACTATTCAGACATCAGACTACCTGAATAAACTATTCAGACATCAGACTACCTGAATAAACTATTCAGACTTCAGACTACCTGAACACACTATTCAGACATTAAACTACCTGAATAAACTATTCAGACATTAGACTACCTGAATACACTATTCAGACATCAGACTACCTGAATAAACTATTCAGACATTAGACTACCTGAATAAACTATTCAGACATTAAACTACCTGAATAAACTATTCAGACATCAGACTACCTGAATAAACTATTCAGACTTCAGACTACCTGAACACACTATTCAGACATTAAACTACCTGAATAAACTATTCAGACATTAGACTACCTGAATAAACTATTCAGACATCAGACTACCTGAATAACCTATTCAGACATTAGACTACCTGAATAAACTATTCAGACATCAGACTACCTGAATAAACTATTCAGACATCAGACTACCTGAATAAACTATTCAGACATTAGACTACCTGAATAAACTATTCAGACATCAGACTACCTGAATAAACTTTTCAGACATCAGACTACCTGAATAAACTATTCAGACATTAGACTACCTGAATAAACTATTCAGACATCAGACTACCTGAATAAACTATTCAGACCTCAGACTACCTGAATAAACTATTCAGACATCAGACTACCTGAATAAACTATTCAGACCTCAGACTACCTGAATAAACTATTCAGACCTCAGACTACCTGAATAAACTATTCAGACATCAGACTACCTGAATAAACTATTCAGACATCAGACTACCTGAATAAACTATTCAGACATCAGACTACCTGAATAAACTATTCAGACATTAGACTACCTGAATAAACTATTCAGACATTAGACTACCTGAATAAACTATTCAGACATTAGACTACCTGAATAAACTATTCAGACATCAGACTACCTGAATAAACAATTCAGACATTAAACTACCTGAATAAACTATTCAGACATCAGACTACCTGAATAAACTATTCAGACATCAGACTACCTGAATAAACTATTCAGACATCAGACTACCTGAATAAACTATTCAGACATTAAACTACCTGAATAAACTGTTCAGACATGAAACTACCTGAACACACTATTCAGACATGAAACAATCTGATCACACTATTCAGACATTAGACTACCCGAATAAACTATTCAAACATTAAACTACCTGAACACACTATTCAGACATGAAACTATCTGATCACACTGTTCAGACATTAGACTATCTGAATAAACTATTCAGACACTAGCCTATCTTGCAGAGACTGTCCAATGTTCTGGGAGAGGAAGGTGGTGAGTGTGAGGAGAATTAACCTCCTGGTCCTTATCTTTACCTGGGATGAATCCATTTCTATTTCTATGGGAGAATAGAGACCATGTAGCTGAGGGATGTTCTCGCCTGAACACACGCATGCATGTATAGGTACGCACAAACATGTACACGCACGCACACACACACACACACACACACACACACACACACACACACACACACACACACACACACACACACACACACACACACACACACACACACACACACACACACACACACACACACACACACACAAACACACCCCTCATCTCTCTCCTCAACCAGTCTATCAAAGGAGCAGAGATACAGACTCAACGAGGGCCTCCTCTCTCCTCTCTCTACGTTTTTTCCCTTTCTTCCGCAGTGCACACTTTCCCAGAACACCTTTTCCCCCTGGCTCTCAATCGCGAAACTAAATATAGCGAGTGGTGCAGACAGCTCAGCTTCATAACAAATGGAAAGCAGAGCAGCAGCAGATACCGGGGTGTGAACAGGAATTGAACACCCTGGACGTAGCTTTTTATTTTCTTACGGGCTTAACAACACTTCATTATCTTGGTCTCCATGAAACTACCAGGTATAGTCTCAGCTCGTCCCCAGGCTCAATTATTACCGCGTATAGACAGTGAGGTGTTGTACTTATAGACAGTGAGGTGTGAAAGAGACAGAGCCGGCTGGTGGACGAGATTAGGAGTCTATCTGAACACTGCAGAAAGAACAGCGAAATGTACTGTACAGTGGATATAGAAAATAGACATGGATAAATCTTCCAGATGCTTCTGACTAATATAGCTGTTGGTAAAAATAGATACAGGGACCAAGCATAATGTGACACATAGCAAGACAGTATGGCTTGAGTGTTTGTATATCTTCTAATTCGTAGGTCTCGTATAATTTGCTAAAACATGCACAGTATCACTATGAACTGGGATGACAACGCCTATCAGGTTGGCAACCTCTCCAACTCCATTATCCCCAAAGTTCGTACTGGAGTTACAGGAGTTGATATGCTGGGGGAAAATTGCTTAATTCCACGTCGGAACATTTAACGTTGTTTTACCAGAAACCTCTCCTATTGTAAATAGCTACCATCACATTCTCCTCTCTTGTACTATCAGAGCAATTAGAGCAACGTTATTTGAGATGTAAAATTCTGCCAAATCAGGTGTAAGTAAAAAAAAAAAATGTTTTTAATTATTTACTCCCCATTCAATTTGTATGGGTTTATTTCCTGCTGTGCCATCAGTTGAGAAAATACTGAATTTACAATACAATATCATTTTACAAAGAATACACATTTGGAAAAATACAAATTATACCACATAAACCTCACAATTTTAATCGCCAGCATTTACAGTACTACAGCCAACCAAAACACACATCAAACACACAACATGGATGAATCCATCAATCCATAGAAAACACATCACCAAGCGCTCAGAAGACCCAAATGATCTGCTGTGACTTACCTAACACTCCGAGCCTGTAGTTTATGGTGATCACGATGACGTTTCCGTAGCTCGCCAGGATACTCCCATCGATCATGTTCCCCGTTCCCTCCATGTAGGATCCACCGTGGATGTACACCATGACCGGCTTCAGCCCGTTCTCATCATGGATGTCTGGAAAGAAGAGCAACGAGCATGAGCACCTGTAGATAACACTCAGTCTGGCGGTACGTCCCAAATGGCACCCTATTCCCTGTATAGCGCACTACTTTTCACCATCGCCCTACGGACCTCCTACATAGGGAATCGGGCGTCATTTGGGTGGTTAGGAAGGAGCCAGCCACATCCTTTACTTTGGATGCATATGTTTTTGACATTTTAAAAATCAGCAGGCCAATGGAATGTGGGTAGTTCAAAGTGGGTGTCATATGTAAACGCTATTGGATGAGATAGGTTCACTGTACGTACTGTAGTAATGGAGACACTATAACAGGGGAAACTTGCTCTCTTTAAATATGTGATAGAGGCATCATTCTGCAGATATCTGTACAGGGACTATGTTCTTGGAATTACACCAACACACAAGGACTGTTCCCCAAATGGCACCATTTTTCCTATATAGTGCACCACTTTTGACCAGAGTCTGCATAAAGGGAATAGGGTGTAATTTGTGACGCAGTCAAACATGACACAATTAGGTAGGATGAATACCTTATTTTGGAGCTTTGCTACTCTGATTAGTACATGTGCAGGAGTTGATTATAAATTAAGAGGGTAGAGTCTTAGTATGAGAGAAGATTGGAGAGGAATATCATGTTCCACGAACAACAGCCTGCTAGCAGGATAAATCAACACTCAGTTCAGTCAGCAGTCACAGGCCTCATTTGGGTGTTGTTCATTGATGTGCAGTTGATTCCTTTGGGTTCAGCATCTCAGAAGTCATAGCTCAGCATTCTACCACTGCTTTCCACATTCTAACTCCTTAGGACATGGTGGAGAAGCAATGAGTTTAGAATCAATGATTTGGGGAAGGAGGGATTCTTCAAGGATTTCATTACTTAAATAAAAATGAAAGGTGTCCTTCTAGCCTCTGGGTAGAAACACTATACAGTGCATTCGGGAAAGTATTCAGACCCCTTGACTTGTTAGGTTATTGCCTTATTCTAAAATGTATTAAATTGTTTTTTCCCCTCATCAATCTATGCACTATAGCCCACGGTTACAAAGAAAAAACAGGTTTTTAGAAATGTTTGCAAATTTATTTAAAATAAATATGACGTTTACATAAGTATTCAGACCCTTTACTCAGTAGTTTGTTGAAGCACCTTTGGCAGTGATTACAGCATCGAGTCTTCTTGGGTATGACGCTACAAGATTTGAACACCTATATTTGGGGAGTTTCTCCCATTCTTCTCTGCAGATCCTCTCTCCACATAGGAACTCTGGAGCTCTGTCAGAGTGACGATCAGATTCTTGGTCACCTCCCTGACCAAGGCCTTTCTCCCCCGATTGCTCAGTTTGGCCGGGTGAGAGTCTTGGTGGTTCCAAACTTCTTCCATTTAAGAATGATGGAGGCCACTGGGTTCTTGGGGCCCTTCGTTGCTGCAGAAATGTTTTGGTACCCTTCCCCAGATCTGTGCCTCGACACAATCCTGTCTTGGATAAAAGTTGCTTATATGTGCCTTTCCAAATCATGTCCAATCAATTGAATTTACCACAGGTGGATTCCAATCAATTTGTAGAAACAAGGATGATCAATGGAAACAGGATGCACCTGAGCTCAATTTCGAGTCTCATAGCAAAGGGTATTAGTTTTTTATAAATTTGCAAACATTTCTAAAAACATGTCATTATGGGGTATTGGATACTGTAATTTAACATTGTTACTTCGACACGGTCTGCATCTGGGTCTTACCTTAAAACCTGATAGGGACGTAACAAAATGTGGAAAAGGGAAAGGGGTCTGAATACTTTCCAAATGCACTGTATATACAAACGTATGTGGACACCCCCTCAAATTAGTGGATTTGGCTATATCAGCCACACCCGTTGCTGACAGGTGTATAAAATTGAGCACACTGCCATGCAATCTCCATAGACAAACATTGGCAATAGAATGGCATTACTTAAGAGCTCAGTGACTTTCAACATGGCACCGTCACAGGATGCCACCTATCCAACAAGTCAGTTCATAAAATGTCTGCCGTGCTAAAGCTGGTGAACTGTAAGTGCTGCTATTGTGAAGTGGAAATGTCTAGGAGCAACAGCTGAGCCACGTATTGGTAGGCCACACAAGCTAACAGAACGTGACCACTGAGTGCTGAAGCGCGTAGCGAGGAAAAATAATGTGTCCTCGATTGCAACACTCCCTACCGAGTTCCAAACTGTCTCTAGAAGCAACGTCAGCACAATAACTGTTTGTCGGGAGCTTCATGAAATGGGTTTCCATGGCCGAGCAGCCTCACACAAGCTTAAGATAACCATGTGCAATGCCAAGTGTCGGCTAGAGTGATGTAAAGCACGCCACCATTGGACTCTGGAGCAGTGGGAACGCGTTCTCGATAGTGATTAATCATTCTTCACCATCTGGCAGTCCGACGGACAAATCTGGGTTTGGTGGATGCCAGGAGAACGCTACCTGTCCGAATGTGCTAACTGTAAAGTTTGGTGGAGGAGGAATAATGGTCTGGGGCTGTTTTTCATGGTACGGGCTAGGCCCCTTAGTTCCAGTGAAGGTGTAAAGAGCCCTCACCTCAACCCAATCGAATACATTTGGGATGAACTGGAACGCCGACTGTGAGCCAGGCCTAATTGCTTGACATCAGTGTCCGACCTCACTAATGCTCTTGTGGCTGAATGGAAGCAAGTCCCCTCAGCAATGTTCCAACATCTAGTAGACAGCCTTTTCAGAAGAGAGGAGGCTGATGTAGGGGGGACCAACTCCATATTAATGCCCATGATTTTGGAATGAGATGTTCGATAACCAGATGTCCACATACACTACATGGTCAAAAGTATCTCGCAAATATTCACTATACTGGCTGAACAAGTGGGGTCATACGACATCCTTGACCATATCATCAGGGCTCTATGGACTCAAGGATGAGAGCATCAACGAGGGAAAATCATAGCACAGCCCCTCCACAGGTTTGGATAACAGTCAATATGAGTGTGTGTATGTGTGACTCACCAATGTATTTTGGAGTATGTATGATGATCCTCAATGTGAGTATGTGTGAAATAATGTTAGTCAGCGTGTACAGCGATGTAAATGTGTGTGAACTGCAATGCTATTTCAAACCATGGAATTCCAAATAAATAAGATTCCACTTGGTCTAGTGTTGCAGGGGCCAAAGCATTGGTCATAGCAGGCAGCGGGCTAAACAAGTCAGGGTTTACCCAGCCATGACCCGAACTATGTAATTGGTATTCAACC
This sequence comes from Salvelinus fontinalis, assembly GCF_029448725.1. Classification (NCBI taxonomy): domain Eukaryota; kingdom Metazoa; phylum Chordata; class Actinopteri; order Salmoniformes; family Salmonidae; genus Salvelinus; species Salvelinus fontinalis. The sequence goes on from NC_074705.1 coordinate 15,050,588, forward strand.
AAGGCTCTCTCAGTACACTCCGATTATTGGTTTCTGTTGCATCCGCCATTGGCTGCTGCTGAAAAGAGGGCGGGCCAGCTGCCTGGCTGGCCTCTAGGTCACATTGCTTCTGCCTCCGCAGGCTTGGCAGTGAGTAGCAGGGCCTATGGGCAGACAGACGACTGCCTTGCATTGGAGCTCAGCTGTGTGTGTGTGCGTGTTTGTGTGTAAGCTTGTGTGCGTGCGTGTGTGTATATCGCTTCCCCTCCTCCTCAAAAAAACCCACCAATATATAGAAAGGAGAGGTGGAAAACAACCCACAGTGGTTATTAATCTCCGCTGTGTTCTGAGTGGGCGCCTAGTGCTGCGATAATGTGAATGTATCTATTTCACAGCTCCTCACATGTTAGCACCAGCCTAGCCTATACAGTGTGTAGCCTGCCGTCTGCTGTTGTGGCCGAGGCCGTCTTGAGAAGGACCCCCCCTTCACCTCTGCCACGCTCCTCTTGGGCAGACAGCCAAATACATTGCACTTCACAGATAGACTGGGTCGACGAGACAAGTTGGAGGAAGGGTAACTAACTCATATCTTCTAACTTATTTAACGGGCCACTTTCTCCATTCCACGCGAAGGTTCTTATTTGAATTTATTAGTAGGATGGGAGCTGCTGAAACCAGGTGGAAAATTACAGATGCCCATTAAACAGAGGGGCAGTACATGAAGTTGTCAGGCTCACAGAATAAATTAGAGGAAAAACAAAATGGAGGAACTTATTCAAGAAAGATCCAGTGTAATATATTATAAAAATTAAGCGAACTGGGTGGAATATGGAGAACAATGCACCAAATTCTTTTTTCAATCTTTAATATAGAAATATACCAAAAATGTTTTATTGAAACTTGTTACAAATGAATGTTGGATGAATGTTGCAATTTTTTTACTGATAATAATGTCAAATTTACATCTGTACAGAAAGACTCATGTGAAGGCCAAATTACAAAGGAGGAACTTCTTGATGCAATTAAACTCCAGGGCTGAGTGGCATACCAGTGGAAGTATACAAAACTTTTTTTGATATACTCAGAGGACCATTATTAGCATGTTTTAACCACTCCTATATAAATGGTAGATTATTGGACACGCAACAAGAAGGTCTGATATCATTATTACTGAAACAGGACCCAAGTGGTATATATAAAGATCCAGTCCATAAAAAAAATTGGAGGCCTCTTACACTTCAGTGTTGTGATGCAAAAATCCTAGCTAAATGCTTGGCGCATATAATTAAAAAAGTATTGTCAGATATCATTCATCCTAATCAGACAGGTTTTTTACATAGATGATACATTGGAGATAATATAAGACAAGTACTGGAAACAATAGAATACTATGAAATTTCGAGGACACCAGGCCTGGTTTTCATAGCTGATTTTGAAAAGGCTTTTGATAAAGTACGACTGGAGTTTATATATAAATGCCTAGAATATTTCAATTTTGGGGAATCTCTTATAAAATGGGTTGAAGTTATGTATAGCAACCCTTGGTGTAAAATAGTAATTAATGGCAACATCTCAGAACGTTTTAAACTGTCTAGAGGAGTAAAACAAGGTTGTCCACTATCGGCATATCTATATTTATTATTGCCATCAAAATGTTAGCTGTTAAAATTAGGTCCAACAATAATATTAAGGGATTATAAATCTATAGCTTAAAAACAAAGGTGTCATTGTATGCTGATGATTGATGTTTTCTTTTAAAACCACAATTAGAATCCCTCCACATCCTCATAGAGGATCTAGATACTTTTGCTAACCTCTCTGGATTAAAACCAAATTATGATAAGTGATATTGATGTATGATATTACGTATTGGATCACAAAAAAATGCAAATTTTACATTACCGTGTAATTTACCAATAAAATGGTCTGACAGGGATGTGGACACACTCGGTATACAAATCCCAAAAGAAAGAAACGATCTCACTCCAATACATTTTTATAGAAAGTTAGCAAAAATAGATAAGATCTTGCTACCATGGAAAGGAAAATACCTGTCTCTTTGTGGAAAAATCACCCTTATTAACTCTTTAGTCATATCACAGTTGACCTATTTGCTTATGGTTTTGCCCACACCTAGTCACCGGGTTTTTAAATTATATGAACAAAAAATATTCAATTTTATTTGGAATGGCAAGCAAGACAAAATTAAAAGGGCCTATTTATATAATGAATAAGAATTCAGAAGGCAGAAATTATTAAATATTAAAGCATTAGACCTCTCACTAAAGGCGTCAGTCATACAAAAGTTATACTTAAATCCAAACTGGTTCTCTAGTAAATTGGTAGGAATGTCTCACCCCATGTTCAGGAATGGCCTTTTGACCTTTATTCAGATTACAACTGCTCACTTTCAGTTGTTTGAAAAGGAAATAATCTCCAAATATCTTTATTTCTTTAAACAAGCAAAAATACTAATTTATTTATTTTAAACGTATTTTTCTATGAAATGTTTCAAAAAGGTTTAATTTTAGTGAATGATATCATAAATAGGACTGGTGGAGTTATGTCACACACGCAGCTAACACAGACATATGGAAATGTCTGCTCTACCCAAAATTACAACCAGCTAATTGCAGCATTACCACCAAAATGGAAAAGACAAGTAGAAGGTAGAAGTAGAAGTAGAAAAAAGTTAAGAACTTGTCTGTCGGCCCTGCATTAAAGAACATAAATGGTTAAAGAAAAGCGTGATAAATAAAAACATATACCAATTTCATTTAAGGACCAAAAAATTGACAGCTGTGTCATATAAATTGCAAAATAGTTGGGAAGAGATTTTTGATGATGAATTGTGAATTGACACGCAAAACAACGCCAGATTCAAAACCAAAAGAATGTTACATATATATGGGGGATACAATCTTCCCAGCTACGCAAATTTTGCTGTGAGGAGGCAGAGTCATTAGATCATTTATTTTGGTACTGTCCATATATAGCTCGTTTTTGGTCACAGGTCCAGGAGTGGCTGAAGAATTGCAACATTTGCCTAGGACTAATGCTGCAGATAGCAATACCTGGTGATTTGAAAAGCCATAGTCAATCATTCAATAATATTTTATTTATTTTTGCAAAAAAGTTTACCTTTAATTTACAATCTGTACAAGCTATGAGAATAGAAAGGTTCAATACTTTTGTGAAACATCACAGCACAGTTGAAAAATATATGGTGTTAAGAGATAGATGGGAGGGGTTGAATGGAGCTGAAGGGTAGAACTAATAAGATAACCAATGTAAAACATACGGGGTCTATAAAATGTATTTAGGTTAAAAAATGTTGTGAAATAACAGTTACAAATAGAACTGGGTGGACATCAGAAATAGAGGAAGGACTAAAAACAAACAAAATATAACTATTGTAAAATAGATTGCATCTGTAAAATGTGTATAAGATGTATAAACTGAAGGTAGAAGCCTAAGTGTTATTGTTTATTAGTTTACTCCAATTGGGGGAAGGGTGGTAGGGTTTGCGGGGAATAATAAAGGTATATTCTAAAAAAAGGATGTATGTCTATATACAGTTGAAGTCGGATATTAACATACACTTACGTTGCTAAACAGCAATCACTAACTCAGAGAGGCTGCTGCCTACATTGAGACCCAATCACTGTCACTTTGATGAAAGGATCTCTAGTCACGTTAAGTAATGACACTTTAATAATGTGTACATACAGTTGAAAGCGGAAGTTCACATGCACTTAGGTTGGAGTCATTAAAACTAATTTTTCAACCACTCCAAAAATTTATTGCGAACAAACTATAGTTTTGGCAAGTCGGTTAGGACATCTACTTTGTGCATGACACAAGTCATTTTTCCAACAATTGTCTACAGACAGATTATTTCACTTATAATTCATTGTATCACAATTCCAGTGGGTCAGAAGTTTTCATACACTAAGTTGACTGTGCCTTTAAACAGCTTGGAAAAATCCAGAAAATTATGTCATGGCTTTAGAAGCTTCTGATAGGCTAATTGACATCATTTGAGTCAATAGGAGGTGTACCTGTGGATGTATTTTAAGGCCTAACTTCAAACTCAGTGCCTCTTTGCTTCATGGGAAAAATCAAAAGAAATCAGCCAAGACCTCAGAAAAAGAACTGTAGACCTCCACAAGTCTGGTTCATCCTTGAGAGCAATTTCCAAACGCCTGAAGGTACCACGTTCATCTGTACAAGTAATAGTGCGCAACTATAAACACCATGGGACCACGCAGCTGTCATACCGCTCAGGAAGGAGATGCGTTCTGTCTCCTAGAGATGAATGTACTTTGGTGAGAAAAGTGCAAATCAATCCCAGAACAACAGCAAAGGACCTAGTGAAGATGCTGGATGAAACAGGTACAAAGTATATATATCCACAGTAAAACAAGTCCTACATCGACATAACCTTAAAGGCCGCTCAGTAAGGAAAAAAACACTGCTCCAAAACCGCTATGAAAAAGCCAAACTACGGTTTGCAACTGCACATGGGGACAAAGATCGTACTTTTGGAGAAATGTCCTCTGGTCTGATGAAACAAAAATAGAACTGTTTGGCCATAATGACCATTGTTATGTTTGGAGCAAAAAGGGGGAGGCTTGCAAGCCGTAGTACACCATCCCAAACGTGAGGCACGGGGGTGGCAGCATCATGTTCTGGGGTGCTTTGCTGCAGGAGGAACTGGTGCACTTCACAAAATAGATGGCTTCATGAGGAATTAAAATTATCTGGAAATATTGAAGAAACATCTCAAGACATCAGTCAGGAAGTTAATGTAACGGCTCTCGTTGGTGGTAGGAAGAGTAGACCAAAGCGCAGCGTGGAAAGTGTTCATGATTCTTTATTCAAAAACACTCAAACAAAAAATAACAAAAGCGAAAACGAAAGCGCACAGTTCTGTCAGGCTAAGACACTAAACAGAAAACAAGATCCCACAACCTAATGGTGGGAAAAAGGCCTGCCTAAGTATGATCCCCAATCAGAGACAACGATAGACAGCTGCCTCTGATTGGGAACCACACTCGGCCAAAAACAAAGAAACAGAAGACATAGAATTTCCCACCCGAGTCACACCGTGACCTAACCAAACATAGAGAATAATAAGGATCTCTAAGGTCAGGGCGTGACAGTTAAAGCTTGGTCACAAATGGGTCTTCCAATGGATAATGACCCCAAGCATACTTCCAAAGTTGTGGCAAAATGGCTTAAGGACAACAACGTCAAGGTGGCCATCACAAAGCCCTGACCTCAATCCTATATACAATTTGTGGGCAGAACTGAAAAGGCGTGTGCAAGCAAGGAGGCCTACAAACCTGACTCGGTTACACCAGCTCCGTCAAGAGGAATGGGCCAAAATTCACCCAACTTATTGTGGGAAGCTTGTGGAAGGCTACCCGAAACTTTTGACCCAGGTTAAACAATTTAAAGGCAATGCTACCAAATACTAATTGAGTGTATGTAAACTTCTGACCCACTGGGAATGTGATGAAAGAAATAAAAGCTGAAATGAATCATTCTCTCTAATATTATTCTGACATTTCACATTCTTAAAATAAAGTGGTGATCCTAACTGACCTAAGACAGGGAATTTTTACTAGGATTAAATTTCAGGAAATGTGAAAAACTGAGTTTAAATGTATTTGGCTAAGGCGTATGTAAACTTCCGACTTCAACTGTATATGGATATATATATATTTATTAAAAAAAGATATGGGGGATTGGAAATGATGCAGACAATTACATTGATGGAAGCAACAATCTTTCCGCAATATTAAGCTGATCCACCCCTAAAAATGTTTTAGAAAAGTAGATGTTTTCAGGCTCTTCTTTAAAGCTAGGCTCTGAGTTCTCTGTTTCGAGATGGAATTTGGCTGGCCTTCGATCAAACATAGAAGGCAAATTGGCTGTCACTCTACATCTCTAATGTTGACTTGCTCTGGGGATGTTGAACTGGAGGAGACAAAGACAGAGAAGCAACTTTGATCCATTCTAAAAGACCATGGCAGATTTTAGGAGCATGGTTTTTTTTTTCTTTTTTTTTCCGGAAGGGGTCGTCTTAGGGTCTCCTTGTCCCAGCGTGTCCCCATCCGGTCACTGCAGAGCACTTAAAACAGAAATAGAGAGAGGGAGAGGGAAGAGAGTGGAGACAGCGATAGAGGAGAGAGAAGGAGAGAGAGCGCCACGAAAGAGAGAGAGAAGAGAGAGGAGAGAAGAGAACACATTTCCCGCTTCTCTCTTCCCTCTACCTATCTCTCTTCTCTCTCCCCATCCCTCTTACCCCTCTCTCTCTCTCTCTCTCTCTCTCTCTCTCTCTCTCTCTCTCTCTCTCTCTCTCTCTCTCTCTCTCTCTCTCTCTCTCTCTCTCTCTCTCTCTCTCTCTCTCTCTCTCTATTCTCTCTATTCTCTCTATTCTCTCTGTGCTCTGTCTCTGTAAAGGAGCTGCATGGAGCTGCCTAGCTGAGGTCCCTGGCTGGGTGACTCCGCAGTGAGCATGCCCTAGATATTCATCACTGCCATACCGGGCTGGGGGGATAATATATTCCTCCATGGGCACAGCGGCGCCGCACACATTACTCATCTCTATATGGAGCGGGAGAGAGGAGGGAGAGGTGGGAGAGAGGGAGAGGAAGTAGAGAGAGTAGGGAGAGAGGGAGAGGAGAGATAAAGGGGGAGAAGGGAGGGAGCGAGTAGGGGGAGGGTGGGTCATCAGAATTTTCCATTGGTTTCAGCATTTTCCAAGTGTTAGTAATGCGATAGAGGGATGAAAGGGAGGGATGGAAGGGATGGAGGGATGGGAGATGGCAGTTAATGACCATACAGGGGGAACAGTGAGCTCCTCCAAACCCACAGTCAGACAGGAAGTAGCTGGTCACACTTCCTGTTCCTGTTTGATAGAGTTGGGTCGTAATCAGTAGAGCACATCGTAGCAAAATGTTTCGCAACCGTAAACTAGTGTTTCTTATTGGACGAGTTAAGGTAATCCCTCCCCGTTTCAGTACGTTTTTTTCACAGTTTGGTGTCGATCTGGATACGATCTTGCTTTAACACAATCTCTACACACGTCTTTATGTGCCATACATAGACCTGTCAAGGAAAAGAGAATAATAATTAACAAAAAGAAAATTGTGCAGAGCTTAGTGTCAGATGTCTCAAAGGCATTACATTAGCTACCACACTATGGTTCTGAAGTACGTACGTACACACTCCACACCTCTAATGTACTTAGACATGGCCTCAATTACAGAGACATTTCAAATAATACCCTTTCTTTCTTACTCCAAACTAAGTCATGAAATAATAAGGATATATTTGGTCGCTCATTTCAATGTTTCCTTGAGGCCGAAGGGAGAAAAAAAGGGTTTTCAAATGCAGCCATTTAAAACTTCCAAGAGAATAGCTTCTGTCTCATTTAAGCCTGAGGTGAGTGTTTTTAGTGAGGGAACTGCAGCAGAGGAGGTATTAGTTAGAGGAAGGAGGGACTCAGTGAGCTGCATTGTTGTGCTGTGAGCGAGGTGCGCCTGCGTGCGTGTGTGCGTGTGTGTGTGTGCGTCCTTTCCGTGCGTCAGTGTGTGTGTCTGCACGTTGCGCGTGCACAGGAATGTGTGCATGTGTGCGGGAGGTGTCTCTGTACTCTATGGCAGCAGAGTTATAACCTCAGGGGAACTGGTGGGGGTAATTCATCGCCAGTGCAGATGTTCAAACAGTCAGTGAGCATCGATTCTGCACTGGTAGTAGCACTGCTGAAAACACAGGCGTGGGTTTGACACGACACGGCAGTACTTCTTAAAATGAAGTACTGCCGTGTACTTTTGAAATGCCTGGATGGATAAAATGTTTATCCAGGCATTTCAAAATCTGAACATTGCTTTCTTCAACAGAAACAGTCTGAACATTTAGTTAAACTTGTGCCTCTGTACACACAGAGAGAGAGATTCTTACCCAGGGGATCAGACAATACACATTGAGAAAACAGTAAAGGCATTCATGGGAATTACTAGTAGATTCTAAAGGGGACAATATATACTTCGATTTCTGAGGGTTACAAAAAGAAGAAATAAACATGTCTGATAATGACACGAGAAAAAGGTTATGAAGAAAAGTTAATGCACACAGCATGGCCTTTAGCAATCGTCCCTAAAAGGGATTTAAGGTGAACCTTATTCACAGCTTTCACTCCTACCTACCTAGGCCTATTACCGTTTCACATTATCAAGACGGCTATAAGGAGGCAATCTGGATTTTCATTGAGAGGTAGAAAATGCCTGGATAAAGCCTGGTATGTTCTGAGGAGATAAAAAACGACACCTTCTAGCACGTCGTAGCACGGTGATCTAAAAATGTCAGAGCTCTGCCCTTTGATTTTAAAACCATGAAGACAACCTGTGCCTTATCGTCACGGAAACATTTCCCCAGTGCTTTCACTCATCTCCTAGACATCCCCAGATCTTTAGAGAAACACAATCGAACCACCATTTTGGGTTAATAGTACCAAGCATAAGAAAGTGAACAGAAACCATATGACAGAGACTTTGACAGAGTTACAAATGAACAAGGTTTCCAACTGTCAAAACGGAACAAACGTGGGTTAGTGTAGTGGTCATGCTTCACCGAGCAATGAAGAAAAAGAAAGAAGAAAAGAAACTAAAGGGAAACATGACTGTTTAATAACTTCACCTCCGAGGAAGCCAGAGAAAATACATGCAGAGTTTCAATTTAACATCTTTCACTTTGCAGCAAGGTTGGAGTGAGGTGGGAGATTCTTGTAAGTGGTGACTATTGGAGGGTACACCTCATTCCCCATTTATAGGTGACCTTTCACCCTTAGTACACGACCTTCTGATTCGCTGTAAATTATGATCTGCATCTCCAAAGAGGAAAGAGGTTGTTTAAAAAAAGGAAGATCCAAGAGGTGCCCATTGATATGCACTTCAAGGGATAAAAAGGGGGGAAAAAATAAACAAAAAACTTCACAAAAAATGTATCTAAAAATAGTTTTGTACATGCATGAATATCAGGCTTTTCTTTTTGGGGGGTCAAAAAAGGGAAAAAGACAGAAAAAATACCTTTGTCTTCGTCACCATCATTATTGGTGAAATCACCTCCTTGACTGTTTGAGTTGGCTCCTACGGTCAACAACAGGAGGGAGAAAAGTAGAGGGGATGAGGGGAGACAAATATGTCAAATATATTTTAAAAACAGGCTCTTATAAAAAACTAAAACAAATGATGAAAATGCATTGAAAACTTTCCAAATCTTTGGCGTTTGTGTTGAGAATAAAATTCTTGTGGAAACATATTCATTCTAACAGTAAGTGGTTCAACCAACTGGATAGCATGACACACAAAATTAGGAACACCAACACAGCATTCTAATAAGAACTGTTCACAAACACAGATGTTTAGTACAGGTAAGAACAGTTGAAGTCGGAAGTTTACATACACCTTAGCCAAATACATTAAAATCAGTTTTCACAATTCCTGACATTTAATCCTAGTAAAAAATTCCTGTCTTACGCCAGTTAGGATCACCACTTTATTTTAAGAATGTGAAATGTCAGAATAATAGTAGAGAGAATGATTTATTTCAGCTTTAACTTCTTTCATCACATTCCCAGTGGGTCAGAAGTTTACATACACTCAATTAGTATTTGGTAGCATTGCCTTTAAGTTGTTTAACTTGGGTCAAACATTTTGGGTAGCTTTCCACAAGCTTCCCACAATAAGTTGGGTGAATTTTGGCCCATTCCTCCTGACAGAGCTAGTGTAACTGAGTCAGGTTCGTAGGCCTCCTTGCTCGCACACGCTTTTTCAGTTCTGCCCACAAATGTTCCATAGGATTGAGGTCAGGGCTTTGTGATGGCCACTCCAATACCTTGACTTTGTTGTCCTTAAGCCATTTTGCCACAACTTTGGAAGTATGCTTGGGGTCATTGTCCATTTGGAAGACCCATTTGCGACCAAGCTTTAACTTCCTGACTGATGTCTTGAGATGTTGCCTCAATATATCCACATAACTGTCCTGCCTCATGATTCCATCTATTTTGTGAAGTGCACCAGTCCCTCCTGCAGCAAAGCACCCTCACAACATGATGCTGCCACCCACGTGCTTCACGGTTGGGATGGTGTTCTTCGGTTTGCAAGCCGCCCCCTTTTTCCTCCAAACATAACGATGGTCATTATGGCCAAACAGTTCTATTTTTGTTTCATCAGACCAGAGGGCATTTCTCCAAAAAGTACCATTTTTGTCCCCATGTGCAGTTGCAAAACTGTAGTCTGGCTTTTTTATGGTGGTTTTGGAGCAGTGGTTTCTTCCTTGCTGAGCGGCCTTTCAGGTTATGTCGATATAGGACTTATTTTACTGTGGTTATAGATAATATTGTACCTGTTTCCTCCAGCATCTTCACAAGGTCCTTTGCTGTTGTTCTGGGATTGATTTGCACTTTTCGATCCAAAGTACGTTCATCTCTACGAGACAGAACGCTTCTCCTTCCTGAGCAGTATGACGGCTGCGTGGTCCCATGGTGTTTATACTTGCGTACTTTTGTCCCATGATGTCAAGCAAAGAGGCACTGAGTTTGAAGGTAGGCCTTGAAATACATCCACAGGTACACCTCCATTGACTCAAATTATGTCAATTAGCCTATCAGAAGCTTTGACGGCCATGATATAATTTTCTGGAGTATTCCAAGCTGTTTAAAGGCACAGTCAACTGAGTGTATGTAAACTTCTGACCCACTGGAATTGAGATACAGTGAATTATAAGTGAAATAATCTGTCTGTAAACAATTGTTGGAAAAATTACTTGTGTCATGCACAAAGTAGATGTCCTACCCGACTTGCCAAAACTATAGTTTGTTAACAAGAAATTTGGTTGAAAAACAAGTTTTAATGACTCCAACCTAAGTGTATGTGAACTTCCGCTTTCAACTGTATGTACACATTATTAAAGTGGCATTACTTAAAGTGACTAGAGATCCTTTCATTAAAGTGAAAGTGATTGGGTCTCAATGTAGGCAGCAGCCTCTCTGAGTTAGTGATTGCTGTTTAGCAGTCTGATGGCCTTGAGATAGAAGCCGTTTTTCAGTCTCTCGGTCCCAGCTTTGATGCCCCTATACTGACCTCGCCTTCTGGATGGTAGCGGTGTGAACAGGCAGTGGTGTGGGTGGTTGTTGTCCTTGATGATCTTGTTGGCCTTCCTGTGACATCGGGTGCTGTAGGTGTCCTGGAGGGCAGGTAGCTTCCTCCCAGTGATGTGTTGTGCAGACCGCACCACCCTCTGGAGAACCTTGCGGTTGAGGGCGGTGCAGTTGCCGTACCAGGCTGTGATACAGCCCGGCAGGATGCTCTCGATTGTGCATCTGTAAAAGTTTGTCAGGGTTTTGGGTGACAAGCCACATTTCAAATCTCAGATGCTGTTGTGCCTTCTTCACTACATTGGCTGGGTGTGATATGTAAGCTGAGGAACTTTTCACCTTCTCCACTGCTCTCCCTTCGATGTGGATAAGGGGTTGCTCCCTCTGCTGTTTCCTGAAGTCCACGATCATCTCCTTTGTTTTGTTGACGTTGAGTGAGAGGTTGTTTTTCTGACACCACACTCCGAGTGCCCTCACCTCCTCCCTGTAGGCTGTCTCGTCGTTGTTGGTAATCAAGTCCACTACTGTTGTGTCGTCTGCAAACTTGAATGCTGAGCTGTAGTCAATGAACCACATTCTTACATAGCTATTCCTCTTGTCCAGATGGGATAGGGCAGTGTGATGGCGATTGCATCGTCTGTGGACATGTTGGGGAGGTATGCAAACTGAAGTGGGTCTAGGGTGGCCGGGAAGGTGGAGGCAATATGATCCTTGACTAGTCTCTCAAAGCACTTCATGATGACAGAAGTGAGTGCTACCTACGGGGTGGTAGTCATTTAGTTCAGTTATCCTTGCCTTCTTGGGTACAGGAATAATGGTGGCCATCTTGAAGCATGTGGGGACAGTAGACTGGGATAGGGAATGATTGAACATGTCTGTAAACACACCAGCCAGCTGGTCTGCGCATGCTCTGAGTGCGCGGCTAGGGATGCCTTCTGGGCCAGCAGCCTTGCGAGGGTTAACAGTCGGCCACGGAGAAGGCGGGGGGGGGGGGGGGGGGGGGGGCGCAGTCCTTGTTAGCAGGCCGCGACGGTGGCACTGTATTATACTCAAAGTGGGCAAAGAAGGTGTTTAGTTTGTCTGGAAGCAAGACGTCAGTGTCCGTGACGTGGCTGGTTTTCTTTTTGTAGTTCGTAATTGCCTGTAGAGCCTGCCACATATGTCTCGTGTCTGAGCCGTTGAATTGCGACTCCACTTTGTCCCTGTAACGGCATTTTGTTTGTTCGACTGCCTTGTGACAAAAAACATTTGATTTGATTTGATTCAGTGGTGTTATGACCTCAAGGCATTAGAGACACTGAGGTAATTTCCATCGCCAGCCCGGTAACAGTGTGTGATTTATGAATACAGAGGCTGTATGGGTTGTAATAGTGTCTGTACTGTAATGTGCAGGTAGTGTTAGACCCCTTCTCTACAGGGGTCTGATTTGGGTCTTAGGTTATTTGAGATGGACGTGTTGTTAAGATGATGTGATTAGCTATTGCTAGATCTTCAACTGGACCTGCTGTGGTGTGAGAATACCTGGTTGATTATAGACTTCATTCTCAGATAGGCACTGCAGACTGACTCACTGACAGACCCATCAGAGTAATAACGATGATCATTAAGATTAAGACAGCTGAGACAGGAGTAGCATCCTGTAACATTGAGTAGCCACTTTGCTGGAGTCAGACTGTGGTTGCATCCCACCTGCCTTCAAGAGAAACCACATGATTTCACATGTGAAAACGTCTTTTTGGAACACTTTGCGTTCCACTGGGCACGCACTGGGCACGCAAGGTTGAATCAATGTTGTTTCCATGTCTTTTCTATGAAATGACGTGGAACCGAGATGGAATAGACGTTGAACTGACGTCTGTGCCCAGTGGGATGCGATCACATGTTTTCACGTGTAGCTTCATATGATCACATGTTGCTTTACACGTTATCACATTAACTTCACATGAGATCACGTGATCACATGAAAACATGTGTTTTTGGAACACTTCACGTGTTCACATGAAATTCATGTGATCTTCCATAAGGGCCTATCCTCTATATAGTCCACTATATTTGACCAAAGCCCTATAGGCCCTGGTGCCAAGTAATTAACTATACAGGGTATAGGGTGCCATTTGGATTGCATTCTAGTTCCAATTAAAATATTATCTCATTTAAAGATAGCAACAAACATTGCTATGATAACTGTTTGTTTTGACACTATGTTGGTCTGGTGTCTCTGAGGCGCTAGATCGCTAGCTGGTTAGGCCATAACGAGGCCTAAGGCTTGACACACACACACACACGCGCACACAACTGAACAGGCCTGTAATCTCACAGTTAACGGTATCTCGAGCTGCACAAACAAAGGCAAGTGGCATGTCAGTTTAACGCAGCAAAGCATAAACTCCTACATCTGTCCTGTGCAGAATGTCCATACACACACCCACACGCGTGCTCACGCACACATGCATGCACTCGCGCGCACACTCACTGTACGACCATCAGACAGACACCCAGCTCATCTGTCAGACCAGATGAAAGAAGAATCCCGTCTCAGTGTTTGACTGAGTCTTGTTTTTTTTTTTGCCCTTGAAAAAGTCAAAGGGAAAACTGAGAGCATGCAGAGTTGTCCAAGGTTTGTAGGGATGCACGTCTTTGGAGTCTGCATCCCAAATGACACCCCATTCCCTATAGTGCGCTACTTTTGACCAGAGCCCTCTTCCTCTTCCCTAAAGAGGCACCCTAGTCCCTATAGTGTACCAACTTTTCACCAGAGCCTTCTGGGTGCCATTTGTGCAGTCTCATGACCTAGCCTGGAGATATTGTCCTCTCTCTGCCTGCCTGGCCTTGCCTGCCTCTCCATGCGTATGACTGGCTGTCTGAATCACACACTCACCACAGACAGACTGGCAGCTAATAGCTCAGGCTCCAGTGCTGTGATCCCAACTGGGATTGGCAGGCTACTTATGCTCAGAGAAGGGCCTGCGTCCCAAATGGGTCCCCATTCCCTTTTAGTGGACATTCCCTATGGGCCCTGGTAAAAGTAGTGCACTATATAGGGAATAGGTTGCCATTTGGGAAGGGCCCAAAGAGCACGGCTCTCTCTTACACAAGCCACTCACACAAGAAAAAGCACTAGGGCAAGGTAAACCTACTATAATACTGTATTGAGCTGTCATTCATGCCCTGTCAATGTATTTGTTTTCTTTCTTCAATGTACTGTAGCTTTTCTCCCTCCTGTGTTTCTATGCAAAGGAGAATTGGATTTATAATGAAATACAAGAATACAGGTTATCTGCTGCACTATCCGATTGATGGATGTGCGTCTGAAATGGCACCCTATTCCCTATATTGTGCACAACTTTTGACCAGAGCCTCATGAACAGTGCCAAGTACAGTTTGTAGGGAACAGGGGGCCATTTTGGATGTACTGTAGCCAAGATGTGGGCCACAGCCCTACACCCCTATAACCAACAAAGATCTGATAAATCACAGGCCATTATCTCTGGGAGCACACATGTAGGTAACAAGCAATACATTTATTGTAATTTCTACTTTCTATTTCTGTTCCAGTGTTGAATAGTAAAACAGAACTAATGTAGGAGGGTGTTCATAATTAAAGATGGAGAGAGAAAGAGATGAGGCCTGGGATGTGTCACAAATGGCACCCAATTCTCTGCATAGTGCACTACGTTTGACCAGAGCCCTATGGGCCCTGGTCAAAAGTAGTGCACTACATAGGGAAAGGGGTGCCATTTGGGACACGGTCCTGCTATGGTATTGTCTTCTCACCCAGAAGAGCCCTCAAGAGGCTCCATATTCACTCTGATTAATTCACAATAAAACAGGTTTACCTCCCGGGTCTCCGCAGTAGTACCCAGTCTGCAACCACTGCAGAGGAAGATAAAGCCAGCTCCAGTAACAGCTCCAGGAGCTATCATACACACACACACACACACACACACACACACACACACACACACACACACACACACACACACACACACACACACACACACACACACACACACACACACACACACACACACACACACACACAGAGACACTGCAGCTTTTTGTCTGCACAGACCAACATAACACCTAAAATTAAAGGAGCTCTGGCATTAAAATACAATCCCCAATGTACCACTTTTCACAAGCCAACCCTTGCTAGCCAAAACAGAATTCACCACCCACACTGCACAATCAAAAGGATACAAAAGAACAGAACTTGTGCAGGTTATCAATATTTAACTATATACGGCGTAGTGTTTGGTACTTAAATCAGACGACACAATGGAAGGCCGTTCTTAATCTGTCAGTCCATTTCAAGAGGAGAACTATAAAACTATAAATCCTCTTTT
Source organism: Salvelinus fontinalis (assembly GCF_029448725.1). Lineage (NCBI taxonomy): Eukaryota > Metazoa > Chordata > Actinopteri > Salmoniformes > Salmonidae > Salvelinus > Salvelinus fontinalis. The sequence continues at coordinate 15,066,080 of NC_074705.1, forward strand.
CTGATCCCGAGCTGTCTGGATGTCTCCACATTACACAGGATTTGAAAAGGCCAACTCTGAGGGCGTCTGTAAGGATGATGGGCAGCTGGCAGTATGGAGGAGAAGAAGATGAACAGAACAGGGAGAGAGAGATGTCTTCCATGTAGCACTGACTGACTCCTCAAGAGGAGACAGAGGCTGTGTCCCAAATGGCAAACGTGGTGCACTATGTAGTAGGGAATAGGGCCCTGGTCAAAAGTAGTGCACTATGTAAGGGAATAGGGTGCCATTTGGGATGCACACAAAAATAATATGGAGAGTGTTGTCTTCTTGACTCCTGAAGAGGAGCTGTTGAGTTTTTCCTTCGGGCCAATTGCCTTAAGCTAAGAACTGTAGCGTTAGTTCAGGAGATGTTTAATACATCAACATTCATGGCCTGCATTCATACATTTTAATGCCAGCAAACATATCCTAATATACTGATACTGAAATTGCCTTCTTTCGGTAATTGACATCTATGAATTCAGGTTAGAAGGCATGATGTGTGCAAACGAAAGATACCTGAGGTTAGTTATATTACCTGAGGGGCTATTATTACCAATACACAGAACAAGGAGTTCAGAGAACTGTGCTAAAACAATGCATAGACAGCAGCAACTGTCTGTCCACAAGAATTCTAACCCTTATTCCATCCACTTCACTTCTACAACCATATCTTTCCTATCACATTATTGACAAAGCCACACTACAACAGAAATTACTGGATAGAATGGATACACTTGGACATCCTACATATTTGAGTCCAGTTGCCTACATGTAAATGAAAAATTGCACACAGGGAATAGAGATTTCAGTTCACGCCAGTGATTATAAGAACTGTTCTTATAATTCCCTGGAGATGGTGGAATAGTGTCAGAGGAACGACCCAGGCATCCGGACTGGGATTGTCAGATTATCTATCGCCTTCTGTGTTATTTAATCTCGCAAGAGCTCTGACTAAATGTAGCATAGAGAGAGGTCTAGAGTTCAGTATGAATACATTGGAGAATTCTCTTCACATTGACCTTCATAGACCGGAAAGAGTCTGTCTCTTCAGAAGAGACAGCGACAGCCCAGCAACCGTTCATGGTTGACCTTAAACGTGTCTGTTCCAGTTGCACTAAGTTAACCAACTCTTTATTTTATTTTATCTTGCTGTAGGAGTCTGATGGTGGGGCCTGAAGGGGGAAAGTGCATTACATCAGTGGTGTAAGTGTCAGAACTACTCCGAGTCAGGAGTGCTCACTCAAACCTCAAACGGGACTTCTGCACTGCACCTAATTCAACAGGAGAGAAGGTTGTCTGCTACAGAATAGAATAGACAGTAGTGGGACATCATACGCCCTCAGACAGTAAGGAGGTCTAAATATCCATTTTCTCTCTCTATTACACCACATACAGTAGTCCACATTCATTTCAAGCCTTCAGTCAAAAAATCATTGTGCCCTTTGGTAAAAGTATCGCACTTTTGATCAAAAGTGCACCACCGTTTCTGGTTCAAGGAGTTATCCCAGCCACTTTGAACTGCTTCAGAACAAATGGACCTGCAAAGTGAAATGCCAAAACAAACAAAAAGGAAAACAGAGGATAACAAGATATTTGTGTTAATCAAGGTGTGACATACCATCCTCAGTTGGCACGTAAATGTTTAGGTACAGGCAGTCCTCGTTCTGATCCTGCATATAGGTTACCACTGTATCCAAGTTGGCTGTGAACCACACCGGCAGCATATCGTTGAGTAACTTTTCCTCCAGGTACTGTGGACACACAGGGGCGAACTGGGTAGCATTCCTGATCCCAGGCCAGGACATGGGCGGCTCGGGGGGCTGGAAGCGTCTTTCCCCTGTAGGGGCCAAAGCGTACGGGATCCCCAAGTACTGCTCCACGGGCCCTAGGATCTCATTGGGCAGCGTCGTCTTTAACCCCCGCAGCTTCCCGTAATTCGTGGTGACAACAGGGTGGACTGGGGTCTGAGCCACGACCGGCAGACACACAGACGCTAACAGGAAGCCAATCCGTAAGAGAAGGTAGACCTTGGATAGGTAGACCATCCCCATTCCATGGGCTATAGTGGCTCCTCCAGAGCTCAATGGAGAGGTACTGGTTCCCCCTGGCCTGGCTCCCCTCAACATGCTCCTGCTGCGCTCAGCCAAGCAGATTGTGGTTCTGGAAGTTCCGGAACTCCTCTCCCACCCCCCACAGCAACCCAGACCAATAACCTGCTCCTCAGGCTGTGATTGACAGCTGACAGACAGAGCTCCAGCCAATCAGAGCAGTTTTGTGCAACTCGGTGCCCCCCATCCCAAGAGAGTGGGTCTACGTGTAGGTCATTGGTTGGGGGTGCAGTGCCTGTATTTGTCTCCAGATGTCTTTGCTCGTCGACCCAGTTCCAGCTTGGTTGGTTACCCTGCAGGGAAGACAGAATGGGACATGTAAATTAATCCTCGACACATCAAAGGCTAAATACAGTATGATGTCCAAATCCCTTCCAATAGATGTCCACTTGTTGAGCATATAGCAAATATATGACTGCAAGTCCCCTCTGTGTATGATCAAAATGTGCAAGAGATGCAAAGCATGAAATTGTATCTTTCTAACAAATCAATAACATGAAATAGAGAACAACATAAAAGTGTGGTTTCGAGTGGAATCAACAACAGAGATACTATATTGGCAAACTGCTTTATTACCTTGTGTGACATCATCGTTATGGTCAGGATAACATTGCACATAGCAGCAGTTACACTATAAGAAAACTCCAAGGCTGCATCCCGATGATTTTCCACCCATTTCCCTAAAGTGTGCACTTGCACACTTCCCATTATGGAGTTAACAATGGTGGAAACTCTCTAGCCAATGATTACACCAATCCAATGCTTGTAAATTCATGACAGGACGTGCGCAAGTTAACACTTCTGGAAAAGGGGGGAGAAAAAGTATGCAGCCCAAAACACACATAAAAAAATACTACAGTTTACTATAGCCAGCAGCATACCACCCTGCATACCACTACTGGCTTGCTTCTGAAGCTAAGCAGGGTTGGTCCTGGTCAGTCCCTGGATGGGAGACCAGATGCTGCTGGAAGTGGTGCTGGAGGGCCAGTAGGAGACCCTCTTTCCTCTGGTCTAAAAAATATCCCAATGCCCCAGGGCAGTGATTGGGGACACTGCCCTGTGTAGGGTGCCGTCTTTCGGATGGGACGTTAAACGGGTGTCCTGACTCTCTGAGGTCATTAAAGATCCCACGGCACTTATCGTAAGAGTAGGGGTGTTAACCCCGGTGTCCTGGCTAAATTCCCAATCTGGCCCTCTTACCATCATGGTCACCTAATAATCCCCAGTTTACAATTGGCTCATTCATCCCCCTCCTCTCCCCTGTAACTATTCCCCAGGTTGTTGCTGCAAATGAGAATGTGTTCTCAGTCAACTTACCTGGTAAAATAAAATAAAATAGAATTCTGAAGTTAACTGTAGGATACTGTAGAATACTATACTACACACTGGAGTATCCCATGATCATGTGTACTGTAGTACTTAGCATTTTTTGTGCACTGTTGAATACTATAGTAAATACTACTGTCACGTCCTGATCTGTTTCACCTGTCCTTGTGCTTGTCTCCACCCCCCTCCAGGTGTCGATTATTATCCCCAGTGTATTTATCCCTGTGTTTCCTGTCTCTCTGTGCCAGTTCGTCTTGTTTTGCCAAGTCAACCAGCTGTTTTTCCTAGCTCCTTCTCCCAGTCTCTGTTTCATCCTAGCCCTCCTGGTTTTGACCCTTGCCTGTCCTGACGCCGAACCCACCTGCCTGACCACTCTGCCTGTTCTAATCTCGAGCCTACCTATCGCTGCCAAACTAACCTTGAATCAGATGACCATCCTACCCATGCTAGATTACGGAGACATAATTTATAGATCGGCAGGTAAGGGTGCTCCTGAGCGGCTAGACTTTACCATTCGGCCATCATATTTTCCACCAATGCTCCTTATAGGACACATCACTGCACTCTATTCCTCTGTAACCTGGTCATCTCTGTATACCCGTCGCAAGACCCACTGGTTGAGGCTTATTTATAAAAACCCTCTTAAGCCTCACTCCCTCCTATCTGAGTTATCTACTGCAGCCCTCATCCTCCACATACAACACCCGTTCTGCCAGTCATATTCTGTCAAAGGTCCCCAAAGCACACACATCCCTGGGTCGCTCCTCTTTTCAGTTCGCTGCAGCTAGCGACTGGAACGAGCTGCAGCAAACACTCAAACTGGACAGTTTTATCTCAGTCTTTTCATTCAAAGACTCAATCATGGACACTGTTACTGACAGTTGTGGCTGCTTATTGTGATGCATTGTTGTCTCGACCTAATCGACCTTTTGTGTTGTTGACTGTGCCCAATAATGTTTGTACCATGTTTTGTGCTGCTACCGTGTTGTGTTGCTTCCATGTTGTTGTTATGTTGTGTTGCTACCATGCTGTGTTGTCAAGTGTTGCTCCCTTGCTATGTTGTTGTTAGGTCTCTCTTTATGTAGCGTTGTGTTGTCTCTCTTGTTGTGATGTGTGTTTTGTCCTATATTTATATTGTATTTATTTATTTTAATCCCAGGCCCCTGTCCCCGCAGGAGGTGTTTTGGATTTTGGTAGGCCGTCATTGTAAATAAGAATTTGTTCTTAAATAAAGGTTAAATAAAAAAATGAATCGCCTGGTACTGTTTGGACTCTGACCTGGTTTATGAACTTTCGCCTGTCCCCGACCTGGCTTTTGCCTACCCCTTTTGTTATAATAAATATCGGAGCTCAACCATCTGCCTCCTGTGTCTGCATTTGGGTCTCGTCTTGTGCCCTTATAACTACAGTATTATCCACACACATAAAAACGGTAGTAAATACTACAGAAATGTCTGCAAAAACACTACGGTTCACAAAAACACTGTAAAAAAAAATATATAGAAAATACGACAGTATTTTATTTACATATACCCTACCCATTCCCCTCCCCATATCCCAATGTGTGCCCACCTGTAAGTGACAAACCTACATGCCAAGTATAGACCATATTTTGTGCTTTGAAATCTCTGTTCAGAACCCAGTTCTACCTACTTGCAGGTTATGGAACATTTGCTTAGTGTATAGCATTTCTCCAGTAGGTTTCCTCAAGGAAAAAGCCCCCTACTACTATGTCAGATATAATAAAACAAAAACACTATACTAAATACTACAGTAATGTCCCCAAACACACTAGAGCAAATATTACAGTATACTGCATTATATTCTGAAAAATACACTATAGTAATTACTATAGTACATCCTACTCTTTTCTTTTACCACAGTATTTATACTATAGTAAACTGTAAACACTACAGTATACTACATTAAATACTATAGGACTTCAGTCCTCAAACACACTACAGTGAATACTGTTTACTGTTTACATACACTTAGGTTGGAGTCATTAAAACTCGTTTTTCAACCACTCCACAAATGTCTTGTTAAAACAAACTATAGTTTTGACAAGTCGGTTAGGACATCTACAGTCGTGGTCAAAGGTTTTGAGAATGACACAAATATTAATTTTCACAAAGTGTCTTTAGATATTTTCGTCAGATGTTACTATGGAATACTGAAGTATAATTACAAGCATTTCATAAGAGTCAAAGCCTTTTATTGACAATTACATGAAGTTGATGCAAAGAGTCAATATTTGCAGTGTTGACCCTTCTTTTTCAAGACCTCTGCAATCCGCCCTGGCATGCTGTCAATTAACTTCTGGGCCACATCCTGACTGATGGCAGCCAATTCTTGCATAATCAATGCTTGGAGTTTGTCAGAATTTGTGAGTTTTTGTTTGTCCACCCGCCTCTTGAGGATTGACCACAAGTTCTCAATGGGATTAAGGTCTGGGGAGTTTCCTGTCCATGGACCCAAAATATCAATGTTTTGTTCCCCGAGCCACTTAGTTATCACTTTTGCCTTATGGCAAGGTGCTCCATCATGCTGGAAAAGGCGTTGTTTGTCACCAAACTGTTCCTGGATGGCTGGGAGAAGTTGCTCTCGGAGGATGTGTTGGTACCATTCTTCATTCATGGCTGTGTTCTTAGGCAAAATTGTGAATGAGCCCACTCCCTTGGCTGAGAAGCAACCCCACACATGAATGGTCTCAGGATGCTTTACTGTTGGCATAACACAGGACTGATGGTAGCGCTCACCTTGTCTTCTCCGGACAAGCTTTTTCCCAGATGCCCCAAACAATCGGAAAGGGGATTCATCAGAGAAAATGACTTTTCCCCAGTCCTCAGCAGTCCAATCCCTGTACCTTTTGCAGAATATAAGTCTGTCCCTGATGTTTTTCCTGGAGAGAAGTGGCTTCTTCGCTGCCCTTCTTGACACCAGGCCATCGTCCAAAAGTCTTCGCCTCACTGTGCGTGCAGATGCACTCACACCTGCCTGCTGCCATTCCTGAGCAAGCTCTGTACTGGTGGTGCCCTGATCACGCAGTTGAATCAACTTTAGGAGACGGTCCTGGCGCTTGCTGGACTTTCTTGGGCGCCCTGAAGCCTTCTTGACAACATTTGAACCGCTCTCCTTGAAGTTCTTGATGATCCGATAAATGGTTGATTTAGGTGCAATCTTACTGGCAGCAATATCCTTGCCTGTGAAGCCCTTTTTGTGCAAAGCAATGATGGCGTGTTTCCTTGCAGGTAACCATCGTTGACAGAGGAAGAACAATGATTCCAAGCACCACCCTTCTTTTGAAGCTTCCAGCCTGTTATTCAAACTCAATCAGCATAACAGAGTTATCTCCAGCCTTGTCCTCGTCAACACTAACACCTGTGTTAACGAGAGAATCACTGACATGCTGTCAGCTGGTCCTTTTGTGGCAGGGTTGAAATGCAGTGGAAATGTTTTTGGGGGATTCAGTTCATTTGCATGGCAAAGAGGGACTTTGCAATTAATTGCAATTCATCTGATCACTCTTCATAACATTCTGGAGTATATGCAAATTGCCATCATACAAACTGAGACAGCAGACTTCGTGAAAATTAATATTTGTTTAATTCTCAAAATGTTTTGGCCACTACTGTACTTTGTGCATGACACAAGTAATTTTTCCAACAATTGTTTACAGACAGATTATTTCACTTATAATTCACTGCATCACAATTCCAGTGGTTCAGAAGATTACATGCACTAATTTGACTGTGCCTTTAAACAGCTTGGAAAAATCCAGAGAATGATGTCATGGCTTTAGAAGGTTCTGATAGGCTAATTGACATAATTTGAGTCAATAGGAGGTGTATCTGTGGATGTATTTCAAGGCCTAACTTCAAACTCAGTGCCTCTTTGCTTGATATCATGGGAAAATCAAAAGAAATCAAGACCTCAGAAAAAAATTGCAGACCTCATCCTTGGGAACAATTTCCAAACAAACAATAGTACGCAAGTATAAACACCATGCGGCCACGCAGCCATCATACCGTTCAGGAAGGAGAAGCGTTCTGTCTTGTAGAGATGAACGTACTTTGGTGCGAAAAATGCAAATCAATCCCAGGACAACAGCAAAGGAACTTGTGAAGATGCTGGAGGAAACAGGTACAAAAGTATCTATATCCACAGTAAAACGAGTCCTGTATCGATATAACCTGAAAGGCAGCTCAGCAAGGAAGAAGCCACTGCTCCAAAGCCGCCATAAAAAAAACAGACTACGGTTTACAACTGCACATGGGGACAAAGATCGTACTTTTTGGAGAAATGTTCTCTGGTCTGATGAAACAAAAATAGAACTGTTTGGCCATAATGACCATCGTTATGTTTGGAGGAAAAAGGGGGAAGCTTGCAAGCCGAAGAACACCATCCGAAACCGTGAAGCACGTGGGTGGCAGCATCATGTTGTGGGGGTGCTTTGCTGCAGGAGGGACTGGTGCACTTCCCAAAATAGATGTCATCGTGAGGTAGGAAAATTATGTGGATATATTGAGGCAACATCTCAAGACATCAGTCAGGAAGTTAAAGATTGGTCGCAAATGGGTCTTCCAACTGGACAATGACCCAAAGCATATTTTCAAAGTTGTGGCAAAATGGCTTAAGGACAACGAAAGCAAGGTATTGGAGTGGCCATTACAAAGCCCTGACCTCAATCCTATAGAAAATGTGTGGGCAAAACTGAAAAAGTGTCTGTGAGCAAGGAGGCCTACTAACCTGACTCAGTTACACATGCACTGTCAGGAGGAATGGGCCAAAATCCACCCAATTTATTGTGGGAAGCTTGTGGAAGGCTACCCGAAATGTTTGACCTAAGTTAAACAATTTAAAGGCAATGCTACCAAATACTAATTGAGTGTATGTACACTTCTGACCCACTGGGAATGTGATGAAAGAAATTAAAGCTGAAATGTATCATTCTTTCTACTATTATTCTGACATTTCACGATGCTGGAGGAAACAGGTACAAAAGTATCTGTAGCCACAGTAATTTCACATTCTTAAAATAAAGTGGTAATCCTAACTGACCTAAGACATTGACTTTTTACTGGGATTAAATGTCAGGAAATGTGAAAAACTGAGTTTAAATGCATTTGGCTAAGGTATGTCAACTTCCGACTTCAACTGTATATACGCTTTAGTATTTTTTCTTATGGGAATCAGTCCACAGTGTAGGAAACATTTCCTCATGTTTATCCATCTAAAACCACAGCACCCCATTCACAAAACTAGCCTACCTATGTCCTCCTACACTTCAATACAATCTACCAGCATTCTGTTAATAGTACCATAGCCAAGCAAGGGGGGGATATACTCTACTGAGTATATCCAAGTATATTCAAGCAAGGGGGGGGATATACTCTACTGAGTAGATTATTTCTCTTAGGGTACTTTACTCCACCAAGGAGCTTATGTGTAAAGGCTCATGAATAGGAGAGCTGGCCGGTTAAGAAGCCTCTCACAGACATTTGTGTCAGAAGCAGATGGCTTATGCATGCAGCAGGTAATTTCATTTCATTTCGGAGGAAGAAGAGACTCTCCTCTCTCGCCTCATTCCGCTGCATGCCCTCGAATGGTGTTCAGACTGAGACGGCGGTGGTCCGCTTGTCAAATCAGTGACGTCGATGAGTTTATTTTCCCACTCTTGTAACACAGCATGACAATGATACTCACACTGCCAGGGGGATTACATCGGATGCCTAACTGCCATTGTTGAGTTCATATATTCTGTTTGATTCTGTTTGACATCAAAATGGAATAATTCAATAAATAAGTAAAAGTTTAATGTAAGAAACAGAACCAGAATCTAAACAAAGACAGGATACGGAATGTGATCCAAGAATATGGTCCAGTTTAATGTTGATTGAGGAAATAATATGGTGCAATGGACTATGTTCATATATTTCAGCAGTTCCTGTATAAACGCAATACATTCAGTCTGCCTTCCTACCAGTAACACACAAGAAAGAGAGAGTGAGGAGAAAAGGAGAGAGATGGAATAGGAAGAGATGGAAGAGATGGAGATTCTCACTGTCTGTGTGATTACAAGAGAAAAGTCATTTGAATTTCAGTATAGGCTGAATCCATCATTTGCATTTTAATTATCATAAAACATGTGGTTCAGGGAGCTGTATCTCCTCACTGAAATAGGTAGTCGGTAGAAAATGTCCTTGAAAGGACAAAAAAAAACACACCACTACGTAACGTCCCAAATGGCACCCTATTTCGTATATAGTGCACTACTTTTGACCAGGGCCCATTGGAAATAGGGTGCCATTTGGGAAGCGAACCAAAAAAAACTCAACATGAACTTTACTTGACCTTCTCATGATGCACATACAGGACATAATTTACTGGCCTCTTAAAGATGGTGATAAACACGACACAATAGAAAGGAAGCCAGACTTCCTCCCTCACTAAAACGAGATAGAGGGCCAACAGAGATCCTTGACAACCAATAAAGGAATGATATTTATCAAAGTTGACAGTACTGAACACAAAGATTTTGTCAACCGCTGAGCCCACACTGGAAAAAAGTGTGTGTGTGTGTGTGTGTGTGTGTGTGTGTGTGTGTGTGTGTGTGTGTGTGTGTGTGTGTGTGTGTGTGTGTGTGTGTGTGTGTGTGTGTGTGTGTGTGTGTGTGTGTGTGTGTGTGTGTGTGTGTGCGCGCACGCGCACGCGTGCGTGCGTGCGTGCCATTTGTAATGATAGTTTTGTTGACAATTCATGTTGAACTTGGACGGAGCAAATACTTTTTTTTAAAAACAGGATTGATTTGATAAGGATAGCTCATGACGTTGTGATACTGTAATAACCTTGCTCTATGTAACCATGCCAGCAGACATGGGTAAAATGTGTATTCCAAATATCAATTTACTAAATAGTATGGGATGCATGTAACAAAGTGCTAAACTATTGAACTTTACTTCAGTAGGCTAACACTGTGTAGGTCCTGTGTGGCTCAGTTTGTAGAGCATGGCACTTGCAAGGCCAGGGTTGTCAGTTGATTCCCGCTGGGGCCACCCACATGAAAATGTATGCAGGCACAATAATCACTTTGGAGAAAAATGTTTGCTAAATGATGGATAATTGTATATTACAATAATACAGGTGTTTTATGCAGTCTTACAGTGAATGGCTATGCCTACTATTGGATTCCAAATTGAAATGCTGTACAGTGTATTTGGATAGGCAGGCCTACGTTCTATTTTGACACTTATGCCATGTTATACCCAGAATGTCGTCTATAGGCCTGTCACCCACAGGCCTATTCTTGAGGAAAATTGCACTAGTGAGGTAAAATGTCTCAAATTGTGAATGAAATGTCTTCTTTTCTGATGGGGAGGCCTGACTGACTGACTCAAATAGGCCTATAATGATGTCACCAACTGGGAGAGCTATGATAACAGTGTGTCACTCCAAATATGTCAAGTGTATTTAAAAAAGGCCTAATGTTCAAATAATGTCAAAAGTAAGCCTATTTGGTAGCACTTTCCATAAAGTACATACCTACGATGCTTTATAATGTCTTTTGTGATGCATTAATACACTTATATTGTGTTATGACAATATAGACCAATTATTTACAATAAGTATTTGGGTTGAGACCTGATGCCTCTCCGAAGCTTCCAGTCTACCATCACATCTAATCAAAAATGCACGCAGGCCTATTAGGGACCAGAATGTTGACCTTTCATTCATTACAAATAATACTGTTAAAGCCTGTTACATTTCTAACAATGTCTATAATATTATTCTCGGTGTCAATTCGAATAGCACACGCCTATTTATAATCTGGAGGAAGGCAAGGGGTTGGTGGAACAGCTTGAAGAATCATTCATAGGAGAGTGACAGCCTTCTCTCATGTTTGTCCGCCTGCGTACTGGAGGTTACAGCCTACATGGACATGAGAATAAGATATCTTGCTTTCGCGACGACTCAAAATCTTAAAGATCTTAAAATGCAACCAAGATAAAAAAAAGGGCGTACAGTTTTCAAGGTAACAGAACATATCAGGATTCGTTAAGGTGAATGTTCAAGTAGCCTACGCATTTCTTCCAATTTGTCTCATCCCCGAATATCTACCAGATATCCACAGTACCATCTTGTGGTTCTCCGCTGAACTCACTCTGGTGATGTGGTGCCAGATTCAGCCTCAATGGGAATCTGCAGTCTACAATGCACCTCACACCTTTTGATAGGTATACGGAGGTGTTCAAGTTATGCTGAATGGTGGGTCAAACACACATTCACTGCAAGACACTCCTCTTCCATTCTAAAAGCCTGCTATTGTGTGCAATATAGATGACAGTCAGACAGACAGACAGAGACAGACAGACAGTGGACCTGGCCCTTCAATACTGATGGTGAGTGTATGGTTACAGTTGCACTTATAGCCAGCCTATATTCTTAAATGGCATTAATTATGGCATCTCCATAGCAATGATGCCAATAGTCGCTTGTCGTCTGCAGGGATTAAATAGCACTGGACATCATGGGTGCTGCATTCTGTTCAAACACAGATAGCCCTTTCCAAGGGCTTGTGTGAAATAATGTGGCCACAGCCGATTAGGGTTATGAATGGCATGTCCCTTAGGTTATAATACGTTTTTTTGCGCGTTTTTCTCCATAGGCAATTTGTCATTCTCGAATCCAACGCATGTTGCTGTGGCGCTTTACATAAGAAGCGAATAAACCACAATGTGATCATTCTGGCTTTGAGCAAAGAAACCCCTCAACACGTCTTTAAAGTGCGTAGAGCATGGCTCAATCGTCTTTGCAATGCCAGGCGATTTCGTTCAACACATGGTTTGTTTTCATAATTACATTGAATAATGATCATACACATTTCTGAAAAACAGGTTGCGCGCCACGCACTTTAAGCAAATGACAAAAATTAATTCCCTGTGGTAGTCAAGCTCTTCTCAAAATGTCTGCAGCGCGAGTCCGGACAAGCCATATAATCGGAAAGCCGCAAGAAAACAGCCAGAAAACAAACAAATTATAGGTGGTCTAAATTAAACTAAGCTGTGTGAAAAAGAAAATGGGTTTACTGACTATTTGTAGTCTAATAACAAGACTTACCTTTGCGGTATTCCCACTGTGTGAATTTAGCTCGTAGTCCTGACTTCAAGGGATGTGATACTAAAATATACACCACCACATCGGAAAAAACAAAACTCCACAGTGTGCGCTCCTCTGAAAATCCCAACGTGACAGTGGGGTCCAGATAAAAACAGTCAAATTCCGCTTCAGGTTCTATGCAGAAAAGAAAAATTGAGCTTTCCGGTTGTTAATGACACACATAGCCTATAAGGTAATTTCAGTGAGTCGTTGTAGTAGCACGGTCAATTGTGTTGCATCTAATTGCCGTAATAGAGAGAAAGCAAGGAGAGATCGGACAGCAAAGACGAGAGATTTAAGGATAGAAAGACCAGGGTTGTTCAGTCGCGCTCCCCCCCTCCCCCTCTCTCTATCTCCCTCTCTCTTACTTTCTCCCTCTCTCTAGCTCCAGTTGCTATTGGACTACACTAAATGAAATGTACAAAGCCTGCAGCCAATGGATTGCCGCATTCTCTCCATCACTGTTAACCAGCTGCCAGTATGGACCAGTTTTGGCATCCGTGAGGAAAGGACAGGAGGGTAGCAGGTGTAGAAGGGCATACTGTAGTTTTGTTTTGTTGATCATATTCACCCAGGTTGGCTGTTATACCCATGTAGGTACCTGTAATGAAACGTGTATCAAATATCTATAACTAACTATTCAGCTATACAATGAGCCAATTCATTACACCTGATATGCAACATGAATTCAGCTTTATTAAGCAAAGTTTCGATCCAGTAGCCAAGCACTAACATATCCTATTTGAACTGTTAGTGTTTTCATATATATTTAATTAAGCTTAAATGGAGGTAATCTGCCCTTAAACTGGCTGAGACACCGTGCCCTATAGCTATCAATAACTGAATAATAACACAAAGTGGAAAAGTAATTTGGGATTTTCACCAAGCAGAGTGAAGCCAACTGTTGCCAAAACGCAAGAAACAATTCTATGGAAACATACAATACTTTTGAGTCATTTAGCAGACACTCTTACCCAGAACGACTTAGAAGAGCAATTAGGGTTAAATGCCTTGTTCAAGGGCGCATCGGCAGATTTTCAATCCTGTTGTCTCGTCGATTCGAACAAGCGACCTTTCAGTTACTGACCCAACGCTAGAGAAAACATGTCAAAGTTAAGTACAGTATGGATTATCCCACACATGCCGATAGACAGACCACGTGAGAAATGATCAGAGGAACCAGGAGATCTCCCTCCCTGTTTCCAGCATAGATGAATGTGGTCGCCTCCGACAGCCTAACGGAAATTCGTTTACGAGTTTGCGTTGGTGCTAGCAAGCTAGCAAGCAGGCTAGGTAGTGCTAGGTATCAACAGCCAATCCATTCGGGGCTGGAAACTATAGTGAGCTTCGACTGGTCAATAGCAACGCGATGTCACGGAGTATTTGTATAAAGTTCAGCTTTCCCCAACTTTGGTCACACGCTGTTCACTCCGCCGTGCCCATGCTTGCATCACCCAGCTTTATTGAGACGGAAATAAGGAAACCCTCACTAGCGCACCGAACCTATGTCAAATCATTTGACATTTCTGTATATTTAATGCAGAGATTAGCTTACAAAGTAGCCTAGATGTCAATTAATTTTGTGTAAATCAGTCTTTAATTCACCAAGGTGGATTAGCATGTAGCCTGTGCTGAATGGTTTTGTGAAAGGCAAAGACTTCCTGTGTTTCTCTTCAGGGATCCTCTGGCAGCACCTTAGGGTCGCTGTCCGACGTCCTTTGGTGCTGAACATTAGATCGCGGGATCCAAATTGTGCCGCTGTCCGTGGTGCTGAAATAACCTCTCGGCGCTATTTGCTTGTCTGTTTAGGCCTCCACATCTGAACTTTATACACACGAAAACGTCACTATAGTAGGCTAATGAATTGCCTTCACGTCATGTTTACCATTTCCCTTAGGGTTGGGCTGCCAAATTCCTCATAATCACTACAACACCTCACCACAACATGATGTCGCCAGTCAGAGGTCAGTGTGGACAGAATCACATACCTTGTGTCCCATGGCACACTATTCTCTACATATTACACTATTTTTGTTAGGGATTTTGGCATTGAAGCCCTTTATCTACTTCCGCAGAGTCAGATTTACTTGTGGATACCATTTGAATGTCCCTGCATGCAGTTTGAAGGAAGTTGCCAACTAGCATTAGCGCAATTACTCCAAGTCTATGGAAACAGCTAGCATTAAAGGGATAGTTCTATCGCTCTAATTTCCTTCATACTGGACACAAAGTTAATCTGATTCTTGAGAAGTTGATAAAGGGCATCATTGTCAAAATCCCTAACAATCCCTTTAATCTCGAAGCCACTGCCAAGCACCCATTGTTTTAAAACATAGAGGTGACAAAACATCACTGAACATATTATTCTAATCTTGGGCCACACACACACACACACACACACACACACACACACACACACACACACACACACACACACACACACACATACGCCTGTACAGTCTACCTAAGGTAAGTGTCACGCAGAACCATCCAACATTCTAGTCAGAAATATAAACATTCCCATCACATGGTAACAATGACATTCTCATTTTTGTTATTTTTATTCATACAAATTTTGATGTGTTCTGGTCATCTTTTTAGCCAATCAACTGCATTGAAACTGAAAGTTTGCCAAGTCTGTAGACGACAACCATTCTCTCTCTTGACATTTTGAACGCACTTTTCTTATCTCAATATAGCTTTACCTCTTCCTGCAGTTACTGTAAAAAGGCAGAATCTATTAGGTGTGTCCCAGAGGAGGCTGGCGGGAGGGGCTATAGGAGGACGGGCTCATTGTAATGGCTGGAATGGAATTAATGGAATGGTACCAAACACGTCAAACAAATGGAAACAGTGTGTGTGACTCCCTAGAGTTCATTCCAGCCATTACAATGAGCCCGTCCTATAGCTCCTCCCACCAGCCTCTGGTGTATACTGTATCAACCACCATTGCGTAGATTCACTCATTGTCACGATTGTCTTCTTTAAAGAGAGTGGACCAAGGCGCAGCGTGTGCAAAATACATCTTCTCTTTATTTTGAAGATGAACATGAAACGAAACACTTATACAAACTATACAAAACAACAAACAACCGTGAAGCTACAAACGAAAGTGCACACACAAGCTACCTACGTTCAACATAGACACAGCTAGACTTCTATACTAAACATAAACCCAACTACTCTAATAAACCCCCTAAACTTTACAACCACCCTAGACACTACGAAAAACACATACATTCCCCATGTCACACCCTGAACTAACTAAAATAATTAAGAAAACAAAGAATATTAAGGCCAGGGCGTGACATAACCCCCCCTTAAGGTGCGAACTCCGGGCGCACCAGCACACAGTCTAGGGGAGGGTCTGGGTGGGCGTCCGTCCACGGCGGCGGCTCCGGCACTGGTCGTGGTCCCCACCCCACCATAGTCACTACCCGCTTTCGTATCCTCCTCCAAATGACCACCCTCCAAATTAACCCCACTAGATTAAGGGGCAGCACCGGACTAAGGGTCAGCACCGGACTAAGGGTCAGCACCGGACTAAGGGGCAGCACCGGACTAAGGGGCAGCACCGGACTAAGGGGCAGCACCGGACTATGGGGCAGCACCAGGATAAGGGGCAGCACCAGGATAAGGGGCAGCACCAGGATAAGGGGCAGCACCAGGATAAGGGACAGCACCAGGATAAGGGGCAGCACCAGGATAAGGGGCAGCTCCGGACTGAGGGACGGCAGCTCCGGACTGAGGGACGGCAGCTCCGGACTGAGGGACAACACCGGGCTGGCTGGCGGATCCTGGCTGGATGACGGCTCTGGCTGGTCATGGCTGGATGACGGCTCTGGCTGGTCATGGCTGGATGACGGCTCTGGCTGGTCATGGCTGGATGATGGCTCTGGCTGGTCATGGCTGGATGACGGCTCTGGCTGGTCATGGCTGGATGACGGCTCTTGCTGGTCATGGCTGGATGACGGCTCTGGCTGGTCATGGCTGGATGACGGCTCTGGCTGGTCATGGCTGGATGACGGCTCTGGCTGGTCATGGCTCGCTGACGGCTCTGGCTGGTCATGGCTCGCTGACGGCTCTGGCTGGTCATGGCTCGCTGACGGCTCTGGCTGGTCATGGCTCGCTGACGGCTCTGGCTGGTCATGGCTCGCTGACGGCTCTGGCTGGTCATGGCTCGCTGACGGCTCTGGCTGGTCATGGCTCGCTGAAGGCTCTGGCTGGTCATGGCTGGCGGAAGGCTCTGGCTGATCCGGTCTGGCAGAAGGCTCTGGCTGATCCGGTCTGGCGGAAGGCTCTGGCTGATCCGGTCTGGCGCAAGGCTCTGGCTGATCCGGTCTGGCGGAAGGCTCTGGCTGATCCGGTCTGGCGGAAGGCTCTGACTGATCCGGTCTGGCGGAAGGCTCCTACTGATCCTGTCTGGCGGAAGGCTCTAGCGGCTTCTGTCTGGCGGAAGGCTCTAGCGGCTCCTGTCTGGCGGAAGGCTCTAGCGGCTCCTGTCTGGCGGACGGCTCTGTAGGCTCATGGCAGACGGGCGGCTTTGCAGGCTCATAGCAGACGGGCGGCTTTGAAGGCTCATGGCAGATGGGCAGTTCATGCGGCGCTTGGCAGACGGACAGTTCAGACGGCGTTGGGCAGACGGGCAGTTCAGGCGCCGTTGGGCAGACGGGCAGTTCAGGCGCCGTTGGGCAGACGGGCAGTTCAGGCGCCGCTTGGGCAGACGGGCAGTTCAGGCGCCGCTTGGCAGACGGGCAGTTCAGGCGCCGCTTGGCAGACGGGCAGTTCAGGCGCCGCTTGGCAGACGGGCAGTTCAGGCGCCGTTGGGCAGACGGGCAGTTCAGGCGCCGTTGGGCAGACGGCAGACTCTGGCCGGCTGAGACGCACTGTAGGCCTGGTGCGTGGTGCCGGAACTGGAGGTACCCGGCTAAGGACACGCACCTTCAGGCTAGTGCGGGGAACAACAACAGGGCACACTGGACTCTCAAGGCGTACTATAGGCCTGATGTGTGGTACCGGCACTGGTGGTACCGGGCTGAGGGCACGCACAACAGGGCGAGTACGGGGAGAAGGAACAGTGCATACAGGGCTCTGGAGACGCACATGAGGCTTGGTGCGTGGTACCGGAACTGGTGGTACCGGACTGGAGACACGCACCTCAAGGCTAGTGTGGGGAGCAGGGACAGGGCACACTGAGTTCTCAAGCGCACTATAGGACTGGTGCGTGGTACCGGAACTAGAGGCACTGGCCTGGAGACACGCACCACAGGGAGAGTGCGTGAAGAAGGGACCGGGCTCTGGAGACGCACTGGAAGCCTGGTGTGTGGTGTCAGCACTGGTGGTACTGGACTGGAGACACGCACCACAGGGCTAGTGCGAGGAGCAGTAACAGGACGTACAGGACTCTGAAGACGCACAGGAGGCTTTGTGCGTGCTGTAGGCACTGTCTTAACCAGACGGCTAGCACGCTCCTCAGGACGAGTATGGAGAGCTGTTCCCGGTGACATTAAGTCACCAACACATTCATTCGGACGGATGCCGTGCCTCATGCACCAAACCAATACATCCCTCATAACTCTCTCCTCCAATTTCTCCATTAACTCCTTTACTGTCTCTGCGTCACTCTCCTCCAAATCCGCCCGCACCGGCTCCTTACGGTAAACAGGAGGAGTTGGCTCACGTCTCCCGACTGACCCAACTAAACTCCCCGAGAGCCCCCCCCCCCCCCCCCCCCCCAAGAAATTTTGGGGTTTGACTTACGGGCTTCCAGCCTTGTTTCTGTGCTGCCTCCTCATATCGCCGCCTCTCTTCTTTCGCTGCCTCCAGCTCAGCTTTAGGGCGCTGATATTCTCCTGGTTGAGCCCAGGGTCCCTTTCCGTCCAATATTTCCTCCCATGTCCATGAGTCCTGGTTACTTTGCCGCTGTTGTTGGTTCCGCTCACGCTGCTTGATCCATGGTTGGTGGGGAATTCTGTCACGATTGTCTTCTTTAAAGAGAGTGGACAAGGGCGCAGCGTGTGCAAAATACATCTTCTCTTTATTTTGAAGATGAACATGAAACGAAACACTTATACAAACTATACAAAACAACAAACAACCGTGAAGCTACAAACGAAAGTGCACACACAAGCTACTTACGTTCAACATAGACACAGCTAGACTTCTATACTAAACATAAACCCAACTACTCTAATAAACCCCCTAAACTTTACAACCACCCTAGACACTACAAAAAACACATACATTCCCCATGTCACACCCTGACCTAACTAAAATAATTAAGAAAACAAAGAATATTAAGGCCAGGGCGTGACACTCATACAATATTTGTGATGTTTGAGTTTCTCAGAGAAATCCAGCATTTCCAACGGCACTGCCAACCGCATTGTGCTTAAATTATAACAACTTTTTCCTTTTTCCAATTAAGGAGGAATGATTTCCATAAAACATATACCCCAATTCTATCTCCACAATAGTGTTTGGAAAAACTTCCAACATCTGTATCATTTGGGTTGAGCATTGAACACCACACGTCACACCAGTCTAAGTTATATTGTAACAGGAATTACTTACAGTCTTTAGTTTGGGTATCTACTTGGCTTAGTAAATATATAAAATCAGAGTTGCTATACGAATATTATCATGTCTGTTAAATAGGAATGAACTCATGATTAAACCATTATTTAATAACTCCCTCTGCCTAGATACATTAAAGGGGATTCTTTAAAGCAAGACATTTTTCAACAGTTACAGGTTTCTTTTGGATTATAATGTTATGCAAATGATTTTTAAAAAACAGTTACTGGAGACAAGAGATGCTAAAGCTACTATAATAATGAAATATTCATGTTCTTTTCCTTTTTAATCAAATGAACAGGAACACAACAGGTCAAAGGTCACACCGGTAGACATACAGTAAGGAGCTAAGTGACATTGGAAACTGTTTGGTATCTGCCCCTGCATGTCAGTGGTATGTTTACTCTAAAAGACAACGCTATTGCTGGATTTTCAATCGTGTTCTTTTTCTCCTGACTCTGGCCTTGGCTCCTCCTTGTTCTTACTGTGATCGTTGTAATTGAATGAGGAAAGTGAGGTGCCCAGACGACTCTGAGCCTCATGAACTTGGAGTGATTTTATGCCCATCGGGGGTTTCCCCCACCTCTGAACATGGAAAGTCCAGACCTTTGATCCAAATCACAAAGCGCGGCTGCCACAGCAAGTGAGCACGATAGACAGAAAGAGTTTGTTATACACTCAGATAGAAATAGGTTTGGTAGATATCCAACCTAACAAAAGACCCCGATCACAATAATGAAGAAAGGTCAAAGTCCTCTGACTATCGCTGTTAGGTATTTCTTACTGGATTCTCTCTCGTCATTTACTGTACCACTGATCCTCTTTAGCCGCATCTATGATGTCTTGACTATAGTGTACATGTTGGTTCCTGGTCTCACAAGTCATCTCCAGTCACACCCTCTTCCATGACTGAATCTGGATCCTACAGTAACATACTGGATCACAGTGTGGTGAATTAATGAAGTTCTCTGTATGTCTGGTCTACAGTAAAATGGCTTTCAGCTAGATTATGATGATCTGTAACACAGTGGGGAGGAGTGTGAAATTCCTCCATTCTGAGGGTGATTAGGAAGTCTTTAGCCTAGCTAATTTGTCAACGAGAGGCCCCTTCAACGGTTGGACTGTGAATAAGGCCTGGGATGCTCAATAAAGGACTCTGTTAATCAGGGGAATGAGATGACGAGGACTGTTGGATTCCCCGTGGATTCAAGATCCCCTCCTAAATGGGGTTTATGATGATTGGCTGGACTCGGGAACAGATTGTAAATCATTAGGAGCAATGACTTCTGTTGTCACAGAGGTAGCCTTCAATCTTTCTCCATATCCATATTTTTGTGATGATTTGTTTCACATTGTATGGTTTCATACTTTGTTTATCGAAGATTACTGTAGTGTAAAATGTAAACCGGCCTCTAAAAGTAATGTTGGTGCTATACCTTTGTACCTTCCACTTCAGTTGGTGATTACCTAAAAGAAAATGCAATGCTCTCTTGCCTAAGCCCCTAAATCACGTCTTGTCCTGGGTGGCTGTGGAGTGTGAAATATGGAATGCACAGGAGGCCTCAGGTTCTATCAGGAGGAGTCTTTGCAGAACACCTGAGCCCGTATACATTTTTTATTTATTTATTTATTTTACCAGGTAAGTTGACTGAGAACACGTTCTCATTTGCAGCAACGACCTGGGGAATAGTTACAGGGGAGAGGAGGGGGATGAATGAGCCAATTGTAAACTGGGGATTATTAGGTGACCATGATGGTTTGAGGGCCAGATTGGGAATTTAGCCAGGACACCGGGGTTAACACCCCTACTCTTACGATAAGTGCCATGGGATCTTTAATGACCTCAGAGAGTCAGGACACCCGTTTAACGTCCCATCCGAAAGACGGCACCCTACACAGGGCAGTGTCCCCAATCACTGCCCTGGGGTATTGGGATATTTTTTAGACCAGAGGAAAGAGTGCCTCCTACTGGCCCTCCAACACCACTTCCAGCAGCATCTGGTCTCCCATCCAGGGACTGACCAGGACCAACCCTGCTTAGCTTCAGAAGCAAGTCAGCAGTGGTATGCAGGGTGGTATGCTGCTGGCTATGCAGGGTGGTAAACAGTGTGCTGATCTAGGATCAGGTCTTCTCTGTCAATATAGTCTTATTCATTATGATCTAAAAAGGCAAAACTGAGAGAGTCTTCCATAGTGGGCTTCAGTGGATGACAGCTTCTTTCAACATTTATCCACAGAGTTTCTGTCTTTCACTGTTTTAGGGAACGGTTTCTCAGACCCAGAGTAAGCCTAGCAAGAAGCATATTTCATAGATTTTTGCCATTTAAAGTGCTTTTTACTCTAGGATTAGGCTTAATCTGTTTCTGGCAAACCGGCCCTAGAGTTTGTTTGTTTAAGTGTGTTAGTTTGGATCAGTAGCATCGATGTCAAGATCATTGAGGGGCAGCGGGACAAACATGGCAACATGGAGTGTTTCCTGACAGGCTGCGGCCTGGGCACACACACACTGTTGATGGAAATACTCACGTACTTACCCTCGGCTTTATGCAAAACATGTTATGATTGCCACTGCCATGAAAAACAATGGTATTTTATGTATTTATTTGCCTTGGGCAATCTGAAAGCTCATTTGTTGAAGCAGCCTATTGTTGGTGTCTATCTAGGGATGTCAAAATGCTGCAGCTGTTGAATTAAGTAGCAAAACAGATTCCTTAATTTCACATTTGTGAACACCGATACACATCAGAGAAATGCTATTGACATTTTAAAGATTTTCATTTCTTCCCAAGCCAAACCAAAATCCAGTATGAGCACCAAACACGGTTAAATACATGGTTCCAATTTGTCATCTGCCGTAATTGTCTGTTTTGGCAACACTATTCCACTCATTGAGAAGAAACCCATTACCTATTATGAAAGACAGACATTTCATAAAACAAATCAATGACTGTGTCAATTTACAGTGAAATACCACGAAATATGGGACTGAAGCTACAGTATATTTAGATATGAGTGTATATCAGTGTATTCCTGTGTAATAAGCTGGATAAAAAAAGACAAAAAAGTTGGGAAACATTTTTATTTGATATGAGCACCAAGCATGAAATCATTCACCAGCATGTGTTTTTTTTGCATTGGGACTAATAGTCTCTCTATGAAAAATAACTGTCACCCCTCAACCCCTTCTTGTCATGTATTTCACTCAGTCACATGTGAACTTGTTAATGGTAAGGTTCGAGGCATTCCCATACTGTATACAATTCATGTAGGAGTCCATCTCACTCCCATTTTTTATACATGTTGTCACAGAGACCTGTGTAATAGACTGTGTTTGTGTCCCAAATGGCACCCTTTTCGCTATTTAGTGCACTACTTTTAGTCAGGGCCTATAGGGAAACCCATACAGCTCTGTTCAAAAGTAGTGCACTACATATGGGATTTTGTGACGCAACCTGTGCTTTTACATATCTCTCCGTTTGACCAGAACATTCTGACCTGGTCTAATACTCTGTCGTACAAACTCAACTGCAGCTCTCTTTGCTGCAGTCGAACACACAGGGAACCAACTTTTTATTTATAAAACGCATTTTGAGAAGAGCAGATAGCTGGTCATGTATGACATCACCAAACCAGTTATATCACCCACAATTCATCTTTAAGACTTCAACTGTGAACATCTTTAAGGTAGAGGCCCAGTGGGCTCATGGGTTCTGGTCTTTAAAGCAAAGCTAAAGCATAATACTAGCCTAGTGTATCAGTGAATTGATGACACCCTAGTGGTGTGGGGGCTGTGCTTTGGCAGAGTGGGTGGGGTTATATCCTTCCTGTTTGGCCCTGTCCGGGGGTTTCTTCGGATGGGGCCACAGTGTTTCCTGACCGCTCCTGTCTCAGCCTCCAGTATTTATGCTGCAGTAGTTTATGTGTCGGGGGGCTAGGGTCAGTTGGTTATACCTGGAATACTTCTCCTGTCTTATCCAGTGTCCTGTGTGAATTTAAGTATGCTCTCTCTAATTCTCTCGTTCTCTCTTTCTCTCTGAGAACCTGAGCTCTAGGACCATACGTCAGGACTACCGGGCATGCTGACACCTTGCTGTCCCCAGTCCGCCCGGCCTTGCTGCTATTCCAGTTTCAACTGTTTCTGCCTGCGGTTACGAAACCCCTACCTGTCCCAGACCTGCTGTTTTCAACTCTTAATGATCGGCTATGAAAAGCCAACTGAGATATATTCCTGATTATTATTTGACCATGCTTGTCATTTATGAACATTTTGAAAATCTTGGCTCTCTCTAATTTTCTCCTTCTCTCTTTCTCTCGGAGGACCTGAGCCCTAGGACCATACGTCGGGACTACCGGCCGTGGTGACTCCTTGCTGCCCCCAGTCCGCCTGGCCTTGCTGCTATTCCAGTTTCAACTCTTCTGCCTGCGGTTATGGAACCCCTACCTGTCCCAGACCTGCTGTTTTCAACTCTTAATGATCGGCTATGAAAAGCCAACTGAGATTTATTCCTGATTATTATTTGACCATGCTTGTCATTTATGAACATTTTGAAAATCTTGGCTCTCTCTAATTTTCTCCTTCTCTCTTTCTTTCTCTCGGAGGACCTGGGCCCTGGACCATGCGTCGGGAATGCCGCCCGTGGTGACTCCTTGCTGTCCCCAGTCCGCCTGGCCTTGCTGCTATTCCAGTTTCAGCTGTTCTGCCTGCGGTTATGGAACCGCCACCTGTCCCAGACCTGTTGTTTTTCAACTCTTAATGATCAGCTATGAAAAGCCAACTGAAAATTATTCATGATTATTATTTGACCATGTTTGTCACTTATGAACATTTTTGAACATCTTGGCATAGTTCTGTTATAATCTCCACCCGGCACAGCCAGAAGAGGACTGGCCACCCCTCATAGCCTGGTTCCTCTCTAGGTTTCTTCCTAGGTTTTGGCCTTTCTAGGGAGTTTTTCCTAGCCACCGTGCTTCTACACCTGCATTCTAGCTGTTTGGGGTTTTAGGCTGGGTTTCTGTACAGCACTTCGAGATATTATCTGATGTACGAAGGGCTATATAAAATAAAATTGATTGATTGATTGATTGATGACGGTCAGTTTACTAAAACGGAACAGCCAGCAAACAGGGACTACAGTAGCTGATGATTCAACTCACATGGCACATACACAATGTACACGGCTCTTCTACATGGCTTGGTAATGTGAACATGGCCAGCCAAGGTGCACCTGGTGCACAGGGTCCAACCTATACACCTTTCCCAGACGTTCTCTCTCTCTCTCTCTCTCTCTCTCTCTCTCCATTCGTTTTTTATTCATCATAAATTCTCTGAAACCACTTAGAAGGTCTTCCGTGGGTCTGGGACAACATACCTATAATTGTGTAGCTCTGGGAATTCATTGGGTTTCTCTTGTTGTTGTTATTTTGGTTGTTGCTGTTATTTTCTCTAACCTTGTCTCTAGCTCTCATACTGTTCATGACATGATGTGAGGACATGACTGGCCCATGACTGACCCATGAGTGACCCATGACTGGCCCATGACTGACTCAGAGCCATCCAGGCCTTGAAAGAGAGAGGCTGAGAATGCCCATCCCTCAGAGGCTCTGCTTTGGGCAACACTCCCTCTAACATGCAGCATCCCTTCACAACCAATGGCTCTCCACACCCCCTGTAACTGGCATGCATCAGCAGCACTGCCTCAGTTCTCCCTCCCGTTGTGAAAGCATTCCCGGATGGCGCTCATCCGCCTCGCCCGCACGCGCCGAGAGAGGACATGCATAAAACAAGGCTGAGCTGAGCCCCCGAGGTTAGTGTGTGGACGAGGGCACAGACGCAGAAAATTCACTGACACAGAATACCTCTTATAAAACAAGAGAGAAAAGGATATGCTGCTGGACATGTTGGGAGTTGTATGCAGAGTGCAAAAAAAACATATTTTTTTACGCCTTTGCGTGTCTTTGTTTCTATATTTCATGAGGAGTGTACTGGGTATTTCTGTTGTTGGGTACATTCCATGTAGTGTATTGTATGTAGTGTCTGCAGTAATATGACATCTTGAGGCTAGATATTGTACACGAGAGTCGTCTTCTGTATGTTTGTGGATATTACTCTAGGGTCACAGAAGCTGATCAAGGTAGGAGAGAAATCGTTCATCCAAACGCATCAAAGAAGGATAGGATAGCTTGGCTTGTGTCCATTATGATGTACAGTAGAGTACACATCAGTAAGGGACAACAGATCACAGAGGCTGAATACCAAATGCCACCCTACTCCCTACATAGTGCACTACTTTTAAACAAAGCCCCCTCCTCACCTTATGGGCCCTGGTCAAAAGTAGTGTACTATTGTAGTGCCAATTGGGACGCATCCAGAATGAGCCATGAACAGACAGGGTGTTGGATCCATGGGACATTTTCTTGGAATGACTTGATAGGTTTCGGTTCGGGTCGATGCAGTCACCACCTGCTGCCCATCTGTGATGTATTGCTGGCTCCATCATTCACGTCAACACCTGTGTGCCGCCTCTCTAACCCTGCAGCTTCTCTTGAAGAAAGCTACCTGTCCAAGCGGTTACAACTTCCTCTGCTAAGAGGGCAATAGGGGTGTCAGAGCCGTATATAGCCTTAACGTATAGTCATGGCTCAGGATGTGGTTGTCACGCCTACTCCCGCTCCGGCGCTCAACGTCGCCGGTCCACTAACCACCGGCCCTCAGTAGTGTCAGTCTTCAGGCGGTATTGGTTTAGTTTTTAATGTCCAGTACGCTTCTCTTGTTTTGTACATCTTCATGTTCCTTGTTCTTAAACCCTCCAACCGCACTTGCTTCCTGACTCCCTGCGTCTTCGTTACAGTCGTTCCTGTTTTGAAGCTGTTGTTGTTCTGTCTTGTGCGTTCACGATCAATCTTGGAAAAATAAAGTAAGAAAAAACTATGCATAATTTGTCTTCCATTATTGAAATGAGCTTGTTTTAAGATGTGACATATTGACAAAGCTACTTAACTCCATTTGAATGGGTGTCAGTTATATTAACCATTTGATGGGAGGGAGGCCTTGACCCCTGAGCTAACCTGGCCAATACAACGTCTCCATTCGGCTGAGCTAGGAAGGGGGCCTTAGCTTGGACCCTCCATCAACTCTCCCAGGCTCTCTTTATAGGCTACAGGAGCCTGTGTTGAGGGAAGCAGTAGTACAGTACATTACTTCCATCAAGATGCGTTCAGACGGAGGTGCTGAATGCGTTCAGACGGAGGTGCTGAATGCGTTCAGACTGAGGTGCTGAATGCGTTCAGACTGAGGTGCTGAATGCGTTCAGACTGAGGTGCTGAATGCGTTCAGACTGAGGTGCTGAATGCGTTCAGACTGAGGTGCTGAATGCGTTCAGGCGGAGGTGCTGAATGCGTTCAGGCGGAGGTGCTGAATGCGTTCGGACTGAGGTGCTGAATGCGTTCAGGCGGAGGTGCTGAATGCGTTCAGGCGGATGTGCTGAATGCGTTCAGGCGGAGGTGCTGAATGCGTTCAGGCGGAGGTGCTGAATGCGTTCAGGCGGAGGTGCTGAATGCGTTCAGGCGGAGGTGCTCTGGTGACTTCTAGACGAGAAATGACACATTTCAATGAACCATTCATGCCATAATGAAGCTTCTGAATTAGCCACTTCTTGTTATCTCTTGAGGAAAAGCAAATCTTCCCTGATTGACATTTTTACAAGGAAACAGGCATCGCTATAACAGGAGAGTGTAGAAGTCATGCGATATAAATCAGGAACATCTTAACATGGTTCTGATTGATTAATCATTGTAGACACCAATGGTTGGGAGAATCAATTAGGTATTGAACCAGCCTCCGGCTAATAGCAACCATTTAACTGGGCCTAAACAGCGAGACTGGTGATTGCATAAATCACAATATCAACATCTGTTTGTGTGTGTGCGCGTGTGTACGTGCGTGCGTGCTTGCATGCGTGTGTGTGTCCCAATCCTTCACAGGCATTACTGATTACTCTATCCAGCTCTAGCCACAGGATCATAAGGAGAGGCTGACTATAGTGTCCCCAGATACGCTGTCCCATCCAGTAATGGTCAGTAATTGGATCTATCTGGAAATACTGTGGTGGCAGTGGAACCCATGGGGACGCTGCCAACGAGGGCTTCATTTGAAGGTGGAAATTGTGTGTGGAGATTAAAACAGTCACCTCTGAGTGTGTGTGTGTGTGTGTGTGTGTGTGTGTGTGTGTGTGTGTGTGTGTGTGTGTGTGTGTGTGTGTGTGTGTGTGTGTGTGTGTGTGTGTGTGTGTGTGTGTGTGTGTGTGTGTGTGTGTGTGTGTGCGTGCGTGCGTGCGTGCGTGCGTGCGTGCGTGCGTGCGTGTGTGCGTGTGTCACTGAGTAAGTGCCATCAGCTTTCTTGTTCTGTGTCTATAAAGTATAACATGTAGGTATACTATGTGAAAAGTCTGTTGATATTACATGAAATCGGTTCAACTGTGCCTGGAACTGCCCATGCTCAGGTGTTCCAGTGAGACTTACTCAGAACCCTACGGGCAAATAAGTCACTGGATCACAGGTGTAAAACGAATCCCTGCCTGGACTATAGTAGTTGCTAGGCGGATTTGTCAACAATTACAGAACATGTCCTGGATTTGACAGCCATGAAGTAGGGTTATTACAAAAGACAGACAGGCAGATGCTGCCTCCCCTTTCTTCCTGAAATGTCTTCCACAGCCAAGGACACATCTGACAACGCAATTAAATAATCAACACATCATTTATTTTGAATTATACTCAAAATGATTCAATGCTTTTTGTATTATTATGTTACAGTGAATAGACACATTAGTCATCACAATTCAAGAGACCGTCCATTAAATGATGATGCTTCAGGTTATAATCATCAAATGTTTATTTTAATTGTGCTCAAAATGATTCCATGCTTTTCCTCATGATGAAGTCGTAGTGAATGGTTGACAATCATATCTCTGAGCTGGACTGTTGGCTGACAGTAGTGTTGCAGCTGGTCTCTCTCTCTCTGTTGAGCTGAGCTGCCTCTCTCTCAGTCTAATTGTCACTGCCTTAACGCTTCGTTCTCCTCTTCTCCTCCCCCAGCTCTCTCTCTCTCTCTCTCTCTCTCATTGATGTCACCTGTTAAATCCACTTCAATCAGTGTAGATGAAGGGGAGGAGATGGGTTAAAGAAGGATCTTTAAGCCTTGAGACAATTGAGACATGGAATGTGTTTGTGTGCCATTCAGAGGGTGATTGGGCAAGACAAAAGATTTAAGTGCCTTTGAATGGGGTATGGGGGGCGTGCAGTGTTCCTAATGTTGATATAATCAGTGTAGGTCAACTTAAGATTCCACACCTGTGTAGCTCAATTGGTAGAGCACAGTGCTTGCAATGCTGGGATCATGGGTTCAATTCTTTCCACCAATACAAAAAGTATGTGTGGACTAATGTGCTTTGCGATCTTTTCTTTATTTTGAAGTAACTGTCAAGTTCATCCATCATCACATTAAACACGACTCAACCCTGTAAACGTCCCTGCAGTATTCTAATTGTTAATCAAGCTGAATAAAGTGAATTGTAATAGGCTTTTAATAGCTATTGATCTTATGGCTGTCTGCATTTGAGAATAATTCAATTTGGCTTGGGTAGCATGTTCCACCAGCTGGTCTCTAAACTAGCCTCGTCTCAGACCAACAAACGAGTCACAAGCCAACAATACGTTATTTTGCGTGTAAAGACAAAATACACAAAGGATATTCATTTGCTTCATTATACTATTAAGTTACAGAATAGCCCAACGGAAGTACTTCTGATTCTGAGTGATAATTCATTAAGCCGGCCCATTTCATTCTCATTCGAATATCTATGTCAAACTCTCAGAAAGAAGACTATGAACTATTTTGTTGCTTTGTTCTCCATCTGCAACAGTGTGAAAAGCCTCCCCAAATCCAGCGCTCTCCGGCGTTAAGCCTGTCTAATTCAGTCCGAGTTAGAGCGTGAGGCTGAAGCAGCGACTGCAGACAGTGTCTATAAACACAATGAGTGTCATTTGGTACACAGCCTATATCTGAACAGTAGCCTAGCTATCTGGCCGATGGCACAAAACTCATTTGTAAGCCATGAATGAACATTGGCTTTTTTTTCCGGAGCGGATCAGGATCTGGCAGAAAGTATGCCATATGTGACATTGGTGAGGAGGTTTAGACATACTGGATTCAATTGGATGTTTGATGAACGGTCTGTACAGTGAAAGGCATTTGACGTGACTCAAACTTGAAGAGGAGGTGGAGATCAGCTACATGTGTTTGTTGACTGCAGTGATCAAGTTTGCTTACAATTTTTACATACTTCAAATATATCCAGTCTTGGTCATGAATACCACATGCATTGTGTGTTTTGCACATTGTTTGTTTTGCACATTGTGTGTTTTGCACATTGTGTGTTTTGCACAATGGCTTCTGCAGACACCAACAAAGACTCAAGGTCTCTATCAAAACTGAAGAAAACATTTGCTACCCAAAAGTGTACAATGGAAAAATATGCAATCTGACATGCAGGTTGAGTTAGGAAAAGCAGATGTAGCCATGATTCATTGACACAAACAATAACTCCATGTCCAACACACAAAAAAAGTACACCATGACATCAAGCACTATCTGAAGAGACGTATAAATAGAAAGACAAGCAAATGTGCAGTTTCCTGGACACAGATTACGCCTAGTCCTGGACTAAAAAGCAAACTCAATGGAGAATCTCCACTGAAAGTGCTTTTTAGTCCAGGACTAGGCTTAATCTGTGTCCAGGGAAACAGTCCTAACTGTTCATCGATAAAGACAAAGAGTATTTGTTGTTCCCCACTTCTAAAACATGAAAGTCCTCTCCTTGGATTACCCACCCACACCATTTGAAGGAGGGAAAGAAAGGAGGGAGGAGGTAGGAAGGAGGGAGATAAAGGAGGGAGGAGGGAGGAAGGAAGGAGAGAAAGGGGGAGGAAGGAAGGAGAGAAAGTAGGAAGGAAGGGAGGGAGGGAGGAAGGAAGGAAGGAAGGAAGGAAGGAGAGAAAGAAAGGAGGGAGGAAGGAAGGAGGGAGAGAATGGAGGGAGGGAGGAAGGAAGGAGGGTAAGAAAGGAAGGAGGGGAGGAGGAAGGAAGGAAGGAAGGAGGGAAAGAAAGGAGGGAAGGAGGGAAGAAGGAAGAGAAATGAGGGAGGAAGGAAGGATGGAGAGAAGAAAAGATGCTCCACTTGAGCTGGGCTCACACAGGGAGAAAACTTTTAATTAAAGATCATTTATGCATCATTTATGAAGGCACCCTCTCTGCTGCCCAGGTTCCTGGGTTGGCTTCTTTCTCTACGTCCCAAATGGCAACCTATTCCCTATGTAGTGCGCAACGCAGGTGGGTGACGTGACGGAACACAGCCCATTGGAAAAAACTCCTTTCAAAACAATACATGGTTTAAACATTAGCACAGAACAACTCTCTACTCTCCTGCTGCTGCCTGAACAATGAACAAAGAGAGAGAGAGAGAGAGAGAGAGAGAGAGAGAGAGAGAAAAACCTAATTACAAAACAGTTGTACAAAACTACATTACTTATCGGAAAACACAAGCACAAAGCAAAATGCAGTGCTATCTGGCCCTAAATCGACAGTAAACCATGACAAACTATTTGACCATGGTTATTGATCAAAACCTTAGAAAAACCTTGAGAAAGTACAGGCTCAGTGAGCACAGCCTTGCCATTGAGAAGGGTAGACACAGGAAAACCTGGCTCGCTGTAGAGTAAAGGGGAGCCACAGCACCACAGCAGAACCCGAGACGGATCTGCATTTTCTGACAAAATGTTAAAAAAATATAAAACAATTAGAGAGTGTCATTTCCACAAATTTGAAACCCTTATTCAAGGTTTCAAAGACCTCTCTGTTGAGAATAGGCTACCCGTCCTGTTGGGGGAGGACTCAGAGAGCTGTGGGTTGGCAGACCAACCAACCTGCACATGTCCACCATGACATTGTTGTTGTTCAATGTATGGTTATTTTGACCCTTGACTATAGTTGTTACTGTTGTCAAGATGACAAAATTGATTATTATTATTTTAATTATGTTAATATTGTAAATCTCCAAAGTAAGCGTTTGGCATTGTGTACATTGTTACGTCATGCCAATAAAGCAAATCAAATTAAATTGAATTGAGAGAGAGTGTGAGAGAGAGAGTGTGAGAGAAAGAGAGTGTGAGAGAGAGTGTAAGAGACAGTGTAAGAGAGTGTGAGAAAGAGAGAGAGAGAGTGTGAGAGAGAGGGAGTGTGAGAGAGTGTGAGTGAGAGTGCAGTGCAGTTGGAGACTTTTTTGGCATCAATTATATCAACAGAGAGAGAACATAACATACTATGCATCCATGGGAACATTATAAATCCTCTCTGGATCACCCATCCCGGATCGGAGATAACTGTCATCAAAAACACTGACTAGCATAGCCTAGCCTAGCGCCACAGGGATATAATATAATATAATTTCATGAAATAACAAGTCCAATACAGCAAATGAAAGATAAACATCTTGTGAATCCAGCCAACATGTCCGATTTTTCAAATGTTTTACAGCGAAAACACAACATATATTTATGTTAGCTCACCACCATATCCCAAAAAACACAGACATTTTTTCACAGGAAAGATAGCTTTCACAAAACCCACAAATAGAGATAAAATGAATCACTAACCTTTGAACAACTTCATCAGATGACAGTCATATGACATCATGTTATACAATACATTTATGTTTTGTTCGATTATGTGCATATTTCTAGCCACAAATCATGGTTTTACATTGGCGCCATGTTCAGAAATGGCTCCAAAATAGCGAAAGTAATTACAGATAGCGACGTGAAATACAGAAATACTCATCATAAACTTTGATGAAAGATACATGTTTAACATATAATTAAAGATACACTGGTTCTTAATGCAACCGCTGTGGTAGATTTAAAAAATAATTTTAGTAAAAAGCACAGCATGCAATAATCTGAGACAGCGCTCAGCCATTCTTCGCCATGTTGGAGTCAACAGAGTCAACAGAAATACGAAATAACATCATAAATATTCCCTTACCTTTGATGAACTTTCATCAGAATGCAGTGCCAGGAATCCTAGTTCCACAATAAATCGTTGTTTTGTTTTATAATGTCCATTAATTCTGTCAAATTAGCAACTTTGGCTAGGATGTGTAGCTCACGTGTTCACACACATTTGCGTAATGAATGAAAACTTCAAAAAGTGATATTAAATGTAGAATAAACTGGTCAAACTCAGTTGAGAATCAATCTTCAGGATGTTTTTCTCATATGTATCCAAGAACGTCCCAGACGGATAATTTCTTCATGTCTATCTAACGCAGTGCAGACAAAGACATGACATTCCCAGTGGCCAAGTACTGGCAATCTGCCTGACCACGCACTCCAAAGGCTCTCATCCGGTCCCACATGAAGCTATATGCTTCATTCCACGTTCTACTGCCTGTTGACATCTAGTGGAAGGCGTATGAAGTGCATACAGATCCATAAATATAAGGCAATTGAATAGGCGATGCCTTTCACAGCGACCCATTTCAGAATTTTCACTTCCTGTTTGGAAGTTTGCCTGCCATATGAGTTCTGTTTTACTCACAGATATAATTCAAACAGTTTTGGAAACTTCAGAGTGTTTTCTATCCAATAGTAATAATAATATGCATATCATATGATCTAGGACAGAGTACGAGGCCGTTTAATTTGGGCACAAATTCATCCAAAAGTGAAAATGTCGCCCCCTATACCTAAGAAGTTTTAATGAAGTTGGCTGATGTTAATTACAGCTCTGTTAGGACTTTGCTTTTCAATCTACAGTAGTTTGTCTCTCAATACATGTAAAGATATGCTTGAACATATAGTGGCTCACTCATCTCAAGTTTCCATTCAAGCTTATAAATGTGATGTCTGTTTTAAAAAACAAATGTTATTCACATTATGCATTTATGCTAGATAGA
The DNA here is from genome assembly GCF_029448725.1 of Salvelinus fontinalis. Taxonomy (NCBI): domain Eukaryota; kingdom Metazoa; phylum Chordata; class Actinopteri; order Salmoniformes; family Salmonidae; genus Salvelinus; species Salvelinus fontinalis. The sequence goes on from NC_074705.1 coordinate 15,099,279, forward strand.
ACAACCTATGCTTTCTCTTTCACTGGTTTCACTGTCTGCAGAGTAAACTAAGCCACAGCTACAGCCGCAGGCAATTACAGTTACCATTGATGTGCCCTGACCAGCGGTTGTTAAACAAAGTCATATCCATCCAGGCCACACATTTCATAGCACAGATTATTCTGTGCTTTAAAAAGACTGATGTGGTACGTCAACCAATATTGTATCTAGTCTCCGTATCACAGTGTCTGTCTGTTGGTGTCAAAGAGGAATAGTGGTTGTCCTATTGGTATTGATTCCTGTAACTACCTTGAACATGTGTGGAGATCAGAGGTTGTACTAAGGGACAATAGAATCCATTGAAGAACAATGTCATCCACTTCAGAACATCATGGTCCACTTGACAAAAGTGCCATATTCACTGAGATTTAAACTCCGTACTACACGTTATCGCATCAGGGTTATTCATTCAGAGATTTATTTTGTGTTATTGCTCGCCTCAGTGATTTGTTTTTAAAAATGGGAAAGTTTCCCTTAAGTATCTTCTCTCTTTTTCTTCTGCATTGTTTCTGACCATACTGAATGGTGTAGGCAGGGCAGACATACATTTTTTGTCTGTTTCTGAGCTAATATCCTGCAATTGACACTGTCAAACACTCCCTAAAACACTTCTGCGAGCAGGCCTTTCTAATCGACCTGGCCCATGTATCCTGGAAGGATATTGACCTCATCCCGTCAGTCGAGGATACCTGGCCGATCTTTAAAAGTAATTTCCTCACCATCTTAAATAAGCATGCCCCTTTCAAAAAAATGTAGAACTAAGAACAGATATAGCCCTTGGTTCACTCCAGACCTGACTGCCCTCGACCAGCACAAAAACATCCTGTGGCGGACTGCAATAGCATCGAATAGTCCCCGCAGTATGCAACTGTTCAAGGAAGTCAGGAACCAATACACACAGTCAGTCAGGAAAGCAAAGGCTAGCTTTTTCAAACAGAAATTTGCATCCTGTAGCTCTAACTCCAAAACCAAAAAGTTTTGGGACACTGTAAAGTCCATGGAGAACAAGAGCACCTCCTCCCAGCTGCCCACTGCACTGAGGCTAGGCGACACGGTCACCACCGATAAATCCATGATAATCGAAAATTTCAATAAGCATTTCTCTACGGCTGGCCATGCTTTCCTCCTGGCTACCCCAAACAACAGCGCCGCACCCCTCGCAGCTACTTGCAGCTACTTGCCCGAGCCTCCCCAGCTTCTCCTTCAGCCAAATCCAGATCGCAGATGTTCTGAAAGAGCTGCAAAACCTGGACCCGTACAAATCAGCTGGGCTTGACAATCTGGACCCTCTCTTTTCTAAAATTATCCGCTGCCATTGTTGCAACCCCTATTATCAGTCTGTTCAACGTCTTTTTCGTTTCGTCCGAGATCCCTAAAGATTGGAAAGCTGCTGCGGTCATCCCCCTCTTCAAAGGGGGTGACACTCTAGACCCAAACTGTTACAGACCTATATCCATTCTGCCCTGCCTTTCTAAAGTTTTTGAAAGCCAAGTTAATAAACAGATCACTGACCATTTCGAATCCCACCGTACCTTCTCCGCTCTGCAATCCGGTTTCCGAGCTGGTCACGGGTGCACCTCAGCCACGCTCAAGGTACTAAACAATATCATAACCGCCATCGATAAAATACAGTACTGTGCAGCTGTCTTCATCGACCTGGCCAAGGCTTTCGACTCTGTCAATCACCGTATTCTTATCGGCAGACTCAATAGCCTTGGTTTCTCAAATGACTGCCTCGCCTGGATCACCAACTACTTCGCAGACAGAGTTCAGTGTGTAAAATCGGAGGACCTGTTGTCCGGACCTCTGGCAGTCTCTATGGGGGTACCACAGGGTTCAATTCTCGGGCCGACTCTTTTCTCTGTATATATCAACGATGTCGTTCTTGCTGCGGGTGATTTCCTGATCCACCTCTACGCAGACGACACCATTCTGTATACATCTGGCCCTTCTTTGGACACTGTGTTAAATAAACTACAAACGAGCTTCAATGCCATACAACACTCCTTCTGTGGCCTCCAAATGCTCTTAAACGCTAGCAAAACCAAACCGTTCAACCGTTCACTGCCCGCGCCCGCCCGACTAGCATCACTGCACTGGACGGTTCTGACCTAGAATACGTGGACAACTACAAATACCTAGGTGTCTGGCTAGACTGTAAACTCTCCTTCCAGTCTTATATCAAACATTTCCAATCCAAAATCAAATCTAGAATCGGCTTCCTATTTCGTAACAAAGCCTCCTTCACTCACGCCACCAAACTTACCCTAGTAAAACTGACTATCCTACCGATCCTCGACTTCGGCGATGTCATCTACAAAATAGCTTCCAATACTCTACTCAGCAAATTGGATGCAGTCTATCACAGTGCCATCCGTTTTGTTACCAAAGCGCCTTATACCACCCACCTCTGCGACCTGTATGCTCTAGTCGGCTAGCCCTCGCTACATATTCGTCTCCAGACCCACTGGCTCCAGGTCACCTATAAGTCTATGCTAGGTAAAGCTCCGCCTTATCTCAGTTCACTGGTCACGATAACAACACCCACCCATAGCACGCGCTCCATCAGGTATATCTCACTGGTCATCCACAAAGCCAACAGCTCCTTTGGCCGACTTTCCTTTCAGGTCTCTACTGCCAATTACTGGAACGAATTGCAATAATTGCTGAAGCTGGAGACTTACATTTCCCTCACTAACTTTAAATATCAGCTATCTGAGCAGCTAACTGATTACTGCAGCTGTACATAGTCCATCTGTAAATAGCCCACCCAATCTACCTACCTCATCCCCATATTGTTTTTATTTACTTTGCTGCTCTTGTGCACACCAGTATCACTACTTACACACCATCATCTGCTCATCATCATCTGCTCATCTATCACTCCCGTGTTAGTCTTCTAAATTGTAATTACTTTGCTACTATGGCCTATTTATTGCCTTACCTCCTCACGCCATTTGCACACACTGTATATAGACTTTTTTCTATTGTGTTATTGACTGTACGCTTGTTTATTCCATGTGTAACTCTGTGTTGTTGTTTCTGTCGCACTGCTTTGCTTTATCTTGGCCAGGTCGCAGTTGTAATTGAGAACTTGTTCTCAACTGGCCTACCTAAATAAAGGTGAAATACTTTTTTTTTTTACAGTTTGACATGACTCAAGCATAATCATTTGGATGGGCAGCATAGAGAGAAATATGGATGCTCCCAAAGCAGAACAGTGTAGCAAACTGACTGTGAGGTACAGTTCTCCACGCATTGTGTACAAAGTAGTAGAAACTCGAGCTGGTCGGCAAATATGCAGATAGGCGGCGATAGGGCTGTGGCGGTTATGTCATTTTGTCAGATGGTGATTGTCAAGCAAATAACTGCCATTTAATCGAGTTTAGAATAAGTGTCACGATCGTGTGGGAGTGAGACGGACCAAAACGCAGCATGAGGAAAATAAGCCATCTTCTTTTATTATAGAAGAAGGCAAAACGAAACAAAACACTTACAACCTAACAAAACAACAAACGACCGTGAAGCTATAAACGTAGTGCACACACACAGGCTACAAACGTTCAACATAGACAATTCCCCACAACAAAAGCCCATGGCTACCTTAAATATGGCTCCCAATCAGAGACAACAGAAACCAGCTGTCTCTAACTGGGAACCCATTCAGGCAACCATAGACTTTCCTAGACAACTACACACAACATAGACACTGCTAGACAACTATACTAAACATAAACCCAACTACTCTAAATAAACCTCCTAAACCTTGCAATCACCCTGGACACTACAAAACCCACATAAATACCCATGTCACACCCTGACCTAACTAAAATCATAAAGAAAACAAAGAATACTAAGGCCAGGGCGTGACAATAAGGCTGTTATGTCACAAAATGTGGAAAAGGTCAAGGGGTCTGAATACTTTTTGAATGCACTGTATGTACATATTTAATCATGCTTAATAGGTTTTATGTAAATAGCTAAATAAATGAGTGCAAATCTTTTTCACCAATGGTGACCCCAGAGTTGGCAATGGGCCAGATTTACATTGCTAAGGACGACATTTCTGAAGTAAGGAGTGGGCTGTACTCTGCGGGGAGCTCAAACTTCATCAGTCTTAATACAGAGAACTTGCAGAGGTGCCCTGATGACATCGAGCTTCCTGCCTGCCTGCCCTTGGACATGCTGACGTGACCACCACCTCCGACCACCACCTCCGCTGACCATCTAGCAGAGCTATGAGCTTCCAGATCCTCTCATGACCTTGGCTACCCATCTGCTGGATACTTCAAGCAGACTTGATCAAGCTGATCTCGCTACTGTAGGGTGGCAGGTAGCCTAGCCGTTAAGAGTGTTAGGCCAGTAACTGGAAGGTCGCTGGTTTGAATTCCCGAGCCGACACTGTGAAAAATCTGTCATTGTGCCTTTGAGCTAGGCACTTAACCCTAATTGCTCCTGTAAGTCACTCTGGATAAGGTTGTCTACTAAAATATACTGTGGTAGCCTATATTTCTTTTGTCACGATCGTGTGGCGGATTAACGGACCAAAATGCAGCAGTTGGAAAATATGCCATCTTCTTTTATTTTAACACGAAGATGAACACGACACAAAAACACTTTAACAAAACAACAAAATAACAAAACGACCGTGAAGCTACAAACGTTGTGCACAAACATACAGGCTACTAACGTTCTTACATAGACAAACGTAAACTCACGAACAGGAACGGACATCGAAACATACGAACAGCCAAACAGTCCCGTTTGTGAATATATATCGAACAACACGAAACATCACAGGAGACAATCACCCACAAACAAACAGTGAGAAATGCCCTACCTAAATATGACTCTTGATTAGAGGAAAATGCAAACCACCTGCCTCTAATCAAGAGCCATACCAGGCAAACCGAAACCAACATAGAAACAGATAACATAGACTGCCCACCCAAAACACATGCCCTGACCAAAAACACATAAAACTAACATAAATAGGTCAGGACTGTTACATCTTTTTAAATAATTGTTTGTGCTTTGATAAATAATTCAAGTGTTTTGAGATTCTGTCTGTAATGAAAAGCACTATAAAAGTTTGATAAATGATTGTTATTATTATTTCCTTGTCCTCAATGCCTCTTCCTTAAAATGTCAAGGCTGTTCCTTTTGAGATCACCTAGGTCAAAACTTGAAAATGTCTAAATCGCTTGCAAAGTAGATGTATTCATAATACTTTAAATAATAAAGAAGTACTTTAATGAACTTCCACTGTCCTCCAAGACTTGCTTAATTTCCTCATCACTTTAATATATACTGAACAAAAATACAAACACAAAATGTAAAGTGTTGGTCCCATGTTTCATGAACTGAAATAAAAGATCCCAGTAATGTTCCATACGCACAAAAAGCTTCTTGCCTCCAAATTTTGTACACAAATTTGATTACATCCCTGTTAGTGAGAATTTATCATTTGCCAAGATAACACATCCACCTGACAGGTGTGGCATCAAGCAGCTGATTAAACAGCATGATCATTACACAGGTGCCCCTTGTGCTGGGGACAATAAAAGGCCACTCTAAAATGTGTTGTTTTGTTACACAACACAATGCCACAGATGTCTCAAGTTTTGTGGCAGCATGCAATTGGCATGCTGACTGCAGGAATGTCCACAATAGCTGTTGCCAGATCATTTAATGTTCATTTCTCTACCATAAGCCGCCTCCAATGTCATTTTAAAGAATTTGGCAGTACTTCCAACAGGCCTCACAAACGCAGACCACATCTATGGCGTTGTGTAGGTGAGCGGTTTGCTGTTATCAACGTTGTGAACAGAGTGCCCCATGGTGGCGGTGGGGTTATGCTATGGGTAAGCATAAGCTACAGACAACAAACACAATTGCATTTATCAATGGTAAATTGAATGTACAGAGATACCGTGACGACATCTTGAGGCCCATTGTCGTGCCACTCATCCGCCGCCATCACCTCATGTTTCAGAAGATAACGCATGGCCTCATGTCGCAAGGATCTGTACACAATTCCTGGAAGCTGAAAACGTCCCAGTTCTTCCATGGCCTGCATACTCACCAGACATTTCACCCATTGAGCATGTTTGAGATGCTCTGGATTGACATGTACGACAGCCTGTTCCAGTTCCTGCCAATATCCAGCAACTTTGCACAGTCATTGAAAAGGAGTGAAACAAAATTCCACAGGCCACAATCAACAGCCTGATCAACTCTATGCGAAAGAGATGCCTCGCGCTGCATTGACCTCGCGCTGCATGAGGTAAATATAGTCACACCAGATTCTGACTGGTTTTCTTATCCACGCCCCTAACCTAATTTTAAAAATGTATATCTGTGACCAACAGATGCATATCTGTATTCCCAGTCATGTGAATTTCATTGATTAGGGCCCAATATATTTATTTAAATTTACAGATTTTCTTATATGAACTGTAACTCAGTAAAATCCTTGAAATTGCATGTTGTGTTTCTATTTTTGTTCAGTATATAGACTGTACGTATTATCACAATGAGAGCACTGAAGTCGTAGTACTGTTCCACAGATATGTCTATGGAAACTGCAAACCTTACATATTCAAATGCATCCTACTCAGTTGGGAGAGGCTAGACGGACAAGCCTGGTGACCAAAATTGATGACGATGTACACTGAGTGTACAAAACATGACATAGACTGACCAGGTGAATCCAGGTGAAAGCTATGATCCCTTACTGATGTCACCTGTGAAATCCACTTCAATCAGTATAGATGAAGGGGAGGAGACAGGTTAAGAGGGATTTTTAAGTCTCGATACAGTTGAGACATGGATTGTGTGTGTATGCCATTCAGAGAGTGAATGGGCAAGACAAAATATTTAAGTGCCTTTGAGCAGGATATGGTAGTAGGAGCCAGGCGCACCGGTTTGAGTCTGTCAAGAACTGCAAGAACTGTATCACTGTGACATCTAGATGGTTACTATACTAGCAAATACCAATATTACAAGTTATTTCTCTTGTAGGCTGCTATCCTCCTGGAAATATAATTGAGTGGGATGGAACAAATTGCCCACGTTGCTCCCGCCAGCGACATGTGATCTGCTGCCCAGTGGGAAGCAACACTAGTGGGAACTGGGAAGCACCTCGATACAACATCGTTGCACTGGTCATCCACACCGGCTTGTCATTACGTTAGCTGATTGGCATGTCACGGTGATACTACAAGTTATTTCTCCCTCACCCATCGAAATAAACCTAACTTTCTTTTGCAAGCACCATTATGCTGTTGTTGCCAGCTAGCCGGCATAAACTAGCTAGCTGGGAAGGGCTCGTCGTCAGGATGAAAGACTGAACTGACTGAACTGAATCCATTCGCCTCGACTCAACTTTCAGCAGCGCGACATACGTCATCAATTTGAGCACCAGGCGTGTCTGCATAGCCTCTCCCTACTCAGTTCAGTCATTTCCCACAGTCTATTGGTCAACAACAATTTACCCTTCACTAAGCTCTCCCCTCCCCCCGGTTACTGTTGCAACCTCGGACAACATTTTCCCTGGAAGACCAACTCCCCATTGAACCGCTGAGGGAATCCCCTCACAATGAACTCAAACTGTGTTTCTAATAAGGCCGCTGGGCCAGATGGATTACCAGGACGTGTACTCCGAGGATGCGCTGACCAACTGGCAAGTGTCTTCACTGACATTTTCAACCTGTCCCTGACCGAGTCTGTAATACCAACATGTTTCAAGCAGACCACCATAGTCCTTGTACCCAAGGACACTAAGGTAACCTGCCTAAATGACTACTGACCCATAGCACTCACGTCTGTAGCCATGAAGTGCTTTGAAAGGCTGGTCATGGCTCACATCAACACCATTATCCCAGAAACCCTAGACACATACCGCCCCGACATATCCACAGAAAGATCCAATCTCAATCACACTCCACACTGCCCTTTACCACCTGGACAAAAGGAACACCTACATGAGAACACTATTCATTGACTACAGCTCAGCGTTCAACAACATAGTACCCTCAAAGATCATCACTAAGGTAAGGACCCTGGGACTAAACATCTCCCTCTGCAACTGGATCCTGGACTTCCTGACGGGCTGTCCCCAGGTGGTAAGGGTACGTAACAACACATATGCCACGCTGATCCTCAACATGGGGGCCCCTCAGTGGTGCATGCTCAGTCCCCTCCTGTACTCCCTGTTCACCCATGACTGCATGACCAAGCACGACTCCAACACAATCATCAAGTTTGCAGACGACACAACAGTGTTAGGCCTGATCACAGACAACGATGAGACAGCCTATAGGGAGGAGGTCAGAGACCTGGCTGTGTGGTGCCAGGATAACAACCTCTCCCTCAACGTGATCAACACAAAGGAGATGATTGTGGACTACAGGAAAAGGACTAAGCACGGATGAGAGCTTCAAGTTCCTTAGTGTCCACATCACCAACAACTATCATGGTACAAACACACCAAGACGGTCGTGAAGAGGGCACGACAAAGCCTATTCCCCCTCAGGAAACTGAAAAGATTTGGCATGGGTCCTCAGATCTTTAAAAAATTCTACAGCCGCATCATCAAGAGCATCCTGACCGGTTGCATCACTGCCTGGTATGGCAACTGCTCGGCCTCCGACCGCAAGACACTATAGAGGGTAGTGCGTACGGCCCAGTACATCACTGGGGCCAAGCTTCCTGCTATCCAGGACCTCTATGCCAGGCGGTGTCAGAGGAAGGCCCAAAAAATTGCCAAAGACTCCAGCCACCCTAGTCATAGACTATTCTCTCTGCTACCGCACGGCAATGGGTATCGGAGCGCCAAGTCTAGGTCCAAAAGGCTTCTTAACAGCTTCTACCCCCAAGACATAAGACTCCTGAACAGCTAATCAAACGGCTATATGAATTGTCCCCGCCCTCCCCCATTTTTACGCTGCTGCTACTCTCTGTTTATTATCCATGTGTAGCAGTGTGATGTTGTTCCCCTAGATTACGCACCAAATTGCACACAAGGACCAATTCAAATAGGCCAGGTCAAGAGGGGATGTTAATAATCTGATAATAATAATAATAATTCAGTGTATTTTTTTATTTAATTACAGCTGCATAGCTAATGTTTTTATTTGGTGTACAAACACTTTTTCATACCAATATTGTACATACAAGTGATTGTAAAAGTTTTGTATATTTTGGTTTGGCCCATCGCGGGTTATCTGTATCCCCATACCACTTTATCGTTCTCTTTTGCCTGACCCTCAGCTAGCAAGGTATGTTGTCCTTGGCTCCGAAACTGTTTAATATAAAACCGTCATAAGGTTATACAATGTACTGTTTTGCAACCATACGTTTGTTATAGTGTGGACAGTGTAGGAATTTATGTTAACAAGTTTCACAGAGCTCACTGACTGGGGTATCTGTTGTAACTTCTAAGTACTTGTGACAGTGGTTGAGTGAGTGTACATGTGCTCGCGCAGGTGCCGGAGAGCTGTGACTGCACCAAGGGTAACGTGTGTGTTGTCTCTTCGTGTGCAGGTATATCTTTTATTTTGTCAGAATTATGTTCTGTGTAGTTTTACTTGTATATGCTGTTGTGCAGCGAGTGTGTAATTCCTTTTGGCGCTCTTTTGCCTGACCCTCGGCTAGCAAGGTGCCGGAGAGCTGTGACTGCACCAAGGGTAACGTGTGTGTTGTCTCTTCGTGTGCAGGGCAAATAAAAAGATTTCAACGAGCAGACCATCAGTTGTGGCAGCGTCCTAATTAAGAATTACACAACGCAGAACGAACCACGCTACACATGCATAATAAACTCTACCTACATGTACATATTACCTCAATTACCTCTACTAACCGGTGCCCCCGCACATTGACTCTGTACCGGTACCCCCTGTATATAGCCTCGCTACTGTTATTTTATTTCTTCTCCTTAATATTTTTTTATTTTTCTTGTTTTTTATTTTCATTTTATTTATTTATTTTTTACTTCAGTTTCTTTTAATAAAAACTTTCTTAACACTTTTTTTCTTAAAATTTCACTCTAAGGTCTACTACACCTGTTGTATTCGGTGCATGTGACAAATACATTTTGATAGACTTTTTTATTTGATTTAATACACAATGAAATCAAACACAGACAAGCCCTTGCTAATCAGGAAACTATTGGGTATGTTGTGGTGGACTTTCATTACAATTGTTTCACAGGAACCTGGTAAAATTGTGTTTGCAGTGTGGCTCTGAATTCACTGCCAGCAAGCAGCCAACGCTATAACCACTTTTGGAGCCAACTAGTGCTCTCAAATGGTATCCTGATGTCGATAGCAGATGGGAGTTACACTCATAACGTTGCTACTTAGCTACCTAACATACATTTTGAGAAAACAAGTTATATATTTAAGCAAGTCTTGGAACCGGTTCAAGGAAGAGAACCAAAAACCAGAAAATAACTCAATTATTTGAGGAACAGAACCCGAACCTGAAATAAAAGTGATCTACACATTTTTATTTCAAAAAGCATGAGAACTGGTTAATAACATAATTTTACATTACAGGCATTGTTTTCCAGTCCCACAAAAATCACAACAAAGCGCACACTCTGTCACTAAGAAACATATTCTAACTTCTGCCTGCCAGCTAGAAATCTTTGCCTGTGTGTGTGTGTGTGTGTGTGTGTGTGTGTGTGTGTGTGTGTGTGTGTGTGTGTGTGTGTGTGTGTGCGTGCGTGCGTGCGTGCGTGCGTGCGTGCGTGTGTGTGTGTAAGCTACCTGCCTCTCCCTTCTGAAGCATAGGTTTCTGTAGCCTACTGACGACGTTACACACATGGTTCAGAAATTAAGGAGAGATGTTTAATTAGAGAAGAATGGAATAACTTGTTCAACGCTAACGATAGTATAGTTATCACATTTCACATTGGATTTATTAACTACTAAAAGTTAGGCTGTTTTTAATTCTAGTGCTGCTCTGCACACACAAGCTTGTTAGCTAGCTAGCGAGCATTTGCTCTGTTCCAGCGTTAAACCAACTTGGAAGTTCAAAGAAATTCAAAGTTCCTCCATAGAAGCCGCTCCTCCGTAGGTATAATTTTAGGGGCCTAATTCAGATAATGCATGTCATAACAAGATGCCCAGCACTTCAAGGCAAGCTTCCTACCGTCCTCTCTTATTCTCTCCTCACCTGCAAAATTTCAGTTGAAACTCGCACCCTATGCTGTGACTGGCTACCTGCTCCATTGCAAGCTACTCTAACCTCTATCCGAGGTTTAAAATGGAACAGAAAGGAACTATATAAACCACTACTATTTTAGGGTTCGAACCGGTTCAGAACTTTATTTTGCTGCTCGAAACAGTGGAACTGAAAGAAAGAAAATACAGTTCCAACGAAACGATTGGAAAACAATTTTGGTTCCAACCCCTGATATTAAGTGGCTAGCAAGCTAGCTTTAGCAACGTTTGATGGCCAATGAGACTGAGAACTAGCTAAGCGACTGAGTTAGCAAACAAAAGTATCATTTCGGATTCGAAAAATACTCCATCAACAGGCTCAGCATTTCAGGAATCACGGTAGCAAGTACTCCTGCTGCACTGTTCAATTACTTAACCATTAAAATGTTGTTGTTTTTTTAAAGAAAACTCTCTGGTTTTGCCATAGCCCTGACACTGGTTTCCATGTGATTTAAACGCGAGCTTGTCTGAGGTGTCGGACTCAACGACATTTGCTATCCTTTGGAGCGTCGCCCATAATTCTGGGCGGGGATTAGCAAAGTGCATGAATGTTTATGCATCGTTGGTTACAATGGCTCACGTACACTGTGAAATGCATCTACAGTAAATCAAAAGGATGACACAATGATTGATACAACAGGACACGTGTCACTCCACATGGTACACCCGAATTTATTAATATTCTGTACAGGTATTTGCTATCGCCTATTAGACTGGCATCAAGTAATACTAAAATACCAGATGTTTCACCAGATGTATGAATCTGAAGCATCCGGTTGGCATTTCCACTCACCATCAAATATGGTAATGAGAGGAAGCCCAGTGGCTGGCAGTGGGAGAATATGGAGCGAGATGGATTTTGGCCGATATTTTGCTCATTTTGTCATCGATTAAACATTTGATCTCAAAACAGTTTTCTGTTCCCAAAACGAAAATATGTTATGAACAGAGTGGACCACACGCGCGCACTTCACAGAATAGGTGTTCCATAACTGAAATATCCAAATACATGCTAGGATGTCAATAGAGACTCACTAGCTCGTGCTTGGCTCTGCCCACCTCCTTGATTGTTCTGCCCACTAGGATTAATTTGCTCCCATTGGAAACGACAAGCTCTGGTCTATCTTGGGTTAGTTATACAAATCTTTGCTACAAAACTGTAAATTCAGGTCTATAGGTAAATTCTATATTGTATCCTGTAAATTTTTGATCATATGCACAATACAGTTGTTGCTCTTTTGTGTTTTCAATATATTTACGGTTTCCCAGACTGCGAATAATGGTATGGTATGTCTGTGACAGGTGTAAAAAAGTATTGAACATGTATCCTATGCTCAAAGCTTTCTTTTCTTTCATGAGCTGCTTGTTCAGTTCAAAGTCTCCACTATTCACCCTTGTTGCTTAAATCCGGGGCTGCAGCTCTCTCTTTGTCAGTGTGTTTTAAAGTTTTAATGGCTCCTACTCCTTTCTTTGATTATTGCTTACAAAATTGATGTTGATATAACATAATCCTCCAATGGATTTGTCTCTCTCCACCTTACCGAATTGTTTTTGCGCTTCTGCACCTCTTTTCAGTCCGCCATCTCCCAGTGGTGGAATTGTACCTATTTTCTGTTTTTCTCCTTCCTTTCCTTTGGAATATCTGTTTCCCTAAGATAACATAATAACCCAGAGAGAGGCTTGCGACGAAAGCCTCTCAACAATTCATTATCCAGAAATTGACAGCAGGATGAGTATAACATTAATGGAAAATGAATATACAATGCCAACATATAGATAGTTATGTATGTCTCAAAAACTAGACTACAGCCTATATGTACCATAAAACTGCTCTGTATAACCTGGAGGCCATTTCATGCTCTGAAAAGAGTCACTTCTATATGTATTATGCTATGCTGTGGTACATGCATCAACCAACATCGTATCTAGTCTCCCAGAGTATTATGGGCTGTTTGTCAAGTAGTATTCAACTACCTTGAACATGCTAGTTCAGAGGTTGTACGAAGTGCCAATGTATCCTCTGAATCATCCAAGTCTTTGCTGACACTAGTCAGAACGCTATGTCATCCCTTTCAGAACATCATTCACTTCGGAAAACCCGCAGGAGTTTTGCCAGATGTAATATTTGATTTGTCATCAGTATCTTAACGCTGCACCATGTTTCATGTTTCCAGCTCTAGCTCCATCTATTGTCACGTCCTGAACTGACAAACAGTTGCCCAACAGCCCGGCCCCTTGATGAACGAACAACTTCAAGGAACAACCTGCTAAATGTGGATCCGGTATCCTCTGTCTTGCAGCGGAGAATGTCTATTTGTGGTGCGGGTTTAGACATGAATTAATTCAATGTGATTTAGAATTCATGAGGAATGGCTGCTAACATCTTTCACCAGTCAACACGGTTCGTCTTCTCATCCCTCTCCATCCTCCTGTTTTACCTGGCTGACAAATGAAAGGACTAATTCATGCAGAAGCATCGCAGGTCCCTCAGAGAGAAAGAGGGAGAGAGAGAGAGTGGGAGAGAGTGAGAAAGAGAGAGTGTGTGTCAAGTCGGACGCATCTCTTCTCTACAGTACATCTGGGAGTCGTACACATGAGAGATGAGAAATGAGCCTCACTAAAAAAGACTTTGGGGGGTCTCTAAATAATGCTAATTTAACCATTCTCCTATTTGTTTAAAATGCCATTTGTACTACTGCAGTGGTATACATGAAAATAAAAGCTTATTCCAAATGAAACAACCCCCCCCCCCCTTCCCCGTCCCATGTGGCTGCACTTGTCATCCCGGGACAGTCCCGTATTGCAGGCCTTTTCAGGTGTCCCAACATTTATTTTATACAAAAAAAGGTAATTTTGTCAGCAGGGTGCATCAATGAATTCAGGCTACAAGAGTGTACAGTCGTGGCCAAAGGTTTTGAGGATGACACAAATATTAATTTTCACAAAGTCTGCTGCCTCTGTGTCTTAAGATATTTTTGTCAGATGTTACTATGGAATACTGAAGTAAAATTACAAGCATTTCATAAGTGCCAAAGGCTTTTATTGACAATTACATGAAGTTGATGCAAAGAGTCAATATTTGCAGTGCTGATCCTTCTTTTTCAAGACCTCTACAATCCGCCCTGGCATGCTGTCAATTAACTTCTGGGCCACATCTTGACTGATGGCAGCCCATTCTTGCATAATCGATGCTTGGAGTTTGTGGGTTTTTGTTTGTCCACCCGCCTCTTGAGGATTGACCACAAGTTCTCAATGGAATTAAGGTCTGGGGAGTTACCTGGCCATGGACCCAAAATATCGATGGTTTGTTCCCCAAGCCACTTAGTTATCACTTTTGCCTTATGGCAAGGTGCTCCATCATGCTGGAAAAGGCGTTGTTTGTCACCAAACTGTTCCTGGATGGCTGGGAGAAGTTGCTCTCGGAGGATGTGTTGGTACCATTCTTTATTCATGGCTGTGTTCTTAGGCAAAATTGTGAGTGAGCCCACTCCCTTGGCTGAGAAGCAACCCCACACATGAATTGTCTCAGGATGCTTTACTGTTTGCATGAAACAGAACTGATGGTAGCGCTCACCTTGTCTTCTCCGGACAAGCTTTTCTCCGTATGCCCGAAACAATCGGAAGGGGGATTCATCAGAGAAAATGACTCTACCCCAGTCCTCAGCAGTCTAATCCCTGTACCTTTGGCAGAATATCAGTCTGTCCTTGATGTTTTTCCTGGAGAGAAGTGGCTTATTTGCTGCCCTTCTTGACACCAGGCCATCCTCAAAAAGTCTTCGCCTCACTGTGCGTGCAGATGCACTCACACCTGCCTGCTGCCATTCCTGAGCAAGCTCTGTATTGGTGGTGCCCCGATCCCGCAGCTGAATCAACTTTAGGAGACGGTCCTGGTGCTTGCTGGACTTTCTTGGGCGCCCTGAAGCCTTCTTCACAACAACTGCATGGCAAAGAGGGACTTTGCAATTAATTGCAATTCATCTGATCGCTCTTCATAACATTCTGGAGTATATGCAAATTGCCATCATACAAACTGAGGCAGCAGACTTTGTGAAAATGAATATTTGTCATTCTCAAAACTTTTGGCCACGACCGTAAACCAAGGGCACTACCCTCCTGTGGATGTTTGCTCCAACTCCAGTTGTAACCATCGTGATTCAGCTTCTCAACCAGCTAATTATTAGAATCAGGTGTTCTAGATTAGGGTTGGAGTGAAAACCCACGGACGGTAGCTCTCCAGGAACAGGTTTGGAGAGCCCTAGTGTAGACCCAACGACAATCGCTGAATGTGTTTTTTTGTAACAGATGTCTCTTTCCATTCATCAAATGGCCCGAGTGCACAGTGCACTGTTTAGGTGCTGGAATTATTTCCAGCATCTAAACAGTGGATGAACATGTGCAGGTGGCCTAATTTCCGAAATGATTTGTTTGACAATATGATGAAAACATCATGGCTGGTTGTGTTCACGCCAAATTAAAAAGTGAACAAATGTTCAATTACATCTTTATTATTAGACCCATTATTGCGCTACAGAGAAAATAAAAAGTTTTGTTTTGAAATGTCTGTAGTATTCTGTTCATGTACAGTATCTGAAGAGGAGCGCTATACTGTCTGTCCTGGTGATGGTTTCCCCTCTGTTTAAATTCAAACTCGCCCTTTTTTACACTCTTTTCTATTTCAACTCTCTCTAATTGAAACCCATTCCTCTGGCCACTGTTAACTTAATTCCAGTAGACAGTAGCTCTTCTCAAAATTCAGCAGGCAGACCTTTGGTAAATAAAGGGCTGGCAGGCTGAGAGACGGTGCACATGACCTTGGTTCTGGTGAGTCAGGACATGCTGAATTAAAAAAGCTGCTAGCATCCATGGCTGAATGTACGTGAAGATGCAAGCAACAATAGCAGAATATGCGGTCTTCACATGAAGCGAACACTTTCTACGGATGCGTGAGTGGAACAGTACTGTGACCGTCACCAAACATACTGTAGGCCTGTGTGTGTTTCATTTCAAGTGATCCAACCACAGGAGGCTGGTGGCACCTCAATTGGGAAGGATGGGCTTGTGGTAATGGCTGGAGTGGAATCAGTGGAATGGTATCAAACGCATGGTTTCTATGTGTGTGATGCCATTCCATTAGCGCCGTTCCAGATATTATGATGAGCCGTCCTCCCCTCAGCAGCCTCCACTGGATCCAAGCGATGAAGAAATAGGTTGATTTTCTTAACATTGCTCCACAAGGAGCTAAAATGAACAAGTAGCTATGTCAAGTCGTTGTCATTAACATAGTGTACAATGATGTCTCCTCGTCTGTTCATCAATTTAAAAAAATATTCCCTTCCAAACCTGTGAAACGACTTGGTGTATGTGCATAATCTACAGTTGTTTCCATCCCCTAGTGTTGTGTGCTGGAGCTAGGCCCATGTCTGGAGGCTAGCTAGCTCCAAGCAGGAACACTAGGCATA
Organism: Salvelinus fontinalis; assembly: GCF_029448725.1. Taxonomy (NCBI): domain Eukaryota; kingdom Metazoa; phylum Chordata; class Actinopteri; order Salmoniformes; family Salmonidae; genus Salvelinus; species Salvelinus fontinalis. The sequence goes on from NC_074705.1 coordinate 15,116,005, forward strand.
GCCTGCATCCCAAATGGCACCCTATCCCCTTATAGTGTAATATTTCTGAACAGAGCCTCATGGGCCCTAGTAGTGCAACATATAGGGGATAGGGTGCCATTGGGGATGCAGAGAAGCACCCTAGGTAGCTCCATGCAGGAAAACTAAGCGCCCTGGAACTAAACTCCCCCCACCATGTTTCCCACAGAGAGAGAAGCTCCCAGGATCCCTTTGATGAGCGCAATTTCCGTCTAATTAATGAGGTGAAATTAGGGGATACGGGGCTTTTTTGTTTTTACATCAGCCTTAATTCTTCTGATGGCTCATTAAAAACCATTCTGTAAGCACCCTGTGATGTGATAGCCTGCCCCTTCTGTGTGCAGAGAGAGATTGGGGGGGCAGGGTTTTTCTATGAACTAGGGTACCAGTGAGGATTTCCTAAACTGGACAACAATGATAAGTAATTGATAATAATCTGCAAAAAAAATATTGCGTCATTACATGAAGATATAAAGGGGATCATTACTATATTCAATCAAATTCACGAGTTGATTTAAAACCTATGTTTAACCCTTTATCATGGTTGGTGTCTTGACGGATTTGTCCAAAACGTAAGACATTACTTTTCTGTCCTTGCATTCATGGCAGTGTAAGGTGTCGTTATATCATACATTATGCATGAATCAGTTAAATTGGACATTGAACTTGAACCCTGTAAGAATCCTGGATCGACAGAAGCTGTTGGACAGTTTTTGTATAGAGATCTCAGAAATGCAGGGTAACTACGTAACACTTCGTGTCTCCTTACGTTACGGGGTGAAAAGAGGTTTCATGGGCACACAAATTACATTTTCTGAATGCCAGTCCAAGTGACGAACAGCTGTTGTGATGGCACATGTGATGCAACAACAGGAGAAGGGTGTAATTGCACACTGCAATTAGGGGTGTTTTCTGATATAGGCGTTTCTTGATATCAAGTTACACCCGTTGATGCTCGCTATTGGTCCATGGCCGTTTCTTTCAGTTGTTGACAACTGTAGCATTGTAACTAAGCTTAACCGTAACCATTTTCGTAACCTCAGGCTCCTAACCTGCCACACTAATTCACCTAACCTGCCACGCTAATTATCTTAACCTGCCACGTTAGTTATCCTAAACTGTTTTGTAAACAAATCATCTGTGTTGAGAAACCATCAGTATTGTAAGACCGGAATTGACCAATGGCAGGTATCAATAAGCGTTTCCTGATAGCAGGATACACCCACATGAAGAAACGCCCCAAATTGCAATCTGCAATTACACCATATTTGACCGCAGCCCAAGTGCTGGAAAAAAGCTGTTTGCAAGCAATGGCCAGAATATTTTGCTGTCTAATTCGTTATCCTGGTGAAGACAGTTGTTCCTGGATCCACGTTGGACCGAATATCCCTAGCGAATTGATGTTGATCATCTGTTGTCTGCTTGACTTACAGGTCTCGTTAGATTTAACAGAGAAATCATCAAGGTAATGAGTTCATGTTTTTGTGCCTGAATTGGACACCGAGTCTAGGTCTACTGTGCGCAATTCTGTAGGATAGACTGTTGCGCAACACACAGCGCTATTCCTTTTCATTATTTTATATAATGACAACACATTACATAGCCTAGTGGGCTCATTCACACTATGATCTGGTAATGTAAATGTAATGAAACAACATGACAAATATATTGTGTTTTCCATGTTACACTTGCAATACAAGGGGCTTGAAGTAGCCTGCTTGAAAAGTCATTGGAATTATTGCAGCCAATTTTTTAATTCTTCTGTTGCCTTAAATTATCTGTGATAACATTTTTGATCAGTTTTTTTGTGCTAGATGTGGCCACTTTCATTTGTTTCCGGCTGTTTCAAATTCTAATATTGGCTTCAACTTGGCATACATACACATACATATACTTGGCATTCAACTTTACATACAAATACTTTCATTAAAAAAGGAAACTGTTTTTTGGTAACGTTCTCATTCAAATGGTGAGATGAATGCTATGTCTTTAGCCTACAGAAAAAAACACCATGCAGGCATCCAATCTATTTAGTCAGGAAGTCCACATTACTCTCACAAATTTTAGAATGTAATAATCATTTGAATAAAAGTGGTAGAGGCCTACTTCTTTTTACACTTTTTGTATGCTTTTGGGGTTAGAATGAGGGTTCTGTATTAGGCCCTATATGTACATTTAAATACTGTATAACATTGAGAATCTTGAAAATTACAATTAAGTGCTTGAAAAAGTCCCTGAAAGTCCTTGAATTTGACTTGCCAAACCCTGCTTAAAGGATGTATAGTCCTCGTCCTATGTTGTTGTATAGCTGGAGTAATGGGCCAATTTGCACAAGTACCCAAGTAAAACTACATAAAAATTATATATTTTTTTGTTTCGAAACATTTTGAAAAATGTATCCCAATGTCACACATTAGCCCCATTATTTATAGAAAGACCCATACGCCATCTCTTCCCCTCCATACATCTCTCTCTCTCTTTCTCTCTCTTCTCTACCCCATCCAACGGTTTAGTTCCTGGCAGGGTGGAAGTGGGTGGTAGAGGCTCCGGGAGGTTGAGTCCCCTGTGGCGAGAACAAAAGGCCAAGGAAAAATGTCATCCTGGCAGGCCACACCATCAGGGACGGCCGCTAATTTATCCCTGTGATAATTCCGTTTGTCAGGGTGTACCACCGAGGAACGAGCTCTAGGCCAGACAGACACAGGGGGATCACAGCCAGGCAGTCCCGTAGCCTTATACAGCCTTACGTTGTGCCTCAGTGACTATTTCTCTAGAAAAAATCACTATGTATCAATTGTACATAACTGCCACTACCTGGGACCTTGCTTCTGTTTCGAAAGTTCCGCTGTGCACAGCTTCACACTGTACAAAGGGCAGCTTTCTATTTGGAAAGCAATATAATCTTACTCAAACCTGCCCTGACATTTCAAAACACCTGCATGTACCACAGACTAAAAACTATTTCCTCTCCTTAGACCCTGGCCTTCAGAGGGCCTGTGGTGCACACAGTCATCATGTAGCATACTGTAAAAACAGAGAGTATGAACCGATCCCTGGTAGTTTCATTAAAGCAAAGATATTCATATCAGGTATTTTTTTACAGACCTATTTACTCAGATTTGGCCTTAACAGAATGTTTATTTGATTGAATGCTCATAGATGTACAGTTAAAGTTGGAAGTTTACAGGTTGGAGTCATTAAAACTCGTTTTTCAACCACTCCACACATTTCTTGTTAACAAACTATAGTTTTGGCAAGTCGGTTAGGACATCTACTTTGCGCATGACACAAGTAATTTCTCCAACAATTGTTTACAGATAGATTATTTCACCTATAATTCACTATATCACAATTCCAGTGGGTCAGAAGTTTACATACACTCAGTTGACTGTGCCTTTAAACAGCTTGGAATACTCCAGAAAACGATATCATGGCCGTCGAAGCTTCTGATAGGCTAATTGACATAATTTGAGTCAATTGGAGGCCTACCTTCAAACTCAGGGCCTCTTTGCTTGACATCATGGGAAAATCAAAATAAATCAGCCAAGGCCTCAGAAAAAAAATTGTAGACCTCCAGATCTGTACAAACAATAGTACGCAAGTATAAACACCATGGGACCACGCAGCCGCCATACCGCTCAAGAAGGAGACGTGTTCTGTCTCCTAGAGATGAACGTACTTTGGTGCAAAAAGTGCAAATCAATCCCAGAACAACAGCAAAGGACCTTGTGAAGATGCTGGAGGAAACAGGTACAAAAGTATCTGTAGCCACAGTAATTTCACATTCTTAAAATAAAGTGGTGATCCTAACTGACCTAAGACAGGGAATTTTTACTAGGATTAAATGTCAGGAATTGTGAAAAACTGAGTTTAAATGTATTTGGCTAAGGTGTATGTAAACTTCCGACTTCAACTGCATATACCCTTAAAAATGATTTCAGGACCTTTGGAGTAAGGCCTACTGATTTACCAGTTCATCCTCATTTAACGCTGGCTGGTCATTCCGTGTTGGAAGGCAACGGTTTAGACATAATAATTTATAGTTTGAACCCAAAAAAAATCAATATGTTCATTTATCGTCAATTTCATTATTTTGCATTATTACTTCTGTCTATATTAAAATATCAAGGCAAACATTTTACTGCTTTAAATGAAATAACGAATCTATACAATTGAACTGATTTAGCTTTTTATCCATAACTACGGGATGAATAAAGTATGTTGAAAGTGGTGCACTCAAACACTGTATATCAAAACATCTTGAATTGTTGCTTGTCCACCCTGTTATGTGACATTATCCATTCAAAATATGTCACCTTGGGACATTCATTCAGTCTCAAGACTCTGAGTCACATCAAAAACTCCATCGACATCTCAATACAAAAGACTGTGTCCTTTCTATCCTTGCAAATAAAACTAGATAATAAATCAACAGACATGCAGTGAGTGAGACACCTCATATTCAGACCAAACACATTTGGTCGTGTCCCAAATGGCACCCTATTCCCTATATAGTGCACTACCTTTGACCTGGAGCACTACATAGGGAAACGGTGACAATTGGAATGCACACAATCATGATCTGTGTTTATCAAACAGTCACAGATGGATTTGTTTGCCGTTGCCTGTACAAATGGTAGTTTGCCATTTGCTGCTGAATTGCATCCTTGAACCGCTGATGAATTGAGCCAACAAATACAACACAACATTAACGGGAGTATAGAAAACATGATTTCTTTCAGCATATTTCAGCTGAATTCTATAGCCTCCTTGACTCTCACGGCCCAGGTTTAATAAAGTATTTCAATCTGTTCAGAATGTGAAACTCATGTAGTCTACTATGTCTTTATTCCAACATCAATTAAATGTTTTTGTTCAGTTTCTTCTTTTTAATAAAAGTACATTTGTTCAAAGGTTTAGCAGACTCATTTTGTTCTTTCATAGATACGTTCTATTATACGTCTGTTTGGATATTTAATGAAACAAACATAGCAATTTTAGACCAAAAAAATCATCAACCGATAAAACTACTTTGATTCCTGGACAATACCTAAGATCCTGTGTAGTCTACATGCATACGTGTCCGGGCACATACACTCCACCAACGTGTGTGTATGTTGAGTGGAGCTTACAGTAGTCAAACTGATGCACATCCATAATGCAGTACATCAGGGGTAGATGGCAGCCCGGTGTTACTGACATGTTGCACATTCAGATGCCAGAGGCCCTTTTAACGGCGCCCACTTTTAACTGCTTAAACGGATTTCAGCCCTAAATGCATATTTATATTTCAGTTGCTTACATTGCTTTTAATGTGGCGTCTTCTTCGAGAGATCTCTGGAGGAGGTGGAGACGGAGGGTTTGAGTAGTTGATTCTATGCGAAGATAGGGGATCTAGTCCTACCACCAGACCGAGTGCAGACTGTTTGTGGGGCTCCTCAGTGAGACTAGCACTCGTTCGTTACTTTGACACTGTGACGGTTGAAGCCCACTTCAGTGTTACTCTGTTAGTGTTCCTGAGCTAAGGAGAGAGAGGAGAGGTGCATTGATCATCTGAAGAAGAAATCCTTGTGTTAACAATGTGTGTACTTAACTACTGTATACCTCCATAAGTAGACGTGTTCCACAACACAGAATGTGATTTGCACATGTTTTTCAATGTCATACATCGGAGAGAGCATTAATCGGTAGTCACATCTACTCAGTGGTGGAAAAAGTACCCAATTGTCATACTTGAGTAAAAGTAAAGATACGTTAATAGAAAAATGACTCAAGTAAAAGTCACCCAGTAAAACTCTACTTGAGTAAAAGTATAAAAGTATTTGGTTTAAAATATACTTAAGCATCAAAAGTAAATGGAATTGTGCAAATATACTTAAGTATCAAAAGTAAAAGGATAAATCATTTCAAATTCCTTATATTAAGCAAACCAAATGGCACCGTTGTCTTGTTTTTGTATTTATGGATATCCAGGGACACACTCCAACACTCAGACATAATTTACAAACAAAGCATGTGTCCAGTGAGTCCGCCAGATCAGAGGCAGTAGGGCTGACCAGTGAGTCCGCCAGATCAAAGGCAGTAGGGCTGACCAGTGAGTCCGCCAGATCAGAGGCAGTAGGGCTGACCAGTGAGTCCGCCAGATCAAAGGCAGTAGGGCTGACCAGTGAGTCCGCCAGATCAGAGGCAGTAGGGCTGACCAGTGAGTCCGCCAGATCAAAGGCAGTAGGGCTGACCAGTGAGTCCGCCAGATCAGAGGCAGTAGGGCTGACCAGTGAGTCCGCCAGATCAGAGGCAGTAGGGCTGACCAGTGAGTCCGCCATATCAGAGGCAGTAGGGCTGACCAGGGATGTTCTCCTGAATTGGACCATTTTTCTGTCCTGCTAAGCATTCAAAATGAAATAAGTACTTTGGGGTGTTAGGGAAAATGTATGGAGTAAAAAGTACATTATTTCATTTTGGAATGTAGTGAAGTAAAAGTTGTTAAATATAGAAATAGTACAGTACAGATACCCCAAAGAAACTGCTTAAGTAGTAGTTTAAAGTATTTTTACTGAAGTACTTTACACCACTGCATCTACTGGACAAGGATTTATTTTCATTTGTGACTCAAACAAAAATCAGATCCTTACTCTTGGCTTCAGGGTGGGTGTTTGTTATTTTGTGAACTGTGAAAAGGAGATGTGTTGTTGCCATGTATTATATGATTGTATACATTCATATAAGGTGGCTCCAATTCCATGTGCAACACATGGCACATCCTTCAACTCTATCCTCCGACGCAGAGATTTAGCAAACTGTGAGCTGTGATGACTACTCAACTATAATATCTGAAGCTCCGTTTGTCATCTCATCTTTCTTGGTCTTTGTTTTCAACCCACACGTGAAAATGACTAGACACATACAGCCCATTTCTATGTCTGCGTCCATAATGACACCCTATTTCTTTGATAGTGCACTACTTGTGACCGGGGCTCTGGTAAAAATGTGTGCCTTGTACAGGAAACATAGGGTGCATCCCAAATGGCACCCTATCTTATTGTTATGATCTGGTGGAACAATCAAATGAGTGTGATTCAAGTCTAAATAACGAATCACTTCACATGATGAATTAGTCTGTGCAGCATGGTTGAAATTACAAGCATAGGACGGTATTAACATTTGATATGGTTAGATTGAATGTTGCAATGTATTTCAAATGAAAAACCAAACGTTCCATGTTTGCTCTCACATCCCAAAATAGCACAAGGGACTCGGAGGGAGAAACCAGGGAAGGATGAACATTTCTAGTTCCATTATACTTTATTTCAAATAGATTAATCAATCTTTCATTGTTCTATTTGAAACATACATTTCTTGTTTCCTTGCATACACAACTGTCATCTGTAACAAGCTACCTGCTCGTGTAATAACATATTCTCTCATCATACAATAATGCATAAACCATGAGGTGTAGCCCGATATATTTGCATCTTTGAAAGATTGTTGGGTCTTGTCGAAATTGCAAAGCACTCATCTCCATATCCTCTACTACAGAAGACCGGCTCCTCTTGGCCAGAGGAGTCTTTCATATCTCAATCCGAGCTCCACGAGATCCTTTGGATGCCAAGATCTGAGTGAACAACTCACTATGGATGCTCTCTCTCCATTTTCACAAGTCTACAGTTTGAAAGGAAAATTGTAACTCGCCACATCATCATGAGGATGCATAATGTACCATGATGTAAAACGCATCATCATGAGGATGCATAATGTACCACGATGTAAAACGCATCATCATGAGGATGCATAATGTACCACGATGTAAAACGCATCATCATGAGGATGCATAATGTACCATGATGTAAAACGCATCATCATGAGGATGCATAATGTACCACGATGTAAAACGCATCATCATGAGGATGCATAATGTACCACGATGTAAAACACATTATCATGTTGATGGTGCAAGTGATACTTTGCTTCCTGAAAGTCCAATATGTCCAAGACTTGACTGCTAAAATGCAAAACATTTTGTCACTGTATCAACAGTGGCCTAATGAAATAAATAGCTAAATAAACTCAGCAAAAAAAGAAACGTCCTCTCACAATCAACTGCGTTAATTTTCAGTAAACTTAACATATGTGAATATTTGTATGAACATAACAAGATTCAACAACTGAGACATAAACTGAGCAAGTTCCACAGACATGTGACTAACATAAACGGAATAATGTGTCCCTGAACAAAGGGGGGGGCAAAGTCAAAAGTAACAGTCAGTGTCTGGTGTGGCCACCAGCTGCATTAAGTACTGCAGTGCATCTCCTCCTCATGGACTGCACCAGATTTGCCAGTTCTTGCTGTGAGATGTTACCCCACTCTTCCACCAAGACACCTGCAAGTTCACGGACATTTCTGGGGGGTATAGCTCTAGCCCTCACCCTCCGATCCAACAGGTCCCAGACGTGCTCAATGGGATTGAGATCCGGGCTCTTTGCTAGCAACGGCAGAACACTGACATTCCTGTCTTGCAGGAAATCACGCACAGAACGAGCAGTATGGCTGGTGGCATTGTCATGCTGGAGGGTCATGTCAGGATGAGCCTACAGGAAGGGTACCACATGAGGGAGGACGATGTCTTCCCTGTAACGCACAGCGTTGAGATTGCCTGTAATGACAAAAAGCTCAGTCTGATGATGCTGTGACACCGCCCCAGACCATGACGGACCCTCCACCTCCAAATCGATCCTGCTCCAGAGTACAGGCCTCGGTGTAACGGTGTAGCTCATTCCTTCGACGATAAACGCGATCCGACAATCACCCCTGGTGAGACAAAACCGTCAGTGAAGAAAAAAACTTGTCAGTGAAGAGTACTTTTTGCCAGTCCTGTCTGGTCCAGTGCCCATAGGCGACGTTGTTGCCGGTGATGTCTGGTGAGGACATCAGGTCTACAAGCCCTCGGTCCAGCCTCTCTCAGCCTATTGCGGACAGTCTGAGCACTGATGGAGGGATTGTGCATTCCTGGTATAACTCGGGCAGTTGTTGTTGCCATCCTGTACCTGTCCCGCAGGTGTGATGTCCGGATGTACCGATCCTGTGTAGGTGTTATTACACGTGGTCTGCCACTGCGAGGACAATCAGCTGTCCGTCAATTTATTGCCCTGGCCACATCTGCAGGCCTCCTTGCAGCATGCCTAAGGCATGTTCACGCAGAGAGCAGGGACCCTGGGCATCTTTCTTTTGGTATTTTTCAGTCAGTAGAAAGGTGTCTTTAGTGTCCTAAGTTTTCATAACTGTGAACTTAATTGCCTACCGTCTGTAAACTGTTAGTGTCTTAACGACCGTTCCACAGGTACATGTTCATTAATTGTTTATGGGTCATTGAACAAGCATAGGAAACGGTGTTTAAACCGAAGAGCTGTGAAGTTATTTGGATTTTTACAAATTATCTTTGAAAGACAGGGTCCTGAAAAAGGCTAGTTTCTTTTTTAGCTGAGTTTATATTTTGGGGTGGATTTGTCCTTTAAGGCTGTAGACTTAGAGAGTGGGAATATGAAAATGGATCAGTTGCATCCATAGAGAGTTCTTCAATCAGATCTTGGCATTCTTTTGTGCTCCCTTCTTTTGCCGACTCAAATGCAGCCTGCACTCCGAAGATAGGCTTACTGTAGATGCCGTTTTTGCTTAAGAACTGCACACCAAATCTGTTTTTACGTCGTCTTGGGGGTGACCCACCTTGCACACAGTGCAGTTATTTGTTTAGAATTTTCTTGCTAGTATGAACAAACAAAGAGGAGTTTTTTATTATCACTATCACGGAATGCTACTCCAATAAACTAATTTCAATTTACAAAGTAAGCCTCATGACTTGGCACATGGCTTCCTCAACCGCTGAACTGCTCTTTGCATAGTAATGGTTTTCTATGTTGTTCAATACAAACTTGGAACTTTCGGATAAGAAACATCTTGAGGACCAAGGCCCATATTCACAAAGTCTCAGAGAAGGAATCAGTTTTGCCTTTTAGATCATAACAAATAAGAGGGGGAAGCTGATCCTAGATCAGCACTCCTACTCTGATGGACTTTGTGAATATGGGCACCCAAATGTTTACCCTAAACTGTTTGCTGGCCCTTGCTGCTATTAATAACTGAAACCAATGACTTTTATGAGTCATAAGTCTAGAGAAAACCCACTGCTATATCCCAAAGCAATAATGCACAAGTCTCTGTGTCTATTTAATCCATTGCTTTCATTTTCTCAGGTGTTTTATCACATTAAAGATGAGTCTACATGCCTGAAGGAAAGACATTAACTGCTTTCTGCTTTTTTAATGAAAGCCACCATATACTGTATATGTCTTGATAATGCATGACAGTGAAGTCCGAATGACAGAGAAAATGTACAAGGACTGCCTGCCGTTATCAAATGAGCTTTCTCATTGAGCTTCAACCAGTGGGCTCGACAGCCGGTAAGAGGATGGGAAGAAAAAGAAAAGCTTTGTTATAACATTATAAAATGAGGTCATTCAATACAATGTCTGTTTTTCAAACTTCCCCTGTTGCGTGACACTTGTCTGAGTGCTGATAAAATCCTGTATAGAAAACCAACTGACGTTGAAAATGAATGGGGGTCCACCGTCCCTCTTCTGCCCTCCCCGGCATGATGTGAAGACGGGCCTGAGAAGCATGTTAGCTAGCCTCTCTCCCCTCCCTCACTTGCTCGCCTCTCTGTTTCTCTCCCCCTCTCTTTGTCTCTGGCAGAATGAGAGTTGAAAGGTCAGTAGGGAGGGATAAAATAATAGTTATTGGCAGTAGATGAAGAGACTGCTAATTTCCTCGGGGAGATAGGAGCCATTGGGGCCCTTCTAGTCACAAGCAGTCAGGTGGACTGGCATTACAGGTGGAATAGGAAGCTCTGATATCAGTTATTGCAGAGTGCTTTTCCGATGCAGGTAGTGGCTGGATCATCAGGCTAAACTGATGGCGATTGGTTGCCCAGATGAGAGACGTAGACAATAGGCTGCTCCTGGGCGGACCAAGTACCTCTCTCTGTCTGCTCACCATAGTCATAGACCTTGAGGGGAGGATGAATGCTAGCAGCAGAGAAGAGAAAAAGCTATTATGTCCCAACAAAAAGGACAATATGCTTTGTGAATAGCGACTGCAATATAGTGAGATGGACTATTCAGTGTATTCCACAGAAACGCAATTGAAAATGCATGTTGAAAGCCCACTTGGTAACTCCATGTGCATTTTACAACAATACTGGTGAATACTGTATCTGCACTGAGCTACTTCTACCATTTACCGCAATAAATGTCTCTGTCGCCACTTATTTGATACAAAGAAAATGCATTTCAAATAGCAAAGTATAACTCCTTTAGACTGTGGCAAATGGCATTGGTCATTATGTACCATTCATTCCCTGATCTCACTACATTTTTCAGACACAATGTTCCAACACCATCACACTTATTGCGTAAGTACACACCCAGACATGCATAATGTACAGACACACACATGCATATACACTGAGTGTACAAAACATTGGGAACACCTTCCTAATATTGAGTTGCACCCCATTTTGCCCTCAGAACAGTCTCAATTCGTCTCCTCCCCTTTAGCTACACTGATTGATGTGGATTTAACAAGTGACATCAATAAGGGATCATAGCTTTCACCTGGATTCACCTGGTCAGTCTGTCATGGCCCTAATGTTTTGTACACTTAGTGGATATACACACACACACACACACACACACACACACACACATACACTCTTCAGGGCATGAGGGGCTAAATGACTTGTAAAACGGCTGAGTGATGAGGAGGAGAGGAGGAAAAGCCTCAGAGATTAGCCCAAGTTGAGGATGAAAGGCCAGAGATGCGTGGAGGCCGGGAGGAGGTAGAAGGTTAGTGGATGGAAGGATACTACAGCAGTGAAATCCTATTTCAACAGCCTAAGGGAGATGAGGGAACAGGGCTCTGCATTTGCTCTCGGTAACTCTACCCCTGTGTTCAGTCGTTTCAGGGGTTTTCTCGGGGAAGAGAGAACATGTGAATTCCAGCAGCACTGCTGAGGCAAACATGAGTGAAGATGAAAGAGCTGAAGATTTCTCTCACCATTTTTATTGGATTACACATCCAAGCTGGGAAAAGTGTCTTTGGCATTTCAATAGGGCCCACTCAAAGAAGAGTGGCAAATGGTATGAAGCGGGGAAAAGAGGGAGAATCGAACAGTTTAAACTGCCGTTGGTTAAGAAATCTGTTCAAGGACATTAACTCAGAGACGGATGCATCTTTACCTAGAATGACTGTGTAGGACTCTGGTCAAAAGTAGTGCACTATGTAGGGAATAGGGTGCCATTTGGGATGCACACCATATCACAGAAAAAGCCTTCAAACTGATCGGCAACAAGTTGCTTACATTACCAACCTGTGTAAAAGGTTCAGACAAAAAAATGACTACTCATTATGTTGACAATTCAACCATTATTCTCAGCCGTTCTCATTATTTGGCCAAATATTATTATTATTTGACTAACAACTTGATCACAGTTCCAAGTAACAATCAAATTCAGAGTCATTGCATAATTTGGATCATCATTGTGATTAGCATCATTACATTGCTTTGATCAGGCTAAATGGTGAAAATGGGGGTAAAACGCATGGGTGGATTCTAGGTTCTCAGCCCTGAGCAGGAAGCGGAGATGGAGCTCAGTCATAGGCCGGCAGGCCGAACATCTCTGGTTTGAAGTCCTCCATGGTCCTCAGGACCAGTGTGGCCTCCTGGGTAAGGCCTCGGTCCAGTTTGTCATCAGGGATCATGACCACCTGCATCCCAGCCGCCAGGCCCGCCTTAACACCCATAGGAGCATCCTCAAACACCAGGCACTGTTGAGAGAGGAAACAAGACAAGCAGGTGCTGGATGTCATACAGTGCTAAATAAAAAGTGAAAGGAGACAATAGGATTTATAAATCCACATGGGAGCATAATGAAGTGAACAATGGTTCATGTAATTTTGCTATACAGTCAATTACGTATATTAACTTAGTGTGTCCACTACAGGAGGTTGAAGGCAAAATATCAGAAGTACCAGAAGTTATCAATTTTTTAAATAGAGGAAGTATGACAAGGTTTATGATGCCTCATTTTGCAATCACAACATAAAAACAGTACAGTCTATTGGCACAGCTCAAAGCACAAAGTCTTGGACTGAGAAGCCTATGTCTATAAACTGCAACCCCGTGTCTGGTGGAGAAAACAGAGCAGAGGAAGGCTGTCATACTGAAGAACTCGTGTTGACATGAGGTGACCCACAGTATGCTTCGGACTCTTACCTTTGCGTCACAGCTGCATGAATAGAGGCAGCATACAAATGAGAAGCCAATATGGAAGCAGTGTGGAGAAGAATGGACAAAGAACTGAGTGACCAGAGCTTCCCTTTTATTCATTGGGAACTTCCGACATCCTGCGCTTTTTGAACCTCAATAGCTATGCTTCCTGGCTTTTCAAACAAAACGCCCCCTCCAAAGACGTCTCCCGCCACGCTACCTAATTCAAGGTTCAATTAATCCCTATAATTTGAATGAGTGCACAAAAATAATAAGAAGATTACACTATTTTCTGCAATGTTCTTCCTTCTACTTGATTTCCCTCCAATTTGCCTTTGACTTACCGCACACACTAATGGTGACAGACAATGTAATTTAATTGTACCAGATTGACCTAGCAGCTTCGGAAATGCCCTAAACCACAACTACCAGTCAGTCTCTTCACTAATTCTCAAATGGAACTAAAATAACCTAATAAAAGGTTCCCAGGTGGAACAATAGAAGCCGACTCGAGGACTCTAGAAGACTTGACTAATTGACTCTTGTGATGTCACAGCCTAGAAGTGGCCTAGGAGAGGGACAACACGTATGGAAACACAGAGCAGCAAGGCTACCGAGAGGCCATTGCTAGATAGTTGCTTCCAATCAAGGGGCAATAAGACTCTGAATTAGGCAATGAACCTTTAAATCAGTGTTCAATGGCTGCATTGTAATGGACGAGAGGGAAACAGGACTCAAATGCACTGCGGCTCCATGTTGGCTCAGGAGGAAGGCACATAGCCTGAGTGCCAGTCTGTTTGTGCTATCATGCCAACTCCTTGTCACTCATTGTCATGCCAAACATGTTTGACTTGACAATGAGCAATGGAGTTTGCAAGGGCACAAGCAGATCTGTGACCAGGCTACAAGTCACAGCAGCAAAGCGAGACTGGGGTGGTGATTTGCCTTATAAAGGGTCAAGGGTCTTTTCTCCCACTCATTGTTAGGACAATGGAAGTTTGCTTCAAAAATCTATATTTTATTGTTCAACTACCGGCCTGCTACACCATGCATTGGGAAGAGTGAACGGAGAACAGACAGAGAACCCAAAGTCGTTCGCCACGCAGGCCTCCAACAGCCAGCCCCATGGAAGATTAACAACCAGTCCCGAGGCATACACCCAAACACATGCAACATTCATCAGAACCAATTGAATCTGTATTCACAGTGTACCCAAGGCAGTCACTGCCGCAACACAAGAAGAGTGGGAGACTCAGTGTGTGTGTGTGGACACCTCCCAAATGACACCCTATTCCCTACATAGTGCACTGCTGTTGACCAGGCTCGTCTCAAAAGTAGTGCACTACGTAGGGAACAGGATGCCATTAGGGACGCACATCAGACTACAGTGGCTGGTGCCAAGACTACTGTGATTAGCCGGCTCAGCAGCACGTCACACACACTCCCTTTACAACGGTGTATTAAGGGGAGATGACAGAACATAGCATAGTGTTGTTATGGAGCAGATCCAGGGCCTGCTTGGCAGCCAGCACCAGCTATTTCAGCAGAATGGACCAGGACGTTTAGTTGTTTACAGGACTATCACAGGACACTTAGGACAAGGAGAGAAACGTTTCCCTCAGAGAGACTGGGACTGGAGAATGGGATTGAATCCTATGGACAGTTATGAGTTTTAATCATATGGACGCATGTTATGTGACTAAGTCATATGTATTTTGTGATTTAAATCCGATACACTATATATACAAAAGTATGTGGACAGGATTCGGCTATTTCAGCCACACCCGTTGCTGACAGGTGTATAAAATCGAGCACACAGCCATGCAATCTCCATAGACAAACTTTGAAGAGCTCAGTGACTTTCAACGTGGCACCGTTATAGGATGTCACCTTTCCAAAAAGTCAGTTCGTCACATTTCTGCCCTGCTGGAGCTGTTCTGGTCAACTATAAGTGCTGTTATTGTGAAGTGGAAACGGCTAGGAGGAACAACGGCTCAGCCGTGAAGTGGTAGGCCACACAAACTCACAGAACAGGACCGCCGAGTGAAAAAAGATTGTCTGTCCTCACTCACTACCAAGATCTAAACTGCCTCTGGAAAGCAACTTCAGCACAATAACTGTTCGTCGGGAGCTTCATGAAATGGGTTTCCATGGCCGAGCAGCCGCACACAAGCCTAAGATCACCATGCGCAATGCCAAGCATTGGCTGGAAATGGTGTAAAGCTCGGTGCCATTGGACTCTGGAGCAGTGGAGATGTATTCTCTGGCGTGACGAATAAATCTGGGTTTGGTGGATGCCAGGAGAACACTACCTGCTAGAACGCATAGTACCAACTGTAAAATTTGGTGGAGGAAGAATAAATGGTATGGGGCTGTTTTTCCATGGTTCGGGCTCAGCACCTTAGTTCCAGTGAAGGGAAATCTAAACGCTACAGCATACAATGACATTCTAGATGATTCTGTGCTTCCAACTTTGTGGCAACAGTTTGGGGAAGGCCCTTTCCTGTGTCCGCATGAACATGCCCCCATGCACAAAGTGAGGTCTTTGTGCATACCAGAAATGGTTTGTCGAGATCGGTGTGGAAGAACTTGACCAGCCTTCACAGAGCCCTGACCTCAACCCCATCGAACAACTTTTGGGATGAATTGGAACGCCGACTGCGAGCCAGGCCTAATCGCCCAACATCAGTGCCGACCTCACTAATGCTCGTGGCTGGATGGAAGCAAGTCCCCGCACCAACGTTCCAACATCCCAGAAGAGTGGAGGCTGTTATAGCGGCAAAGGAGAGCACCAACTCCATATTAATGCCCATGATTTTGGAATGAGATGTTCGACGAGGTGTCCACATTCTTCTGATCACGTAGTGTATGTTATATGATGGAATGTGTTATGTTATTGAATCATATGAATGTTATGTTATGGTAGACGAGTGCGTAGGCTTGCTGCTAGACAGTAGGCTTATGCCTACAGTAGGCTTTTGCTACTGTAAACAGAAACCAGGGTCTGGATCTGACACACAGACTTGACCTGGCAGCATGGTCAGTCCTTGGGGGAATACTCATTAGATGAGACATTTTGCCCAGATGGAGAAGCAGAGAACCCTAGGTTACAGTCGCCATACGCACTCAAACTACACATGGACCCTATAACCTTCTACTCAACCTACACATGGACCAGGGAAATAAGGGAATAAAGCTGGGTCTACCAAATCTACACGCAGATGAATGAGGAGAGGAAGGTACAGTGGGGCTCAAGTTATTTTACAGAAAACAAATTAACAACAGACTTTCAGCATTCATATAGGAAAGGGCACTCAACATGCTCGGCACTGACACAAATGACTGATGATTGGCTTAAAGAAAATGACAGAAAGAAGATTGTGGGATGTGTTTTGATAGACTATCATTGATCAAAACCTATCGCTGAAAAAACACTAGGAGACAGTGTCCTTCTTGAGCGGTATGACGGCTGCGTGGTCCCATGGTGTTTATACTTGGGTCCTATTGTTGTACAGATGAACGTGGTACCTTCAGGCATTTGGAAATTGCTCCCAAGGATGAACCAGACTTGTGGAGGTCTACAATTTTTTTTCTGAGGTCTTGGCTGATTTATTTTTTATTTTCCCATTATGTCAAGCAAAGAGGCACTGAGTTTGAAGGTAGGCCTTGAATACATCCAAAGGTACACCTCCAATCGACTCAATGATGCCAATTGGCCTATCAGAAGCTTCTAAAGCCATTACATCATTTTCAGGAATTTTCCAAGCTGTTTAAAGGCACAGTCAACTTAGTTTATGTAAACTTCTGACCCACTGGAATTGTGATACAGTGAATTTTAAGTGAAATAATCTGTCTGTAAACAATTGTTGGAAAAATCACTTGTGTCATGCACAAAGTAGATGTCCTAACCGACTTGCCAAAACTATAGTTTGTTAACAAGAAATTTGTGGAGTGGTTGAAAAACTAGTTTTAATGACCAACCTAAGTGTATGTAAACTTCCGACTTCAACTGTAAGTGTTAGGGATTGGCATCCTCTCAGTCGTGGATAGAGAGTTACCCATCAAATAGAACGCAGTTTTTTTATTTTATCGAAGCCTCTCTAATGCAAATTCGGTTGAGTGTAGTGTACGGCAGGGCAGCCGTCTTGGGTCATTGTTTTCTGTTTCTATTAATGACCTTCCACAGAATATACATTAAGGGTACAAAACATTTTTAACATCTTCCTAATATTGAGTTGCACCCCCCCCAGTTTGCCCTCAGAACAACCTCAATTCGTTAGGGCATGGACTCTACAAGGTGTCAAAAGCGTTCCACAAGGATGCTGGCCCATGACTCCAATAGTCGTGGACCATTCTTGATACACATGGGAAAATGTTGAGTGTGGAAAAATCCAGCAGCGTTGCAGTTCTTGACACACGCAAACCGGTGTGCCTGGCACCTACTACCATACCCCAATCAAAAGCACTTAGATATTTTGTCTTGCCTATTCACCCTCTGAATGGCACATACACAATCCATGTCTCAATTGTCTCAAGACTTAAAAATATTTTAACCTGTCTCCTCCCCTTCTTCTACACTGCTTGAAGTTGATTTAACAAGTGACATCAATAAGGGATCATAGCTTTCACCTGGATTCACTTGGTCAGTCCATGTCATGGAAAGAGTAGGTTTTCCTAATGTTTTGTACATAAGTAATTGACATCCATAACATAGAGCTCCAGTCAGTTTTAGAATGGGCATCTAGCAATAGGCTGGTGCTAAATATATATATATTTTTAACTAAAAGCAACGTTTATGAGACAAATCACTCACTCAACCCTAAAGCTCCTCCAGATCTATTATTGAATAATGTGGCGATTAAACAACTTAAGGAGACTAAACTACTGGCCATAACCCTAGATAGCAAGCTACGGTATCATGGTCAAATCATATAGACTCAATAGTTACTCAAATGGGAAGAGGTCTGTCCATGATAAGATGTTGCTCTGCTTTCTTGACATCTCAGTCGACCAGACAGGTCCTACAGGCCTTTGTCGCACCTGGACTGTGGGGTTGTGGGGTCATGTGCGGCAAAGTGGGACATAGGTGATTAACAGTCTGTCCAGAACAGAGCAGCACGTTTTGCATTCAGATGTACACAGATGGCGAATGTCAGTAACATGCATTACAATCTCTCCTAGCTCAAAGTAGAGGAGAGACTGACTGCTTCACTATCGGTCTTTGTGTAAGATATTGACGTGGTTGAAGGTACTGAACTGTCTGTTCAAGCAGTTGACACACAGTTCGGACACTCATCGGTACAACACAAGACATGCAACCAGGAAGTCTCTTCAGTCTCCAGGTCCAAAACAGAGGCTGGGAAACGCACAGTATTAATAGAGCCATGACTATATGGAACTCTCTGTCACCTCAGGTAACTCAAGAAAGCAATAAAAACAGCTTTAAAAAACAGATAGAAGAACACCGTACGGCACAAAGGGGACTGTGAAGAGAGCCATTTTGATATATTTTCTATTGTGATTTACACTGTGTTATGTATTGAATTATGTAGGTGGGTGACCTTGCACAAGCCTTGGCTTGTCTGAGCCAGAATGGCTCATAGGACAGGAGACATCTCCGTGAGACAGAGGCAGATTATGTATATTATGTATTTTAGTTGTGTATATGGATCCCAATAAATACTACTACTAAATACTCCCTTTACTGTGTCATTTTCTATTTTATCGTGTCATTCTCATGTTCCTGGAAGGACACATCAGGAGAGATTAAAAAAAGAAATAGCATATTTTGAATGGACTTTTGACACACACCGTTGTTTGACAGTGATCCATTCAACAAATCATTTTCCTTTCTCCTCAGGTGTTAGATATCTTAAAAAGAGGCTGATCCTCTGCTCCAACGTATTACTTCACTTGTCGCTTTTGTCAACGTCTGACACGACAAGGCAAACCAACTATGTCAACACCGGAGTGCCCGTGTGTCTTAACTTTCGCACGGCTTTAAGACGGGGCTTGTCACAATGACACCGCCATTCCCTAAAATAGCAGCGTTTGTACAGTCGCTTTCCCATCAATATTTCATCAGAGCAGTTGACGTTTTGTTTACGTAGGGTAAATAAAACGATCATTCTGCCTCTCGTCTTGTTCCGACGCCATTCTGGCCTGAGCTTAATGCAATAAGGTAGGTAGTGCAGCAGTGTGTTCACTCATCAAACAGTCGGTCTCAGACTGATGCATTCTCAAACTTGATGAACGGGTACCTTAGCAAGAAAATACCTGAAACTAACACATCGCAAAGTAAGGATTTGTGCGAGTGTGTATATCCGGGCCTGCAACGTGGGTTGTTGAGTGAGTGAAGAGACAGTGATCGATAGCCTGCTAAATCTTCTAAACCATCTCTAAGCCCAGGGCAGGCTGACTGCAGGATGTGCAGGAACGTTTTATCATCTGTGTTACGGGGTACTTTGTTATACACAGGAAACAGGAAATGCAGGCCATCATTTAAAAATATGAAGGTCCTAAATGGCACCCTATTCCCTTTATAGTGCTCAACTTTTGACCAGGGTCCATATGGCTCTGTAGTGCACTCAAAAGTTGTGCACTATAAATGGAATAGGGTGTCATTTGGGATGCAGCCCTGGAGGGCACAGTATAAATGAATAACAGGGCAATCCTGTTGGCCTCCAGAGAGCTGCGTTCACAAGGCTAATGAGTGGTTTGGTCAACCCGAGGAAAATCACATGGAGAGGTTTGTCACTCTAGGCCAGATGGCAGACAGGAGCAGAATAGCTTTCATTTGATGTCTGAGGAGTGGGGACACGTTTTCGTCTTTTACTCAGACAAAGACTAGGTTTAGAATAGTCTTTTCTAACAGCCGCTGTGCTCGCGGAGCACCCTGAATCTGTTGAGAGAGATTATGTGTTGAAAGATTTAGGATACATACAGGCTATGGAACAGGTAGACTTCATAAATAACCCTGGGTAAGGGTCACGCTATCTAGAAATGGCAGAAATAGAAGGTCAAGGTAAAGGCATACCTGTTGATGATTGAGTGAAGTCAATTCTCTCCCGCACCACCTTCCACAACTACCTTCCAGATAAGAAAATCATTAACAAACCATGATACTACAGTGGACAAGTCCTTCCGGAAATAGCCTTTGACTTGTCCACCGGCTGTGACAGTGACACTCCCTGGGAGCTCATCAAAATCCCCATTGACCAAGTGTCTGTCCGTAAATCTTATATCTTCATGCCAGTGTTGGCATTTCTTTCCAACAGAATAAAAAAGAGTGATCAATACTGTTAAAGCTCCTCATAAACTCAGACAAACGCGCTGACAATGTATTCTCCCCGTTCCTGATTTGGTGTGGACAGAAAAGGACCCAACAGGCTTCGTGAAACACTAACATGAAGTCTGTGCTCATAAAGGACTTTAACAAATAAAATATATTGTGTCTCTGAAATGAATGGGAGTTCATAGGATTTTAGGCCACTAAAATGCAGCACTAGATATAAAAACTCAAACAAGCACATTACTGCTGAGTATAGGGCAAGCGGTATTACATCTACTGGCATTAAGGACTGACCTTCTGACCACTTAAAGGACCACCGTGTCCATAATCTTTTTGCAGAGAACTTCAAAGCTCAAATATTTCATAGAGCTGATATTAAAAAAACACTCCCGTTTTTTGGGGGGACTCGCAGCGAGGCCCTACTGTACCTTCTCCGTCAAAGCACATGGGACTTGTCTGGTCATAAGGAACATCGTTAGAGCTGTAGAATAGCACGGCCTTCACTATTCAGATAGATAGATCGAGCCTGTTTTAGTCCCTGACCATTTCAATCCACCAGCACCAAACACACTGGGCACAGCAAACACCATTTATTATGTGGTTGGTGCATCTGCACAGCAGAGAGGCCCACTGGGTGCTGATAGTTGAAATGCCCATAAAATGCGGGGGTGTAGCTGAGGCGACTGGCTGTCCCTAAATCAGCTGTTGTTTTTGTAACATCATTATATAGCTCTGGAGCAATACTGTCTATGTACTGACTCTTTACACCCTCTGTGTGAGCCTCTGTGACTTAATCCCAAATGGCACCCTATTCCCTACAAAGTGCACTACTTTTGACCAGAGCCGTTTGGGACGCGACCCATGTGAACATGAACTAAAGCTTTTTCATGTTTCATTAATCTTAGTTGGTAGGCTGAGCACACACCTTTAGTAAAAACCTTTTCTCTATCTCCCTCAGTCCCCCCCCCCCCTGGAAGAGGTGGAGGATGGAAGAGGTGGAGGAGGTGGAAGAGGTGGAGGACTAATTCCTTGCCTTTGGTCACCATAGAGACAGAGTACTGGGCTGGGCACATTACTTACTTGTACCTGCAGTGTTGCATAGCATCATTAAGGCCCTCAAAATGCCTCACGTCACTTCATGCCTGTATTCCAGGAAACCTCCCTCCCAATAACGCTGATATAAACAGCAACCTATTAAGCGCCAGAAGAAAAATGCATCCTGAGAAAATGCTTGAAATTTCACTGCATGATTGAATATGTACAGTTGTAGTGAAAGCTTAAAGTAATGCTTACATTTTAGAGGTAAGAAAGGACAAGCAAATACAACTCAAATGTATCACCTACATCTGTCTTTGCTGCAGTTTCTGTAAAATGCCTCACTACAATTAACTAAACTCATTGTAAATTCACCACTGCTTCTACTAATCTGGTGGTAGGAGAAGAAGCTGCAAACACAATGTTAATACACGCTCCCATTTTCTTTTCATTGCATTCCGTCTTTCTCCTGTCTCCTCCTTGCAATCCTGAATCGCAATCTGTCCCTCCCTCCCTACTTCTCTCTCTTTCTGTGCTTAGGCAAAACTGTCACGGAGAGAGAGGAGAGGAGCCAGGGAGTGATGCATCATAATTCGTTATTCCACTAAACACTGAACCGATTCCCCTCTCAGCCGCAGTTCCATCTCATCAAGACAAACGCAAGTCCTAAATGGGGATGTTTGGAAGCCGCCAAGATTAAAAAAAACAGGACGACAATTAGCGAAGGCTGCTGCTGCAGACCCATTTGCAGAAAAATCTACAGCCCTGCACCTGTTAGGGAGCTTCATTTACCTCAAAAAGGAAAACAACAAATCCAAAGCTATTAACCTCTCTTTTCGGGTTCCCTTTTTGGGTTTTCCATTTGATAGCTCTCTGTAAAACTAACTGAATATTTATGTAGTCTTCTAACCCTAATGATTGTAGACATATTTCATAGGTGGGTTTGCTAAAACAGGCATGGAAGGTGATTAAACATGGTAGTGGCCACGTCCCAAGTAGCAACCTATTTCCTATATAGTGCACTAGCACTATGGGCCCTGGTCAAATGTAGTGCACTATAAAAGGGAATAGGGTGCCATTTGCAATGTACACAGTGTGATTCCTCAGTGTTGTGGGAGTGTTGCGGGAATTTTCATGCCTGGTGTTGACAACACAGATCTGTTACGTACAGCTACCCTTAATAAGCCAAAACATTGGCTTTGAAAATGGAAATGAATGAGAGAGTACGAAGGCAGATATAGGCGTAATCATTTCCCTCGCTTTCTGGATGTGTAAATAAATGAAAGTCCACAGGGTCCTATAAATAAAGCCTACACTTTCGATAGCCTGGTTTGGATCTGCTACAGTCGATCAGTCAGTTAGTCAGTGTCGAGATAATAATTCCTTTGGCATTTCTTAGGAACAGGTGATAGCTGGGGCATTGAAGCATGGCAGGACGACACTAGCCTTGGTAACCTTCCTAACAACAGAATTGGTTATGGGCTTAAGAGTTAACCCACTTTCTTGGAGGTATAAATGCAATTCCACAGGTTCCTATAAAAACAATTTAGTTGATCTGCTTAGTCTATGAACGAATATACTAAGTAACAAACTAAAAAAAACGTCTTAACAAGTGAATTGGTGTAAAACTTTTAGGGGTTGCTCTTTTTCAGCATTATAAGTTGTGCCAGCCCACTGTCCACTACCCTGTCCCTCTTCGTATCATTTATAGCATCTGAGCCATGATTGGTAAGAATTGGTGACCTTCGGGCTGCTTTCCCCCTCCAACATTACTAGGTGTGTATGAGAGTATCTTAGCCTGTCTACTGGTCTGTCCCTCTTATCGTGGCTGGTTATTTTATGCTTAGCTTATTTATTCGTGAGGCAACAAGAATAGGGCAATAGTCTACTCCACTACCCACTGTAGGCTACTGTCCCTCTCACTCGCCTGTCCCTCTTACCGTGGCCGGAGGTGCAGGAGGAGTGAACCTGCTGGCACACACCAAAAAGGAGTCAGGCTGAGGTTTGCTGTTTTTCACATCGGGGTCATCCCCCAGGACGATGTGGCTGAACAGGTCAAAGAAGGCTTTGTGCTGACTGGTCTTCATCTCAAACGCCAGGCCTGCTGAGCTTGTCGCTACGGCGATGGGCACATTGTGTTTACGGAGATGGTGAACGAGATTCTCCACTCCTGGTTACACACAGACACACAGTATCAGTCAAAAGTTTGGACACACCAACTCATTCAAAGGTTTTTCTTTATTTTTACTATTTTCTACATTGTATAATAATAGTGAAGACGTCAAACATATGAAATAATACATATGGAATCATGTAGTAAGCAAAAAAGTGGTAAACAAATCTAAATATATTTTATATTTGAGATTCTTCAAAGTAGCCACCCTTTGCCTTGATGACAGCTTTAAACACTCTTGGCATTCTCTCAACCAGCTTCATGAGACAGTCACCTTGAATGCAATTCAATTATCTCATGTGCCTTGTTAAAAGCTAATTTGTGGAATTTCTTTCCTTCTTAATGCGTTTGAACCAATCAGTTGTGTTGTGACAAGGTAGGGGTGGTATACAGAAAATAGCCCTATTTGGTAAAAGACCAAGTCCATATTATGGCAAGAACAGCTCAAATAAGCTAAGAGAAACGACAGTCCATCATTACTTTAAGACATGAAGGTCAGTCAATACGAACAATTTCAAGAACGTTGAACGTTTCTTCAAGAACTTTGAACGTTTCTTCAAGTGCAGTCATAAAAACCATCAAGCGCTATGATGAAACTGGCTCTAACGAGGACCGCCACAGGAAAGGAAGACGCAGAGTTACCTCTGCTGCAGAGGACAAGTTCATTAGAGTTAACAGTACCTCAGAAATTGCAGCCCAAATAAATGCTTCACAGAGTTCAAGTAACAGACACATTTCAACATCAACTGTTCAGAGGAGACTGTGTGAATCAAGCCTTCATGGTCGAATTTCTGCAAAGAAACCACTACTACAGTTAAGAACACCAATAAGAAGAAGAGACTCGCTCGGGCCAAGAAACACGAGCAATGACCATTAGACCGGTGGAAATCTGTTCTTTGGTCTGATGAGTCCAAATGTTTGGTTCCAACCGCCGTGTCTTTGAGACGGAGAGTAGGTGAACAGATCTCTGCATGTGTGGTTCCCACCGTGAAGCATGGAGGAGGAGGTGTGATTGTGCTTTGCTGGTGACACTGTCTGTGATTTATTTAGTATTCAAGGCACACTTAACCAGCAGGGCTACCACAGCATTCTGCAGCGATACGCCATCCCATCTGGTTTGCGCTTGGTGGGACTATCATTTGTTTTTCAACAGGGCAATAACCCAACACACCTCCATGCTGTGTAAGGGCTATTTGACCAAGAAGGAGAGTGTTGGAGCGCTGCATCAGATGACCTGGCCTCCACAATCCCCCGACCTCAACCCAATTGAGATGGTTTGGGATGACTCTTAACTATTATTCTACAATGTAGAAAACAGTCAAAATTAAAGAAAAACCCTTGAATGAGTAGGCGTGTCCAAACTTTTGACTGGTACTGTACAGTACACATCATTGGTGTGTCCTACACACAGTAAATACTAACCAATCTAAACAAATTGAGCCCAGTTCAAATCCAGGATCACACTCCCTCTGCCTCATGCCCTATAGCAGGGGTACTCAACTTACGCTATGAGGTCTGGAGCCTGCTGGTCTTCTATTCTACCTGATAATTAATTGCACACACCTGGTGTCCCTGGTCTAAATGTGTTCCTGATTAGATGGGAACAATTAAAAGAATGCAGGGGAACTGGCTTCAAAGGTCCAGAGTTGAGTTTGAGGGCACTAGCACTCTGAATATTGACCGTCTGTAGTGTAGAGTCTTCCTAGTATACAGGACACACACACAGTAATGAAAACATGGGATCAAAGGTTGTTTGTCAATAAACTCAGAGACTGATATTTCATAGGTGAGAACCAACTATTTTGTTCATGTTATGGTAACTATGAAAACTATACCACACTACAACTGTAACACACTACAACTGTAACACACACACACACCTTAGCTACCTTGCATCAATTGAGCTGAAGGAAATATCTTCTCCTGTATTTTTCTAGTCTCACTGAGAAGTTCCTCTGGTGTCATTGGTAGTTCTAGGGAGTCTCGTATAATGGTGGAAGCCTCCATAGCTTTCTTCCCCATCACAGAAGACTTCAAGTCCCAGGTGTATTTCTTTCCAAACCGGTCGCATACTTCCTGGTATGCCACCGTGTACAGCGTCTCTGTATCTGCAAGTTCAAAACAGAGCAAAATAAAAGTTAGATGGCTATGTTATCACCACACGTTTAACTTAAAGCTAAAATCCTTAGTTGCTACATCAAATTTTGGACTTATAATGATATATACCCATTGATTCTTGAAAAATATAATGAGCTTAGTTAAACTGTCATACCCCATCAAAACCCAAATTATAAGCTTTTTTTTTACTACAAGTTTTGTAAAGAACAGAAATGTAAACAAACTGTATAGCTTCAAAACATGGTTAAATCTATAATTTTGATATCATGTATGGTCAGTCCTTGGAACCTCATCTCTATGAATTTGAGTGGTTACATTTATCCACATCCATCCCCTCGGTTTTTTACTGAAACAGAGGCTTTTAACTAAGGATTCTAGCTTTAAATCACGACATGCAGAAGACTATGCAAGACAGCAAATGGAAATGATTAGCGAATGTTATGGTTGTAGAAAGATTCCTTTACAGATAGCTAGCAAACGTTACTCTTAATTTTGCTTCACCATGGTTGACACACATGAATGAATGAGCTGTTACTGAATGCTAGGCCTTGTGTCAAATTTGTTCCAGGCATGTAATTCCATCGTTTCAAATGCAAATAGAAAGTGTATATTAATAACCTAATAATAATCCATCCATGTCGAAAAGAACATGGGTCACCGGTTTAAAACTCGATTGTGAAGACATAATTACAGTAGCTGCCAACACCACGACAAAATCCAATCTTGAAATCGAAGAGCTAGCAAGCTAACGTTAGCGATAGTTAGTGGGAAGATGGACAACTGGTACCAAAGTCTCAGTGCCAAGTTATCTATCAAGTAGCAAACTAAATGTATGATTTTATTAATTTCTAGAACGTAGATAAACCTGTTTACATTACACAATATCAAAATAATTTAGTAATCTCACAATTTAGATTTACGAAAATGACGCTGTCGCAAAAAATGATCATTCTTTAGTCGGCCAACATTTTGCAATGGCTGATGGACAAGGTAGTTTTAAGCTCAGAACCCACTTCTGCCTATTCACTCAGAAGAATTAGTCTCATAATATCCCACTTATCTACAGAAATGTAGGCCTAAACTGCTACATTTAAAACACATGTATATATTTGTTAATTTTTAGATAACTTCACATACAAAATATTGTGCTTAAATGTTGATTCAAACAGACAAAGCAGTGTTGGACCTAAACCATTGATGTAAACTGATGAATGTACGCCTACTTTTCACTTGTCGATATTTATTTGTAGACAGCATTTAAAAGATCAAATATTGGCTATATTTTCATTTAATTAATTAATTAAATAATTAGCATAGTGTTATAAAAAATGATTGAGCATTATGTGGTGACGGCTTGGGGAGGCCAGGATAACTCTCGTTCATCACCCACGATGGCGCCGCCAATGTGTACAGTCCCAGTGCTCTGTCTACACTTTAATAATCCTCGCTTGTGATACAGTTTTGGAAACTGTACTTTCATATTCAGATTTTTTTTTTTGTTAAACTAAAGGTAAATTACTATGCACCTTTTTTGGCCGTCATTGGCTCATCATCACAAGGCCTAGCCTTCATTAGACTATCAGAGACAATCCGAAAGGCCACCACCCCTAAAGCAAACCATGAATAAATATAGGCTAGCTGAACACCTAACCCTGACTCTAGTCTAGGCCGATTCCAGCCTAATTATTTTTTATTAAAATGGACTATGTTGGTTTATTGATCCGCATTCCAGGGTGGTAGTCTATATCACACCATTATGGGTGGATTCGTTGTTGCAGATTAAATTAACAGTCTGTGGGCCTGTGTTCTAGCGCCACATTTTACAGAATAATTGGAACCTCAATGTTTGTCTTGTTAAGGTGAGAGAAAGAGACATCGGGGGAATGAGTCCTCCAACCTGGGCGAGCTAATGAGGCTATGGATTCAGGTCTAATTGGGAGGAGCTGAGGCCCAGACTCAAACAAACTGTAGGTCCCAAATAGCACCCTATTCCCTGTAATAGTGCACTACTTTTGACCAGGGCCTGGCCCATACTTATTTGGGACGTACCTTTTGTTTGAGTCCTTTAGAGTGAGTTTGGCTCTCTTTACCAATTGTGTTTCAGAACTTTGTGTCTTTTTGTGAATTGCTTCAGATCGAACACTCAATTCTATTCCTACCTAATCGTTAACAAAGTGAGCACTGCAGGGAAGAAGAAAAGTCAGGACACCTTAATGTTTTTTTATATTTGATTTACATCATTTGACATTCATATCTATGCTATAATGTATTTACATACTATATATTGCAATCATACAATTTGATACTCTTTATAGCCTTATGCTATACAGTTATAGGCCAGTAAAACTAAATTGACACTTTTTTCTCACAGAAATTAGTATAGGCCTACATTTTAGACTGAAGTTAATTGTATTTATCTAATCATTGTATTACCTTGCAGATACAAACATGACACTTGCATGGAAGGGGAAGGTCTAAAGCAATTAACATCTACACTATTTACATTATGCTGATAAGCTCATTAATTTTGGGCGACTGATTGGTATCAACCTTCGCTGCAATTCCCCCGTCATTTTTTGGCCTCTGCGAGATATTTGCGATCACCCTTTTAAATGAGGAAAAGTGAACTGAAATACAAATTCAGCAGCTAAGATCAATAGAGTTTGCTCTGGGGAAGCTAAGCAGAGGACCTATTGCGAACACGAACTCAGCCATATCCTTGATGAGTAAGTGTTCAGCAAAGGCCAGGCATGAAACCATAGTAGAGGTATAAAATTCAGAGGTAGTTTACTCTAATGCAGAGGAAAAACCCTGACTGGACCTGACGGGCCAACCCCAGGTGGTAAAGGTAGGCAACAACACCTCCGCTACGCTGGGGCCCCACAAGGGTGCATGCTCAGCCCCCTCCTGTACTCCCTGTTCACCCATGACTGCGTGGCCATAAACATCTCCAACTCAATCATCAAGTTTGCAGACAACACAACAGTGGTAGGCCTGATTACCAACAATGACGGGACAGCCTACAGGGAGGAGATGAGGGCTCTGGTGGAGTGGTGCTAGGAAAATAAAATGAGCTGATTATGGACTTGATGAGACAGCAGAGGGAGCATGCCCCCATTCACCTCGACAGGCTTCAGTGGAGAGGGTCAAAATCTTCAAGCTCCTTGGCATGCACATCACTAACAACCTGAAATGGTCCATCCACACAGACAGTGAAGAAGGAGCAACAGCGCCTCTTCAACCTCAGGAGGCTGAAGAAATTTGGCGTGGCCTTTAAGACCCTTACAAACTTCTTCAGATGCACCATTGAGAGCATCCTGTCGGGATGTATCACCGCCTGGTACGGCAACTGCACCGTCCTTAACTGCAGGGCTCTCCAGAGGGTGGTGCATTCAGCCCAACGTATCACCAGGGCCACACTGCCTGCCCTCCAGGACATCTACAGCACCCGGTGTCACAAGAAGGCCAAGAAGATCATCAAGGACCTCAGCCATCCGAGCCACGGCCTGTTCACCCCGCTACCATCTAGAAGTAGGAGACAGTACAGGTGCAATAAAGCTAGGA
Source organism: Salvelinus fontinalis (assembly GCF_029448725.1). Classification (NCBI taxonomy): domain Eukaryota; kingdom Metazoa; phylum Chordata; class Actinopteri; order Salmoniformes; family Salmonidae; genus Salvelinus; species Salvelinus fontinalis. Next base: position 15,145,523 of record NC_074705.1, read on the forward strand.
CAGAAAGACTGAAAAACAGCTTCTATCTCCAGGCCATGTTACTAGCCGGCTAGCACCCAGTACTCTACCCTGCAGCTTAGAGACTGCTGCCCTATGTACATAGTCATTGAACACTTTAATTATGTTTATATACTTTTACACACTTCATAAATATATATACACTGTATTCTAGTCGAGGTGTATCCTATATAACTACTGCTGTACACACGTTTTCTATTCATATACTGTCCATAATATCTATATGTAACGGATGTGAAATGGCTAGCTAGTTAGCGGGTACGCGCTAGTAGCATTTCAATCAGTTACGTCACTTGCTCTGAGACTTAAGTAGGGTTTCCCCTTGCTCTGCAAGGGCCGCGGCCTTTGTGGAGCGATGGGTAACGCTGCTTCGTGGGTGACTGTTGTCGATGTGTGCAGAGGGTCCCTGGTTCGCGCCCGTGTCGGGGCGAGGGGACGACGTAAAGTTATACTGTTACATATACACACCATCATATACTGTACATATAGTGTATATTTATATTCTGGGACTCATTCTAATTTTTACATATTTCATCATTCCTTTCTTAAAATTCTTTGGATATATTACAGCACTGGTGAAGTTAGGAACATAAGCATTTAGCTACACCCACGATAACATCTGCAAAATGTGTACAGTATATGATGGTGTGTGTATAGATATTATGGACAGTATATGAATAGAAAACGTGTGTACAGCAGTAGTTATATAGGATAAGCCTCGACTAGAATAATAATACTATCGGCTGCCTTTGATACTGTGAACCATCAGATCCTCCTCTCCACCCTCTCCGAGCTGGGCATCTCCGGCGCGGCCCACGCTTGGATTGCGTCCTACCTGACAGGTCGCTCCTACCAGGTGGCGTGGCGAGAATCTGTCTCCGCACCACGTGCTCTCACCACTGGTGTCCCCCAGGGCTCTGTTCTAGGCCCTCTCCTATTCTCGCTATACACCAAGTCACTTGGCTCTGTCATATCCTCACATGGTCTCTCCTATCATTGCTATGCAGACGACACACAATTAATCTTCTCCTTTCCCCCCTCTGATAACCAGGTGGTGAATCGCATCTCTGCATGTTTGGCAGACATATCAGTGTGGATGACGGATCACCACCTCAAGCTGAACCTCGGCAAGACGGAGCTGCTCTTCCTCCTGGGGAAGGACTGCCCGTTCCATGATCTCGCCATCACGGTTGACAACTCCATTGTGTCCTCCTCCCAGAGTGCTAAGAACCTTGGCGTGATCCTGGACAACACCCTGTCGTTCTCAACTAACATCAAGGCGGTGACCCGTTCCTGTAGGTTCATGCTCTACAACATTCGCAGAGTACGACCCTGCCTCACGCAGGAAGCGGCGCAGGTCCTAATCCAGGCACTTGTCATCTCCCGTCTGGATTACTGCAACTCGCTGTTGGCTGGGCTCCCTGCCTGTGCCATTAAACCCCTACAACTCATCCAGAACGCCGCAGCCCGTCTGGTGTTCAACTTTCCCAAGTTCTCTCACGTCACCCCGCTCCTCCGCTCTCTCCACTGGCTTCCAGTTGAAGCTCGCATCCGCTACAAGACCATGGTGCTTGCCTACGGAGCTGTGAGGGGAACAGCACCTCCGTACCTTCAGGCTCTGATCAGGCCCTACACCCAAACAAGGGCACTGCGTTCATCCACCTCTGGCCTGCTCGCCTCCCTACCTCTGAGGAAGTACAGTTCCCGCTCAGCCCAGTCAAAACTGTTCGCTGCTCTGGCACCCCAATGGTGGAACAAACTCCCTCACGACGCCAGGTCAGCGGAGTCAATCACCACCTTCCGGAGACACCTGAAACCCCACCTCTTTAAGGAATACCTAGGATAGGATAAAGTAATCCTTCTAACCCCCCCCCCCTTAAAAGAGTTAGATGCACTATTGTAAAGTGGTTGTTCCACTGGATATCATAAGGTGAATGCACCAATTTGTAAGTCGCTCTGGATAAGAGCGTCTGCTAAATGACTTAAATGTAAATGTAAATGTAAGGTACTGCATCGCAGTGCTAGAGGCATTACTACAGACCCGGGTTTGATCCCAGGCTGTGTCGCAGCCAGCCGCGACCGGGAGACCCATGAAGCGCCGCACAATTGGCCCAGCAGCGTCCGGGTTAGGGTGAGTGTTTGGCTGGCCGGGATGTCCTTGTCCAATTGCGCTCTAGTGACTCCTTGTGGCTGGGCTGGCGTCAGCTGTACGGTGTTTCCCCCGACACATTGGTGCAGCTAGCTTCTGGGTTAAGCGAGCAGTGAGTCAAGAAGCAGTGTGGCCTAGCAGCGTCGTGTTTCGGAGGACACATGGCTCTCGGCCTTCGACCTCTCCCGAGTCTGTACGGGAGTTGCAGCAATGGGACAAGCCTGAAACTACAAATTGGGGTAAAAAGTACTAATACATTTTTTTTAAAGCAGTCAAAAATAAACATTGTTGTTTGTTGTTGCTAAAAACTATTTCTCAAGCAAGAATGTCACTATGATTGTCTGGGAGTGGTCTTAACGGGAAGGGGAAGGGTACCTCCAAAACTTGCTAATTAAAATGTCCTGTGTTGATTGTATTTTCAACCAGCAGCTATTAGGAATTAACAGCTGAATGGACAGTTGTTGTACTATATGACACAAAATTTGCTATGATACTGCATTTTGACTGCACTGGGCCTCTAAGGTTTGCCATTACTCATGGCCTCTCTTTCCTAAAACATAAGAAAAAATAGGGGGAAAAAATAGAGTGATGTATTAAGGACAATATAGGAAATATAATGGGTGTGAATATTTTTACCAAAAAAATGTCAGCCTCAAAAAAAAAAAAAAAATGTATTGAAGAAACTTTATTTGGTTGGTTTTCCACACAAAAGATTAAAACATAAAAAACTCTTGTTTGTTTTTTGAGGTGCATATGAAAAGGACTATTCAAAGATGCTCTGTTGGTCAATATTCTGTGAAAAAATTGGAGCAGAAATCTTATACTAATCTGTCTGTATAGGATTTTATCCATAAACAGTCCCAGGCATAAAACAAGCCTTGGTAAGAAAGTACGTAAGCCTTGTCTGAGCCAGAATGGCCCATAGCGGCAAGAGCTTATCTTCTGTAGCATGAAGCAGCTAGATCTATATACTGTATTATGCCATCTATTGCACCTTGCCTATGCCGCTCGGCCATCGCTCATCCATATACTTACATGTACATATTCTCATTCACCCCTTTAGATTTATGTGTAGTTGTTTGGGGAATTGTTAGATTACTTGTTAGATACTACTGCACTGTCGGTACTAGAAGCACAAGCATTTCGCTACACTCGCATTAACATCTGCTGACCATGTGCATGTGACCAATAACATTTGATTTGATTTGATTTGCCAAACAAAGAGGCATCAGGTCCCATTCTCAACTGGGCATCAAACTCACAACCTTTTAATCTCAGGGTGGACTCTAACCACAAGGCCAATGCAGAAATTTCAAAATACATACAGTGCCTGCAGAAAGTATTCATACCCCTTGACTTATTCAATATTTTGTTGTGTTACAGCCTGAATTCAAAAGAGATTAAATATTTGTTTTTCTCATCCATCTACACACTATACCCCATAAGACAAAGTGAAAACATGTTTTTAGAAATGTTTGCAAATGTATTGAAATTAATATAAAATATCTAATTTAAATAACTATTCACACCCATTTGATGTGACATCTCTAAATTGAGCTCAGGTGCATTCAATTTCCTTTGATCGTCCTTGAGATGCCACTACAACTTGATTGAAGTTGGCCAATTCAATTGTTTGGACATAATTTAGGAAGAAACCCACCTGTCTGTATAAGGTCCCCCAGTTGACAGTGCATGTCAGAGCAGAAACTATACCATGAAGCCCAAGGAACTGTCCGTAGGTCTCAAAGATGGAATTGTGATGAGACATACAGTGCCTTCAGAAGGTATTCACACCCCTTGACTTTTCAAAATGTTATTCTGTTACAACCTGAATTTAAAATGTATTAAATTGAGATGTTCTGTCACTGGCATAAAGACAATACCCTTTAATGTCAAAGTGGAATTATGTTTTTAGAATTGTTTACAAATTAATCAATGAAAAGCTGAAATGTATTGACTCAATAAGTATTCAACCCCTTTGTTATGGCAAGCCTAAATAAGTTCAGGAGTAAAAAGGTGCTTAATAAATCACATAAGTTGCATGGACTCACTGTGTGTACCGTGTTTAAAAGTATTGTTGAATGACTACAATTATCTGTAAGATCCCTCAGTCGAGCAGTCAATTTCAAACACAGATTCCACCACAAAGACCAGGGAGGTTTTTCAATGAGGGATGACCAGGGATGTTCTCTTGATAAGTGTGTGAATTGGACCATTTTCCTGCCCTGCTAACCATTCAAAATATCAGGGAAAATATATGTATAAAGTATAAAGTACATTATTTTCTTTAGGAATGTCGTGGAGTAGAAGTAAAAGTAGTCAAAAATATAAATAGTAAAGTACAGATACTTAAGTAGTACTTTAAAGTATTTTTGCTTAAGGCCAGGCACCACAGGCAAAAATTGTGATTTTGCTTCCATCTGTCATTTTTCAGATTTTGGGATATTTTGCAACAATACAATACATACTTTCATAAATGTACAAATAAATCGGCAAAAGTATATAAATACTTGATTTGTATAATTGTATCCCAACTCCTTGAACTACACCTAGCATGCATTTCGTTCTTGTTAGCATGTTTTATGTAGAACTTCACCCGCTATTTTTAAAACTCTCCATGTTGAATCATATATCATTTAAAAAGCTTGTTTTCCGAAGCATATCGTTAGCTAGTCCATACATGGATATATCATTTGTAGACGTAGTGCTTCGTGCCGAAAGATTGTATTTCCTGACATCCAATTGGTTACTGGCATTTAAAGGCCCTCTCCGGCAACCTGATTGGTTAAAATGTCTCATGTGCCGTGCAGCACTTCGTTGTTTGATAATATCTCCCGCGAAGAATCCACGTAAAGAGAGACAAAATGAGAAATACTCGAAAAAAATACCGACAGTATGTGAATAAAATTAAGCGAACTCAGTTAGCTAATGCGAGAAAAGCAATGAATGAAAGAAAAAATGCAAGTAGAGGAGGAAAATGAGATAATCGACAGCAGCGCATCGAGACACAAATTATTTGAGATGAAGATGAGAGCTAGCAATGATCAACCAGACAGCAGCCAGCAGTGGCTTTTATTCCACACGTCACAATTAAACCAACTTGTACATTATCTGATTTGCCCTAAGTATCTAAACACTGGACTGAAAATCACCATAGACCCCACCAACCAGGGATTCTGTCATGATAGAATGTGCACATTGTGAAGGTGATCGTGATTTAGGAGTTTAGGAGTGTTGTGGCATTTGATATAAATGTGAGGATGGTTCTTCTATCCCACGAACTTAGTTAGTTAGCTCTAAAGAAAATAATCAAAGTCCTAGGGATTCCTTTCTTGCTTCTCAGCTCATATCAGGTAAATAAGGGAGAGTAGCCCATTATTGTCAGGTGACTTGCTGTGTAGAAATAATATTTATTTCCTTGCTCCAGCAAATGTGTTCAAAGTGAATAAACAGAGTGATAGGAAAACAATTGTACAATGAGACTGTCACGTAGGCCTACAGTGTCATAGGGCTGTAGCCTAATGTGATTGCTGAGAAATGAGCTTTTAAATACATGCTGATATGCTAATATTTACATAGGGTAACATGCTGATATTTAGTCCTGCAGTTATGACTGTGATGTCGACAGACATAATAAGTACTCCCCCCCCCCCCCCCCCCCCCCACACTTTAGTTGCAGAGATTCAGAGAGGGCTACAGTCAATGGAGAGTGCTGCAAAGCTAATTAGAAGAGCATACGCAGATATACAGTAGACCGAGACATAGCAGAGTTGCCGAAGGATGTATACATTCATGTATAATTTAATGTCACTTGGTATAAGAGAGGATTCCCTTCAAACTACGGGATAGTTGTGTGCATTGGTGCTGGTACCAGCGAGCCCGAGAAAATAGTGAAGATCCACCCAGTCACAAAAACCATGGAGGCCATACATTTTTGAATAGAGAGGTTGCACAGAAAATGGTACCTGTATATCTATCATAGGATGTCAAATGATAACAAATGTTCGCTGCTCTGGCACCCCAATGGTGGAACAAACTCCCTCACGACGCAAGGACAGCGGAGTCAATCACCACCTTCCGGAGACACCTGAAACCCCACCTCTTCAAGGAATACCTAGGATAAAGCAATCCTTCTGCCCCCCCCCCCCCCTAAAAGATTTAGATGCACTATTGTAAAGTGGCTGTTCCACTGGATGTCATTAGGTGAATGCACCAATTTGTAAGTCGCTCTGGATAAGAGCGTCTGCTAAATGACTTAAATGTAAATGTAAATGTATAACCTCCTCAAAAGAAATCAGCGCAGAGGAACCCAGAATGCAAATGAATGTCTGAACTCTGTAATATGGCCGTGATGCCCCAAAACTGTCTTTGCGGGCAAAAGCTACATTGACGCAGCAGCCAGAATGGCAGTAGCCACGTTCAATGAGGGAGCCACTGCTATCTCAAATGTGATGGACAAATTGTGGCTTGACAGCACTTTGGTAGCAATGAGAGGGGAGAATATGAGGCGTGTTGTGAGAGCTGATGCTGCTTCAATGGAGTGTGCCAAGAGTAGGCTCAGGACACGGTCAAGAAAGTAAAGCAGCACCAGCAACACCTCGAAGAGGGCTTTACATATGGGGCAGACATAGCTGATTAATGCACATTTCAACAGCCATACAACAGCCTTGTATTTGAGAAATTGAGCAAAGTGATTTGATAATTTGCCCAAAACTGCAGATTTACCCAACAGACCAGTATTCAAAGGATATGTTCTATTGCTTGAAACAAATGTGTTAAACGTGCTAATGTATTTGTAAAAGGTTTACTGGATGTTTATTTGTCAGTTTAGAAGTGGTACATGAATAAGAGATGAATTAATGTGACATAAATGGTCATAGTTATGGAAAGTACATTTTAATTGCATTAGCCTATCTTTATCGTCCATTTTCTCAAAATGACTTTTCCCATGAGCCAGATGAATTTTTCTCAGTCTTTCAAAGGATGTACTTTCACATTATTCCACACACAGGTTCTTAGGTCTTATAGTCAGACTTTTACAGATGCTTTTTTTATATATCTTGTGCCGTTTTGATTTTAAGTGTCATTTTATCTGTAAATATATGCAAAATATGCATCCATCATACATGTGAATAGTGTACCACGAAATTACAAAAACATTTCATCACCTGTTCTGTAATTGTCTGACCACTGAGTGTCTTATCACTATAAAATTTAAAAAATATTTCTGTCATGAAGCAGTGTGTTGAAAAAAAGATTCTCGTAATGTGCAAAATAGCGCATTTTAAGGAGGTTTTGCCTGTTGCATATTTTAATAAAAAAAAATAAAAAAATACAACTTGTAATGCAAAAATATATAGTATTTATGTGTACTTTCAACTGGTAAAGTTTCCGTCTGATAAGAGTAAAGGGGGAAAAATCTATATTAGCCTGTGATGCCTGGCCTTAAGTACTTTGCACTCTTCCTTACTAATCAATCACCTTAATTCATCAATCAAGTCCAAGGGAGGAGCGAAAACCCGCAAACACTTGGCCCTCCATGGAATGAGTTTGACACGTGCCTTTGAGCATGGTGAAGTTATTCATTGCGCTTTGGACAATGTATCAATAAACCTAGTCACCACAAAAAGATACAGGCATCCTTCCTAACTCAGTTGCTGGAAAGGAAGTAAACCATCTCAAGGATTTCACTATGTGTCACGTTCCTGACCTGTTTTCTGTTGTTTTGTATGTGTGTGATGGTCAGGGCGTGAGTTTTGGGTGGGCAGTCTATGTTTTCTGTTTCTATGTTGGTTTTGGGTTGCCTGGTATGGCTCTTAATTAGAGTCAGGTGTTTTGCGTTTTCCTCTAATTGAGAGTCATATTAAGGTAGGTTGTTCTCACAGTTTGTTTGTGGGTGATTGTCGCTGTGTCTGTGTATTTTGCACCACACGGTACTGTCTCGTCTCGGTCGTTCCTGTTTATGTGTTCCTCGTTTCATGTAAGTTCATAGTTTAGGTCTGTCTAGTTCGTTTTGTTATTTTGTTAATCATTCAAGTGTATTTCGTTTCGTGTTTTTCCGTCTTGTCAATAAAACATTATGTATTCATCACCCGCTGCGCCTTGGTCAACTCACTCACCGAAAGAGAGCCCTTACACTATGAGACCAATGGTGACTTTAAAACAGTTACAGAGTTTAATGATAGGAGAAAACTGAGGATGGATCAACACCATTGCAGTACTCCACAACACTAACCTAAATGGCATAGTGAAAAGAAGGAAGCCTGTACAGAATTTTTTTTCTCCAAAACATGCATCATATCTATCCTGTTTGCAATAAGGCACTAAAGTAAAACTGCCAAAAAATTGTAAAAGAAATTAACTTTGTGTCCTGAATACAGTATTATGTTTGTGACAAATCCAACACAACACATCACTGAGTTCCACTCTTCATATTTTCAAGCATGGTGGTGGCTGCATCATGTTATGGGTATGCTTGTCATCGGCAAAGACTAGGGAGTTTTTTAGGATAAAAATAAATGGAATAGCACAGGCAAAATCCTAGGGGAAAACCTGGCGCAGTCTGCTTTCCAACAGACACTGGGAGCCAAATTCACCTTTCAGCAAGACAATAACCTAAAACACAAGGCCAAAATTAACTGGAGTTGCTTACAAAGACGACATTGAATGTTCCTGAGTGGCCTAGTTACAGTTTTGACTTAAATCAGCTTGAAAATCTATGTCAAGACTTGAAAATGGCTCTCTAGCAATGATCAACAACCAATTTAACAGAGCTGGTGTTATGAGTCCCGCTGAGGATGGTGCCTCTTCCCGTTCGGGCGGCGCTCGGCGGTCGTCGTCTCCGGTCTACTAGCTGCCACCGATCCCCTTTTCTGTTTTCCTTTTAGTTGGTCTAATTTGTTTCACCTGTTGTGTGTTTAGATTAGGGGTTATTTAAACCCAGTTTGCCCGCTCCCTTTTGTGCGGGCTTGTTTTTCTGTTTCGTGTTTGTGGTGTGTATTAGTGGATTTTTTGTGATTCAATTTACTTTGGACATTTCTCTTTACGCGCCCAGTGTTTAGTGTGGCGTCACCGGTTTGTAGGTGATTACTGTAAGGAAATAAATTCCACTCGTTGAAGAGATTCCTGCTCTCTGCACCTGACTCTTATTTCCACCACTGGAATTGTTACAGCTGGAAGAATTGTTTAAAAATAATGTGCAAATATTGCACAATCCAGGTGTGCAAAGCTCTTAAGCCATGTCCATGTTTGAAGTGACTCAAAACCAAGTTTTTTGCATATCCCTATTCGAATCTGTTCTTTTTCCAGCAGACTAAACAACAAAAAAGCATATGGAATCAGATATTTCAAGCCACATTTCAAACCACTTCATAGGTGGTTTGAAGTCAGATATTAATCTGATTCCTGGCCATGCGACTTGTGTCTGAACGTTCAAATCTTATTTATTTGTCCACGTGATTTTTAGACTTATTGGGCATACCTTGTTGCTTGCTAGCTACTCTGTTGACAGTTTGACAGGAACACGTTGTAGTCAACTAGCTTGTTAATTGTTTACAAATACATTTCGGAATTTGTTAGAAAGCTAAACAGTTACCATTATTCTTTGAGGCTTTAAAAGTGTTTTTACACTGATTTTTAACATTTAAAGCAACTGGGAAAATTCCACAGCAGGCATTGTTGTCACCTGAGCCTGCTACATAACTTCTGACTGCACAAACACCAATCAGCCTACACCACTGCACACACACACACACACACACACACACACACACACACACACACACACACACACACACACACACACACACACACACACACACACACACACACACACACACACACACACACACACACACACACATCATTACTATGACAACTAACATAGCCTTGTTCACACTGTTCAAACAGCAAATTACAAGTGACCAAATTGGATTTGTGTCTGAACACACAAATCTGATTTGGTCACTTGTAACTTGTTGTTTGGATAGTCAGTATTCCAAAACAGATTTGAAAAACAAAACTGATTTTAGCAGTAAAATGTAACTAAATGTAATGGAAAATGTCTACTTAATCCCCAAAAGTAATTAATGCTACATACTCAAAGAAAGGGTCAAATCTCACCTTTCTGTAAAAATAGTTATAAATTGCTGCAGTGTAGTCACTTTTGAGGACACAAGCTCAAGTACACAATACACATAAGATAAAAATATGATAAAAATATGAAATATTTTATTTGATGTATTCCCTATTCAACAAAACTCTATGACTAAGGCTTGAAATGACATATATGCTTTCTAAATACAGTAGAATCAAATGATAAAATGACTAACTATAGGATTTCACCATTTCTTATAACTGTAAAATACATATGTGTTTGTTTAGTGTTAGAGAAAATTTGCATATTTTCTAAAGGTCTATCTTGAGCGAAACGTCTGCCCCCATGCTGTGAATGTCTCACGGAGCTCTAGCTTGGCTTCCTGAACTCGTTAGGAACCCGCCTTTCATCTCATAGTAATATTGTCCAGCTATGACAAACAATGTTTTTTTTTATATAAATGTAGTAATTATTTTAGATTAATGGCTGTAAATTGATCTCTGAATGTGGTACCGTGATGAAACCCCTCTCTCTTGCTGCGCTAGGATGTAACGATTGCAGGCATGTGCTTTGGGACATAGTGTTCAGCCAGGAGCGAATTAAATAGTAGGAAGGACATGCCAGCTTCTGTCACACCCCTGATTGGCTTCACCTGTCTTTGTGCTTGTCTCCATCCCCCTACAGGTGTCTCCCATCTTCCCCATTATCCTCAGTATATTTATACCTGTGTTCTCTGTTTGTCTGTTGCCGGTTAGTTTTGTTCGTCAAGCCTACCAGCATTTTCCCCTAGCTCCTGTCTTTTTCTAGTTTTCCCGGTTTTGACAATTCTGTCTGCCCTGTCGTTCTGTACCTTGTGATTATTGACCTCTGCCTACCCTGACCCCGAGACTACCTGCAGTTCTGTACCTTATGGACGCAGATCTAGATTACTGACATCTGCCTGCCCTTGACCTGTTCTAGTAATAAACTTGTGTTACTTCGACACTGTCTGCATCTGGGTCTTCTCCTGAAACGTGATAGCTTCAAGTTTTTTCAGATTTCACATCCTACTTTACACAGGCTCAGCAAATATTCTACTGTGTCCCGTGGGAATCAGAGATACTTATTGCTCAATGCAAGCCATTTCTATCTACATTGTCCACAGATCAATTTATTAGCGAAATAGACGGTTGGAACTAGGACGAGAACCACGCAGGTCCCCTAAACAGGGCACTTTACATCTAAGAGTTTTTTTAAGGTCTTCAGTCTGAACAAGGCTTTGGAGACCCAGATAGACTCGCAGCTATCATCGCTGCCAAATGTGATTCTAACATGTATTGACTCAGGGGTGTGAATACTTATGTAAATGAAATATTTCTGTATTAATTTTCTAACAACATGTTTTCACTTTGTCATTATGGGGTATTCTGTGTAGATGGGTAAAAAAAAGTCAAAGGGGTATGAATACTTTCTGAAGGCACTGTAAATCTGGGGAAGGGTATAGAACAATTTATAATGTATTGAAAGTTTCCAAGAGCACAGTGGTCTCCATCATTGTGAAATTCAAAAAATATAACCAGCCTAGAGCTGACCATCCAACCAAACTGAGCAACCAGGCAGGAAGGACCTTGATCAGGGAGGTGACCAAGAACCCAATGACAGAACTACAGAGTTCCTTGGTTGAGATGGGAGAACCTGCCAGAAGGACAACAGTCTCTACAGCACTTCACCAATCTAGGCTTCATGGGAGAGTGGCCAGACGAAAACCACTCCTGAGAAAAAGATACATGACAGCACACCTGGAGTTTGCAAAAAGGCACTTGAAAGACTGGGATCATAAAGCAAAAGATTCTGTGGTCTGATGAGACAAACATTGAACTCTTTGGTGTTAATCCAAAGAGCTATGTCTGGAGAAGACCAGGCACAGCTCTTTACCTGTCTAACACCATCCCTACAGTGAAGCATGTTGGTGGCAACATCATGCTATGTGGATTCTAATCAGGGGCAGGGACTAGAAGACTGGTAAGGATAGAGGGAACAATGAATGAAGACAAATACAGGAAAATCATTGATGAGAACCTGCTTCAGAGTGCAAGTGACCTTAGACTGGGGCAGAGATTTACGTTCCAACAGAACAATGACCCAAAGCATACAGCCAAAGCAAAGCTGAAATGGCTTCAGAACAAGAATGTGAAAGTCCTTGAGTGGACCAGCTAAAGTCCAGACTTTAATCTCATTGAAAATCTGTGGAAAGACTTGAAGATTGCTGTTCACTGCTGCTCCCCATCAAATTTAACAGAGGTTGAGAAAATTTGCAGGGAGGAATGGGAGAAAATCCCCAAATCCAGAAGTGTAAAGCTGATACAGACATGCCCACGACAACTCAAAGCTATAATCGCCTACATAATTTCTATCTGGTTTTGGACATTCAATAAGGGATGCACGAATGTGGATATTGCGGACCGATACCGATATCCCTATTTTCTTTTTCAGTTTATGGCCATTCTAGCACAGATTAAAACTGCAACCAAGTAGTTCATAAGGCTAATAAGAAAAGATGTGAAATGATTTGATACATTTTTTATTTGCATCACAAAGTGACTGAAATGGTTTTGGAAAGTTCACAAAAACATCACCGAAGATCAGCAGGTAGAAATTGTGTGTGTAGAAAATATGATCTGCATTGCTTTCAAGTGCGGTTGTGTCACTTTCCCTTCTAACGAGACATGCGCGGCTTGTGAGCATCGTACAAGGAATTGGAATATGTTTGCTTTCAGTGATAGGGTCACAAATAGCTGAAAGCTCCAACCATTCAAAAATTAGAGCTACATTTTTAGGACTTGCTTGGGGGGGGCAAAATAACCCTCTGGTCCCCCTCACTTTTATGCCGACTACTCCTATGTTGTAGGCCTATGCAGTGCTGTTTATTAACTGACCGTTTGATTTTCATCTTTGTACAGTCTAATATAATTGATTTATAGAACAGGAATAGACCTATACAGCAGTTATTTAAAACATTACCTTTGCACCATAGTACAGTGGTTCCCAAACTGGGGAGCGCGGGAGGTACTGGAGGGGGTCCACGGCCAGATGCAAAAAGTGCTCAGTGGACCTTTTTATCTCCATTTCTTCATTCAAAGACTCCATCATGGACACTCTTGCTGACAGTTGTGGCTGCTTCGCATGATCTACTGCTGTCTCTACCTTCTTGCCTTTGTGCTGTTGTCTGTGCCCAATAATGATTGTACCATGTTTTGTGCTGCTACCATGTTGTGCTGCTGACATGTTGTGTTGCCACCATGTTGTTGTCATGTGGTCCTACCATGCTGTGTTGTCATGTGTCGCTTCCATGCTATGTTGTTGTCTTAGGTCTCTCTTTCAGTGGAGGCTGGTGACTTGAAACATTTAGGAGGATGGGAGACCCACGGAACAGGCGCGGAACGCACGGAGACGACAAAGTGTGTTTCAAAAATCACCAAAGACAAATTATTTTAACCTAAAGCATTTAATAAAGACATTTATAGAAACAATATTGTGGGGAATGGGAATGAGAGGGCTACTTACACAGTGTTGGAAAGGGATCACAGCAGTGATTGAATGAGGGTATGAGGCATGAGTTGAGGTGTTCAAAGGCTTGACCAGTGCAGGGCAGAATTTGACTGGGTAGACAAAAAACTATAAGGCAACACACTACACAGTTCGACAAAAGAGCTAAGAATGAGTTAGTCCAAGCAAGGAGTGAAGTCATTGATGTGTAATAATGTGATTGTCTCTACATACAGTAATGAGAAAAAATTGATAGGGGTACTCACAGTACTTGGAGGGGAAACATTCAGTGTGCCACTGAATGAGCGGGCACATGAGACTTCAGTTCATGTCAGGAGAAAGTTGACAAAGGTAGTGGAGTAGTCATCACCTCTTAAATCAGGGAACAGGAGGGGACTTAACTGTAAATACAAACAGCAGATACGTTCCATTACAGCTGCACCATCGTAGGTTTGGACAACGAGTTTCTCTATGAACTTAAACTCAGACATCTCAAAATTCAGAATGTCAAACACAGACTGCGCATCTCGCCCACTTGACACATTAAAGTATCCAATGCAACGTTCCTGAATAAAGCCCTGATCATGCACATACAGTTCCTGACGATAACTGACAATAATCCTTATATCTAAATACAGTTTGAGTCAGAAGTTTACATACACTTATGTTGGAGTCATTAAAACTCGTTTTTCAACCACTCCACAAATGAATTGTTAACAAACTATAGTTTTGGCAAGTCGGTTAGGACATCTACTTTGTGCATGACACAAGTCATTTTTCCAACAATTGTTTACAGACAGATTATTTCTCTTATAATTCACTGTATCACAATTCCAGTGGGTCAGAAGTTTACGTACACTAAGTTGACTGTGCCTTTAAACAGCTTGGAAAATTCCAGAAAATGATGTCATGGCTTTAGAAGCTTCTGATAGGTAAAATTGACATCATTTGAGTAAATAGGAAGTGTACCTTTGGATGTATTTCAAGGCCTACCTTCAAACTCAGTGCCTCTTTGCTTGACTTCATGGGAAATTCAAAAGAAATCAGCCAATACCACAGAAAAAAAATTGTAGACCTCCACAAGTCTGGTTCATCCTTGGGAGTAATTTCCAAATGCCTGAATGTACCACATTCAGCTGTACAAACAATAGTAAGCAAGTATAAACACCATGGCACCACGCAGCCGTCATACCGCTCAGGAAGGAGACGTGTTCTGTCTCCTAGAGATGAGCGTACTTTGGTAGGAAAAGTGCAAATCAATCCCAGAACAACAGCAAAGGACATTGTGAAGATGCTGGAGGAAACAGGTACAAAAGTATCTATATCCACAGTAAAACGAGTCCTATATCGACCTAACCTGAAAGGCCGCTCAGCAAGGAAGAAACCACTGCTCCAAAACCGTCATAAAAAAGCCAGACTACGGTTTGCAACTGCACATGGAGACAAAGATTATACTTTTTGGAGAAATGTCCTCTGGTCTGATGAAACAAAAATAGAACTGTTTGGCCATAATGACCAACGTTATGTTTGAAGGAAAAAGGGGGAGGCTTGCAAGCCGAAGAACATCATCCCAAGCCTGAAGCACGGGGGTGGCAGCATCATGTTGTGGGGTTGCTTTGCTGAAAGGAGGGACTGGAGGGAGTTTAAATTTGCCAGCACCAGTGTGCAGTTTTCTCTGACAGAATGGCCAACTATGCCAAAAATGTTGTGAACTTTTTGTTGAAGAATTAAAAGCGAGGGTCGACCTCTGCCTGAGGTCAGTTTCATGAAGAAGGATGAGAAGGTGAGGGTGTTCAATACCAACTGGTTTCAAATGTATAGCTGGTTAACAGGGGGCCTTTCATCGGGCCGCCTGTATTGCTGACCTTGCATGCTTTTTGGAAAGTCTGAGCCTTGGTCGAAAGGTGGGTACAGTGACCTGAAGAACATTGATCGTTCAGCTAAACGAAAAAAGAAAAAAAAAGCAGGGCATGCAAGAATTTTCTTTTAGAGGACACAACGAGAGGGAAAGTTCCGTTAACAAAGGCAACTACAAGGAGCTTGCAGGTAATTGCGCGTTACGATGCTTTACTTGCTGAAAATATCGAACTTTGCCAGCACCAGTGTGCAGTTCTCTCTGACAAAATGGCCAACTCTGCCAAAAATGTTGTGGACTTTTTGTTGAAGAACCCCTTCCATTCTCTGTCTGGGGTACACGGAAATGTCGATGGGATGTCGAAAACAATTTCGAATTGTTTGATAGCTTCAATCGCATCATCCATTAAAAGTTAGATTGAAGAGAATGGTTTACGCAGCGCATTCTTTCGTGTGCGCTCAGGTAGGCTTTCCACTTTCCTCCGGTATTTATTTAGCAAAGATGATAACACAGGACAGCCACAATCAAAAACTCCTAACATAAATGTTGCAGCAGCCTAGGCTACACCTAAACATTAGAAAATCTGACATGCTGTATGGGATGAAAACAAGACTATTTTTCAGTCTGACCAACTGTTAAAAATTACAGGAGGTTGGTGGCATCTTAATTGGGGAGGACAGTCTCGTGATAATGGAACGATATCAGTGGAACGGTATCAAATCACAGAATCAGTAGAACGGTATCAAATCACATCAAACACATAGTTTCCATTATTATGAAACCATCAACAGCCTCCTGTGCCTGCCATAGTATACTATACCATTGGGGAAATGGGTCCGCAGTAATACATAAAGGAACATGTTTGAATCACAGAATCATAATAAAGATCAGATGACTTCCACTTAGAACCACTAGACATGAGTTGTTTCCCAAATGGCACCCTATTTCCTATATACAGTAAAGTGCCCCATGGGCCCTACTTAAAAGTATTGCACTAAATAGGAACTAGGGTGCCATTTGGGGATCATAAATTGTGTACTCTGTTCACTGTTCAGTCATTAAGAAAAGCCTGCATGATACAAATGATTGTGGAGCATCTTCAGCCTCTTCCTCTTCCCCTTCCGTAGGCTAATTAGCCACACAGAGACCATAAGCACTTGAAACTGAAGTGTGCTCTAATTTACACACTGTTGATAATAATGGTGATCAAGGCAATCAATTGTCACTTGTTGGCTTCTCTTGATTTTCAATTACAGGGTTTATGGTAAGACTGTGGCAACATTAGTGTAGGCTGGGGTGGAGAAGAGGTTTAAGAGTTTGATCTGGTTAACTAGCAGGATAACAGAGGTAGAGCTATTCTTATTCCATCTCACACACATTAGTGAATAAAGACTTGAGAACCTGCACTTCTCATCTTGGTCTCTGGTAGCTAGCTAACTTCTTAGTTTGGATCCCGCAACACAGTTGGCATCAGTTGCTGGGACTGCTTGTCTCTTTCCAGTGATCCTGCCGAAATGATCTCTGAGAAATTGAAGATGGACCACAGGAAGATTGAGGTGGACTGCGCCCACAGGACTGGAAAACCCACCACCGGCCCAGGTGATAGGCCCAGGCCGGTAGTGGTCAAGATCCTGAGGTTCAAGGACATGGTAGCTGTTCTGGAAAGAGCCAAGAACTTGAGAGGAACGTATATCTTCCTCAACGAGGACTATCCTGAAGCTGTGCGCCAGAAGAGGAAAGAACTGACCTATGAAAGCTGTCAGAGCGCGTGGGGACATTGCTTACATCCGCTATGACAGGCTCATTGTCCACCCTCCCAGAAGCCTGGAAGGGATGAGAGAGCCAAGCCTATGGGTTCGTAGCTTCAACCCCCCAACACACACGTACACTCACACACACACACACACACACACACACACACACACACACACACACACACACACACACACACACACACACACACACACACACACACACACACACACCAATTGATTAATGGACTGCTGAATGTATATTTTTTTCTCTTGCTTTGTTTGCTCTTTTCCATGTTATGTCTATCTCTGATATGCTACCCAGAAAAGGGCTGAAAATAGCCCATATTAATACATGTAGCCCTAGAAATAAGGTTCATGAAATCAATAACTTGCTAACATCAGATAACATTCATATATTAGCCATTTCTGAGACTCACTTAGATAATTAATTTGATGATACATCAGTAGCAATACAAGGATGTAACATCTTTAGAAGAGACAGGAATGCTTATGGGGGAGGTGTTGCTGTATATATTCAGAGCCACATCCCTGTAATGCTTAGAGGAGATCTTATGTCATGTGTTATTGAAGTGTTGTGGTTGCAGGTTCACTTGGCACATCTAAAGCCTTTTCTTTTTGGGTGTTGCTATAGGCCACCAAGTGCTAACAGTCAGTATCTAAATAATATGTGTGAAATGCTTGATATGCTTGATATGACCGAGATGGCCGCCTCGCTTCGCGTTCCTTGGAAAATATGCAGTATTTTGTTTTTTTATGTGTTATTTCTTACATTGGTACCCCAGGTGATCTTAGGTTTCATTACATACAGTCGGGAGGAACTACTGAATATACGATTAACGTCAACTAACCATCGTTCCTACCAGGAATATGACTTTCCCGAAACGGATCCAGTGTTTTGCCTTCCACCCAATACAATGGATCTGATCCCAGCCGGCGACCCTACGCGACGCCGTAAAAGGGGCAAACGTAGCGGTCTCCTGGTCAGGCTTCGGAGACGGGCACATCGCGCTCCACTCCCTAGCATACTACTCGCCAATGTCCAGTCTCTTGACAATAAGGTTGATGAAATCCGAGCACGGGTAACATTCCAGAGAGACATCAGGGATTGCAACGTGCTCTGCTTCACGGAAACATGGCTAACTCAAGAGACGCTAACGGAGTCGGTGCAGCCAACTGGTTTCTTCACGCATCGCGCCGACAGAAACAAACATCTTTCTGGTAAGAAGAGGGGCGGGGGGGTATGCCTCATGATTAACGAGACGTGGTGTGATCATCATAACAACACACAGGAACTCAAGTCATTCTGTTCACCTGATCTAGAACTCCTCACAATCAAATGTCGACTGCATTATCTACCAAGGGAATTCTCTTCGATCATAATCACAGCCGTATATATTCCCCCCCAAGCAGACACATCGATGGCCCTGAACGAACTCTATCTGACTCTTTGTAAACTGGAAACCACACACCCTGAGGCTGCATTCATCGTAGCTGGGGATTTTAACAAGGCTAATCTAAAAACAAAACTCCCTAAATTCTATCAGCATATCGATTGTGCTACCAGGGCTGGTAAAACCCTGGATCATTGTTATACTAACTTCCGCGACGCATATAAGGCCCTCCCCCGCCCTCCTTTCGGAAAAGCTGACCACGACTCCATTTTGTTGATTCCAGCCTACAAACAGAAACTAAAACAACAAGCTCCCGCGCTCAGGTCTGTTCAACGCTGGTCCGACCAATCTAATTCCACGCTTCAAGACTGCTTCGATCACGCGGATTGGAATATGTTCCGCATTGCGTCCAACAACAACATTGAAGAATATGCTGATTCGGTGAGCGAGTTCATTAGGAAGTGCATTGACGATGTCGTACCCACAGCAACGATTAAAACATTCCCAAACCAGAAACCGTGGATTGACGGCAGCATTCTCGTGAAACTGAAAGCGCGAACCACTGCTTTTAACCAGGGCAAGGTGACCGGAAACATGACCGAATACACACAGTGTAGCTATTCTCTCCGCAAGGCTATCAAACAGGCTAAGTCCCAGTACAGAGACAAAATAGAGTCGCAATTCAACAGCTCAGACACAAGAGGTATGTGGCAGGGTCTACAGTCTATCACGGATTACAAAAAGAAAACCAGCCCCGTCGCGGACCAGGATGTCTTGCTCCCAGACAGGCTAAATAACTTTTTTGCCCGCTTTGAGGACAATACAGTGCCACTGACACGGCCCGCACCCAAAACCTGCGGGCTCTCCTTCACTGCAGCCGAGGTGAGTAAAACATTTAAACGTGTTAACCCTCGCAAGGCTGCAGGCCCAGACGGCATTCCCAGCCGCGTCCTCAGAGCATGCGCAGACCAGCTGGCTGGTGTGTTTACGGACATATTCAATCAATCCTTATCCCAGTCTGCTGTTCCCACATGCTTCAAGAGGGCAACCATTGTTCCTGTTCCCAAGAAAGCTAAGGTAACTGAGCTAAACGACTACCGCCCCGTAGCACTCACTTCCGTCATCATGAAGTGCTTTGAGAGACTAGTCAAGGACCATATCACCTCCACCCTACCGGACACCCTAGACCCACTCCAATTTGCTTACCGACCCAATAGGTCCACAGACGACGCAATCGCAACCACACTGCACACTGCCCTAACCCATCTGGACAAGAGGAATACCTATGTGAGAATGCTGTTCATCGACTACAGCTCAGCATTTAACACCATAGTACCCTCCAAACTCGTCATCAAGCTCGAGACCCTGGGTCTCGACCCCGCCCTGTGCAACTGGGTCCTGGACTTCCTGACGGGCCGCCCCCAGGTGGTGAGGGTAGGTAACAACATCTCCACCCCGCTGATCCTCAACACTGAGCCCTCTCCTGTACTCCCTGTTCACCCACGACTGCGTGGCCATGCACGCCTCCAACTCAATCATCAAGTTTGCGGATGACACTACAGTGGTAGGCTTGATTACCAACAACGACGAGACGGCCTACAGGGAGGAGGTGAGGGCCCTCGGAGTGTGGTGTCAGGAAAATAACCTCACACTCAACGTCAACAAAACAAAGGAGATGATTGTGGACTTCAGGAAACAGCAGAGGGAGCACCCCCCTATCCACATCGACGGGTCAGTAGTGGAGAAGGTGGAAAGTTTTAAGTTCCTCGGTGTACACATTACGGACAAACTGAATTGGTCCACCCACACGCAGCAGCGCCTCTTCAACCTCAGGAGGCTGAAGAAATTCGGCTTGTCACCAAAAGCACTCACAAACTTCTACAGATGCACAATCGAGAGCATCCTGTCGGGCTGTATCACCGCCTGGTACGGCAACTGCTCCGCCCACAACCGTAAGGCTCTCCAGAGGGTAGTGAGGTCTGCAGAACGCATCACCGGGGGCAAACTACCTGCCCTCCAGGACACCTACACCACCCGATGTCACAGGAAGGCCATAAAGATCATCAAGTACAACAACCACCCAAGCCACTGCCTGTTCACCCCGCTATCATCCAGAAGGCGAGGTCAGTACAGGTGCATCAAAGCAGGGACCGAGAGACTGAAAAACAGCTTCTATCTCAAGGTCATCAGACTGTTAAACAGCCACCACTAACATTTAGCGGCCGCTGCCAACATACTGACTCAACTCCAGCCACTTTAAAAATGGGAATTGATGTAAATTATGTAAAAATGTACCACTAGCCACTTTAAACAATGCCACTTAATGCAATGTTTACATACCCTACATTACCCATCTCATATGTATATGTATATACTGTACTCTATGTCATCTACTGCATCTTGCCATCTTTATGTAATACATGTACCACTAGCCACTTTAAACTATGCCACTTTATGTTTACATACCCTACAGTACTCATCTCATTTGTATATACCGTACTCTATACCATCTACTGCATCTTGCCTATGCCGTTCTGTACCATCACTCATTCATATATCTTTATGTACATATTCTTTATCCCTTTACACTTGCGTGTATAAGGTAGTAGTTGTGGAATTGTTAGGTTAGATTACTTGTTGTTATTACTGCATTGTCGGAACTAGAAGCACAAGCATTTCGCTACACTCGCATTAACATTTGCTAACCATGTGTATGTGACTAATAAAATTTGATTTGATTTGATTTGATTTAGTGTATGTGATGTAAACAGAGAGGTCTACTTTCTTGGGGACCTGAATATTGACTGGTTTTCATCAAGCTGTCCGCTCAAGAGGAAGCTTCTTACTGTAACTAGTGCCTGGAATCTGGTTCAGGTTATTAATCAACCTACCAGGGTGTTTACAAACACAACAAGAACAAGATCATCCACATGTATTGATCACAATTTTACTAATGCTGTAGAGCTTTGTTCTAAAGCTGTGTCCGTACCCATTGGATGCAGTGATCACAATATAGTGGCTACTGTATATCCAGGAAAGCCAAAGTTCCAACAGCTGGACCTAAAAAAGAGATCATACAAAAGATTTTGCTGTGACTCTTATGTGGATGATGTTAAATATATTTGTTGGTCTGATGTGATTAATGAGGAGCATCCAGACGCTGCACTTGATGAATTTATGAAATTGCCTCTTCCAATTATTGATAAACATGCACCTGACTGAAACTGACTGTTAGAACTGTTAAGGCTCCATGGATTGATAAGGAGTGGCTAATAAGTCTCGCTACACATCTGATTGGCTTACTTACTGCAAATTGAGAAATTATGTGACTAAACTCAACAAAAATAAGAAGAAACTTTATTTTGAAGCCAAGATCAACAATTTAAAGAATTATGGAAAAAAAACTTTAGAATACTTTAAATGTAATCAAGGGCAGAAAAACATATTAAACTCCATCTTTCATCAAATCAGATGGCTTATTCATCACAAAACCATTTGATGTTGCCAATTATTTTAATGATGATTTAATTGGCAAAGTGGGCAAACTTAGGCAGGAAATGCCAACAACGAACAGTGAGCAATTGTATTCATGCATAAAAAAGTAATTCCGCTACCCAAGAGTGATAAAGTGGCCTTCACTAGTTGTAACAGCAGACCTATAAGCTTGTTGCCAGCTCTTAGCAAACTGTTGGAAAAAATTGTGTTTGACCAAATACAACGCTATTTCTCAGTAAACAAATTAACAACAGACTTTCAGCATGCTTATAGAGAAGGGCACTCAACATGTACTCCACTGACACAAATGACTGATGATTGGTTGAAAGAAATTGATAATAAGAAGATTGTGGGAGCTATACTGTTAGATTTCAGTGCAGTCTTTGATATTATTGACCATAACCTGTTGTTGAAAAAACGTATGTGCTATGGCTTTTCAACATATGCCATATCGTGGATTCAGATTCAATCTAATATAACTCAGAGGGTTTTCTTTAATGGAATCTTCCCTAATGTCAAACATCTAGTGTGCTGTACCGCAAGGCAGCTCTCTAGGCCCTTTAGTCTTTTTTATTTTTACCAATGACCTGCCACTGGCATTAAACAAAGCATGTGTGTCCATGTATGCTGATGATTCAACCATATATGCATCAGCAACCACAGCTAATGAAGTCACTGAAACCCTTAACAAAGAGTTGCAGTCTGTTTTGGAATGGGTGGCCAGTAATAAACTGGTCCTGAACATCTCTAAAACTAAGAGCCTTTTATTTAGTACAAATCATTCCTTAAGTTCTAGACCTCAGCTGAATCTGGTAATGAATGGTGTGGCTGTTGAACAAGTTAAGGAGACTAAATGACTTGGCATTACCTTAGATTGTAAACTGTCATGGTCAAAACATATAGATTCAATGGTTGTAAAGATGGGGAGAGGTCTAGCCATAATAAAGAGATGCTCTCCTTTTTTGACACCACACTCCAAAAAGCAAGTTCTGCAGGCTCTAGTTTAGTCTAATCTTGATTGTTGTCCAGTTTTGTGGTCCAGTGCTGCAAAGAAATACCTAGTTAAGCTGCAGCTGGCCCAGAACAGAGCGGCACGTTTTGCTCTTCATTGTAATCAGAAGGCTGATATAAATAATATGCATACCAGTCTCTCCTGGCTGAGAGTTGAGGAGACTGACTGCATCACTTCTTATTTTTATAAGAAACATTGTGTTGAAAATCACAAATTGTTTGCATAGTCAACTTGCACACAGCTCTGACACACACACTTATCCCACCAGACATGCCACCAGGGGTCTTTCACAGTCCCCAAATCCAGAACAAATTCAAGAAAGCGTACAGTAATATATAGAGCCCTTATTGCATGGAACTTCCTTCCATCTCATATTGCTCAAATAAACAGCAAACCTGGTGTCAAAAAACAGATAAAGCAACACCTCGCGTCGCAATGCCCCTCCTCTATTTGACCTAGATAGTTTGTGTGTATGCATTGATATGTAGGCTACGTGTGCCTTTAAAAAATATATATGTAGTTCTGTCCTTGAGCTGTTCTTATCTATTATGTCATTCTGTTTCATGTTTTGTGTGGACCCCAGGAAGAGTAGCTGCTGCTTTTGCAAAAAGCTAATGGAGATCCTAATAAAATACCAAATACTTGGACCCTTGCCTGTCCTGTCTCTGAGCCCGTCTGCCCGACTACTCTGCCTGTCCGAACCCTGAGCCCGCCTGCCGTCCTGTACCTTTTCCACTATACTCTGGATTATCCACCCTTGCCTGCCTTGACCTGTCGTTGCCTTCCCCTGTTGTTATAATTAACATTGTTACTTCGACAGTCTGCATCTGGGTCTTACCTTGATTCCTGATACATACAGTACATATACAGTATCACTAAAATAGAACATCTTGAGAAAGGATGCATATACAGTATCAGTCAAAAGTTTGGACACACCTACTCATTCAACGGTTTTTCTTTATTTTTTACTATTTTCTACATTATAGAATAATAGTGAAGACATCAAAACTGTGAAATAACACATATGGAATAATGTAGTATGAGAGGGAATGCTTTTCCAATTGTCTTGAAAGAGTTCCCACATATACTGAGCACTTGTTGGCAGCTTTTCCTTCAAACCGTCTCAGTTTGGTTGAGGTCGGATGACTGTGGGGGCCAGGTCATCTGATGCAGCACTCCATCTCTTTTCTTCTTGGTCAAATAGCCCTTACACAGCCTGAAGGTGTGTTGGGTCATTGTCCTGTTGAAAAACAAATGATAATCCCACTAAGCGCAAGCCAGATGGGATGGCGTATCACTGCAGAATGCTGAGGTAGCATGCTGGTTAAGTGTGCCTTGAACTCTAAATAAATCACTGACAGTGTCACCAGCAAACCACCCCCACACCATCACAACTCCTCCTCCATGCTTCATGGTGGGAACCACACATGCGGAGATCATCCGTTCACCTACTCAGCGTCTCACAAAAACACGGTTGTTGGAATCAAAAATCTCAAATTTGGATTCAATAGACCAAAGGACAGATTTCCACAAGTCTAATGTTCATTGTTCGTGTTTCCTGGCACAAGCAAGTCTCTTATTATTGGCGTCCTTTAGTATCAAATCAAATCACTTTTTATTTGTCATATGCGCCGATGTCACGCCCCGAATACAACAGGTGTAGACTGTTTACTTACAAGCCCTTAACCAACAAGGCTTTAAGAAGTTAAGAAAGAAAAAAGAGTTAAGTAAAAAATTGAAAATAAAAGTAACCAATAATTAAACAGCAGCAGTAAAATAACAAGTGAGGCTATATACAGGGGGTACAGGTACAGAGTCAATGTGTGGGGGCACCGGTTAGTTGAGGTAATTGAGGTAATATGTACTTGAAGGTAGAGTTAAAGTGACTATGCATAGATTATAAACAGAGAGTAGCAGCAGCGTAATAGCGGGGTCTGGGTAGCCCTTTGACTCGCTGTTCAGGAGTCTTATGGCTTGGGGGTAGAACTGTTAAGAAGCATTTTGGACCGCGACATGGCGCTCCGGTACTGCTTGCCATGCGGTAGCAGAGAGAACAATCTATGACTAGGGTGGCTGGAGTCGTTGACAGTTTTTAGGGCCTTCCTCTGACACCGCCTGATATAGAGGTCCGTGATGGCAGGAAGCTTGGCTCCAGTGATGTATTGGGCCGTACGCACCACCCTCTGTAGCGCCTTGCAGAGGCAGAATGGTTGCCATACCAAGCAGTGATGCAACCAGTCAGGATGTTCTTGATGATGCAGCTGTAGAACCTTTTGAGGATCTGAGTACCCATGCCAAATCTTTTCAGTCTCTTGAGGGGGAATAGGCTTTGTCGTGCCCTCTTCACGACTGTCGTGATTGGACCACCGTGTTTGGACCATGATAGTCTCTAAAGAATTTATCCTCTGCAGCAGAGGTAACTCTGGGTCTTCCTGTCATGTGGCGGTTCTCATGAGAGCCAGTTGCATCATAGCCCTTGATGGTTTTTGCAATTGCACTTGAAGAAACTTTCAAAGTTCTTGAAATGTTCCATATTGAGTAATGATAGTAATGACAGACTGTCATTTCGCTTTGCTTATTTGAGCTGTTCTTGCCATAATATGGACTTGTTATTTTACCAAATAGGGCTATCTTTGTCACGTTCGTCATAAAGATCGGACCAAGGCGCAGCGTGATATACGTACATTCTTCTTTATTAAAGAAAGAACACTGAACAAACTAACAAAACAACAAAACGAACAAAATGTGAAGCTATGTGAAATAGTGCAGACAGGCAACTAAACATAGAATAAGAACCCACAAACACCAAAGGGAAAATGGCTCCCTAAATATGATCCCCAATCAGAGACAATGATAAACAGCTGCCTCTGATTGGGAACCATATCAGGCCACCATTCACATACAAATACCTAGACCTACAAAACCCTAGACATACAAAACCCCTAGACAATACAAAACCCCTAGACAATACAAAAACTAGCATATCCACCCTAGTCACACCCTGACCTAACCAAAATATAAAGAAAACAGAGATATTTCAGGTCAGGGCGTGACAATCTTCTGTATACCACCACTACCTTGTCACAACACAACTGATTGACACAAATCCATTAAGAACAAAATAAATTCCACAAATGTACTTTTAACAAGACTCACCTATTAACTGAAATGCATTCAAGGTGAGTACCTCATGAAGCTGGTTGAGAGAATGCCAAGAGTGTGCAAAGCTGTCATCGAGGCAAAGGGTGGCTACTTTGAAGAATCTCAAATATAAAATACATTTTTGATTTGTTTAACACTTTTTTGGTTACAACATGATTCCATATGTTATTTTATAGTTTTTATGTCTTCACAATTATTCTAGAGTATAGAAAATAGTTAAAAAAATAAAGAAAAATCCTGAAATGAGTAGGTGTGTCCAAACTTTTGACTGATACTGTAGGTTCAATGATGATGATCAAAAAAATTATAATAAGCATCACATAATGCTTCCTCAAATAGTGTGTGAACTAATTTATCTGTTTTCTTACTGCATTTTTATGTAAACATTGCATGGACCAGAGAAGACATCATTTTCATTGGTTTCAATGGTGCACCGGCACCACATACCATGCTTTTAAACTCCTCTGAAGACAAAAGGTTTGATAGGTTTCAAACGCACCGCAGGACTATCTGTAATTGGTCTCTGTTGCCTTCACAGTGGCGCAATTAAGTCTTCAGATCTTCCCCAGATCCCCCGAATGTCGAATCAGGAAGCAGTACACACACCAGGAAATGCATCATCAAGAAGAGAGAAACCGTGCTCTGAGGTAAATAGCCTAGGTGCCAGTGTTGGTTACAAACCCGTATTTATAAAGCATCTCAGAGTAGGAGTGCTGATCTAGAATCAGGTCCCCCCCCCCATCCATGTTATCTTATTCATTGGAATCTAAACTGATCCTAGATCAGAGACTCTGAGACGATTGACCTTTAGTAAATAGGTGTCAGTGTCGGTTACCACAGTTACAAACCAGGTCTGACACACTCTAACACTTTGAGGCCCAAGGTCAGAATCACTCGCTATTACATCATCATCACATCACTGAGATCCACGTCATGTAGCCTATTGTTGAAGGCAGTTCCTCAAGAGTCAAGAGTTAACCTTGCCAGCGTCTTTAGACTTTTGAGATATCAGGCACTCACATTTTCTTTACTCTGACCAGACGTAGACGAATGCCTGGACCTGTCAACTTGTGTCGACAGGAAGTGTTTCAACTTCGAGGGACGCTTCAACTGCTTGTGTGACCAAGTATTCATGCTCAGTTTAAATAGACGAGTCTTGCAAAGGTAATATCCTTTATATATAATATTATATGTCCTACTGCCTGTCTGTTTACAATGTCTACAAGGACACAAAATAAATGAGTTGAAATAGTAACTGTTCTGGCAAAAAAAAACATTGTTTACATTGATATTGGTTGTCATAAGTATACCCACACAGGTTAACCTGTCAACTGCACACCTAAAATGCAGGTCTATATTTTGGTAATTCCAACATCAACCAGTCATATTATGATAATCATTGCATACTTCCCAAACGTACGGAAAAGCAAACAATTGACCTGAAGATGACATGACATTGTTCATGAGAAATGAATCCCACAATAATCACTTCTCACTGGTTGTGCATTCCAAATAGCACCCTATTCCCTATATAGTGCATTACCTTTGACCAGAGCCCTATGTACACTACATAGAGAACAGGGTGTCAATTGGGACGTGAACACTGTGTTTCTCTACAGAGCCACTCAGTTCTATCACATTGTATCTCGTCTTTTTGGCTGGACATACTCACTACCCTTACAGAAAAACCACATGATATCACATGAATTTTCACATGTGAAATCATGTGAAAATATGTGTTTTTGGAACACTTCACATGTATACACATGTGAAATTCCTGTATTTTTTCTGTAAGGGTATGATCATAGGTGCCATTGCGTTGCCGACTGAAGTGGTCTCACCCAGATCTCTCTCAATGCTACTTTGAAGGGAATTTAACATGATGGTGTCTGTTTTGTTGAATCAGTGTGGAATCAGAACATGCCGTCCTGTAGCTGACCTGAGCACTTTGAGGTGATTTCAATCACAAAGGGAATCCCTAGGATGGATAATATGACTGTAAATGATATTTGTAAACAGAACTCTACCCACATGGTTTTAGTTATTGTGCCACCTGTTTCACTCCTTAATAGAGACATGGGTAGTATAGTGGATTCTGCTACAGTATGTTGCTATTCAATAGAAGACCACGACTGCGTCCAAAATGGCCCCTATTCCCCCATGTAATGTACTACTTTTGACCAGGGCCCATAAGGCTCTAGCCCGAAGTAGTGTCCTATTGGGAATAGGGTGTTATTTGAGACGCACCCTATGACAGACCAAGGTATGTGTTTCTTTTGAAAATACAACCAAATCAATACAACTATCACTGAAACAAAAACATCTCACAGAAGGGATGTGTCCAATGAGGATGTCAATGTCTTTCAAAAATTTGACTAAACCACTGCTTCCAAGGCTCACTTAAACACTATTGTTCAGAATTACAGAATAAGTTATTGGTTTTAAGCTATGGGACTAGTTGTACATGTGGGCTGAATACATTGTCAACAAAATACTCAAATGTGAATAAAGACATATTGCATGAAACAGTATGAGATATTATTTCCCTGAGTAACAACTACCGAGGGGTGATGCGGATTGTTTTCAGAGATTGCTGTTGTCGGAATAGCACACTTGACGTTATTGTTATCGCTCCTACGATGAGTCCCAATAGCTTGCAAGTCCTTGCTGGTACACAGAGATGACGGCTCTTGTAATTGTGCCAAGGCAACATGGTGTACAATCTGACTCATGTCATTGAGAGTGGGTAGTGGGCATGTGCTGTACTACAAATGAAGGCGTAAGCTGCTTAATTGAAAGTAGAGAGAGAGAGAGAGAGGGGGGGGGGGGGGGGGGTAGAGTCCTGGCCACTGCAGCTAATTCTGTACAGTATAAACAGTGGTTTCAGTCCCTTGCTCTTCAGATACATTCCCTGGCTGCTTGATATTCCACTTGATTTACGTGCCTGTCACGGATGACATGCACCGACCCCTGAGCACTCCGATCCAATATTCATATCTTTGTTGGGCACACCAGCGTACGTCATTGCATCTGTCCTGGCTATTTGCATCTCCGTGAAATGTTGACTTCCCTCGCTCTCTTTTATTGTTTTCAATAAATAAATAGCACACCGGCCGCAGACCAATGTCCTGTTGGAAATAGATGTTCAAAAGCTTTGTTGAGGACTCACAATAGCCCATGGTTTTTGGACACAATGTAATGTGTTTAAATTAAGCCCCATGTGGTGTGCAGGAATAATAATATTATGGTTCTAATTAGAAACGATTAACAAAACTCAAAAGGAAAGACTATGTTTATTGTGTTTGAAGGAAGGTAAGGGATCAAATAATAACCAACAATTTGATTAATGTACACTATATACCGCATCAAATGGACATAATGTTCCCCCAGAAATGTGTTGGTCAGAGACTATTTATGATAAGTGATCATTTTCACATTAGAGCAATCACAAATTTGCAAATACAATGATCGGGGGTATAGTGGACCAGCCATGTGTTAGATAAACTAAATGTATTTTTTTTTTTAAACATTTTTTTTTTTAATGAATCTATTAAATTAGCTGATTCCCATGTATTTCATTCCCACTGTTTAATAACTGGAACTACAAAACCTCATCTGATATCCATCTGCCGCATTACATCTGCCATAGCTAAATGTATCAGTCTGGTAACACGAGTTCACTTATTTACACTTCGGTAATTAGACATTACAGAGTCAGATCTTTGTTGCTGCATCTTTTATCAGAGAGATTAATTGTCTTGTCATATAAGTGGATCATTTCATTGGCTAAGGGGGCCAAAATAAAAGAAAGAGAAAATGGAAGAGAGAAATAGAACGGAAAAAAACTCTTAGACTATTGAACAAACGGCATGACACTTACAAAGTGTTTAAACCACTAGATGTAATGAATTACTTTTAAAAAAGCATAGGGGGGTTTGTAAATATGACAAATGGCTAATGCCTAGAGTAAATGGAACTTGTGTTAGCTAGATTACATGATAATGGGAGTGTATTTTTTCCCACCCTAAATATAATCTATAGTATACTTTCCTTGCCAGCCGCCAGGGCACAAAAGCTTAACA
This sequence comes from Salvelinus fontinalis, assembly GCF_029448725.1. Taxonomy (NCBI): domain Eukaryota; kingdom Metazoa; phylum Chordata; class Actinopteri; order Salmoniformes; family Salmonidae; genus Salvelinus; species Salvelinus fontinalis. Next base: position 15,176,082 of record NC_074705.1, read on the forward strand.
CACTAACATGGAATTACACACACCGCCACTGCTGTCTTAACAAGTAGAATTTCTGACCTGTCGCTCCACATGGCTTGACAATGTGAACCCCCCCCCCCCCCTTCCAGTGAGGTAGGACAACTGTATATTAACAGCGTTTCAAAGGCATAGTAGAGGTGTGTGTGGGTGTGTGTATATATGCGTGCCATGTAATTGTGTATACGTGTGTGTAAATATGTGTGTGTGTGTCCATGTGATTAAAGAGAGAGAGAGTGAGAGAGAGAGAGAGACAGAGAGAGATTAATAGGACCATAAAATAAACTCAAGGGGAATGAGTTGAGTTGTGAAGGCTCTCCTTGAAAAACGGCATGAAAGATACATAAGGACAACAACAACCCACCATCAATCACCAGACGAAGACTTGAACATACATTTACACAAAGCCAGGCCTCTCAAGCAATCCATGGATAAAGCCGGTTCCTCTTGCATTCACGGTGTTAGGATTTATGGCTCAGAAAGACAAGTCATCGACAAGTCATGAAAGTGCACCCTATTGCCTTTGAAGTGCACTACTTTTGACCGGGGGGCTGATAGGTCTCTGCTCAAAAGAAATGCATTATATAGGGCATAGGGTGCCATTTGGGATGCATCCTTAGCCTACCACTCAGCAAGAGTTGTATTTATTGTGAGGAGATGGAAATGAACGTTCCAGGCCTCCACTCCCCCTCCCTCTGTCCATCTGCATACTCCTGTCATTTGAAGCATGATGGTGAGTGCTGGACTGTACAGTATGTGGTCCCACAGGGCCTTTGCATGAGCATTAGAACAATAATAATAATAATGGTCCTATCTAATTACCATCAACAATCCCAGTTCCCAGGCCTGTCTGGCCTACACTGGGCTATATGTCACTGTCAAGCATCCAGCCGCAGCAATTAACATGAACAGAGCTCTCGCTCTCTTTCTCTCTATCTCTGCTTTCCCCCTCTCTCTCTCTCTGCTCTCCCTCTCTGCTCTCCGTCGCTCTCTCTGGCTCTGCTCTCCGACTCTCTCTCTGTCTCTGCTCTCCGTCGCTCTCTCTATCTCTGCTTTCCCTCTCTCTCTCTCTACTCTCCCTCTCTGCTCTCCGTCGCTCTCTCTGGCTCTGCTCTCCGTCTCTCTCTCTGTCTCTGCTCTCACTCACTCTCTCTCTGCTCTCACTCACTCTCTCTCTTTCTCTCTTGCTTTAATGTTACTGATGTCTGCGTATGTAGCACAACATATTAAAGGTGTAGGGTATGAGCCTATTTTGAGAGAAGCATCAAAGCATGCGTATCGTGTGTGTCCTTGCATGTAGTTCTCTGTGTGTGCCTGCCTGCTTGCCTATGTGTATGTGTGTGTGTGGGACACGTACAAACACACTTGACTTGCTGTGTGTGTGTGTGTGTGTGTGTGTGCCCATTTCATTTGCTCTGGGGAACCTGTGCCCTTATTTAACATTCCGAGTAGAGGTAGTACATATCAGGTATCAAGGTAAGACCCAGATGCAGACTGTCGAAGTAACAATGTTTACTGTAGCAATAGGGGCAGGCAAAGACAGATCAAGGCAGGCAGGGGTCACAAATCCAGGGTAAGGCAAAGGTACAGGACGTCAGGCGGACTTAGGGTCAGGGACAGGCAGAGTTCAGTAATCCAGAGGTGGTGCAAAGGTACAGGACGGCAGGCAGGCTCCGGATCGGACAGAGAGGTCAGGCAGGCGGGTACAGGGTCAGGACAGGCAAAGGTCGAAAACCAGGAGGACGAGGAAAGAGAGGCTGGGAAACGATAGGAGCTGACAGGAAAACCGCTGGGAAGCTTGAACGAACAAGACGAACTGGCAACAAACAGACAGAGAACACAGGTATAAATACACAGGGGATAATTGGGAAGGTTGGGCGACACCTGGAGGGAGGTGGAGACAAGCACAAGGACAGGTGAAACAGATCAGGGCGTGACAGTACATGGGTGCTGGTCTCTGGTTGTCACCCTGTACACTGGTCACTCTGCTAATAGTGAATTATATAGTAGCCTATTATCAAGAACAGATGCTACTGGTGCGAGGCCCAGAAAACACTTAACGAGTGTCCCAAAAGGCACACAATTTAATTTATAGTCCACTACTTCTGACCATGGCCCTGATCAAAAGTAGTGCACTCTAAAGGGAATGGGGTGCCATTTGGGACACCTCCTTACACACTCGAACCACTCCTTATGTGCTTTGTTTCTGAAGGTCACGGTTAATTAATTTGTACTGCAAGTTCAAAAGAAACGGATTAATGGCACCATTTCAGTTCAGAAATAATGTCAGGGTGTAAGCATTGTCCACTGCACTTGGCTTTAACAGTTTTCTACACAATGGTAAGATTTATACTCATGAGAACAGTCCATTGCCATTACCTTATTAAGGCTTGAAGATGAGTGTAATTGTTAACAGTCGTCCTAACTAACAATGTACCATGTGAACAGTTCCCTCTAAAACAAAGAGTAAAACACAGTGGGCTTATGTGATAGTGCTACTGTAATGAATAACCGTGATGCGCCTGTATCTCCCTCGCACTGTGTTGTGTGGCACTGATGTGCCACTTATCTTACTTCCACCCACGTTATACAATTAGCAACTGCTTGTGTATTTTGAAATATATTTTGGACATTTTGATCTAGTGATATTTTTCAGTGAGTAGAGAGCGCTTTGAACTGCTGTATGAAAAGTGATACACAGAAAAAATTCTTACTAATATTACAAACAAATGGCTTAGGTTTACAGGATAGTTTTAGTTCAATATATTACAGATCCTCAATTATCCACGTTAGGTGGAGTACTGTATATAAATTTGTTTTTACACATTCCCAACAACATATTTATAGAAAGAAAGAAAAAATCACGAGGGAAACGTTGTACTGTATTTCCTGTCATAGTGGCACCCCATGACCACCTGGTAAGAGATTAAATGACAGCAATACACTGCTATTGAGTTAGTATAGTCTAAGCAGACGCCATTGAAAACCACAATATTTACAATGCTTTGAGCTGAGGTGGCACCACTATCTCTCTCTCTCTCTCTTTCCCCCTCTCCCCTCTCTCTCTCTCTTTCCCTCTCTCTTTCTCTTTCCTTTCCTCCCCTCTCTCTCGTCACCCCTCCCCCCCCCCTCTCACTTCCCCCACCCCCTCTCTTTCCCACTTCTTGCTCCCTCTTATTCTCCCATGGTTTCAGTCAGGAGAAGAGGAGGATGGCTGGAATCGATAAAACCATTTCTCCCCAGAGTCCTCCAGTAACTGACTTGGCTCTCTCTGTGCTGTCCAGACAGACATTCAATCTCGGTGGCACTTTACGAAAAGAACTCTCACGCTCTCCCTGCCTTCCTTTAGAAGCGCTGAATGTCAGGAGGCTTTATTACACGAGTGTGGGGGATCTCCAAGCGGGTCCAGGATTCTTCCTGGCCCTCCCCCTTCCCTTCAGCTAACTTCTAAGTGACATATCAGTGTGTGGTGCAATGGCGAGCCAGTGGCAAGAGGAGGTCATTTCGCACCCTGCTAGCTATCAACCTATACTGAACTTTAAACCAGCTTCACTTACACAGTGGGCAGGTTGTTTCATTTGAGGGACCAGGTCTTCTAAAGTGCTTCCCTATTCCCAAACTATTCTCTGTATTAGTTCCTCTCCACAGATGGAATAGCAAATAGCCTGCCAGTTGCCCTAGTTGTGCTCGCCAGTCCAATTGCCTTCTAAAGTCTATTCTGGTCCTGCGGTCTCATCTTGAGGTGTGATGAAAAAGCCTACAGCCTGTGAAGATATCCGTGAGCAATATATCATATCGTCACCCTCTGTTAGTTTGCTAAATCATTTGAGACATACGTAACTAGCTGAGGATAACTGTTGGGATATGTGTCTAATTAATGTATCATGTGAACGTTTTGATTTCGATACAGCCTTTATACAGTACACAAAAAAAACGCTTTCTAGACTCGAAGCTCGGTTTTGAAGCACAGGCAATTCCACAACAAAAACAAAATGTAAAAATCCCTCTTAAGATAAAAAGTCATTACAATCTACCAGGGTGGTTCTTCAATCACTTATAGGCAACGCTCCAAGCCCCTTACACTACGCATTTCTAATGTATTTAACATTCATGCAAGCACATGAATATCATCATCCTGTTAGCTCTCCCATGACTGAGTGAGTTATACATTATCATGAGCAGATCACAGGGAAAGCATATCATAGAACATGCAATATTACCAGCGCCAATGAGTTCTCAAACCATCTCTCACATTAACATTTAATGGAGGATCTCAAGATGAAATGTGACTAGCAAAGCCTCACTCACACTATTCTCAATAGGCAAGGGTATTAGAAATAGGTCTGTACATTAGAATTGGGATTTCAAAACCTAGGATGAATGTCGCGCTGTTCATAGTAATGGTCGGACCAAGGTGCAGCGTACTTTGAGTTCCACATCATTTTAATGAATAAAGTGAAGCTTAATTAAGCTAAGAAAAAACAAATAAAGAATAAACAAACCGTGATGACAATGCAGTGCTAACAGGCAACTAAACATAAACAATATCCCAAAACCCACAGGTGGAAAAAAATGCCACTTAAGTATGATCCCCAATTAGAGACAACGATAACCAGCTGCCTCTAATTAGGAATCATACCAAAACCTCAACATAGAAAAAACTACCTCGAACCCCACATAGAAAATATAAACTAGACTAACCCCCCTAGTCACGCCCTGACCTACTCTACCATAGAAAATGAAGGCTTTCTATGGTCAGGACGTGACAATGAATTTACAACTGCTATTTATACCAGTGATCTACCCACTAATGTATAATACCAAGCTCCTTATGTTCAATCAATGGACCTCTGTTCGGTATAGCTGTTAGCCTGACATTACATCTAGTGTTCAAACATTTATTTTTCAGAATGGTACATCGTTATCCTCGTCCTCCTTAACTTACAAGAGCCTAATGAATTAGGGATCTAACAATCACAAGTTGAGTCAATTGTGGATATTTTCCCTTGAACTATGTAGCAATATTAAAGCTTCATACTCATGTTTTCATGCAATATCACAGTCGCGTGCCATGGGCAGTTTGATACATTTGTATGAGGCATAGATGCACGTAGAAAGAAACCAATTACCAGCCACACTTTGCAAATTAAATTTGATATGTTCTGTACAACCTCAGAGTACTGAGTGAGAACATTGTAAAATGTACTAGCTAGTGGGCCATCTATAAAATGAGACTCCACTGCTTACTGCAGATTGCTGTGCATGGTGGTGACTATGCATCAGTCAACAATAAAGCAGAAGCAACATTTAGCATCCATATTCTGGGCCCTGGGCCATGTAACACCTGGCCACATTCCGAACGGCACCCTATTCCCTATATAGTGCACTACTTTTGACCAGGGCCATATGGGCTTTGGTCAAAAGTAGTGCACTATGTAGGGAATAGGGTGCCAGTTGCGGGCACAACCCCGGAGAATGGATAAATAATCCCTCCTCGGACTTTGGAGAGGTTCGTATTTACAGTCGGTGGACAGCTAATTCAGGAATGTATGCCACAGCTCATCAGTGGAGGTCAGTCCAGCAGTGCCTTATTAAATGTCATCGCACTGCACACAATATTGTGTGTGAGTGTGTGCGTATGTGTGTGTGCGTATGCGTGTGTGTGTGTTACAAACAAATTGGCTAAAGGAAGGGAGGAAGGGAGGAAGGGAGGAAGGAAGAAAGGAAGGAAGGAAGAAAGGAAGAAAGGAAGCACAGCTGTTGTGATGTATGCCGGTGCCATCTACAGTACGTCCATTGGTCAGGCAGGCAGGCTCAATATTTTGGCTCTTGCCGAAGCGGCTGTAGAAATCTGGCCCAGATTTCAAGCCAAACAGGGAGCACCATTTCACTCTCCATTCCAAAGTTGCCGCAATGCATATTTCATGAGCCCTCTGAATTAAGAGGCAATGATTAGATATTTGATGACAGATCATCTGAGCCAAGAACATTGCATAGCTGAATGATGTAGTACATGAAGGACTCTTCTCCCTAGGGTTTCCCTTCCGCTGCAAGATCTGTAGAAACAGAATAAATGAAGTTCTGTCAATAATACAGGAATCTCTAGGAATCTCAGTTGGATTTATAGTTGCCATACGTTTGATCTATATGGCCATGGACACAGAACCAATCTATGTTATCCTTCTACGCAACGTCACTCTAACTTTTGGTACATTATTGTGAGTGTAGCGAAATGCTTGTGCGTCTAGTTCTGACACTGCAGCAATATCTAAGTAATGTCTAACAATTCCACAGCAACTACCTAATACACACAAATCTAAGTAAAGGAATGGAATAAGAATATAAACATATAAATATATCCAATTATACTGTAATACTCTATATGCAAACCCCATACATTATCATTTGCCTCTACACCCCTCCTGACTTAATTGCACCTGTCGGGCTCCCGGATGCTCACTCCTCTGAAATGTCTCCACTGATCTCTTCATCTCCTGGCAGGGGGAAGGATCCGCTCTTCATTCAGGAGGGGACGGAGATACCAGGGAATGAGGATTTCAGTTGCACAGCTCCTTCTCCGAGAGGCAGAGGGAAAGCTTGCAGTATCCAAAAAAAAGTGTATAATCCACAGACTACAAGAAGACGGTCTTGACTTTAGTTCTATTTATTCTTTGCCGTTTCATTTTTGTTGTTGTTGCTGAATCTGATCAAAAGGAGTGGCAATCAATTATTAAATATCACACTACGGTCTTTGTTTTGCTCAATATATGACTTCCTTGGATACATACTATTTTGTACCTTATCTGATGCAAGAAACATCCTCTGTCGTATCAGTGGCAAAACTAGAGATGATATGTTTCCCAATAGAAATGTTCTACACCTGATAGTTTGGTTACTGCCAGTACTGTCGGCTGCAAGGTCAACACATATAACAGAACAGGAACGGCGGACCAATTAGAAGAAAGTGCAAGTCATCTTTTCTGATGTCTAAAGTAATACAATAGAATGAGAACTAAATGAACCAGACACTTTGTATTAGCCAAATCAGTCTAGTAATAATGATTTATTTACCTGATTATAAATTTAGCCGATCATTACGTGACTGGATACTGAATTGCCCCAGACACGATCAATACCATTATATAATATCAATTTGAAAAAGAGAGTGGGAAGGAGAGAGAGAGAGAGAAGCAGAGGTAGAGAGACAAAGGCTATATCCCTTTCCTTGTCCTTCCTCTACTTTGCTCTTGTCCTTCAATAGGAAGCCCGTCCCATGAGACATACTGTAGGTGCAACTGAAACGCAGTCGGGCACACAGGTCCACCAAGGCCTCGCTAGCTTGTGATCTCAGAGGTTGCCAAGATAGCACAACATCCTATTCCTCCACAAACCTTCTCCTCCTCCAACCCTCCTCCCCATCCTCCCTGCCACCCCTCCTCCTCCCCCACACCATACTCCCCATGGTTTTGAACAGATTTCTACTCCTAAGATCTTGAGAGACAATAAAAAAAGATCTATGGACAGTCAGGCTTTTGTTTCTGTTGGTTATGCTTTCAGCACTAATTTATCACAGGAAGTCTCGTCATGATAGTTTCTGTCATGGCATTACAACGTGTCAGCCACTATTTTCCTCATCACGCCGGAGCCCACGTGAAAAACACCCCATAATAGCCCACTTAGCATACGAGATGAATTTGCTCTCCAAAGGTAAGGTAACGTCACATTTAACGTATGTCATTCAACCACAGCACTTACAATCTGAGTTGTGGTGGATATCTTTCCAATACTGCAGTTGCACTGTTTTGAGGAGAAGTGAGTGGATTTGGTCTGAAACACTACATTGTTATGTATTGCTGATATTGACCGGTGGTGCCTGGATGTGTTTGTGTTTTACCACACAGTGAGATGAGATGGTCTGGCTGTCAGGCCTGCTTTGGCTGCACTATTCCACCTTCTATTTACAGCGGTGAATGCAATCTGTCTGCCACATCATCCGGGAAAAACACGCTGTCAACTTTACACAACGCTGCTGCCGCATTGTGTGTGTGTGTGTGTGTGTGTGTGTGTGTGTGTGTGTGTGTGTGTGTGTGTGTGTGTGTGTGTGTGTGTGTGTGTGTGTGTGTGTGTGTGTGTGTGTGTGTGTTTAGGTGTGTGTGTGTGTGTGTGTGTGTTTAGGTGGCGGGCGGCTTCAGCAGGGAAAAAGCATATACAGTATATTATACGACAGGTCTCTCCTGAGCCGTCAATGGCAATATTGATCGTCTGAATTAATTTCCTGTTTGCCTGAACGTCAGGAGGACTTAAGTGAAGGCTCGCTGCCTGCCGGAGTGTTTCTCACCAACGCATACCGACGTCAAAAAAGATAAACCTAATGCAGTGGCACTTTGGGGAAAATGTGTGTACATATGATTCATTGATTTACCCTTGTGGAAACACAATTGAATGTCGAAATTCATAGAAGCACAGAAGGTATGTTTATTGGGTGCGAACAAACACACACATCCTACTATATGCCAAGACAGGTTGAGTTCAAAATACATTTCCTGGGTGATGTCCAGTGAAGGCAGCCACTGTGGAAACGGTAGAAAGTAAAAAGGTGTCTGAACTGACAGCCGTGGCTTCTGTACCAACTCTCTGAGGTGTCACACAGTAACACACACCCTTTCTGAGTTTCAAACTCTTTAGCGTAACACCTCGACAGTCAGAGGAGGTCTCCCCACCATGACTCAGACTCACAGTCCTGCAGTGCCTTTATCCTTGAGCTTGTGTGTGTGCGTGCGTGCGTGCGTGCGCGCGCGCGTGCGCGCGTGCGTGTGTAGGGTTTCAAAGCTAGCGGAAATTTACCAAAGTTACTATCAATTTCAGTAATTTTGGTAATTAACATGTAATGATTATTGTAATCTATGGTAACATTGGTAAAGTATACTTGAATATAAAAAATACATTTATAAATATTTATTCATTTGTTATATTGAAATTAGCATCTAATCAGCAATGGCATTATATTGAATTAACTCTGCAACTCTTCCAACTTTTGACCTTTTTACAACTGCCACCAGTTTGGTGTCAAAACATTAACAACAAAGACATATTGGCATAGACAAATAAATAAAAGTGTGTAAAAAAATATATAAAGGATATGTCATGCTGAAACCTTCATATTAAACACCAACGGTATTCATTAAGTTGATGGTTTATATTTAGGATAATGTTTTACAGCTTTTTATCGTCTTATTTTATTATTTTCTATATTGTCACATGTGATAGGCCACACAGAGGGCCAGAGATAATTACAGACACCTGTGATAATCTGAAGTACCAAAAACTGTCATTAAATGTCATCTTATAAAATTCCTCCCAGAAACTTAAAAGCTACCAAAATTATGGTAGTTTACTGGTAAACTTTGAACATTCCAAGTAATATATCCTCCCTTTGCTATGTGTGTGTGTGTGCGTGTGTGCATGTACGCGTGTGTGTGCACTCGTGTGTGTATCCTGTGTACTGAAGTGTCAGACAGACTGTCATTATTGTGAGTACTAGCCAGGACTCTAGGATGTGGGGCCAGTGTGAGGGAGTGTGATCCTGAATTTGAACTGGGCTCAATTTAAATGGATTTCTGAGTATTCACTGAGTGCAAGTGTAGGTTACAGGGAATAGCCTTCGAAAGAGGACAGGTGCATGTTATGTCAGATGTAGTAAAACAAGGCATGTCCTACGTGTGAGGGTTAAAAGACCACGTTTGCATCCCAAATGGTCCCCTACTTCCTATATAGTACACTTATTTTGACCAGAGCCCTATAGGGGATAGGCTGCAATTTGGAATGCATATCCTGAGTGTGTGGAAAAAGGTGCAGTTAGACCAGTGATATGATTAGTTGGAAGCCTACAGGTTAATAATACCCTTCTTGTAATAGCTGTCGCTTTCCTCATCCTCGGAAGAGGTGAGGAGAGAAGGATCTTCGGACCAAAATGCGGAGTCAGGGAAATATGCCATCTTTATTATATATACGAAAACTGATGACACGAAAACAAAACACTTTCAAAACTTACAAAATAACAAAAACGACGTAGAACGGAACCTGAACATAAACTCACATGACAAACGTAAACTCACGAACAGGAACGGACATCGAAACATACGAACAGCCAAACAGCTCCAAAAGTGAATACATATCGAACAACACGAAACATCACAGGAGACAATCACCCACAAACAAACAGTGAGAATGCCCTACCTAAATATGACTCTTGATTAGAGGAAAATGCAAACCACCTGCCTCTAATCAAGAGCCATACCAGGCAAACCGAAACCAACATAGAAACAGATAACATAGACTGCCCACCCAAAACACATGCCCTGACCATAACACATAAAAACTAACATAAATAGGTCAGGACTGTTACACTTCTTCACTGATCTGTCTTAGGGCCTGCCATTAACTCTGTGTAAATATATTTCACTGGTCTCACACACAAAAAAGACGGTGAAGAGGACTGGTTCAATCACAGTAATTAAGGTGAGGCATTCCACTGACTATTTACATAAATTAGCTCTTCTTCGATCATCATTCACAGGATTTGTCCGTGCTCAAAACTTCCTCTGCAGCATTTTTTGACAAGCCCCGAAATCAAAGACTCGGCAGCGATTTACAAAAATCTATGATACTTTAAAGGCTTCTTGCCACTGGTTGTGTCCCAAATGGCAACCTATTCACTATATATAGTGCACCACTTTAGACCAGACCCCTATGTGCATTCAAAAGAAGTAGCGCACTACAAAGGGAATAGTGTGTCACTCTTGTGTCCCAAATGGCAACCTATTCCCTATATATAGTGCACCACTTTTGACCAGACCCCTATGTGCCCTGGCCAAAAGTAGTGCATTACTTTGTGTCATTTGGTGCACTCTGATTCCTAATTAGGATGACGGTGTTACCCTATCCCACTCAATAATGTGTCTAAGTGTGCATACAAATGTGCGGTGGTGTGTGAGATGGTTTGGGTCTAATGAGACTGGAACATACAGTAATTAAAAGGACCAAAGGTAGGATCTGATGGATAAATATCATGGCCTCAGGTCAGGTAAAAACCACACAAATCACTAATAATGATACGGCACATTTAGACAGCTCTGTCAGATCAGTCTCTTAATATACTAGAATGTAACAGACGTTGTGGGGTTAAACAATAATTACTGTAACTACCAGCCAAGTCCATCTTTCTTGCTGTCTTCTTGCTAGCAATGTTATTCTCAGTTTAGTGGAACATGGCGTTAATCTTGTGTTGTGAGTGGGAGTGGTCGCAAATGGCTAACTCCTTCCACGACTGGTGCCAGAGATCAGAGAGAGCAGACCCGTCCCCAGATCAAAGCTGAAGCTTTATCTCTGATCCCAGATCTGGGCTCAACACTTCTCCCTAACCCTCGTCAATGAGATAGGGATCTTAAATGCTCTCTGAGTGTTCTCCTTTTATCTGGAACAGCCACTAATATGCCTCATTACTCCAGCAGTCTGGCGAGAAGAAAAAGAGAAATGGATTGGAGGGGACCGACCCTTCCGGAATTCCTTTTGAACCACCTTTTGTTTTCAATGATTAAACAAGTCAAAGATGGTATCCGGGTCAGAGATATGTGGTGTATCATGACTGCATGATAAGCTTGGTGGTGGGCTAGAGAGGCCCGCAACAGTAGCCTGGTGGTACCTTGCTGCGGTAGCCTAGACATAGACAAAACTGCTTGACTCACGGAAGTGGTAGGCTAGAGGAGTAGTGGTGATGGTGGCTAAGGAGGCGGGGAGAAGCAGTATAAAGAAAGAACTTACACGTCTGTTCCAAATGTATTCCAATGTTTTCTTTGTGAGCAAGCTCACTCCCGGGGTACTCTGAGAGACTCTCTCACCTTGGCGCGTCCCAGGGGGGTGTTGGAGATGGAGGGGAGCATCACTTCGACAGGTGCAAAAGCTTGTTTCACACCACGGTGCACACCTAATAGGCATACTGGAGTTGAGCGTGTGTGCTATGCTGGACCTGAACTGATGGCAGGCAAAATGTAATACAGTCCCCATCCCCCATTCCACTCCACGGCTGAACAACAGATGGTACGGTAGCCTGTGGGAACCTGCAATTCACCGTTCATCAGAGGACGCAGGACAGAGCAGGCAGGACAGCACATCCTTTAAAAAAACCTAGATTGAAGCTCTTAAGCTATAATATACTGCAAAATAAAAAATATAGGCGACACCATGGACTGGAACTGTTGTCGTTTGGCATTCAAGGAAAGTCATTTGTTCGATCATAAATAAATAATTCATTTTCCTCTACGAGAGCTTCTAAATTGCTACAGTCTATCTCCAACCCTTATTTAAACAACCCCTTGCAACTAGGAGTAGGACAGTAAAAAAGGTATACAATATTGCCTAAAATGGAGCGTTTGCTTCCTAAGTTAGCAAAGGAAGAAAAGCCATACCTGATGCCACTAGGCCGGTGTTTGCTGGAGCATATATATATATATTCTGCATACAAACTGAAATAATAAAATGGACTGCTGAACCCATGCATGACCTTGAGTCTGAGCCCTGGCACCTAGCTGCTTGCCTTCGAGTGAGAAACCCATTAAAATGTAGCTGTCTTCTGAAGAAAAATGAATTCTTTCAAGGTGCTAATGCATTACTAGACAGGTGTTAGGGTGGCTCCCCGAGGTCAAATCTACAATGCTAATGTCTTCAAAAACAACAAACTGGTCTTGTGGGTCCTTTTGGAGGCTGGAGCCTGTTTATCCCATGTTGGATCCAAAAGAACCCAGCAGAGGTTTGGGTCGGTAATAGCTGCAATCAATAATTGAAGGTACATCTCCCTCTGTGTGAGCACCAGGCTCTGGCACACCAGCACAGAGGCAGACAACACGATTACTGACTGCGTCGCAAGACTTGTTTTCCATCTGCCGCAGCGAAAGAAAGTAGTGCAGAGAAAACAAGAGAGATTTATGCTGCCATGGCTGTGTCGTATTTGGCATATATATAGCTGATGTATCACTTAGGACTTGAGCTCGCTAGTTTTGATGACGAGGGACCTCTTGTAATTAATCTCAGTTACAGGAGATACGCTCTGATAAGAAGTGATGAGTTAACTGTTCGCAAACATCAGGCTTTATGTAGTGAAGATGAAACGGAGCTATCACAGGTCACTGGACCGGAGAGAGAGACATTAACTGTAATTTAACAACACTATGTCTCTATGACGAGTTGTCAAAATGAAGAACTTGTGAATTGTAAACAGATTTTTCAGATGGTACTGTTGGCTGTTTGTACGGCTCTGCTAACAATATAGTTGACTTAAGGCACCCAGATAACTGACAATGGCTCAACCCAACATACTGTAGACCTTGTCCTTGGTAAACTGAAAGAACAATGATAGGTGAATAAAAGGGCATGTAAACGCTTAGGGAAAAAAAGGTTCCATCTAGAACCAAAAAGGGTTCATCGGCTGTCCCCATAGGAGAACCCTTTGAACAACCCCTTTTGAGTTCCATCTGGAACCCTTTCAACAGAGGGTTCTATATTGGGACCCAAAAGAGTTCTACCTGGAACCAAAAAGGGTTCATCGGCTGTCCCCATAGGATAACCCTATGGGGACACCAGCAGAAACCTTTTGGAACCCTTTTTTCTAAGAGTGTAGAACAACAACATATGTTTTTGAAATGTCTCTCCAAAGATGATGAGGGATTCTGCCTGCACTTCTCATCGGTTTGCCTGTGTTGCCGTGACTACAAGAGTATGTAGTCCAAACATGGCAGGCTTATGTAAAAGAGGATAGATAGAACCTGTAAAAACTGGACACACACACTGTCACACCTACACACACACACACACACACACACACACACACACACACACACAGACACACACACACACACACACACCCAAAGACTCTTCAGACACACAGACACACACACACTTTACTGCCCCCCTCAAGGTCATCCTCAGCAATAGCTTAGCACTCATAAAAACAGAACACGTCAACTTGGTTGCATCAGCAACAGAGCTCTGATAATCACGTCCCTGGGTATTCTCTTATATTCTGACAGACTGTCCACCATCCATTTACACACCATCTGTAGTCAATACGCATCCGAAAGCTCACTCTACTCGAAAGACCTTTCTGAATGTCTGTGCTTCTTTAGCCAGTCAATGACAGGTGGGCGTAGCTTTCTACGACACTAATGGGTTGTGATGTTCTAAAAATGATCTAGGGCTTGTATAAATCACTCTCAGAGAAGGGGAACGAAGAAGAAAAGAACCTAATTTATATGGAACGCATAAACTAACTCAAATGCGAAAGAGGACTAACATCAACATTTGTTTTTACATTTGACTTGTTTTGCAGATGCTCTTATCCAGAGCAACATACAGTAGTGAGTGTATACATTTTCATATTTGTTTTTGTACTGGTCCCCCGTGGGAATCGAACCCACAACCCTGGCGTTGCATTTGCCATCCTCTACCAACTGAGCCACATGGGACAAATGAACATCCCGACTCCTATCCCCCCTCTCTGTAACAGCTGTAGTGAGAGGACTAGCTAACATCCTCCTTCTCCGATCTCTAATTCCCTCTTTTCTATAGCAGTCATTTATCTACCAAGGAAGTCCGCCATCATGCAGTATTGAACTGTCATTTGGTACATACAAGTTGATATACCCTGTTGTGAGAGTATTGTCTTGTTTAGTCTTTTTCATGCACCCAATCTTTTGGGACTGTTTTCAATAAAGATGAGTTTACATCCAAAGGTATAGTGGAACCCACTCTCTCCCACGGTGATGTGCAACAAGCAAGGCTTTATTGTAACTAGTTACTCTACATCAGGTATTCCCAAACTGGGGGTACGTGCAATAACGTCGGCGGTACGCCAAATAAAAATGTGATACACATTTTCAAATAGTCCATTTAGATTTTCCAACAGAGCTATACATTTGGGTGAGGTTTTTTTCTTGCCCGAGTAGCCTCATTTTACTGCCCAAAATAAAATGAAACGATCTAGTGTTCAGCAAATAACAAAACAATGTCAAAAACAGGTAGCCTAATCAAACAATTAACATCCAATCACATTAACCGTTACTGTCTCGCGGGAATGCCACTAACAATCTGTGTGTAGCCAAACGTAGCTGCTGCTCATGTTGGTATCTGTACTGATGACGCAAACGCCATGACAGGGAGACATAGTGGAGTGGTAACGTGCGTGCAAGCAGTTGCTCCCGACGCCACTTGGGTACACTGCAGCATCCACCGAGAGGTTCTTGGTGCCAAGGGAATGCCTGACATCTTGAAAGACGTTTTGGACACTACAGTGAAAATGGTTAACTTTGTTAAAGCAAGGCCTCTGAACTCTTGTGTATTTTTTGCACTATGCAATGATATGGGCAGCGACCATGTAACGCTTTTACAACATTCAGAAGTGTGCTGGTTATCAAGGGGCAAAGTATTGTCAAATTGTTTTGAATTGAGAGACGAGCTTAAAGTTTCTTTACTGACCATAATTTTCACTTGTCTGACCACTTGCATGATGACGAGTTTCTCACACAACTGGCCTATCTGGGTGATGTGTTTTCTCGCCTGAATGATCTGAATCTAGGATTACAGGGACTCTGCCACACAACTATATTCAATGTGCGGGACAAAATTGAGGCTATGACTAAGAAGTTGGAGCTCTTCTCTGTCTGCATTAACAAGGACAACACACAGGTCTTTCCATCATTGTATGGTTTTTTGTGTGCAAATAAACTCAAGCTTACGGACAATGTCAAATGTGATGTAGCGAAGCACCTGAGTGAGTTGAGTGAGCAATTACGCAGGTACTTTCCCGAAAAGGATGACACAAACAACTGGATTCTTTATCCGTTTCATGCACTGCCTCCAGTCCACTTATCGATATCTGAACAAGAGAGCCTCATCGAAATTGCAACACGCGGTTCTGTGAAAATTGAATTTAATCAGAAGCTACTGCCAGATTTCTGGATTGGGCTGCACTCAGAGTATCCTGCCTTGGCAAATTGCGCTGTTAAGACACTGATGCTCTTTGCAACCACTTACCTAAAGTCAGCAAAAAAAGGAACGTCCCTTTTTCAGGACCCTGTCTTTCAAAGATAATTCGTAAAAAATAAACTTCACAGGTCTTCATTTTAAAGGGTTTAAACACTGCTTCCCATGCTTGTTCAATGAACCATAAACAATTAATGAACATGCACCTGTGGAATGGTAATTAAGACACTAACAGTTTAGGCAATTAAGGTCACAGTTATGAAAACTTAGGATGCAAAAGAGGCCTTTCTACTGACTCTGAAAAACACCACAAGAAAGATGCCCTGGGTCCGAGCTCATCTGCGTGAACGTGCCTTATCTAACGGATGTGAAATGGCTAGCTAGTTAGCGGTGGTGTGCGCTAATAGCCTGTCAATCGGTGACGTCACTTGCTCTGAGACCTTGAAGTAGTTGTTCCCCTTGCTCTGCAAGGGCCGCGGCCTTTGTGGAGCGATGGGTAACGATGCTTCGTGGGTGACTGTTGTTGATGTGAGCAGAGGGTCCCTGGTTCGCGAGGGGACGGACTAAAGTTAAAACTGTTACACTTAGGCATGCTGCAAGGAGGCATGAGGACTGCAGATGTGGCCAGTGCAATAAATTGCAATAAATTGATGCATAGCTGATCGTCCTCGCAGTGGCAGACCACGTGTAACAACACCTGCACAGGATCGGTCCATCCGAACATCACACCTGCGGGACAGGTACAGGATGGCAACAACAACTGCCTGAGTTACACCAGGAATGCACAATCCCTCCATCAGTGCTCAGACTGTCCGCAATAGGCTGAGAGAGGCTGGACTGAGGGTTTGTAGGCCTGTTGTAAGGCAGTTCCTCACCAGACATCACTGGCAACAATGTCGCCTACGGGCACAAACCCACCATCGCGGCACCAGACAGGACTGGCAAAAAGTGCTCTTCACTGACGAGTTTCAGTTTTGTCTCACCAGGGGTGATGGCAGGGGTGATTCGCGTTTATCGTCGAAGGAATGAGCGTTACACCGAGGCCTGTACTCTGGAGCGGGATCGATTTGGAGGTGGAGGGTCCGTCATGTTCTTGGGCTGTGTGTCACAGCATCATCAGACTGAGCTTGTTGTCATTGCAGGCAATCTCAATGCTGTGCGTTACAGGGAAGACATCCTCCTCCCTCATGTGGTACCCTTCCTGCAGGCTCATCCTGACATGACCCTCCAGTATGACACTGCCACCAGCCATACTGCTCGTTCTGTGCGTGATTTCCTGCAAGTAAGGATTGTCAGTGTTCTGCCATGGCCAGGGTAAAGCCCGGATCTCAATCCCATTGAGCACGTCTGGGACCTGTTGGACCCCCCCCCCTCCAGAAATGTCCGGGAACTTGCAGGTGCCTTGGTGGAAGAGTGGGGTATCATCTCACAGCAAGAACTGGCAAATCTGATGCAGTCTATTAGGAGGAGATGCACTGCAGAACTCAATGCAGCTGGTGGCCACACCAGATACTGACTGTTACTTTTGATTTTGACCCCCCCCCCCCCCTTTGTTCAGGGACACATTATTCCATTTCTTTTAGTCACATGTCTGTGGAACTTGTTCAGTTTATGTCTCAGTTGTTGAATCTTGTTCATACAAATATTTACACATGCTAAGTTTGCTGAAAATAAACGCAGTTGACAGTGAGAGGACAGTGAGTTTATGTGAGAGTGGATTCTCGGCCCTCACTCGCATGAAAACCAAATACAGGCACGGAGACTCTCTCCAATACAACGCAACATTGCAGAGTTATGTGCATCCTTTCAAGCACACCCTTCTCATTAAGCTGTGGTGCGTTGTTCACAATTTTCGATGAACAAATAAGGTTTTATATGTAAGATGGTTAAATAAAGAGCTAAACTATTGATTATTATTATATTATTATTTGTACTCTGGTCCTATAAGAGCTCTTTGTCACTTCCCACGAGCCGGTTTGTGTTACGTTCGTCTTGTGGTGAATGAACGGACCAAGGCGCAGCGGGTGATAAATACATACTGAATTTAATTAACAGACGAAACACTGACAAAACACTAGAACAAACTACAAAAAAAAAAAACGAAGTCAACAGACCTGAAACAAACAAACTTACATATAGACGAAGAACGCACGAACAGGAACAGACTACCTAAAACGGACGAACAAACGAAACAGTCCCATGTGGTAAACACAGACACAGGAACAATCACCCACAAACAAACAGTGAGAACAACCTACCTTAATATGGCTCTCAATCAGAGGAAACGACACACACCTGCCTCTAATTGAGAACCATACCAGGCAAACCATTAACCCAACATAGAAAACACATAACATAGACTACCCACCCCAACTCACGCCCTGACCAATTAAACACATACCAAACAACAGAAAACAGGTCAAGAACGTGACAGTTTGTGACTGAAACTCACACGCATTCTTATGTTTGATAAATGTATCGTATAGTGTGTGTGTGTGGCAGGCAGGCTTACAATGATGGCAAAAAACAACATTTGAGAGTGCGCTGACCCTGATGCTAGAGGGGGTCCGCAGCTGGAGGTTGAATGTTTGAAGGGGTACGGGACTATACAAAGTTTGGGAACCACTGCTCTACAGGAACACCTAAAAGAGATTTTAGAGACACAGTCAATTCCCCCCATAAGGTCATTTTGGGAACACCACAGTAATCAATGCCTTAGGGCATGTAATCAGGTATTAAGACGCAGCATGTAAAATATATTTTGTATTCAATTTTAAACCCCCTCTTGCCAACTGTAGTCTCTGGATGATTAGGACCAGAATAACTATGCTAATTGTTCAATAAGCGCACTTTGCTCCGCTTCAAAGCAGAAGATTTTTGCATAACATTTCCCTGCAAGTTCAAAGCTATCGTTATGCCGAACAAATGGCCTTGACTATGGGGGCTGGTTTAAACGACGCACCGAAGAGAGGGAAGGCGGTTGTGAGGCGTCCATGTAATTGTGTAATTAAAACAAGGCTATCATAGAGTAGACCATTTTGTTATATATTTGTTGTTAAAGGCAATACTACGTGCTTTCTAACTGATCTTAATTGGGCATTCGCGTCAAGTGTTTAAGCGCTATCTCATGCTGTATGTCAAAATATGGTAGGCCTATTAGCGCCATTTTGTGAGCAGGACTTTCAAAGCAAAAGCACCGCTTTTCAATATAGTCAGGTACTTTCAATGTGTGTCACCAGACCAGTCCTTCAAACATTTCCAGTGTGGCGGATTCCCTCAAAGAGGTAAAGGCCTTTCCTTTCCTAAAAGTTTGTTTGAACAGAGACCCTAAACTTAGCTGTATGTGGTGGGCCTGGCATTTTGCTGAAAAAAACTAATCCAAGATTCTCGCTTTAATTAAGGTTGAATCTATCGTTCCAGGATGACATGTCACATCAACGCCTCAAAGCTTTGCTGGCCAAGTTTCAGTCAATCCAAACAGTCTTCTGTCACTACAACGTGCTCTCTCCGATCCCCAGAGTCTGACAGACAGACAGCTACATGAAGCAGCCCAGAAAGGAAGCAGGATTTGGGACTGACAGACACGGCTAAGGCCCTACCTAAGAAGCAATAACCCCTCCGAGGGCCGAGTGGAATGGCAGTCAGTCGGCAAGGTCATGATAGCAAAAGGGGACTGCGTGCCTCCCAGCACTGCATTAATCCATCCAGAATGTCACCCGAGCTGCCTCACCGAGTCACTGCCACCTCAATCACCACCACCGCTCCTGACATTTTCGCTGTGTGTGAAGCTCAGTTGTATCACACATCTGTTGTACATTTGATCAATTATTTGTTTGGTTTATTACTGTATTTTTTCAATGAAAAGACTTGAATACATTTTATTGAATATTTTTGTATATATATATATGTCCACGTTGTCTTGGCTTTACCGACTGTGGGAAGACAGGCTTGATCTTACTGCTGATCAAATCAGGTTCACTGAAGGTTATTTGGATGTAAAGAGAATTTAACGTTATCCCGGATTGCTTCGATTTGGGATTTATCTTGCGTTGTATAATATGTATCTGGTACAACTTTACGGCGGTTGGTGCCAAAATCGTTTGCATTTTCTGGAACAAATCAGCAATGAATGTGGTATGCGGTATGTGATCCTGGACGTGGTGGATGTGGAATGTTGTGATAAAGAGAGCTGCATACTAGACGGGTTATTCCATGAAAGAGTGCCTTTTTGCGTCCATTGATTTTTTTTAAAGTATAAATTGTGCACCAATATTTAATTTTAACAACCTGTTATATTAAATGAAGACAGCAGGTGTTCAAACTGTAGAACCCACTTCCTACATTTGAATATAAAAAAAGATTTTATCAAACAAAACTATGCTACATGTTATCTCTGGGACCCTCAAGATGACAAATCAGAGCAAGATTACTGAATGTAAGTACATTATTTCCCTTCAGAGGTGAATGTATCAAACCAGTTGCCGTGATGAAGTTGTTTTGTTGTTGTGCACTCTCCTCAAACAATAGCATGGCATTTTTCATTGTAATAGATACTGTAAATTGGACAGTGCAGTTAGATTAATACGAATTTAAGCTTCCTGCCCATATAAGACATGTCCATGTCCTGGAAAGTTGGCTGTTACTTACAACGTCATTCAAGTCACATTAGCGCACGTTAGCAACAACCGTCCCGGTTAAGGGACACCGATCCCGTAGAGGTGAAGAACACCTGCTCTTTCCATGATGTAGAATGACCAAGCTATGATCCCTTACTGATGTCACTTTTTAAATCCACTTCAATCCTTGACACAATTGAGACATGGATTGTGTATGTGTGCCATTCAGGAGGGTGAATGGGCAGGACGAAAGATTGAAGTGCCTTTCAACGGGGTATGGTAGGAGGTAACAGGCGCACTGGTTTGTGTCAAGAACTGCTGCTGGGTTACTCACACTCAACAGTTCCCTGTGTGTATCAAGAATGGTCCACCACCCAAAGGACATCCAGCCAACTTGACACAACTGTGGGAAGAATTGGAGTCAACATTGGCCAGCATCACTGTTGAACGCTTCCGGCACCTTGTAGAGTCAATGCCACAACAAATTGATGCTGTTCTTTGGGCAAAATGGTGGAACTAAATAGGAAGATGTTCTTTGTACACTCAGTGTAGATCTGGCTATAAAGGTATGTAGCGCATCACTCTTACTTTGGTACATTAACACCTTCTTGCACACTCTATCTCTCAAGTTCTCTCTCTCCAGCACTCTCTCTCTCTCTCTCTCTCTCTCTCTATCTCTCTCTCTCTCTCTCTCTCTCTCTCTCTCTCTCTCTCTCTCTCTCTCTCTCTCTCTCTCTCTCTCTCTCTCTCTCTCTCTCTCTCTCTCTCTCTCTCTCTCTCTCTCTAGCTTCCTCGTCTCTTTCCATGTCTTGTTCTCTCTTTCGCTCCTCTCTCTCCATGTCTTGCTATTTCACTCCCCCTCCTCTCTCACTTGCTTCAATGTTTAATGTTTAATTTAAACCATCGCTGCAAAGTAAAATCAACAGGGGGCTGCATGCTGTGTGGAGAAGAGACAGTTCCACAGTGCCCCCAACTGGTTATCTGGGGGAAGTGACTCATTGATGGGCGCAGCATTACAGAGCTTTCAAAGGCAACATCAGGCTGTTTATTAAAGCAGACAGAGCTCAGCCATATAGCCAAAGGTGTTTTGCTATGTTTAGCTAAAATACAGAGCCTCAGAAGATATTATATAAGTCTTCCTTCATAACATACTCCGTCCATTTCACAGAAAGCTAGCATATAGAAGTACTTTCAGTTGGGTTGGGTAAGTTACTTTCTAAATGTTATCATTTACAGTTACCTGTCCAACATTGTAATCGATAATGTAACTTTTGGATTATCCAAAGTAATCTGATTACTTTCTGTTACTTTCGAATGACTTTCCTGTTAAGAGACATTAGAAGAAGACAAAAAGGATACATCAAACGCATTTGGTGTGTCATCATAGTAGTCTCTGACTTGTGGTCAGACTCGCTCAGATGGAACAAACCTAAACTCGTGGCCTTATTCAATGCTGAATTGAATGACATTGAGAAAACAGAAAGGTGACGTGTTTTTTTGCAAACATCCTTTCTGAATTTAAAAGTAATCCAAGAAGAAATCATCTAGTTTTTCAAAAGTATCTGTAATCCGATTACAATATTTTAGCTGGTAACGTAACTGATTACAGTTACTTTTTTGTGTAATCGTATTACATGCAACTGATTACATGTAGTCAATTACTCCCCACCCCAAGAAATAGCAGAGACAGACAGAGAGAAAGAGAGACGCTATTCTTTGCCTTTGTCATGGTTAGAGAGAAAGAGAGAGACTGGTTAGCCTACTTCTGCGTGGAATGATGTCAGTGCCTTTTTGGTCTAATAAGACAGGCACAGCCTGAAAAACAAGTATTTTTCACTGTTACATTTTCTGGAGATTGTCTCATATATATATTTTTTAAATTGTACCCCCTTTTTCATGATTACAATCTTGTCTCATCACTGCAACTACCCAACGGGCTCAGGAAAGGTGAAGGTCAAGTCATGCACCCTCTGAAACATGACCCGCCAACGCTCGCTTCTTAACACCCATTCGCTTAACCCAGAAGCACCAATGTGTCGGAGGAAACACCATTCAACTGGTGACCAAAGTCAGCCTGCAGGCACCCGGCCCGCCACAAGAGTGCGATGAGCCAAGTAAAGCCCCCCCGGATGATGCTTGGCCAATTGTGCGCCGCCCTATGGGATCGAACCCCAGGCTGTAGTGATGCCGCAACACTGCGATGCAGTGCCTTAGACCGCTGCGCCACTCGGGAGGCTGATTGTCTCTTATTTTATCACAATTAGTGGGAACACTTTACTTGACACCCAGGAAACACTTTACATTAATACCCATAACCATGTCATAACAGCTGACATAACTTGTCCTAACCTTTCATATGGTCATAACACTATAATGACCCATATATTTACAAAATGTGACAATGTCAAGAAGCATTATGCCCATCACAATCATATAGCCAGATCGGCCTATCACGTACATGCCCTTGTAACCGAGGCTAGCTAGTCAGCGGTGGTGCACGCTAATAGTGTTTCAAACGGTGACATCACTCGCTCTGAGACCTTGAAGTATTTGTTCCCCTTGCTCTGCAAGGGACGTGGCTTTTGTGGCGCGATGGGTAACGATGCTTCGTGGGTGTCAGTTGTTGATGTGTGCAGAGGGTTCCTGTTTCGAGCCCGGGTCGTGGAGAGGGGACGAAAGCTAAACTTTTACACCCTGATATCAGTCATCAGTCAAAGAGAGGGTGTCTTGTCCTGCTCCTTCATTTATCCTTGCCTAGTTAAATAAAAGTTCAACATTTATGTTGGTGTCATTACCCGCCATACAATAACTACCGTGGTAGGTTTTGTGAGTTTTTACACTCTTATGTAGGTGTCATAACCAGCCATATAATAACGCAATATATGTCACAAAAGGTCTAAACATATGTCATGACAGTGTTATGACCATATTATGACATAGTTACGTGATAACGTGTTATGACGCTGTGTGTCAAGTAAAGTGTTACCCAACTGGTAAATGCAGATGTGTGTAACTAACATTATGTCCTCAAGGGTTGGTGTATAATTCCATTTAAATCCCGGTAATTTAGGAAGTGAGTCGAAATAACAATTCAAAAATACATATTCAATTCTTGAATTGTCATTTTACTTTAACTGAATTGAAATGTAATTGATCCCATCTCTGCATGGTGACAACTGAGCACAACGACACGAGGATCTAGTACCAGACACTTATCAAGTCGTCACTGTCTTTTCATTGACAGATGAGGACAGGATAAAAACAATTCAGACCTGCTTCACATCTTACTCATCTTCAGCTGGCTCTGACAGATGAGGACAGGATAAAAACAATTCAGACCTGCTTCACATCTTACTCATCTTCAGCTGGCTCTGACAGATGAGGACAGGATAAAAACAATTCAGACCTGCTTCACATCTTACTCATCTTCAGCTGGCTCTGACAGATGAGGACAGGATAAAAACAATTCAGACCTGCTTCACATCTTACTCATCTTCAGCTGGCTCTGACAGATGAGGACAGGATAAAAACAATTCAGACCTGCTTCACATCTTACTCATCTTCAGCTGGCTCTGACAGATGAGGACAGGATAAAAACAATTCAGACCTGCTTCACATCTTACTCATCTTCAGCTGGCTCTGACAGATGAGGACAGGATAAAAACAATTCAGACCTGCTTCACATCTTACTCATCTTCAGCTGGCTCTGACAGATGAGGACAGGATAAAAACAATTCAGACCTGCTTCACATCTTACTCATCTTCAGCTGGCTCTGACAGATGAGGACAGGATAAAAACAATTCAGACCTGCTTCATATCTTACTCATCTTCAGCTGGCTCTGACAGATTCCTATATCGAGCTGTATTCTGCCGGATTACCGCCATTTTCCCCCCAGAACACTTGGATACCTTTATCGTCTCACTCTCATCTGAGCAGTTCCGTTTTCTCCCACAGCTTTTAAATCGTGTGGCGAGTAGACACTGTGGTAAGAGTAAAATGGGGTTACAGTGTGAACAAAATAATCACCACGTTACTTGAAACGAGATCCTCCAGAGAGAGGCCTGGAGATTGTGTTGTTTTATACTATAAAAACACTAAACTGTAAATGAGATTGAGGTTACAACTCGAGTATAAGAATATATATATATATATATATATATAT
Source organism: Salvelinus fontinalis (assembly GCF_029448725.1). Classification (NCBI taxonomy): domain Eukaryota; kingdom Metazoa; phylum Chordata; class Actinopteri; order Salmoniformes; family Salmonidae; genus Salvelinus; species Salvelinus fontinalis. The sequence continues at coordinate 15,200,909 of NC_074705.1, forward strand.
ATGTATATATATATATATATATATATATAGTATTTCATTACAGAAAGCAGATGCTAATTACCAAGAGGGCAGTTTAGGTCTCTCTCCTTTATGGAGAACCAAAAAAGGAGTTTGTTTGTGCACAGCGAAACTGATTTTTTTGGTTTTTGCCTACTAAGGGCTTGTAAGTAAGCATTTCACAGTAAGGTCTACACATGTTGCATTTGGCGCATGTGACAAATAAAGTTACATTTTATTTTTTATTTTACTCCTATTTCCATCATCAAACAGTTTATAACTTGGTATCTCAATGACACACAATGCAGCTGATAAGCACAGTGGTCATGACAAAAGACGTGTTATTCTTTGACAAATAGATTTTGTGCAAACATAGGTCAATTTTATCGTTGAGCGTCTCTTCCATGGGAGATTAAGGATTAAAAAACGAACATCAAGGCCCATAACCCATAACGCTCCCTATCACTTAGAACAAGCATCAGAGGCTGAGTAGAATTCAATACTCTAGAATAAGGAAGTCATACAAAGTAGCAGGACATACACACAAGTCATGCGTCCTCCTGCTCCCATCTTAACTTTTCGGTCACATTTTGTCTCGGTGTACGCTTGTCAGTGGAAAGTCTTTCAGGGCACTCTGAGATCTACATCTTATCAGTTAGACCTGCCACCAAATAATGGAGGGAAAAAAGCTCTCTGTTTGAGATTGAGAAAGGCAGGAAAACCGTTTACCCATCAAACGCTCAGGCTTATCAGTAATGCCAGTCTCGAGAGGTCGTCTGCGCTGCACTTGTGTGCTCTGAAGTGCATATGTGTCTGTAACTGCGTCCAAATTGGTACCATATTCTACAGACCCTGGTCAAAAGTAGTGCACTAAATAGCGAATAGGGACACAGTCTCCGGAAGCCTTCAATCCCAGCTTTATGACTTTGTTTATTGATGCATCTTGGATTTTTTTCATTACAACCAGAAGTATCTTGTTTGAAGATATGCCTATCAATTTGGTTTGCTCATAGTGTTTTATGACAATATATCTGTTTTTTGTTTTTTGTTTGTTTGTACGTACGTGTGCGTGTACACATGTGTATGTGTGCACATGTATGAGTGTGTACGTGCATCTGTCTGTCTGTGTCTAGTCTGTTTGTGGGTGCCGGTGCATGCATGCAAGCGTGCATACGTGTGTTTGCCATAAGGTCAGATGGTCTCCATTTTTTTTCTCATGTCACAATACTGTGGTGCAAAGTTTTCTACAATACCTCAGTGTCTTTCCCCATTTCAAACACCAGCCAAACAGCTGCGGAGCTCTCTCTATGCAGCCCTGACAGCCCAGTCATGTTGTGTCTACAGAGTGACAGAAACACAGGCCGTCATTGTGTAACATGCTGCAATTTGAGTTCCTGGTGGCAGTGAGCCTGTCAGTGTTTCCAACTATCAAATCAAATCAAAGTTTATTTGTCACGTGCGCCAAATACAACAGGTGTAGACATTACAGTGAAATGCTTACTTACAGACAACCAACAGTGCAAAAAAGGTATTAGTTGAACAATAGGTAAGTAAAGAAATAAAAACAACAGTAAAAAGACAGTGAAAAATAACAGTAGCGAGGCTATATACAGTAGTGAGGCTATAACAGTAGTGAGGCTACTTACAGGAACCGGTTAGCCGGGCTGATTGAGGTAGTATGTACATGTAGATATGGTTAAAGTGACTATGCATATATGATGAACAGAGAGTAGCAGTAGCGTAAAAGAGGGGTTGGTGGGTGGCAGGACACAATGCAGATAGCACGGTTAGCCAATGTGTGAGGGCACTGGTTGGTCGGACCAACTGAGGTAGTATGTACATGAATGTATAGTTAAAGTGACTATGCATATATGATAAACAGAGAGTAGCAGCAGCGTAAAAGAGGGGTTGGGGGGGGACACACAATGCAAATTATCCGGGTAGCCATTTGATTACCTGTTAAGGAGTCTTATGGCTTGGGGGTAAAAACTGTTTCAGAAGCTTTTTTGTCCTAGACTTGGCACTTCTGTACCGCTTGCCATGCGGTAGTAGAGAGAACAGTCTATGACTGGGGTGGCTGGGATCTTTGACAATTTTTAGGGCCTTCCTCTGACACTGCCTGGTGTAGAGGTCCTGGATGGCAGGCAGCTTAGCCCCAGTGATGTACCGGGCCGTACGCACTACCCTCTGTAGTGCCTTGCGGTCGGAGGCCGAGCAATTGCCATACCAGGCAGTGATGCAACCGGTCAGGATGCTCTCGATGGTGCAGTTGTAGAAACATTTGAGGATCTGAGGATCCATGACAAAAAAATGTCGTTTCCTGAGGGGGAATAGGCTTTATCGTGCCCTCTTCACAACTGTCTTGGTGTGTTTGGACCATGATAGTTTGTTGGTGATGTGGACGCCAAGGAACTAGAAGCTTTCAACCTGCTCCACTACAGCCCCGTCGATGAGAATGGGGGTGTGCTCGGTCCTCCTTTTCCTGTAGTCCACAATCATCTCCTTAGTCTTGGTTACGTTGAGGGATAGGTTGTTATTCTGGCACCACCCGGCCAGGTCTCTGACCTCCTCCCTATAAGCTGTCTCGTGGTTGTCGGTGATCAGGCCTACCACTGTTGTGTCATCTGCAAACTTAATAAGGGTGTTGGAGTCGTGCCTGGCCATAGAGTAGTGGGTGAAAAGGGAGTACAGGGGACTGAGCACGCACCCCTGGGGGGCTCCAGTGTTGAGGATCAGCGTTGCAGATATGTTGTACCTACCCAAACCACCTGGGGACAGCCCGTCAGGAAGTCCAGGATCCAATTGCAGAGGGAGGTGTTTAGTCGCATGATCCTTAGCTTAGTGATGAGGTGTTCCTTTTGTCCAGATGGGAAAGGGCAGTGTGGATTACAATAGAGATTAAGTCATCTGTGGATCTGGTTGGGCGGTATGCAAATTGGAGTGGGTCTAGGGTTTCTGGGATAATGGTGTTGATGTGAGCCATTACCAGCCTTTCAAAGAACTTCATGGCTACCGACGTGAGTGCTACAGGTCTGTAGTCATTTAGGCAGGTTGCTTCGTGTTCTTGGGCACAGGGACTATGGTGGTCTGCTTGAAACATGTTGGTATTACAGACTCAATCAGGGACATGTTGAAAATGTCAGTGAAGACACCTGCCAGTTGGTCAGCACATGCCCTGGTAATCCGTCTGGCCCCGCAGCCTTGTGAATTGTTGATCTGTTTAAAGGTCTTACGTCGGCTATGGAGAGCATGATCACACAGTCTTCCGGAACAGCTGATGCTCTCATGAATGCCTCAGTGTTGCTTGACTCGAAGCGAGCATAGAAGTGATTTAGCTCGTCTGGTAGGCTCGTGTCACTGGGCAGCTCGCGGCTGTGCTTCCCTTTGTAGTCTCTAATAGTTTGCAAGCCCTGCCACAAAGACGAGCGTCAGAGCTGGTGTAGTACGATTCAATCTTAGCCCTGTATTGATGCTTTGCCTGCTTGATGGTTCAACGCAGGGCGTAGCAGGATTTCTTATAAGCTTCCGGCTTAGAGTCCCGCACCTTGAAAGCGGCAGCTCTACCCTTTAGCTCAGTGCGAATGTTGCCTGTAATCCATGGCTTCTGATTGGGGTATGTACGTACAGTCACTGTGGGGACGACGTGTTGAGCTGTAGCCTATGTCACTGTGTTGGTGTTTGTATGCAGTCTATTGCAGACAGAGAGCAGAGTTGCCACTGCCACACTCACATAGTGGGCACGGCAGAGGGAGAGAAGTGGGGAGGTGTGGTACTGTAGTAACCAAGCATACGTAAGGGAAGAACTGAGACTAAATGTTTATGGTTTTGCATTGTGTTTTGATTAAAGGGACGTGTATGTTCTATTGTCTCCTGCTCTTATAGCATATGAATATAGAAGTTGGAATGCAGTGTGTTGGATCAGTTCACAGTGAACAGGCTATGTTATGCAAATGTCATCAGCCTACATTGCAAAGTGCATTGGGAAGGTCAAAAGCTAATGTGGCCAGACTTGTGGACTGGACTTCAACACTAATGCTCATCCTAAACCCTTGGTTATAAGCAAATGTTGAACTCTACGTGAGCCAGTGTAGTAAAGTCAACATCTTTACCTTCTGCAAACACTGAGCACCAGTCCATTTGCAAATGTTTATTACCCATTAACCTTGAATGATAGAAGACCTTTTGGCTGTAACGTACATATCAGCCTCACTGCCTACTTCGTCAACTTGTCACGGCCGTTTAAAGGAGTGGACCAAGGCGCAGCGTTTTGAGCGTACATACTTATTTATTTACCGATGTCGCCAACGAAAACAATAAATATCAAACCGACACGTGACGCCAACGTAGTGCATCCAGGCAACTAACAAGGACAACTACCCACAAAACCAACTTGGAAAATGGCAACCTAAATAGGCTCCCCAATCAGAGACAACGATAAACAGCTGTCTCTGATTGGGAACCCATCCAGGCCACCATCAACCTAATTACCCCTAGACAATACAAAATCCCCATAGATAACAAAAACCATAGACAATACAAAAACTCAACAAACCACCCTTGTCACACCCTGACCTAACCAAATAATAAAGAAACCAAATATAACTAAAGTCAGGGCGTGACACAACTGAGGTTGAACCGTCATTGATAATTTGGTTTAATTTATTACAAGTGAAAGGAGTGAATGTTGCAAGGTGATGCTATGTATGACACACACACACACACACAAATATGAGGGATCTGACGTTGCATATTACACATAATCACATGAATAAGATGTCTTCCGAAGCTTGAAATACACCATATGGGACTCTTTCCTTCTGACTAGAGCATATACAGTCAGAGAGAGTGCATGAAGCTTTATCCATTCTATCAGTTCCAGCCACTGGATGCAGCAACCAATCATATCCAAAGGAGGTCTATGGGGAGATAAGAAGACAGACTGGTTTGGTACGCATTGTTTCTACCGACAGACTGGTGTCTTATGGGAGGGCAGGCAAGGTGAACTAGAGGTAGAAGTACTGCAGGTAACTCTAACACTGTGGCCGATACAGACACATAGTTGGACATTTTTGACTCAGATCAATGCTTGATTATATTGGATGAAAAGAGCAGCACATTACTGCAGCTTTTAATATTCCATCTAGGGGGCAACAGTATTAACAACAACACAACAACAACAATACATAACTAAACTAACATATGGCTTCTTCCAGACACAACCAAGTCTGAAGAATCCAGGAGACACTCTCATAAGACGCTTTATCTCTCTCGCTCACACACACACATTCACAATCACACACACAAAGACTCACACACAAAGACTCACACACAGACTTACAACAAGCTAGTTTAAGATGACAAACAACACATTCGATTGGCTATATTATCAGTGAGAGGGATTTGAGAGAGGAGGGATAATTGCTGTCATTTTAAACACTGGTGGCTGTCCTAAAAATCCCTTTAGGAATATTATAGTTAATCTTATGGGTATTTATGGGAGCTTTCAATACAAACCCACAAGTTGTTCTTAGTGCTAGTGTTGGTCTGAGTAGGAGTGCTGATCTAGGATCAGGTCCCCCGTTCATGCAATCTTATTAGTTATGAAAAACTGATCCCAAATCAGCACTCTTACTCTAAGATGATTCGTATATGCAGCCCCTGTTCTACTGTATGGTGACCTTTTGTTTTGGAAAAAAGCTCTATTCCCTGCAGGGTATTAGGCCCAGAAGAGAAGGGAGATCCCAGCTCTCTCTAGTTACCTGAGATGCAGCTCACTACTGTTGACTGTAACAGACTGTTGTCAACATGTGTTCCTCTCTTAATAAGATTCATCAGGTGAAGATATCTCTAACAACTACAGTTATCAGACGAAGTGTTTCTCCTCTGCTTCCTTGTGCTTGCAGGAGTCTTTTTACAAACCTCAATCGTGACAGTACAGGATATAATTTTCCTGCTGGTTAGCTCCCTTTCTAGACAAGCAAGGTCGTTCCTTTACCCTATTTGTATTTTTCCACCAGTTTTTGATCCTATAAAGTGATCCTATAAAATTTTATCTATAAAATTCCTGTCCATGCTTGCGTGTATGAAGGCTACCTACTGTAGCATTCCGCTCTCCATTCCAGAGCCCAGTTGAAGTGTCATTGTTGTTATACAATAACACAGTGTGCTGTCTTACTATGCGCTGTATATTTCCAGTCCCTGAAGGGTAAAAATGATTCTATGATGACAGGGTCTCTCTGTTAGCTCCAGCATGACCTCACCATGCCTTTTTACGATGCAATTGTTGTTACATTGTTGCTTTTACCACACCAATGCAAACACACTGGGGAATACAGTAATGTGTCACGACTTCCGCCGAAGTCGGGTCCTCTCCTTGTTCGGGCGCCGCTCGGCGCTCGGCGTAGCCGGTCTTCTAGCCATCATCGATCCACTTTTCATTTTCCATGTGTTTTGTCTTGTATTTCCTCACACCTGGTTTGAATTCCCTCAATTACTTGTTGTGTATTTAACCCTCTGTTCCCCCCCATGTCTTTGTGTGAGATTATTTATTGTAAGTGCTTGTGCACATGTTGACTGGAGATGCGACGCTGGACCATTTTGAGGATTTCAAAATGGTCCAGTGCCGCATCTCCTTCTCCCCACACAGCGTTGGCCCACTCCAAGGCTTTCCCAGAGAGGCACGAGACGAGAGCGGACACCTTCTCACGACCTGAAGGAGCCTGGTGGACGGTTGCCAGGTAGAGGTCGAGCTGCAACAGGAAGCCCTGGCTGCGTGCAGCCGTCCCGTCATACTCCCGGGGAAAGGCGAGACAAATCCCACTCGGACCGGGTGAAGGGGGGGTGAACGTCTCTTCCATCTGAGCCAGGGGACGAGGAGAGCCTAGGAGTTCGCCATGGATTTTCGGACTCTGGCCGCCGGCGCGGAATGGAACGACAGGGCCCTGATCGACCACTATCGCTGCAGTTTGCGCGAGGACGTCCGTCGGGAGTTGGCCTGCAGGGACACCACCCTCACCTTCGACCAGCTGGTGGACCTGTCCATTCGGCTGGATAACCTGCTGGCTACCCGCGGACGTCCAGATCGGGTTCTGTTGTTTCCATCCCCCAGCACCACCGCTCCGATGCCCATGGGGCTGGGAGGTGCTGTGCTCAGGGAGACTGGAGGAGGTTCCGTCTCGTGCACCATCTGTGGCCGCAGAGGTCACACTGCCGGTCGGTGCCGGGTTGGTTCCTCTGAGGATCGAGGCAGCAGGCAGGGCACTCTGGCGTCATCCCAGGTGAGCCGGGACCCTTCTCAGCCAGAGCCCTCTGTTGCACACATGTTTTTGTATGTTTCTTTCCCTGAGTTTTCCCCGCATTCCCAGCATAAGGCGCTCGTCGATTCAGGCGCGGCTGGGAATTTTATAGACAGATCGTTCGCCCTTAGTTAAGGGATCCACATTGTTCCCCTGGCTGTGCCCTTCCCCGCTCATGCCTTAGACAGTCGACCATTCGGGTCAGGGTTGATTAGGGAAGCCACCGCTCCTCTGGGTATGGTGACGCAGGGGGGTCACAAGGAGAGAATCAGTTTCTTCCTCATTGACTCTCCTGCATTTCCCGTGGTGCTAGGCCTACCCTGGTTAGTTTGTCATGACCCCACTGTTTCTTGGCTGAGTTTGTATCTGCGTATAAGTATGAGGAAGGAAGAGCCAATAGTTGAATGTGTTGGACAAATATGACAACTGTTTGTGTCTCATGTACCAAGTTACCTGGATGTTATCCTTATGCTGTTGCAAGGTATACTAAATTAATAGAACTTCTTACACTGATCTATGGTCAGTTTAGCATTTCCCGATTAATGGTTAAGTTTGGGATTGGGGGAGGGAAAGCTGTTCTGAGCTGTGTTGATTCTTTATGTTTTTTAGGCTTTTTTTCTTTGTTTGTTTTGTGTGTTTTATGTATTTGTACTATCATTGTAGAGGCCACTGATGTTGGCCTATCATTATTACATCATCTAGAATGTTGGCATATTGATATTGGCTCAAGACCTTGCTTTTCGGAAAAGCTTTCAAGAACCTCTGCTAATTCTGTTCTCATGTCCTCCGGATCTGGTGACACCTGTATACCGCTTTGATTGTTGTCTGTGTTCTATGTTCTGTGTTTTCAATTATTATTATTTTCTTTGTATTTATTTTGCGCCTTGGGTCTGCGAAAAGCTCTTTACAAATGTAATGAATGATTATTATTATTTGCAATTCCAGAACTGTGATGACGTCACAGATATAAATCTATCCTGATTTACCTCTGTGACATGACCATTTAAATTGGCAAGGGATGGTGTAAACATTCCAATGTTACTGCTACCAAAACTATCTACTACTATTTATTACTAAGTATTCAAATCAAATGTTATTTGTCACTTGCTTCGTAAACAACAGGTAGACTAAGAGTGAAATGCTTACTTACGGGGCCCTTCCCAACAATGCAAAGAGATGTTATTTTTAATAATAGAAAAATAATAGCACAAGGAAGAAATACACAATGAGTAACGATAACTTGGTACTGGTACCGAGTCGATGAGCAGGTAGATTGAGGTAGATACAGTATGTACTGTACTGTATAGGTAGGGATAAAGTGACTAGGCAACAGGATAGATAATAAACAGAATACTATTTAGCCTACTCTATTTCTATTTTACTCTACTCTCTTTTTATTACTTGATATTATTTATTTTATTTGTTACTTAGATTTTTTTTGTCGATTTTATTTTGCTTTGTTTGATTAAACTGAGTGGACAAAACATTAAGAATACCTGCTCTTTCCATGACATAAACTGACCGGGTGAATCCAGTTGAAGCTATGATCCCTTATTGATGTCACTTGTTAAATCAACTTCAATCAGCGTAGATAAAGAGGAAGAAACAGGTTAAATAAGGATTTTTAAGGATTGAGACAATTGAGACATGGATTGTGTATGTGTGCCATTCAGAGGGTGACTGGGCAAGGCAAAATATTTAAGTGCCTTTGAACGGGGTATGGTAGTAGGTGTCAGGCGCACCGGGTTGAGTGCGTCAAGAACTGCAACGCTGCTGAGTTTTTAACACTCAACAGTTTCCTGTGTGTATCAAGAATGGTCCACCACCCAAAGGACATCCAGCCAACTTACACAACTGTGGGAAACAATGGAGTCAACAAGAGCCAGCATCCCTGCAGGACACTTTTGAAACCTTGTAGAGTCCATGCCCCAACTAATTGAGGCTGTTCTGAGGGCAATGGGTGTTCCTAATGTTTTGTGCACTCAGTGTTTATCGTTTGTATGGTATTTTGTCTTGACCGTGAAGGGGAGGTCGTGGAGGCAGACAGTCTCTAAAGTCAGTGTCAAGTTTCTGTATTTTACTTTATGTTTTCTATTTACTTTGTGTATTTAGTTTCTAAACTGTTGGTTAAAACTACTCCATTATATTATTAGACCAGGTATTCCCAAACTGGGGTACACCAAATAAAAATGTGATTCACATGTAAAAAACATTTATATTTTCAAATAGTCCATTTGAGGGTTTTTTCTCGCCTGAGTAGCCTTGTTTCTATCAGGTGTTAAGTTAAGACCCAGATGCAGACAACTACGAATTAACAATGTTTTAATAATAGGCAGGGGTCAGTAAACCAGAGGTGGGGCAACGGTACCGGATGGCAGGCAGGCTCAGGGTCAGGGTAGGCAGAGCTCAATAATCTAGAGGTGGCGCAAAGGTACAGGTCGGCAGGCAGGCTCAGGGTCAGTGTCAGGCAGAGTGGTCAGGCAGGTGGGCTCAGAGTCAAGACAGGCAAGGGTCAAAACCAGGACGGCGAGAAAAAAAAGAGACTGGGAAAAGCAGGAGCTGAGACACAAAAACGCTGGATGACTTGACATACAAGACAATCTGGCAACAAACAAACAGAGAACACAGGTATAAATACACAGGGGATAATGGGGAAGATGGGCAACACCTGGAGAGGGGTGGAGACAATCACAAAGACAGGTGAAACAGATCAGGGTGTGACAGTTTCACTGCCAAAAATAAAATTAAACCATCAAGTGTTCAGCGAAATAACAACAAAATGTCAAATACAGGTAGCCTAGTCAAATAATTAACATCCAATCACATTAACCGTTACTCTCTCGTGGGAATTCCATTCCGTTTGCCTAAAAATGTATAAATGGTTAAAAAAAAGTAATGCCAGCGTAATGCTACTACCAGCAGTACTACACCTGCACCCAGGGGCGCCGCTGGGGATTTTGGGCCCCGTGAAAAGATATCACATTGAGCCCCACCACCACAGGCCACACCAACCCTGAGCAATTGCTGTAACCACACACCTCCAGAACCCAATCGACCTATTCAAAGCTTTAAATAACTCTACCTTTGCAGGCTTGCAACTCTCTTGCAGTCCAATATTTACTGACAGTGAGCTGTGGAAATGTAACACTGTGCAGACATGCATGCAACATTCTGCATACAGTGGAATGTGGAAAGACTGATGCCCTCTATAAGAAATGTGCTAAAGGCCATTTTTTACAGTGTAAATGTAATTTTAATGATACAATTCTTGAATAGAAAATGAATGAATAACTTAAAATAAATATAACTTAAATATACATTAACCTCTTCAATTCAAATAAATTAACCTTGTCATCATCTATAGAATGATATAACAAACAAAATAATAAAATAAGCAGCAGATTTTTGAACTAAGTATACATACCAACTAGAAAATAAGCAGCTGTAAAAGTGGAAATGGAAAATGGAAATGGAAATGAAATGGCCTGATGGTGGCGCTAGAGGAAAGGTCAAGTGGTCACCAAATCAATAGGTTCCTTCCACTTGGGGTCATTATTGTGCACAACAAATTTTATTCCAATCCAGCCATTACTTTGAGATATATCTTGTTCTCAGTCTGTTCTCAGTCTTGTTCTCAGCCTGTGGGCATCATGTGTGTAGTGATCCAATATCCATAGCCATGTCATTTAACAGTTATCACTGGCCCTTGCTCAGCCTTACTCACCAAGAGCCCAGCGCTGAGCCTTCTTGCTAGCAAAGTCACTGATCAAGTCTTTGAAGTCCAGCTTTCAAGGTAACTGACTGCAAAGCCTATCCTGGGACATAGTGGACCTCAAATAGTTTAAGCTTACTGAAAGCTCTCTCACCACCAGCAACAGTCACAGGCAGTGTGCAAAAGATATGTAAAGCAATGCACACTTCTCCAAAAATCCTTTCCAGCTACATCTTACAAATTGCATTCAGGAGACCAAGAGGGGACAAGTTAGGGGGGAAAGTGGCAGCATATACAGTGTTCAGGTGTCTAACTTCATTTTGAAACTCAGGTGTAGGATCTCTGGAATACTTCATATAACTGACAATTAACCTATCAGTCTGTGTCATTGTTTTTTGTTTTAATTGTTTACGCATTCGCTATGCGAGGGAAATTGTAAGACAAGCGGAACTACGTGTCTAAGAACTGTTGTAAAGGGGATCATTTAGTGATGGGTCGTTCGCGAATGTCACGACTTCCGCCAAAGTCAGCCCTTCTCCTTGTTCGGGTGGTGTTCGGCGGTCGACGTCCCCGGCTTTCTAGTCACCATCGATCCATTTTTCAGTTTTGTTTTGTTTTGTCTGTATTACACACACCTGGTTTCAAATCCCCTATCATGTTCCCTATTTAACCCTCTGGCATTCATTTCTGTTCTGTCCGTGATTGTTTGTTTCGTTAGTGGTTGTTGTTAGTACGTGTGTGTTTGTTATATTCCCATTGAGGAATTTTTGCTTATTTTTGAGTAAACGCTGTGGTTTCGCTCAACACCTGTGTCCTGCGCTTGACTCCGCTACTTCTCTGCACACAACCCTGACAGCGAACGAGTCGGCTCTGAGAGCCAAGCCAACTCACTCACAGTCACACACTTAGCAGCTGAGGAGAGAGAGGAAGGACAGCTGTGAAAACAACAACTGGAAAATGAGTCGGAAGCACAGTTGCATTTGGATGCATTTTAATAATGTTGACAATGTTAGAGCACAGTGTACAATTTGCCAAAATAAATTCTCATATAAAGTCGGTTCTACACACAACCTACACCGGCATATGTGAACTGTGCACCCAACTGTGAAGCTAGCTGTAGCGGAGCTTTGAGAAACTAGCGGGCCTGCTAGTGATAGTGGTGGAGCCAGCACCTCCACACGTGGTGATGTATCCACTCAGTCAAGTAGGCCTACTCCGCGACCCACAGCAACGCAGTCTTCTATGGACCAGTTTATGCCAAAGTCTGTCTGTAGCAAAACAAGGACAAATTGATATTGCATTGGCTAAGATGATTGCCACCAATTTCCAGCCATTTTCCATCGTGGAGGACAGAGGTTTTAGAAATTATAGCAATAGTCTAAATCCAATGTACACAATTCCAAACAGGAAAACCCTTTCAAAATCACTCATTCCACAACTGTACAAGAGCACACAGGCTTCAGTGTTTGAAAGAGTCCAAAAAGCTACTGCAGTTTGCCTTACCACTGACTGCTGGACATCAAGAGTAACCACTTCTTACAGTTCAGCGACAGACACACCTCAGAGAACTTGGCAGAGGAACTGTTGAGAGTGGCAGAGAATGGCAAGTAGATGGAAAAGTGGTCTGTTGTGTTAGCAACAATGCAGCTAACATAACTAAAGCCATGAAAATGTTAAAATGGACCCATCATCCATGTCTTGCCCACACAATCAACCTGATTGTAAGAGACGCTCTGAAGGTGAAGCCCACTGTGGACAAAGTGAAAGCAGCTGTGGAATATTTCCACTGGAGCACAGTAAATGCTGAAAAACTAAAGTCTATACAACACCAGATGGGGATGACTGAGCTGAGGCCTAAACAAGAATGCACTACAAGGTGGAATTCAACATTTTATATGTTGAAGTGGTTTCTTGAGTCAAAGGATGCCCTCATCTTTACCCTGGCCATTGTCAATGCACCTGTTGATGCTCTGACCCAAGAGGAATGTGAGGTGGTGGAGGAGGTGTGCAGAGTCCTGGAACCCTTTGAGCAGGTCACTGTGGAGATCAGCGGAGAGAGGTACAGTAAGTAGTTATTACTACATCACTATTTAATTTTGTGTTTAAAGTGTTTCATTTTAAATTTTGCAGGGAAGTGGGGCTATACACAAAATAACTAAACAATTTTAAATAGTGAAATACATGCATTTAATTCTGTAATTGGTTACATTTTTACAATACATGCCTTTTCTTTTGTCAGCCTTCAACAAAAACTTGGAAAATGTACAATTTTATGACCAACACTGAACAATTTGGGTTGCTCGAGTAAAATAGGTAGCCACAGCTGTGGTTTCAAAATCATGATCACCATCTGCAGTGGACATATTTACATGGCAAACAGGATCAGGAAAGCAACCATCAAGCAGAACAGACCCATGGCTTCAGACAGGGCAAATCACAGGATAGCATAGGAGAAAAGCTGCTGCTTTAGGGAAGGGTTCCAGTCTATTTAATCCACTCTTATAAATATATAAGAGCAGCAGATGAGAATGTAGTATACAGAGGCTCTCTGCATGTTTACTTTTTGCCAAAAACAAGAAAAGAAAAAGAAACTGTTATTTTTATTAGTACATTGTAAATCAAATGTTATATTAATAATGAAAGGTTAATAATTTAATATTTAAAAACATGTACCTAATGTTCTAATATTTTTTTAGGGCCCCTGTCAGTCACAGGCTGTCACGCCCTGGCCTTAGTTATCTTTGTTTTCTTTATTATTTTAATTAGGTCAGGGTGTGACATGGGGGAAGTATGTGTTTTGTATTGTCTAGGTTTTTTTTGTATGTTTATGGGGCAGTGTTTAGTCTAGGTGTATGTATGTCTATGGTTGCCTAGATTGGTTCTCAATTAGAGACAGCTGTCTATCGTTGTCTCTGACTGGGAGCCATATTTAGGCAACCATAGTCATTAGGTAGTTTGTGGGTGATTGTCTATGTCTATGTTGCATGTTAGCACTTAGTTTGTATAGCTTCACGTTCGTCGGTTTATTGTTTTGATTAGTTTGTATAGTGTTCGTTTCGTTTTCGTCTTCGTCTGATAATAAAGAAGATGTATTCATTTCACGCTGCGCCTTGGTCCTCTTCTCTTCCACGTTACGACGATCGTGACACAGGCCCTTAGAATCGGTCTAACTTTTCCCCCCCATATGGCGCCCCTGTCTGCACCTGTCGACGACACAAGTTGTTCTGCTTCCACGAGCACATCCAATGCTAGCATCAGTAATTCTACATGTGTTGTTAGCCAAACTTGCATGGACACTGACCGTTGTGAATTTGATGCAGCCGAAGAGCTACTGCCCCCTTACCCGGGAAAGCTCCAAACAACAGACAGGGATGATCGAAGAGGCGCAAATATGATGAGAACTATTGATTTGGGGTTCACTTCTATTGGGAGTAGTGCCTTTCCTCAGCCACAGTGTGTTATATGTGCAAAGGTACAAAATCTCACAACTCGATGAAACCTTCACTCTTGCGCAGACATTTAGAAACAAAACATGCCAATTTGAAAATAAGGCACGGGAGTTTTTTGAGCAAGAATTAAGACTTTCGAGTAGTAAGACATGTATAAAAGCAACAGATACCATTAATAAGAAGGGTCTAGAAGCATCATATATGGTGAGCTACCGAGTGGCTAGGAAGGCAAGCCCCATACTATTGTGGAGGACTTCATTCTTTCTGCTACCACGGATATGGCTGGGACAATACTGGTGGAAAAGGCCAAAAAAAACTATACAGACAATGCCTCCATCAAACAACACTGTTTCACAACGCATCAGTGACATGGCAGGAGATGTTTTGAAACAGTTACTGCTTCGCGTACAAGCCAGTGAATTATATGCATTACATGCTGACCACACCACTCACGTCCTGTGCGCAAGCATCGCAAAATAAATTTACACATACATGTTATTCAATCACTGCTCACACATGCCAACGAGCGTCTGCGTTGCCAAGCGCAAAAATAGAAGTCAGTTCTATTTGTGACTCTGAACGCGGTGCATGTTCTGCCTCTCCCATCTCCTCATTGGTTTATAGAAGCAGATACCGATGTGCCATCTCCTCATTGGTTATACCGACATGGGTAATTGAAAGATTAACTGAGGTCGGGTCGGTCGTGGTAATACACGTTATTATGAAAGTTAGATGCCAATCCCCATAGAAAGTCCAAAGACGAAAAAGCCTGGAAGGAGAAGAGATGACTAGAAACAATTCGGTTGACCGTTTTATGTGTGGATTAATTGTCGGAGTACAGGACCTTGTGCATTTCAGGTAAAATAACAACTCAACGTTTATATCCCAGGACAAATTAGCAAGCAACTGCAAGCTAGCTAGCTAAATTGCCATAAATGTTTAATGGTTCAGAGTGTGTTTTGGTATTTCAACCTGTGTGTCGTGATCGCATTTGGTGTGAGGGGACAAAATCAAGTTGCGCACGATGGCGCACGTGCGAGTTCGGTTTGGGCATGGTGTCACAGCTGGATGAGTCAACAGACTTGGCGGGCCTGGCACAGCTCCTGGTATATGTCCGTTACGTTTGTGGGGGTCAATTAAGGAAGACATCTTCTTCTGCAAACCACTGGAAACCAGGACAACAGGAGAGGATATTTTTAAAGTACTGGACAGCTTTGTGACATCAAATGGACTTTGGTGGTCAAGATGTGTTGGTATCTCTACTGATGGTGCAAAAGCCATGACAGGGAGACATGTTGGAGTGGTAAAGCGCGTGCAAGCAGTTGCTCCCGATGCCACTTGGGTACACTGCAGCATCCACCGAGAGGCTCTTGCTGCCAAGGGAATGCCTGACAGCTTGAAAGACGTTTTGGACACTACAGTGAAAATGGTTAACTTTGTTAAAGCAAGGCCTTTGAACTATTGTGTATTTTCTGCACTATGCAATGATATGGGCAGCGACCATGTAACACTTTTACAACATACAGAACTGCACTAGTCATCAAGGGGAAAAGTATTGACACGACGAGCTTAAAGTTTTCTTTGCTGAACCATCATTTTCACTTGTCTGATCACTTGCATGATGACGAGTTTCTCACATGACTGGCCTAGCTGGGTGATGTGTTTTCTCGCCTGAATGATCTGAATCTAGGATTACAGGGACTCTGCGCAACTATATTCAATGTGCGGGACAAAATTGAGGCTATGATTAAGAAGTTGGAGCTCTTCTCTGTCTGCATTAACAAGGACAACACACAGGTCTTTCCATCATTGTATGATTATTTGTGTGCAAATGAACTCAAGCTTACAGACAATGTCAAACGTGATATAGCGAAGCGCCTGAGTGAGTTGGGTGCGCAATAACGCAGGTACTTTCCTGAAATGGATGACACAAACAACTGGATTCGTTATCCCTTTCATGCCCTGCCTCTAGTCCACTTACCAATATCTGAACAAGGGAGTCTCATCAAAATTACAACAAGCGGTTCTGAGAAAATGTAATTTAATCAGAAGCCACAGACAGATTTCTGAATTGGGCTGCACTCAGAGTATCCTACCTTGGCAAATCACACTGTTAAGATACTGATGCCCTTTGCAACCACGTACCTATGTGAGAGTGGATTCTCGGCCCTCACAGCATGAAAACTAAATACAGGCACAGACTGTGTGTGGAAAGTGATTTAAGACTGAGACTCTCTCCAATACAACCCAACATTGCAGAGTTATGTGCATCCTTTCAAGCACACCCTTCTCATTAACCTGTGGTGAGTTATTCACAATTTTCAATGAATAAATAAGGTTTTATATGTAAGATGGTTAAATAAAGTGTCACGCCCTGACCTTAGAGATCCTTTTAATTCTCTATTTGGTTAGGTCAGGGTGTGACTAGGGTGGGCAATCTATGTTTTCTATTTCTTTGTTGGCAGGGTATGGTTCCCAATCAGAGGCAGCTGTCTATCGTTGTCTCTGATTGGGGATCATACTTAGGCAGCCTTTTTTCACCTGTAGTTTGTGGGATCTTGTTTTTGGTACTGTGCTGTTTAGCCCTACTAGACGTTACATTTCGTATTTGTTGTTTTTTCGGTGTTCATTTAATAAATTAAAATGTACGCCTACCACGCTGCACCTTGGTCCGATCCTTCCATCGACGAACGTAACATAAAGAGCTCAATTATTGATTATTATTATATTTGTAACGGGCTTCCTCCTTCTCCTCATCCGAAGAGGAGTAGCAAGGATTTGACCAAAGTGCAGCGGGTTGTGAATACATAATGATTTATTAGACAAACGACGAAACACGAAAACAAACACTTGGAAGGATTTACAAAATAACAAAACAAGTAGACTGACCTGAACGTAAGAACTTACATGTAACACGAAGAACGCACGAACAGGGAAAAATAGACTACACAAAAACCGAACGAACAAACATACCGAAACAGTCCCGTGTGGCGCAACATACACAGACACGGAAGACAACCACCCACAACAAACAATGTGAAACAACCTACCTTAATATGACTCTCAATCAGAGGAAACGCCAAACACCTGCCTCTAATTGAGAGCCATACCAGGCAACCCATTAACCCAACACAGAAACACATAACATAGACTACCCACCCAAACTCACGCCCTGACCGTCAAACACATACAAAACAACAGAAACAGGTCAGGAACGTGACAATATTATTATTTGTGCCCTGGTCCTGTAAGAGCTCTTTGTCACTTCCCACGAGCCGGGTTATGACAAAAACTCACACTCATTTTTATGTTTAATAAATGTATTTCATAGTGTGTGTGGCAGGCTTACAATGATGGTAAAAAACAACATTTGAGAGTGCGCTGACACTGGTGCTAGAGGGGGTACGCAGCTGGAGGTTGAATGTTTGAAGGGGTACGAGACTATAAAAAGTTTGGGAACCACTGTATTAGACTAATGGTGGCATGTTCCTCATCATGGAAGCATGTTGGTATCAGACCTGGGTTAAAATAGGCCTAATATTTGAAATCTTTCAAAAAGTGTTTACTTCAGCCTGATGGGTGGAGTTCGCGCTTCTGTGACTATTTAATTCGTTCCAATGGGCCAGGCAAGCTTAATCAAGCACAGATTTGAACCCAGGTCAGATCGTTACATAGAATTAGAATGTTTAATTCTATGGGTTCTTTTCTTTTTAATTATATATTCTATCCCACTACAATCAACCCATAGAATTAGAATAGTTCCTTATATGTGTTCTATTCATTACAATTTTATATTATATCCCACTACAACTATCAACCCATAGAATTAGAAGGGTTCATACTGTAGGGCGGCAGGTAGCCTAGCGGTTAAGTGTTGGGACAGTAACTGAAAGCTCGCTGGTTTGAATCCCCGAGCCAGCTAGGTGAAAAATTGGTCGATGTGCCCTTGAGCAGGGCACTCAACCCTAGTAACTCTGGATAAGAGTGTCTTCTAAATGGCAAAAATGTATGGGTTCTATTCATTCTTATTCTATGGGTTCTATTCATTCTTATTCTATGGGTTGTTAGATGTAGAGGTGTCATTTGATAGAAAGAAGGTGGAGGAGGACAGGAGGGAGATTGAGAAGAGGGAGATGCAGGTGGAGAGGAGGGAGAAGACTGTGGGAAGAAAAGAGAAGATTATAAGGAGAGGGATCAGATCGTTCTGAAAAGCGAATGACTGATGGAAGAGAGGATGGCTGTCAGGGAGGAGAATGAGAATGTTCAGACCTAGGTGGGAGAGGAGGTGGAGAAGGTGAGAGTGCGGCTAGCAAAAGAGAAGGAGATGACAGAGGGAAGGAGAAGCAGGCTGAGGGCCGGAGTCCATGTTGAGGAGACGGAGAGAAGAGGACGCTCTTGCAAAACTCCTGGACATAAAGAGAGGAGAGATAGAGAAGCTGATCAAAGACAAGGAGTGGATGAGGGAGGAGTTGGAGAGGAGGAAGGAGGACTAAGAGGCGTTGGTGAAAGAAAGACAGAGACTGGTGAGTAGGATGGTCGAGAATTAAAGAGAAATAAAACTGTACAGTGACAGTCGCTACGTAGCATTAAGGTCAGGAGTAGGACATTTTATAGCCCTAACCCAACACATAATCAATCAATTCTAACTGTAACCCCTCACCTTTGACCCCAGTATTAACCGTAACCCCCATATGTCCTGTTTTTATTTTGTTGCAGCCCTCGATGGGTTGTTCTACCCACTTCCTCTTCACCCTTAGGCCCCCAAGGGGACCCACCTCCAGCAGGTGTAAAACCAACAGCCAACTACCTCTCTTCTCTCCTCACCTCTCCTCTCCTCTCCTATGCCCATCTCTTCTCCCCTCTCCAAAAATAAACATTTGTATTTACATAGAAAATGTTGTTTGTGATTGCTTTTTAAATAAATAGGTGGTCTAGATAGATCTACTGTATGTTCTAGTTCGATGTCTACTAAGTTGGTCTAGATTCTAGAACTTGAGATAGCAAGCTAACAAGCTTGTGTGTGCAAAGCGGCACCAGAATTAAAAACACATATTACCTTTTTGTAAATATATTTTTTTTATATATATTTCAGAAAACATCCTGGATAAAAACTAAAAGAGCACATTTTCCATAAGCTGTAGGTAGAACTGTGGTCTAAATGGATAGTTCAGAGCTTCTGCACTTGTCTATAACCTATAGGAAACAATATATGGTCTATACTTGACTGGAGGTTTCTCACTTTCGGGTGACACAAATTGCGATATGGGGGAGGGGAATTGGCAAGTATATGCACATTTAATAGTGTAGTATTTACTACAGGTAAAACGTGTAGTGTTTTTGTGGACAATACTTCGTATTTACTACAGTGTTCATTTTTGCAGATAATACTGTAATATTTACTATAGTATTCTACAGTATACTACAGTTTACTATATAATTATATAGGAAGTACTGTAATATTCTATAGTAAACTGTAGCATTATGTCATGACGTTGGATTGGGGTAGGTTTATGACAGTCATAAATACCTCTTTCCCCCTTTTTCTCTCTCCCTACTATAACTGATGTGACATAAGAAAACCCATTGGTTAACATAGAGATTCTGAGAACATCAGAAGGTGGGGGGGAATGAACTATATTCTGGTAATCCGACCAACTGAACATATGCGGTGGTACTTAAGGTATATCATGTCAGTTCGGTTGCCCTCTTGACATATTCTCATCAATGATAGAATGACATAAACTCTACTGTGGAAAGTCTAAACCTCAGAGGTATCGGATTCACATGGAATTGTTGTTTAATTCAAATGTTTGAATATGAAATTATTTGTGAAGAGATTAAATTTAATTTTAGCTTCCAAATGAGAGATTTGTGTTTTCATAAGCTTGGCTTCTGCTCAACCAGGGGCCCGCCCCTGTGAAGAGACATGGGTTATAAACTTTTCAGACACACCCCTCTCCCTCCACTATAAAAGCCATTGACAAAAATATAACTTCCTGTTCCGGGATGCTAGGATGACGATCCGGTGTCAGAATGGTTCAGATAATAACTACAGAACTAAGCCAACAGCAGCATGGACTTTGATTGTGAATGGTATGAACTTTGAACTCGTATTCACTACAGAAGTGATATCTCCTAGCCGTTGAGTTAGCAACAGCTGCTACAAACGCAGGTTAGGAAGGACAGTCCGAGTATCCCGTCTACTACACACAACGTTACTCCAACGTATCCAGTAAGGCACCAGAGACATTCTTCAAAGGACAGAGGACTCGGGTTGGAGACACGGCCCATCTACCACCAACCTACTGAAGCGCAGCTCAGAGTAAATATTTATTGCATTTTCCTTTTTTAAATGGGCGGTAATTTAGAATGCATAAGATACTGTATTTACGATAACACAGCTTTGCCTATGTTCCAGTCTCCCGCTCTTTCACTAAAACCCATCCCCCCCTTTCCTTTGTGTAACAAGCTGTCACGTCTATTCCGCCTGCTAGGGACGTTTTCTTTATGACGGCACTTTGTAATCAAGTTATGATTTAATTGTGTATGTGTGTTTCTGTGTGATTAGTTAGGTATTTAGTAAATAAATAATTAAACCCAATTTTGTATTGCTGATTCAACTTGTTAGCCAGGATTCTTGCAGATAACAAAGGATTTACCACTTTCAGATGAGACTGAATAAAATGACGATTAATGTGACTGCTATTTAGTAAAATATTACTAAATCTTTAAGAGTTTATTCGGAAGATAACAGCTCTATAAATATTATTTCGTGGTGTCCCTCTCTATTTAATGAATATTTACATGATTAGTTCAATCAGGTAATATTAATTACGGAGAAATTATTTTATAGAATAGCATGTCATAGCAATTAATCTGGCATAGTCAAAGACACGACAATTATATAGTAAACTGTAGTATTCTTTAGTAAACTGTACTATTCTATAGTAAACTGTAAATCAAATCAAATGTTATTGGTCACATACACATGGTTAGCAGATGTTATTGTGAGTGTAGCGAAAGGCTTGTGCTTCTAGTTCCAACAGTGCAGCAATATCTAACATGTAATCTAACAATTCCACAACAACTACCTAATACACACAAATCTAAGTAAAGGAATGGAATAAGAATATATACATACATATGAGATGAGTGATGCAAGATATGTAAACACTATTAAAGTGGCATTATTAAAGTGACTAGTGATCCATTTATTAAAGTGGCCAATGATTTCAAGTCTGTATGTAGGCAGCAGCCTCTCTCTGTGTTAGTGATGGCTGTTTAACAGTCTGATGGCCTTGAGATAGAAGCTGTTTCTCAGTCTCTCTGTCCAAGCTTTGATGCACCTGTACTGACCTCGCCTTCTGGATGGCAGCATTGTGAACAGGCAGTGGCTCGGGTGGTTGTTGTCCTTGATTATCTTTTTGGCCTTCCTGTGACATCGGGTGCTGTAGGTGTCCTGGAGGGCAGGTAGTTTGCCCCCGGTGATGTGTTGTGCAGACCGCACCACCCTCTGGAGAACCTTGCGGTTGTGGATGGTGCAGTTGCCGTACCAGGCGGTGATACAGCCTGGCAGGACGCTCTCATCTGTAAAAGTTTGTGAGGGTTTTAGGTGACAAGCCAAATTTCTTCAGCCTCCAGTAGTATTTTATATTAAACTGTAGTGTTCTATAGTAAACTGTAGTATTTTTTATGTGGGGAAAAAGTAGGTGCAGACACATATTGCTCCTATGATACTTGTGGCTAGGGGAAGAGGTGTATTACTGTGTGTGTGTGTGTGTGTGTGTGTGTGTGTGTGTGTGTGTGTGTGTGTGTGTGTGTGTGTGTGTGTGTGTGTGTGTGTGTGTGAGCCTGTGTGTGAGCCTGTGTGTGAGCCTGTGTGTGAGCCTGTGTGTGAGCCTGTGTGTGAGCCTGTGTGTGAGCCTGTGTGTGAGCCTGTGTGTGAGCCTGTGTCTGAGCCTGAGCCAGGCCCCTTAGTGTGCCATGTGTCAAGTGAAAAGTAATCTGAGGCCCGGAAACAGCTGTTCTCATTTGGGTATTTTGACAGTAGGTCATTAGCAAACATGTCTTGGGTTTTCCTCTGAAAATTGAGAAGGCAGTGAGGCACTCCACCAGTCTCTCTCCACACCCCAGCATCTCATCCCCACCCTCCCCACCACAGCCCATGAGTAAATAATACACACCCCATTACTCAAAGCTTTCAGGTTTTACTGTATCAAGGGTTTACAGAGAGAGTGGAGTTCAGTCTGCTATCTAAAACCTTGCCATTTGATATTAGGCTACATTTAGCTGGTGCTGTGTGCTGGTACTCTTTGCTGTCTGTATCAATGTAATCTTACAGTGGAAAGCAGACCGTATTTCATTTGATTGGCATGTCTTCAAACTGTACATGTGGAAAGAACAGTTACGGCTGTTTTCCAGCTGTCTGTCAAACGGGTCTCCACCCCTTTAATCATACCATTGGTCAATATGCACATGGGGTGTTTTACTCATTGGTCGTTTTTTGTCAACACAAAGCATTCCCCACCTCTCCTTTGCCCTGTATGTGTGTTGTTGAACTGGGTGAGGTTCTACTTGCGAAGCGGAGAAGTAAATAATTTAAATGTCTCAAATATATTTCTTGCTAGCCAACTAGCTTCCTATGACGGAAGTTAAACTAGTGAGAACTCGAGACCCCCTAGCTACTCAAGCGGCGGCTCGTGCGTAAATGGGCAGTATGCGTTTGTAGTTTGACATTAGCTAGCTATATTAGCGTTGGTCATTCATTCAGTCGCTAGCGGTGGGATGGTTTTCTTTTGTGTCAGCTATATATTGCTAGCTACTCTGTTTGCTATGGCTAGCTAGCTTCTGCATTTGACAGCAGTGACCGCTCGAGATACATCATGCGATTCCGCAAGGATACGATCGTCACCTGTTTTCTAGCTATCAAGACAAGATACTCGCTTGTCCAAGGGAAGTAGCAACGTTTAATTTAAAACCATAGTTGGTATTAGGGAATAAGGCGGACACTGTTCTTGAGAATTGGCTACTGTAAGCCGTCATTGGCTATCCTCGGCAAAACCGGTTTGGTAGCTAACTAGCTGGCTAAAGTGATTGCTAGCATAGCTACATTTGGATGCATACGGAAAATGGCATCAACAAAGGCAAAGGTTGGGATAATTAATGAAAGCAACTCCATTCGTGAGAGTACCAAGACCTGCGCGAGCAGTTCCATGTTATTGGCCGGAGCAGCATCGTTAACGTTGAACAACAGGACATACTCACTCGATGACCTGGACACCATTGCCACAGTTGGTAAGTTTAGGCAGCAAGCCAGTATGTTGCAGTACACACACTGGTGAAACTGGTCTGTCTATCACAGAGCTTCTCACACTATCCTGCCTATCAACTAGGCTATATAGGGCATAGGCTACTACTACTGGTACATGTTTGGCTCGTGCACAACAGCACAAGCAATGAAAGCCAAGGCGACTATGTGATCAGCCATTTCATGGGATCATGACATGGTGATGTGCTGAACATGAAACATCATTCAAGTCTTGAGTCAGAAGATAACTGTCATGACTCTGTTCGGTCTGCTACTTAATCTGTCAGCTGGATGGGGACAAGGACGTTCTCCATTTCAGTCAAGCCCACCCATAGGTTTAAAGTCCACTCTGTGCCCAATCATTGAGGAATTCGTCATCCCACACAGTTGCTCGGATGGTCAACATTTTCTTGACATGACATTAGGGGAAATATCTGTGTACATCTCAGGGATCAAGCAGGAGAAATGGCCGCATTGCATACATGAAATAACCAGCTTGAGAAGTGAAAGCTTAATGGAGGAAACGTTTACTTCCCTCATTATCAGACGTTTTGCAACATTGAAACCCTTGCGACTAGTTGAGAGAGGATGAGTATATATTATTTGTTTAAAAAATAAATAAAAAAAAGGAAATGGCTATATTAGTAAGGTGAGGTGTCAGATGTTCCTGTTATTGTTATTGTGAGCAGTGCCCTGTGAATGTCAAAGGAATGTCAAAGTTTGTGTTTGGCTCTACTCACTCTTGTATGGGCATGTAAAGTCCTTTCACTGCGTGGGTAATGTGTCAGCAGGCTCAGCTGTTGAACAGTGTTTTTTTTTCACATGGGTGGGGTCCTCTGTGGTGAGTCTAATGCCAGAAGCCAATAATGTTAAACAACATGCACTACTTCAAGACTGAACACAGGCTACTGATCACGAAAACCACTTCATATTTTACAGCGGTCTCATATTTTATTCATGACAAGGAGGACACTTAGCTAATAGAGAATTCCCATCATTCTAAGCCCACGCGATCAGGGCAAAGATTAAGCTTATGGACCGAAGATAAAATCATCCAATTTGCAAAACCTTTTGGTAGATGATGATGAGAGGGATTTACTTCTTATGACAAATCAGTTACATGTCTTGAGGACGGCTTTTGTCTAATGGTCATTGAAATAATGAGGCCCCGTGCTCTCACGTGACATTCGAAGCTTACAGGCATTACAGGCATTTTGGCCATCTTTCATGCATAGGAAACATTTTTTGGTGATGAGGCAAAAATGGTGGGGCCTAAGCCTACATCAAGATACGTGGCCACTGGCCAAGTGCATTGAGTAGCATCAACAAGCTAGGGTCTTATCAGTCCATGTCTGGCCTTGTTCCATCAAATATGTAGTGCCAGTCAAATCAACTCAAAACACAGGCCTATCTATTTCTGCTCCCACAAAATTAGAACAAGAAGCATTCTGTATTCTATTCAAATGCATGAAAGCTAGCATCCAGCGAACCAAGAATCTGACAAAATAGCACACCTTGAGTGTCGCAGTGAAAACAGGTGTCACTGTTTCTCACTCTAATTGATTCAGTTCAGTTGTGGAGCAGAAATAGGTCAGTCATTTCCCCTTCACTTTTCCAAGTTAGCTAGACCTCTGGTTTGTTTCCATGCAAAATACCTCACATTGGTGTTGAGAGAAACATCCATTTTGTGCCATTTGTTATCATATAGCCTAGCTGTTTTTATTTTTTGGGGAAACACTATTCAGTATTCAGTACATCATGCAAGTATTCAGCGCAGTATTTGGTGCATATCCCGTTGCTTCAGGCATTGCTGTATTGGAGAGAAAAGGACAAACTAGGCTTGACCCACTTGCAGGGGAAAACCTATGTCACATTGCCAAATTAAATCACTGGACATTTCTGGTGGTAATCACTCAATATGGAGAAAATAGTATATACAGTTGAAGTCAGAAGTTTGCATACAGTTAAGTGCCTTTAAACAGCTTGGTAAATTTCAGAAAATTATGTCATGGCTTTAGAAGCTTCTGATGGTCTAATTGACATCATTTGAGTATATTGGAGGTCTACCTGTAGATGTATTTCAAGGCCTACCTTCAAACTCAGTGCCTCTTTGCTTGACATCATGGGAAAATCAAAAGAAATCAGCCAAGACCTCAGAAAAAAAATTGTAGACCTCCACAAGTCTGGTTCATCCTTGGGAGCAGTTTCCAAACGCCTGAAGGTACCACGTTCATCTGTACAAACAATAGTACGCAAGTATAAACACCATGGGACCACACAGCCGTCATACCGCTCAGGAAGGGTTCTGTCTCCTAGAGATGAACGAACTTTGGTGTGAAATGCAAATCAATCCCAGAACAACAGCAAAGGACCTTGTGAAGATGCTGGAGGAACGGGTACAAAAGTCAATATCAATATCCACAGTAAAATGAGTCCTATATCGACATAACCTGAAAGGCCGCTCAGCAAGGAAGACACCACTGCTCCAAAACCGCCATTAAAAAAGCCAGACTACGGTTTGCAACTGCACATGGGGACAAAGATTGTACTATTTGAAATGTCTGATGAAACAAAAATAGAACTGTTTGGCCATAATGACCATCGTTATATTTGGAGTAAAAAGGGGGTGGCTTGCAAGCTGAAGAACACCATCCCAACCGTGAAGCACAGGGTTGGCCGCATCATGTTGTGGGGGTGCTTTGTTGCAGGAGGGACTGGTACACTTCACAAAATAGATGGCATCATGACTAAGGAAAATTATGTCGATATATTGAAGCAACATCTCAAGACATCAGACAGGAAGTTAAAGCTTGGTTTCAAATGGGTCTTCCAAGTGGACAATAACCCCAAGCATACTTCCAAAGTTGTGGGGAAATGGCTTAAGGATAACAAAGTCAAGGTATTGGAGTGGCCATCACAAAGCCCTGACCTCAATTCCATAGAACATTTGTGGGCAGAACTGAAAAACTGTGTGTGAGCAAGGAGGCCTACAAACCTGACTCAGTTACACCAGCTCTGTCAGGAGGAATGGGCCAAAATTCAACCAACGTATTGTGGGAAGGCTACCTGAAACGTTTGACCCAAGTTAAACAATTTTAAAGGCAATGCTACCGAATGCTAATTGACTGTATGTAAACTTCTGACCCACTGGGAATGTGATGAAAGAAATGAAAGCTGAAAGAAATTATTCTCTCTACTATTATTCTGACATTTCAATCTTAAAATAAAGTGGTGATCCTAACTGACCCAAGACAGGGAATTTTTACTAGGAGTAAATGTCAGGAATTGTGAAAAACTGAGTTTAAATGTATTTGGCTAAGGTGTATGTAAACTTCCGACATCAACTGTACATGCACACATCTAAAAATGCAACAGAAGCTACAAAATCAGCAGAAGGAAAATGTCAGTTTGCTGCGTCCACAAGAAGATTGGGCTACTTGAGGGAGCAACAAACGGTGATTGGAAAAGGACATTACCATATGTCTTTACTGTGCCGACAGGTACTAGTCCTAACCTCCCTAGACGGTTGGCTTCTGCAGCAGATTCCTTCTGAATACAAACAAAATATTGATTGAGCTGTTGCCTAAAGACTTCACACATGTCATTATTAGCTCACTTCTATTGAGCAAGGTGCTCACTATGTTTGCCAAAATATTTTCTCTTGCTGTTTTTCGTGCTTTAGTAGTGTATGCCTAAAGCCTGCTTGTTGGGAATCTCGAAATAAGTAGTACCAGGCCCACTAGGAGAGGACAAACATCCGTAGAATATCCATCTGATTGTGCTGACTTTACAAGAACATATCTGCCTTGAGGCGCAATATTACACCAGCAATGTTTTCAGGTATGGTAGTGCAGTTGCGCTCAGAGTTAAACCTGACAGTTATCTAACCTCTGTCTTATGATATGATGAAGAAGACAAAGAAAGGGTTTGGGCTTTGTTTGCTTGCTCCTATTAGATTACCATGGAGAACAGGGAAGGACAAAGAATCCTTGTATGAGGTAAGCCCAAACGTTCTAGAAGCCAACATTCCATGACTTTATCGGGGATTGTGAGTCCATCTCTCTGTTTTCTCTGTTTGTCTACACCCTCTCTCCTTACTCACAGTGAAATATGACTAGACATGGGGTGTTATTTTGTACTCCTCTTGACCTGGGAATGGGAATAGAGAAACAATCTGAATTGTTGACCGGAATAATGAGCTCAGACTTGTGAAAGAGTGAGAAGACAACTCAAGGAATCTTGGACGGTTCTTCCAGGTTCAACCTCTTTAATTGGTGGAAGACATGTCGGGCATAATTGAATGTCAAAAATAAATATGTCATTCTGATTTCATGAAATTACTTGATCCAGAGATCTATTCCTGATTATCAAATCAAATGTTATTTGTTACATATGCCGAATACAAGAGGTGTAGACCTTACAGTGAATGCTTACTTACAAGCCCTTAACCAACAATGCAGTATTAAGAAAAATAAGTGTGAAGTAAAAAATAATGGTGGTTGATGTGTTGCAAAAATAATCTGAATTAAATGTTGCTCTATGCCCTTTGGGGAGGGGGGGGGGGGGTGAGAGAGAACTTAACGCCTTGTCTAATGACTGTTCCTCTCTCTCCTTGCTTCAGGCACAGGGACCTTTGGCAGGGTGTTCCTGGTGAAAGACAAGAAGAGCAGGGCGTTCTACGCTCTGAAGGCTATGAAGATCCCCGACGTGATCCGGCTGAAGCAGGAGCAGCACGTCCACAACGAGAAGGAAGTCCTGACTGAAGTCAACCACCCCTTCCTCATCAGACTGTGAGTGTCTGATCACCTCAACGACACATAACGTAACCAAACATAGCCTAACATGGCTGTCATAACATAAAGAGAAGGAAGTCCTGACCGAAGTCAACCACCCCTTCCTCATCAGACTGTTATTGTCTGATCACCTCAACACCACCGCCATCGTCAGCTACAGATCTGTTGGAAGTGGATTTAATATACAGTGGGGAGAAGAAGTATTTGATACACTGCCGATTTTGCAGGTTTTCCTACTTACAAAGCATGTAGAGGTCTGTAATTTTTTATCATAGGTTCACTTCAACTGTGAGAGACGGAATCTAAAACAAAAATCCAGAAAATCACATTGTATGATTTTTAAGTAATTAATTTGCATTTTTTTGTCTGACATAAGTATTTGATACATCAGAGAAGCAGAACTTAAAATTTAGTACAGAAACCTTTGTTTGCAATTACAGAGATCATACGTTTCCTGTAGTTCTTGACCAGGTTTGCACACACTGCAACAGGGATTTTGGCCCACTCCTCCATACAGACCTTCTCCAGATGCTTCAGGTTTCGGGGCTGTCGCTGGGCAATACGGACTTTCATCTCCAAAGATTTTCTATTGGGTTCAGGTCTGGAGACTGGCTAGGCCACTCCAGGACCTTGAGATGCTTCTTATGGATACACTCCTTAATTGCTCTGGCTGTGTGCTTCGGGTTGTTGTCATGCTGGAAGACACAGCCACGACCCATCGTCAATGCTCTTACTGAGGGAAGGAGGTTGTTGGCCAAGATCTCGCGATACATGGCCCCATCCATCCTCCCCTCAATACGGTGCAGTCGTCCTGTCCCCTTTGCAGAAAAGCATCCCCAAAGAATGATGTTTCCACCTCCATGCTTCACGGTTGGGATGGTGTTCTTGGGGTTGTACTCATCCTTCTTCTTCCTCCAATCACGGCGAGTGGAGTTTAGACCAAAAAGCTTTATTTTTGTCTCATCAGACCACATGACCTTCTCCCATTCCTCCTGTGGATCATCCAGATGGTCATTGGCAAACTTCAGACGGGCCTGGACATGCGTTGGCTTGAGCAGGGGGACCTTGCGTGCGCTGCAGGATAATAATCCAAGACGGCGTAGTGTGTTACTAATGGTTTTCTTTGAGACTGTGGTCCCAGCTCTCTTCAGGTCATTGACCAGGTCCTGCCGTGTAGTTCTGGGCTGATCCCTCACCTTCCTCATGATCATCGATGCCCCACGAGGTGAGATCTTGCATGGAGCCCCAGACCGAGGGTGATTGACCGTCATCTTGAACTTCTTCCATTTTCTAATAATTGCGCCAACAGTTGTTGCCTTCTCACCAAGCTGCTTGCCTATTGTCCTGTAGCCCATCCCAGCCTTGTGCAGGTCTACAATTTTATCCCTGATGTCCTTACACAGCTCTCTGGTCTTGGCCATTGTGGAGAGGTTGGAGTCTGTTTGATTGAGTGTGTGTGTGGACAGGTGTCTTTTATACAGGTAATGAGTTCAAACAGGTGCAGTTAATACAGGTAATGAGTGGAGAACAGGAGAGCTTCTTAAAGAAAAACTAACAGGTCTGTGAGAGCCGGAATTCTTACTGGTTGGTAGGATATCAAATACTTATGTCATGCAATAAAATGAAAATTAATTACTTAAAAATCATACAATGTGATTTTCTGGATTTTTGTTTTAGATTCCGTCTCTCACAGTTGAAGTGTACCTATGATAAAAATTACAGACCTCTACATGCTTTGTAAGTAGGAAAACCTGCAAAATCGGCAGTGTATCAAATACTTCTTCTCCCCACTGTATAAATAATATATGCCATTAAGCAGAAGTCTTTATCCAATGTGACCTCCCCTACAGTGAGTGTATACGTTTCTAGAATATGTATGTGACTAGGGGTGGTGAATCCCATGACCTTGGTGTTGTCAGCACCGCGCTCCTGCCCACTAAGCCACACAGGGCCACTTTCCACTTGTCCTCTACAACTGTTTTGACAAGGCCCATGCCACATACTGTAAGCTGAGCAAACACTGACCAGACTACCGTGTGGTCTCACTCTCTACATCCAACCACTGTTACCTGACCAATATTTGTGTTTGACTAGAGTCACCTTGTTCAAATGTACCGGTGTGTATATTTCCTGTTTATACCTTCCAGGTTCTGGACCCACCATGACGATCGTTTACTATACATGCTGATGGACTACGTCCCAGGCGGCGAGCTGTTCAGTTACCTCCGTAGCCGCGGCCGCTTCAGCAACACCACGGGCCTCTTCTACTCCACGGAGATCGTGTGTGCCATCGAGTACCTCCACTCCAAAGAGATCGTCTACCGAGACCTGAAGCCGGAGAATATACTGCTGGACAGCGAGGGACACATCCGCCTCACGGACTTCGGCTTCGCTAAGAAGCTCTCGGACAGGTATGATGCAAATGCCGTGGAGTACAACTTTATTGTCCGTCGAGAAACGGAAATGTGTCTTTGGACTGTGTTATTATATTTCCTACTTCCCTGAGACCACACACACCCTAGAGACTGGAAGCAGCACAAGGTCAGCCGCAGAGCAGCGTCCCGTATGAGCTGTTCGTCCCCACAGGTATCATCCCATCTGGGAGCAGGTGTACTGCACAGCTAGGACATCCTTAATTGTTAGACATTATGCCCCCTAACAAGTCATTACCAGGATATTATTAGACTGCCATGTTAATTGCGGGAGTGAATGCTGTTTGTTTTTCTCCTCTCATTGTGAGACTATAACTCGTTTAGGACTTGTAGCCATACAGACATATTTGCCTGATTGGTACAGTAGGGATATAGATGTCCTTCCTGAAGTTGTCATTTTACACATCCATATAATATTCACAGAGTGTATGGAGGGGAAACCTCGCTCTATCTAAGATGGAATCCAAAAACATGAGAAAAAATGCGAAGATGAGATGGAAATTGCCGTTATTTTGTTTTTATATTAGCGTTACAAGCAGCTAGTCCTCTTCAGTAACCTCCGTAGGATTGGAAAGCTGCAGCACTCCGGTTAAAACAGTTTTTGTATCTGCACTGCAGTAGTGTAGTGTTTTGCAGGGAGCCTCGCTGAACACAAACCTGACCCACTGACATGTAAACAAAATGGACTAAGATTACATTTTCTATGGCCGGGAGAGTAAAACAGATTTGCAGTAGATGTGTCTCTGATGTGCAACTTGTGACCCACTTAAAGAAGTGGAAGGCAAAAGGAATTGCCTCGAATGCGGCGAGGGTGTGAAGAACAAACGAATGAGGGAAGTTGGCTGCCTTGCCACTGGTGGTGTTCCTCGTCTGTGTGCGCGTGCTTGCGTGTGCGCGTGATCAGTTTGGAAGGTGAAACGATACCCCACTGTTGATGCTTCCACAGTGCCACCTAATGGCAGAATGGACCCGCTTTAGGTTCTAGGATGTGCTCGGAGGTTACCAGTTTATTTGACTAGCTTTGCCAGTCGTAGAGCAGCACTCTGTCCAGAGAGTACTCTGAGTCTGAGGTAGATCAGATAAAGGTTGCATGCCACAAAAAAATGTACAATGCAAGCTGCATTTTCCGCACTGCGACCAGTGTCGTTCACATCAAAATCTATACTAATGGTACAAATGTACGAACGAAATCAGGGACCTCGAGCCTGCTCCTTAAACAGAGTTACCATTTGCATACAAATTAACCATCACCACGGCAACTGACCAAGAGTTATTTTCCAAAGGGCTGTTTTTATTTTTTTTATTTTTCAGAACATAAAAAAAATCAGATGAAAATGATAGTTTGTTGTGTCATATTCTGCTCCCCACTTCAGATACCCTCCCTGCTGGCCTGAGAATAGTGATCCAGGGTTTTATATGTCCTCCAAGCAGTGTTAATCAGCTGTACTATTGAACCAAAGACATTGATCTACCAATAACACAACCAGAACCAATACTTCCAGCAAACTAAAGCTCCGTCACTGTTGGATCCATATACCACCCGATAGTACTGTGTGATCAGGCTACACACGCTGTATTAGTTATACCACGTCAGTGTACATACTACTGTGAGATCAGCCTGCATAGGCTACACTACTACTGACTGAAGGACCAGTCGACTGACAGCTGACACTATTGTGAGAGCAACCTACATACAGGACACATTACTTGACAAGACTGGGGTTGTCTTTCCCTGTATGTAACAGAAGTCTCCTCTTCTAGGGTAAACTCATCGGAATGTGCAGGGTGTGCTGCGTACCGGGTGACCCTTGGGGAAACCTAGGCTTGGATTGATCATCAGTCAGCTGTTATTGGCTACACATCCAAAATGAACGTTGTACGTGCGCGCCTGTTCCTGTGTTCTGTTGCAGTAACGTAACATCTCAAATGTAAATGGTTCAAAGCTAATATTGTTTCTCTTTGTAATGTCTCTTTCTCCTTCGGTCTCTCTCCATCGCTCCGTTCAGGACGTGGACTCTGTGTGGAACCCCAGAGTACCTGGCCCCAGAGGTCATCCAGAGCAAAGGTCATGGCCGGGCGGTGGACTGGTGGGCCCTGGGGATCCTCGTCTTTGAGATGCTGGCTGGGTGAGTAGTAGTGTCCTGTCCTCTGACTGAATGGGAAGGACCGGTGTTGAGCTGAACACTAGTGTCATGAGTCCTGACTGGGCAGGGTTTTAACTGAATACTGTAATGTCTCCTGACAGGGCAGGTTTGAACACCAGGGGGCCCCAGTCCACCAGAGGACAAGATGACTGTGTGGTAGTAGCAGGGGTTGGGGGCAATTTCATTTATATTCAGAAAGTAAACTAACATTCCAATTCTCCTCATTGATTTCTTTATAAAAAAATATTGGAATCGGAATTCCAGTTTACTTCCTGAATTGAAATAGAATTGATCCCTTGCTAGTGTAGTAGTATGTATGAATAATGGCTATCCTCTATGGACAGTGGGCTCTTGTCTATGAACATTGGGTAGTATCCAGCAGAATGTCTGTGGCAAGTCAATGGAGAGACAAGTGTGCTGTATTTCAGAGAGTTGACCTTATGATGTTACGTCACTCTGTAGTGGGCTTAATTCCAAGACCAGTCTGCCTTGTGTTTCTGTGATGACAGAGGTGGACGGTCTTAAGGATGAAAGGAAGGTTACAGATTGAAGAAAGGTCAAAGGTAACTTATTCTGACACATTCCCACCTGTGTGTGATCTGTGGAGACCAAGGTTTCATAAACTCTGGTGGCTTTAAGCTATGCTCTCTCGTCTGAGAACCCCACTCGGTCACTCATTCAGTCAAGGCCTACAGAAGCACTGCTGAAGTAGGATTTCTATAGACAGGCCGTAGTTGTACCATAGCTTAACGACGCCGGGCCTGTGTCCCTATGTAGTGCACTACTTTTGAACAGGATTCTGAACAGGATTCACTACTTTTGAACGTGACGCCGGGTTGTTTAGCTAGGGTACATCTGCGGCCTGATGTCTATAGAAATTCTATTTCAGCAGTGCTTCTGTAGAGTACACTGGCCTTGAATGAATGAATGAATGAATGAATGAATGACTCATTGACTGAGTGGATGTCTGCTAGCAACATATAGTATCACTCACGTGGCCGGCTGCTCATCCGCTCCTCTTTGAGACGAGGGAACCAAGTTAAATGATTTGTTCTATATAGCCCAGCCTACACATGAGTTAAGTGCTTGCTTTTTGCTTATAATCCACATGCATTTCTGCAGGCGTCACATAGGCTACATATACTAGGCTAAATATATAGGGTGTAGCCTATGTATGCACTCACTGAACTGTGAGTCGATAAAAGTGTCTGCCAAGTGCCATATTATTAAGCAATAAAGCACGAGGAGGTGTGGTATATGGCCAATATACCACGGCTAAGGGCTGTTCTTGGCAAGACACAACGTGGAGTGCCTGGATACAGCCCTTAGCCGTGGTATATTGGCCATATATCACGAACCCCTGAGGTGCCTTATTGCTATTATAAACTGGTTACCAACGTAATTAGAAGAGTAAAAATAAACGTTTTGTCATACCCGTGGTATACAGTCTGATATACCACGGCTGTCAGCCAATCAGCATTCAGGGCTTGAACCACCCAGTTTATAATGTTACATAGACAATGCGTTGGCTCATACAATCCATGGAAGCAAGAGAGAAGGGCTCTGATAGTGTTATGTTCAGTAGACTATCATAGAGGTTCCCAATCAGAGGTACTTGAAAAGATTCATGAGACCATAGGCCTACTGGTAAAATACTCATGAGGGGGTAAATCAGGGGTACTCCAGGCAGAGCAAAATTCAGTTGGTGGTACAGTAACCGAAATAAGGTTGGGATCCACTGCCTATCATGTGAATTAGCCGCCCCTAGAGGGCACTAGTTATTATAACGTCAGGACAGTACACAGGATGGTTTTGGGTGTGTATTGTTTGTTTTGCTATGGAAATGTAGCATAGCCCTTATCCCCAGAATGGATAAAAATGTTGTGAAATCAGAGATTTGACTTCATATCTATGCCTTTTGAATAAAATGAACATTGATAGGCCTAGTACTTAGCAGCTAGACGTTTAAAACAATCACTCTGCTTTTCTTCACTACATGGCTGAACAGTTGGGAAAATAACATCTGTAACATGAATTCGATTTATTTTCATTTTTTTATTTGATTATTTATTTTTAGTGTTTACCATATTGATTAAATCTGTATGAATATAGAAACGTGAGCGGTAGTGAAGTTGTCAGCGATTCAAAAGTCTTTCTGTACGTGCCTCCTCACATCACCCTAGTATATTCATGTGCCAGTGGAGAATTCAGTGGCCTTGGGCTTCTAGTGAGGAAAAATTTGACCTTCTCCTTAGCATCCGTCACACGGGTCTTTGAAGTGTGCGCACACACTCAGCGCTCCAGGAGACACAAGATCCCTTCAGAACAACACGCCCTAAAGGTTGCCTGCCGCGTAACTGTTTTGTCAAAGGTCCTGTAGCTTCCGTAGTGAAAGAATGTAGAGGGGGGCTACTGAAAGTTACGTGGTGTGGTAGGTTTACACACTCCGACATCCATCCGCCCCAGGGTCCTGACTTCTGGGAATAACCATGACGAGGTCACCTGTGCACTGAGCTCCACACACACTCAGTCCAGCCCAGTCCGCCTGTATCTTGCACACACACACTGACACACACACACTAACACACACTGACATACACAGACAGTCCAGTAGGCTTGTATCATCCTGTATCTAATCCTGCCTGGTGGGGGAGCCTGCTCGCCTTAATGAAAACCGCCCTGTCTTTATGTGTGTGTGTGTGTGTGTGTGTGTGTGTGTGTGTGTGTGTGTGTGTGTGTGTGTGTGTGTGTGTGTGTGTGTGTGTGTGTGTGTGTGTGTGTGTGTGTGTGTGTGTGTGTGTGGTCCTCCCTCCCACTCACATCTTCTCTGGTCAATGTAGCCTATTCCAGTTCCAAGCTAACCAGAAACAGTTTTAATTTCTGTTTCTCTGCAATATGTGGAAGATTAGTATTCTTGTCGATTCTTACTGTAGCTGTGCTAGTTTAAATCTACTCCTAAACACCTAGGCCTACTCCCGCATACAGACGATCCTAACTCCTACTGCTAAACATGTTAGAAGTTCCCTGTTTTGATTGATCCTGTCTTCACCATTTCCTCCATCCGTTCCTCTCCCCATCCTCCTCCCTGTGGAATCTTGGCGACACCTCAGGTGTTACGTAAACCGTAGGTTACTGTTACATAAGAGGAGCCGAGTCTCTAGTCTCTCACTGTTCTTCACCGGGGACCTAGACTAATCTACCGGCAGGCTGGTGGGGGTACCTGGGGGAGCGGGGTGGTAAACTGCACTTGGCCTCCCTCTTTACCATCCAGTAAGAGGAGGACCCATCAGGAAAGCGGCTCTCTGTTGATTCATCCTTTGGCTCCCCTCGTATTCTAACGCCCTGACTCTTCCTCTTTTTTCCCCCCTCCCTTCTGCTCTGACATTCACTGTAGAGACCTGTCCCTGCTAAAGACATTACATTCCCCTTGGAAACCAGCTTTTCTCAAGGACTTTATTCTGATCTCAGGCCATGACCAAAAATCATTACCGGGCATTATTTCTCCCTTCCTTATCCTGTCCCTCTTAGTCGTTTCAGTTTATTGACAGGTTTTGACTGATGCGTGCCGTCTTCCACTGATGCAGTTCTCCTTTTGATAGTTGTCTTATCTGGCTTTCGTCTGACCGTCTGACTTGAATGAACCTATTGCACAATTCTCTGACCTTTTACACACACACAAAAAAAAAAGAATATTGGTCTGTGTTACACATCTAACAGCTTCCAGGCCCCAATTCCACAGTCAGAGGTTTCTGTCTCCATTTTGACTGGCTCAGCTCGGCAGCCCCTGTGACAAACTGGTGTGATTATCCGGCTGTCTGCTGCATGTGTAATGCATTTAGCTAGGCTGGCCTGGCCCATTATGTAAAGCAGCCTGCATGGTTAATGGTTTGTCCAGGCTGGAGCAGTGCTGGGAAGCGTTCACCATTAAACCATCAGAGTCACCAGAATGCAGCTGATCGGTCTGAGAAGCTACAGCTCTGTACTACACAGAGACGCGTAGGCGAGTGTGTTCACACGCATACGTGTGTTTCCATCCATCAAAAATCTGCATAAAAATATGTGCGTTTTCCCACCACAGATATGTTTCCATCAAAAATGATTTGTTGCGCATAAAAAGCTGTGCTTTTATCAAAAAAACTTTTGCGGTTAAATTCCCAGGTACCAAAAAATAAATACTAGTAAATGGGTTTCTGGCGCATTTTCAACTCTTGATGGTTATGTCACAAAAAAAAAATATATATATATAGCAAATGTGCCCACTCTGGTCTTGGCACCTGCCCCCTAGTCAACAGCTCTCAGATACAGTGTGGGTAGGCTACCTTCATGTATGAGATTATTACGGACTGAAAAGCCAGATGATTAGTCAAACAGCAGCCATGCATTGATCATCATGTCACCATCAAGCTCATCAGCGTGCACTTTCACCACCCCTGTGATGTTCATCACAACTTATTTCATCTGTAACCTAATAAACTGCATGCTTTCCCATGTCGTAGTGGGAGGACATTTGACATCATTTAGCAGATGATCCAGAGCGACTTACAGTAGTGAGTGCCTACATTTTCATACTGGACCTCCGTGGGAATCAAACCCACAACCCTGGCATTACAAGCACCATGCCCTTCCAGCTTGGCTACGCAGGACCACACAAAATATAATTGTGTGACACTAAGTTTACTTCAGTATAATGGTTGTCAATATTTGCGTGTGAAAGGCATTTCCACTGCCATTTCTCGCATAATCAATTTTACAGAGACAAAAAGATCCCCATCCTATTTTTCTTGGCGGACATTTGGAAAGTTTACCGACCAACTTGCTGTTTCCATCAAGCCTGTCGTGACATTTTTAATCCGACGTGCTTGACTCGCATAAATAGGTTGGATGGAAACCTGGTTTATGATTCTATTTTTACACGGTGATTTCATTTTATTAGTGTTTGCCAATAGGAACAAGCATTTTGAAGGAGTTTACAAGTAATCACCGGTTGAGGAGAGATGACTGTTTTTCTGACATGTTCTTTTATTTTTCCCTCCAGGTACCCACCGTTTTTTGATGACAATCCCTTTGGTATTTATCAGAAGATCCTCGCCGGGAAGCTGGAATTCCCGCGGCATCTGGATTTCTATGTAAAGTAGGTCGTACACACACCCAGGCACACACCCAAGCACAGGGGATTGTGGGTGAAATAATGGAGGGAAAGTCCCCAAAGTCTACCACTACCTCGGCACAAACGTATTCCATTATGATACATAATATACGATAAGCCATCTTATAAAATTTCGACTTGTGAGGAGAATGTATGGATGTTGCTTTTCACATTACATTTCAATCCGATTTTTAGATTTAGGTCTTGGCGTGCAGGAAACCAAATGTTCCTGAGATAAGTCCTCCAGACTGTTATTGGAAACACAACCACCACACTCTCTACCCATAACAAACATAGTGTGTTTTGGAAATGCATTACCAATACTCATGATTAGGACCTGACAATTGGAATTTGGCAGGGCTGTGTTGTGAATACCTTTTAGTTGTGTATGTGCATCTGGGAATGTACCAAATCCAATATTTAACCTATCTATCCAGTGCGTGCGTGTGTGTGACCACCACATGTGTGGATGAACGTGTGTGCCTGCCTGCGCACACAGACAACGTGTGTGTGTGTGTGTGTGTGTGTGTGTGTGACTGCGTCACACAGCGCAACCATCCTCCCAAACGGTAGGGTCAATCAGCCTCCCGTGCAGAAGATGAAGAGCTAGCTACGCTGAATGTCGGATGCGGGCCCTCACTAATGACACACTCTGCTGAGTTGCAACTCGTCCTTTAAACCCATCACAACCATCACACTGCTCCTCAGAAAAGCTGGAGGCTGGAGTAATGTTAGGAGATTACCGGCTTTAGAAGGAGAGGAGGACCTGGGCTGCACTCAATCAGCCCTGACACACTGGCCCAGCCGGATACCTGGGAGAGGCCACACACATACAGTGTTACCTAACGCACGCGCACACACAGTCCCGCTGCTACCAAACACGTGTACACACACACACACACACACACTCACACTCACACAGTCCTACTGCTACAAAACACACTAACAATAGAGCCCCAAACACTTAAGCAGTCTATCTTTTGGCCACCAAACATACAGAAGGGTTTTCTTTTTTTAAATATTCCCTCGAGCTATATCACTTTGACCCATTCCCATCCATCAGAACTGAAGGCTAGAACCTGAACCCGAGTTGTCTGTCTCTGGCTCTGTCTGTGTTTGTCTGTCCATTGCAGTAACTCTTTTCTATCTCAGAGAAGATAAGACGTGTTACAGTAGTACTGAACAGGTGTAAGACCAACTTGTTGTAAAGTGTTATATGCCATTCAAATAGGGGGT
Source organism: Salvelinus fontinalis (assembly GCF_029448725.1). Taxonomy (NCBI): domain Eukaryota; kingdom Metazoa; phylum Chordata; class Actinopteri; order Salmoniformes; family Salmonidae; genus Salvelinus; species Salvelinus fontinalis. The sequence continues at coordinate 15,240,420 of NC_074705.1, forward strand.
GGCAGGTAGACTAGTGGTTAGAGTGTTGGGCCAGTAACCGAAAGGTTGCTGACAAGGTAAAAATCTGTCGTTCTGCCCCTGAACAAGGCGGTTAACCCACTGCTCCCCGGTAGGCTGTTATTGTAAATAAGAATTTGTTCTTAACTGCCTTGCCTAGTTAAATATATATATATATATATATATTTTATAAATATGGCATTCAGAATATCCTGTATTTGTTTAGGTCACTGTGCAGCATAGCAGCATAAAAAAGTATTGGTGTTTATTTTTTTTCAGGGCGCCTTAGTCCAAACGGAAAGAAAGAAACAAAACTTAAACAACTAAACAACCAGATATAATCTACGAAGAAAAAATCATGGGCCTTTGTCATGGCATTGATTTTGTTATAATGTTTGAGTCACTCCGATAGCATGAAAAACAAGGCAAAATGTGTAGATTTCCACAAAAATGTTGGTTGGTGACTTCACCATTGGCCACGCCACTGCCATTCCCACCACCTAAGCCCCATTTTAAACCAGAACCAAACTCTGCTGTGTGCTATATTTCCATAGAAATGTACAGTGACATTGTTTATCGCTTACATATTGCGTAAGATAGAACTGTCTCAGATTGGGCAATCAATTGGAGTTAAGGAAAGTTGTATTTCCCCTCGACGTGTCATAAGTCAGGCTACATGACCATATTTTTATTTAACCAGGGGGGGAAAACATGTGTTAGAAATGATGTTAGAAATGTCTTTTGTGAGGGAGACTTAGCAAGAGGTCAGCAGGAAGTAGCCAGTGTGTACATACCATTACAATGGTCAGTGACCTTTTCTTTGACCAGAGCTTTAAACTCAGACACTGTCCTCCAGTTATAAAGTCTTTTGTAGTTCGTTCCAGGACCAAGGATTATTATAGGAGTAGGATTGTTATTATATAGAATTATTTATTTTTCTTCTGGGGGGGGGGGGTGTTCCCCATTTCAGTCCTTGCCGTAGGGACTGTAAAAGAGAGCCACTGAATGAGAGCGGAGGCTGTAGGATTGTGAAGTTGTTACTTGGGAGGGTTTAAGACACTAAAATGCAGACTATCAATATTCGGCTGGTATATTTACGTCTGCGCTGGCAGCTCGTTGGTTGTGAGATACGGCAGCTTTATTGAAAGCTGACTCTGTCAACGCCGGCCGCATATCATCGGAAAACTTACACTGTCATTTTTAAAGGCATTGTGAATCATCCCAAATTCATCCCTAAAGTATCCCTACGTCAGCATCTTCATAGTTGTGAAAACGTTAACTTTAAAACCTGTCACTTTCACTCAATTAAAAGAGGGAAAGAGCGAGAGAGGATGTTTCTATCTGGATGAACCTCACACATACACACACACACACACACACACACACACACACAGGATGTACCTCTCTGTTACCCCATGGCACCTTTATGAGTCTGTCAGTTTATCGGTTGTTCCAATAGCCAAGCTCATCTATCTTGTCAGCTTTTGGACGGAGACGGACCTCTTGACTTCTGACTGAAACTGCAGACGATCTGCTGTCTGAACACACACGCACACACACACACACACACACACACACACACACACACACTGTCACAATGAGACAGTCACAATGAGTTCACACTAACAATCTGTCTCCCTGACTGTCTTTCTATTGTTTTCCAGAGATCTCATCAAGAAGTTCCTCGTCATTGACCGAGCCAGGAGGTTAGGCAATATGAAGGTGAGTTTCAAGATCCAATAATTATTTAGATTTAGAAAGGTTTATTGTCCCAAGCTATACTAAAACATTACACAAGAACAGATACACAGTACTAATTAAACCAATTTTAAAGTATTTTGTTGACTCGGGCAGGTTGTGGAGTGAGTCTTCTGCAGTTTGACGTCACTGTCTCAACACTGAGACAGGAAAGGGCCTAGGGAGTGACTGAATGTCTGCATTTGGTTCCAATTAGTTGGATACGTAGAGGAAGTTGTTGTAGAGGTAGTTTGCACCCTTAAAGGCGTGGGAGGGTGCAGCAGGGGTTTAGGGTGGATCACAGAGAAACATATTTCCCCTGCACTGTCAGTTTAGTAGTTAATCACATGGTGTACTGGTTCATAGTCCTGCCATTTCAACAAGACTGGGCATTCTATGCAAATATCAATTCTATCTTGCTGAAAAGATGCTCCCTCTTGGTAGCCAGGATGTCCACTGTAGTAGTAGGAGTGAAGCCAGTATGCACAAGCCATCTGCACAGGAAATGTATAGGACGCAACAGAGAAGCTGTGTTTGCACAGCGAGAACTTGAGTCTCCTTCCACAATGAACACGGGTCTCTTGGTAACACCATATTCCCTTTTAAAGTGCACTACCTTTGAACAGGGCCCAGGGGGGCTCTGGTCGAAAGTAGTGCACTATGTAGGGAATAGGGTTCCGTTTGGGACGCAGTTTCACTCAGTAGAGTGATCTGTAATTCCTCTTGAATAAATGAATTTTCTTTTTACACCACTGTGATGAATTGGCTCTCTGTCATAACAGGAGGGATTTCAATTTTAAACTGCACAATGCTGCCCATTTCTACTAGACACTGAGCGGTCCAAAGTAGGCGCCATGCACATCTTAACTCTCATGGCGGATTGATTATTCCTTGTTTGCTTGCCTCCATCGTGTACAGTTTGTATGTATGCCTCAGGAACACTGCAGGCCTGGCTTTTACTCAGCCACCAAAGATGGAAAGAGAAAAAAAAGTGTTTATCTGTTTTAGACTTCTAGTCCTTGTAGTCTACCGCAATTTTATGATTCATTCATTGGAATCATGTATTTATCTGGCACTGACGTTCAATCGAAGGATGAGTTCTGAGTGTTTTGAATTACACTGTTCAAAGGCATAAGAGTCAATGTGGGAGTATATGATGTCTCTTTTCAATGAAACAACTGTTGGTAAGCAAATAAACATAAATCACCACACGGTCTGTTATTAACTTGTGCCTCAAAGGGTTTTCTGAGGAAAATGTGCTAGTTAGCTGACTAGCTAGCTGACTCAAGGAGTGTTCTAGCCACACACTCCCAGTATACAGGGAGAATCACCACAGACACCGCAAAGAGTTGCGAAAGAATGAAGCGTTTTGCGCTAATTGTCATTATTTCAAACCCTTTATTCCAGACGAGAAGAACGTTATTTATCTTGATTCCAGATTGTGTTGAATAGAGCGTCCGCGGACGGCTCTGATGCACAATGTCTTCTCTTGCAGAACGGCGCAGACGATGTGAAAAAGCACAGATGGTTCAAGTCTATAGACTGGGATGGTGTACCTCTGAGAAAACTGAAGGTCTGTCACGTTGGCTATATTACACACATCAATAGGAACACATGTAAACGTACACTTTATTTTCAGTTTATACTGTTGTCATTAAACTCACCATTTAGAGTTGATGTACTTTAAAAAATAATAATAATAATTAAAACTGCTTTTTTAGCTCTTTGATGTATTCAGCGTTACATTATTTTTGTTCCCGCAGCCACCCATAGTTCCCAAGGTGTCCCACGAAGGTGACACGTCTAACTTTGACGCCTACCCCGAGGACGAGTGGAAGAAAGATGCACCTGTGCCTGCAAAGGACTTAGAAATCTTCAAGAACTTCTAGAAAGGCGGAAGTAACGACAGAAATACTTCGAAAACATTTAGGTCATGTAGAGAGAGACTCGAGAACTTTTAGACCTTGGAGAAGGTGAGTCAAACTTCTAGATGTTGAAAAAATCTAGACTTCTGGATCTTGCGGAATAACAGAAAGACTGGTAAATCATCTGAGATGTCACCATTGTATGGTCAGCAAGAGAACTTCCAAGTCCCAGAACTGTATCTTGCTTGAAGACATTCAAGTGTTCCACATTGGGTGGAAGAGCAGGACAGAATTGACCTAAAATTAACTAAAAGCGCCATCATATCGCCACAATATTTATCTAGCGTTCATTTCCTTTTGTTTGAAAAAACTGAAAAACCTCAGTCCTCAGTTTCTTTGTTTCTCTGAGCCTTCTCCTGTTATGCAAAAAATAAATTGATGGTTCTCTTTGAACCAAAGGGCATTGTTACTGAAATGAATATGTTTCAAATGCAATAATCAGGAATTTTCTATTTTGTTGGAACAAAAAGGTTCCAGTTTTCTTTGTTGGAACTTGTAGGACTCAACCAACCGAGCAAAGCTTATGATCCAAAAATGATCACGCGTACAGTAGACTCAGTAATGAGCTGTACATTAAATGGAATTTAGATATGTGGTTACTACATCCTTACTTAGTAGATTGTACTGGATATTTGTCAATGAAAAAGTATGAAACTTGTACAGGAACGTACGACAATATCATGCCAAGCAAGCTTTGTAATATCATTTTATTGACTGGCCGCTAGTCAAATAGGCTGTTAAACTTGTCATTTTTGAGCTGTAAGTACTTGGCTATCTATCGGCCAGACATCCTTGCATGTGTGCGTCAAGGCCAGACCAGAAAGCACTTGTAAAAGGTGCCTTAACTTCAGGAGCTTGGATGTGACATACTGTATGTCGTCGTCTTTTCTCCTGACAAGCTAGTGGTACTTGTTCAACTTTTATTTATAGAACACACACTGTTTATACTTGAGCTGTGCTGTTGAAAACGTTGACTGTTAATAATAATATACGTGGAATAATTGTTGTGTGGAAGAAGTGTAGCTTGCTACTATATGTGGAATCTGGTTCCTCCCGTCTTTTTCTTCCAGTCAACTTCGTCCTATTTTGCTGTTCACACAGTAACAGAAAATGACCCTGTGTATTGACTGGTATGTCTATCTTTGTCTCTAGGTCTCTTTCACGTACTTTAAAGAACTGTAGAATACAGATCTCCAGCTGGTTTCATGTGTATAGCCAAGCAGGAAGTAGTCTCAGCAAGATGCTTGGCCATCTGCTTCAGGCAGCCAATAAACTCTTGTCTTCTCTCCACCAATCATATCACTGGCTAGTAGAAAGCACATCATGACTCGACACATCATGAGACGATCACAAACTGTCTCTCGAAAAACGTACTTAGTAGCATTAAGTAATTTGTGTCCCTTTAGTCAACTTAAATTATTTGATTGCTTGTTTGTCATGATTTATGTAATTTTCTTAACCAATCATGGAACAAAACTCAGTGTGAGTTTATTCGGTACGTTTCTATTGCTTTTTTTACGTTTTTTTTTTTTTTTCTTTTTTTGTGAAGTGTGTTTCTACAAGCCTCAACCTTTTGCCTTTTCTTTAAGATGTTTATGTATTAGCGAAAAGAAAACAAATATGAAAGAAAAAATACTGTACTTTTAGGTCAATATAAGCATATGTTTTATACCCAATACCATTTTACCAATGCCTTTTGTCAGTGTATAGATTTTTTTACATTATTATTTAACAGCCTACCTTACAAACTTTGTATGGCCTTTTCATATTGTTAATGTTGAAGTACTGTATTTAACTTCTTCAGATACTGTTTAAAAGATCCACACAACCAGGATTAAAAACACCTCCTATCCACTGACTCAACAACTGATTCTCTTTCCTCTCAGAAGTGTGGTTATAATATATTGTAATGTATTAATAGTGTTAACAATTTGGTAATTGCTATACTTTGCTTTCTGATAGGCTAGGTGGAATTGTCTCCATATTGCTTACATCTATGTAATCGTTTCAGATATACCAGAGTACTTGGGGTGGTCGGAGCCAGGGTTAGATTTGTAATTCAGTGTAGGATGTGATTTTCCATTTCCACATTGGTTTTGTATGTAATGTAGACAATATGTAAGTGATGTGACTGACTGTTGTCTGGTTGGCCAAATGCTATTACAGTATCAAAACCTTTAATCTTCTCTATGATACAATAGTTCTTAGTCTTAGCTGGCCTTAGACATGTTAGCTACCACTATTTCAAGTCATCAGACAAATGAACTTTCAGAGTGTTTTCGTCGGTTGGTCATTTGTCCACAAGTTCACCGGACTAGTCTGTATCTACCCAACATTGTAATTGAGTTGTGTGTGTGTGTGTGCATGAACACTTTAAACCGCACGGCAGTCATCGATTCTGGAGCTTCATTATCCCCTCTCTTAAAGGCTCTCATACATCCAAATTCATCCTAAAGGTATAGTTTGGTCTTATGTACGAACTACAGGCACCAAGGTACCATTTTAAAGGTGCCCTATTTCAGGAAAGTCATTAGTGTTTACAGTGGAAAGTGACTCATGTGTTGTCTGGACCTCCTTGTGTTGCATGCTGGGTGATGACATCCAAGACTGCTCCAGAGATGCACAGCAGAGTGGAGCAGCCTCTGTAATAACTGACTAATGAATCCCTTATGATCAGAGAGACTCCACTGAGACTCTGTGGCTGTTTTTCAAATGGCACCCTATTCCCTATATAGTACACTACTTTTGACCAGGGCCCATAGGGCTTGGGTCAAGAGTAGTGCACTATATAGAGAATAGGGTGCCATTTGAGACACTGACACTCTTTCCCTGATATCCCAGGAAAGGGTGTGTGTGTGTGTGTGTGTGTGTGTGTGTGTGTGTTCCTCTGGGAATATCACATGTTCCACCTGCTGCACAGTGCAGCTCATGTCCTGTTATTTACTGCAATGGACGTTTGTACATCTGTGTTTACCATTTATGTTTCTGTGTTGTTCAGCAGATGCTAACGGTGACTCATGTTTGACTGGGGAGAGGGGATCCAGTCGACCACAATGACTCAACCATATCACAGTCTTACCATAGACGCCCATTAGGCATTGAAGGAAATGTAACTCTAAATCATTCCTCATTACGAGTGATTGAGAATAAGTTAATTGAATTGAACCCTTTTAGAAAAACGATTACCTTCCGAAAATTCAAATTCAAGCCTTAGGACTAAAGTGCTGTGAGGTACCTCTGCTCTGTCATTGACACAATGCTAGAGCCCTAACAACACGCTTTAGTGTTAACCTCTCACCTCCGGGCGGTCGTAAACAGGAGCCCCGCCTGGACGCCTGACCACCAAGTAAAAGACTAGTCTCTCCTCCGAGCATCCCCCACCAACCTCTTAATGACAAGCGGAGGTCCGTTCTGACGACACTTTAAAAATTGTTGTTATGTCAGATTGTCAATGGCACCTGTCATCAGTTTAGCATTGCATTGTGACACTGCCTTGTTGAGATGTGCTAACAACTACATGTACCCTCTACACTATACTTGACTTAACCACTGAATGAGCGCATCATGGAGACTAGGTGACAGTCAGCAACGGATAGGTTTTGACTTCAGCGTCTTGTCTCTCTCTGGGGATGGTAGCCTGTAGCGGTGCACTCATTATGACTTAGCCTGGCAGTTTAGGATGGCTGCTAGGTCTCCTATTGGTGGATGAATGCAGAGTCAGCCAGTTGTGAAAGAACACCTGAGACGGAGGACTGAGCTAGCAAATTTGAGAGGGAGCGTATGTCTGGGCTTATAGCCAAGGGGTTAATGGCCTAAGAAGGGTCTGGATTTGAATTACATGACATATGTTCCCTACAAGGATTCACGAACCGGGTAGTATCACTATTCAGAGGTTGGTGGATAAGAAAATACTAAACAAAAATATAACGTTAACATGCAACAATTTCTAAGATTTTACTGAGTTACAGTTCATATAAGGAAATCGGTGGAAGAACTGGGACATTTTCAGCTTCCAGGAATTGTGTACAGACCCTTGCGTCATGGGCCCGTGCATTATAATGCAGAAACATGAGGTGATGGCGGTGGATGAATGGCACGACAATGGGCCTCAGGATCTCGTCACGGTATCTCAAATTGCCATCGATAAAATACAATTTTGTTCATTGTTCGTAGTTTATACCTGCCCATACCATAACCCCACCGCCACCATGGGGCACTCTGTTCACAACGTTGACATCTGCAACGCTCGCCCACACAACGTCATACACGTGGTCTGCGGTTGTGAGGCCGGTTGGACGTACTGACAAATTCTCTAAAATGACGTTGGAAGCGCCTTATGGTAGAGAAATTAGCATTAAATTCTCTGGCAACAGCAAGAGTGGTGGACATTCCTGCAGTCAGCTTGCCAATTGCACGCTCCCGCAAAACTTCAGACATCTGTGGCATTGTGTTGTGTGACAAAACTGCACATTTTAAAGTGGCCTTTTTATTGTCCACAGCACAAGGTGATCATGGTATTTAAACAGCTTCTTGATATGCCACACCTGTCAGGTGGATAGATTATCTTGGCAAAGGAAAAATGCTCACTAACAGGGATGTAAACAAATTTATGCACAATATTTTAGAGAAATATGCTTTTTTTTGAAAATGAAACATTTCTGAGATTATTTGTTTCAGCTCATGAAACATGAGACCAACACTACATGTTGCATTTATATTCTTGTTCAGTAGATACACCGTTTTTTGCTTACTGCATAGTTTGAAATCTGACCATATTTAGTGATATTTATTTACTCTCATTCTCTTCTTCACGTTTGTTCTATCCTAACAAAGTGAGAGAGAGGGGTAGAGGAGATAGAGAGCATATTTGTAAGTTTTGAACAATTTTTCTTTCACTAGTAAATGGATACATATGCTTCCCAAAAAAATCATCCATCAACATAACAGCTGAACAGCTGGATGTGATTGTGTCTCACAAAATCTTGTCCCTAAGCTACATCCTCTGGTGCTGAAGGCCCATATTGGAGCACTTCACAGGGCTGAATCATTCACGACTCCAAATACCTCAAATCTCAATGTGTTTTGAAACATTGGCATATTTTCCAGCACAGTTATCCTTATTAGTTGAGGTCTATTTTTGATTAGTTTTGATTAGTTATTTTATCTGTTTTTACATTAGACAGCAGCTGTAGAAATTTTTAGTTGTTCATACATGCTTGTTGCAAGTTAAAGCTGTGTAGTTTTTTTAACCTATTGACACACTAAATAAGCAGTTTTGTCTGTCGCCCTGGCATCGATGCAATGTAGAAATGTCAAGCATGATTTGGAATCCTCTCCAAAATACATCTTTCTGGCATGGAGGAAGGAAACATTAAACAGAGCCTGATGGCTGGAAGACAGCCGGGAAATGTATCATCCCTCAGGCAAGGAACCGGTCCAAACGTAGCCTGCCTGGCCTCTCTGCTGCCCACTGTCTTCTCCCCTCTCTTCTACCGCTGTCTCTCTCAAGCTAAGCTAACATATGGAATTGTTTTAATATGATCCAACCATGGATCATTTAGCTGTTTGATTTTTAATTTTTGGATCCCTTTTAGGTATCACCAAAAGATTAAAAAAAACATTATTTGATCAAATATTGAATTTGGCCTTTAGTCCTATAGCCCATTGAAACGCATTGAAAAACATTCATAAATGGGAAAAATAAGGTTTTGAAGTGTCTGTCCTATGTCTAGGAGATATAAAAAAGCTCAGGAAACATATTTAACCCCTTATTTTGTTGGCACAAAACTACTACCATTTGTTTGTATGGGTTACCTTCAAACGAGTCTTTTAAAGAGATTCGTGAGTGTCTCCCCTTTCCATAATGGGGTCATATTAGTTTGTTGTCCAAACCGTTCGGACGCTGCAGATGTCCTTGTGAGAAGACCGATTTTCAGGAGGTCTCATGATCTGACAACCCCCGCTGTAGCTCGACCACCTTCCACCGCGGATGTAGAAGGGCGTCATAGGAGGATGCTGTGGATTGAGACGCAGCCCATGCAAATATCTCTAGTTTAAACTGACGGATTTTGTTGGGGATTGTTTTTTTTCTGTTACTTAGATTTGCGCACGGGTGCGTCAATAGACTCTTAATTAATAACCAGAGAGTGTAGTAAATGTAAACTCAGCAAAAGAAATATCCCTTTTTCAGGATCCTGTCTTTCAAAGATAATTCGTAAAAATCCAAATAACTTCACTGATCTTAAGGGTTTAAACACTGTTTCCCATGCTTTTTCAATGAACCATAAACAATTGATGAACATGCACGAGTGGAACGATCGTTAAGACACTAACAGCTTACTAGGCAATTAAGGTCACAGTTATGAAAACTTAGGACAAAAAGAGGCCTTTCTACTGGCTCTGAAAAACACAAAGAAAGATGCCCATGGTCCCTGCTCATCTGCGTGAACGTGCCTTAGGCATGCAGCAAGGAGGCATGAGGACTGCAGATGTGGCCAGGGCAATGAATTGTACTGTCCGTACTGTGAGACGCCTAAGACAGCGCTACAGGGAGACAGGACGGACAGCTGATCATCCTCGCAGTGGCAGACAACGTGTAACAACACCTGCACAGGATCGGTACATCCGAACATTACACCTGTGGGACAGGTACAGGATGGCAACAACTGCCTGAGTTACACCAGAAACGCACAATCCCTCCATCAGTGCTCAGACTGTCCTCAATAGGCTGAGAGAGGCTGGACTGATGGTTTGTAGGCCTGTTGTAAGGCAGGCCCTCACCAGACATCACCGGCAACAACGTCGCCTATGGGCATAAACCCACCGTCGCTGGACCAGGCAGGACTGGCAAAAAGTGCTCTTCACTGACGAGCCGCGGTTTTGTCTCACCAGGGGTGATGGTCGGATTCCCGTTTATCGTCGAAGGAATGAGCGTTACACTGAGGCCTGTACTCTGGAGTGGGTTTATTTGGAGGTGGAGGGTCCGGGATGGTCTGAAGCAGTGTGTCACAGCATCATCGGACTGGGCTTGTTGTCATTGCAGGCAATCTCAACGCTGTGCGTTACAGGGAAGACATCCTCCTCCCTCATGTGGTACCCTTCCTGCAGGCTCATCCTGACATGACCCTCCAGCATGACAATACCACCAGCCATACTGCTCGTTCTGTGCGTGATTTCCTGCAAGACAGGAATGTAGGTGTTCTGCCATGGCCAGCGAAGAGCCCGGATCTCAATCCCATGGAGCATGTCTGGTACCTGTTGGATCGGAGGGTGTGGGCTAGGGCCATTGAGAATGCTCTTGTATATTTGTGGCAGGTTTAGAACTTCCTTCTTGTATTGACTAGTATTATACAGCAGTATGTGAACGCTTTCCCTGTATAGTTGTATCATATTGGGCAGGTTGATTTTGTCTCCCCAAAGCAGCCAGACACTTCTTCTCCCTGTCAACACCCTGTTATTATTGGCTGGGTGATTTACTCTGTCTCTGTCTCTGTCTCTACTATATTTATATTCAATATGCTTTATTGGCATGAAGGACAAGGTCAATGTTGCCAAAGCAAAGTGATACACAAAAATATGAAAACAACAGTGGCAACCATAAGAATAGTAGATATAATAATGGAAAAATACATATAACAAATAAAACAAATAAATATACGATACTGAAACGTAATAATGGGACAGACTCTAATTCAACATTCAACAAAAACAGAACAGCCTCAATTCATCGGGGTATGGACTCTGCAAGGTGTTGAAAGCGTTCCACAGGGATACTGGCCCATGTTGACTCCAATGCTTCCCACAGGTGTGTCAAGTTAGCTGGATGTCCTTTGGGTGGTGGACCATTCTAGATACACAAGGGATACTGTTGAGCGTGAAAAACCCAGCAGCGTTGCAGTTCTTGACACACTCAAATTAGTGCGCCCGGCACCTACTACCATACCCCGTTCAAAGGCACTTAAATATTTTGTCTTGCCCATTCATCCTCTGAATGGCACTCATACACAAGCCGTGTCTGAATTATCTAAATGCTTAATCCTTCTCTAAACCGGTTTCCTCCCATTCATCTACACTGATTGAAGTGGCATCAGTAATGGATCATAGCTGTCACCTGGATTCACCTGGTCAGTCATGGAAAACGTAATGTATATTGTCTATTACTTATAGACAAGGCCCTATGGAGAAAATAGTACATTTTATGGTTCCTTCCTTAGCTTGTAGCATACCGTGTTGCCAACTCTGTAACATCAGACTTTTCCCCAAAAATATACAAAGTGTCTCTTTGTTTGATTGTTCTGTGAATGTAGAACTTTTCATTTTGAATTTGGGGAAGGAGTCTTTAATTAATAGATATTTGGGGCAGGTGATTAGAAAAATGTTCTTCACTTTTTAACCCCTCCTGACACAAAGGGATGACAGTCTGTCCTGTCTGGCTAACAATGTTTTTTTGATGGCGTCCTGTTTCAATTGCCAGGCTATGATCTCTAATTCTGTATTTGGTTCATGTTTTTCTTTGTTTGGGGTCTTTTACATGGGTTAAGTATTCAGTTAAAGTGAAGTCTCTTTCCAATGTTCGGTAGCATTCCAACTTTCTCTGACCTTTGACCTCACTCCACCAATAGTTGATGTATGCATTCTTATTATTCATCTCCAGCTTCTCTTAAGTGTTGCCCTTGGGGCCAGCTCACTTGTGCTAATTTCAATCTTGTGTTTCTGGGCCAGTTTTGTTAAGGGGTCACTCTGTGCTCTTTAATAAATGTTCTCGCACTCTCTCTCCCAGAGCCTTTGAAGAACTAATGTTCACTTCAAGATGTCTTATCCATCCTGATTGTTTCCACGTCATTTCAACAAAAAAATTATGTGACGACTTTGAATCAACATGGAAAACTGATTGGATTTGCAAAAAGTCATCAACGTAAAGGAATTTTTGGGTTGATTTCACATTGACTTCACGTTAGTCGTGAAGTGGGCACGACAAAGCCTATTCCCCCTCAGGAGCCTGAAAGGATTTGCCATGGGTCCTCAGATCCTCAAAAGGTTCTACAGCTGCATCATCGAGAGCATCCTGACTGTTTGCATCACTGCCTGGTATGGGAACTACTCGGCATCCGGCCGCAAGGCACTACAGAGGGTGGTGCGTATGGCCCAGTACATCACTGGGGCCAAGCTTCCTGCCATCTAGGACCTCTATACCAGGCGGTGTCAGAGGAAGGCCCTAAAAATGGTCAAATACTCCAGCCAGCCACCCTAGTCATAGACTGTTCTCTCTGCTACCGCACGACAACCGATACTGGAGCGCCAAGTCTTGTTCCAAAAGGCTTCTCAACAGTTTTTACCCCTAAGCCCATAAGACTCCTGAACAGCTAATCAAATGGCTACCCAGACTATTTGCATTGTCGTCGTCCCCCCACCCCCTCTTTTACGCTGCTGCTACTCTCTGTTTATTAGTCACTTTAACTCTACCTACATGTACATATTACCTAAATTACCTGAACTAACCTGTGCCCCTGCACATTGACTCAGTACCGGTAGCCCCTGTATATAGCCTCGCTACTGTTTACTGCTCCTCTTTAATTATTATTATTATTATTTTTATTTTTTATTTACATAATTTTTTTTTCTTAAAACTGCATTGTTGGTTATGGGTTGTAAGTAAGCATTTCACTGTAAGATTAACACCTAATGTATTCGGCGCATGTGACAAATAACATTTGATTTGATAAGTTCACAACTCAACCAAATGTAAGTAGACGTTGTAAACAGACGTTGAGCTTACGTCTGTGCCCAGTGGGATATCAAATTGGAGAAAATGTAACGTATTATAAACCTTTGCAAGTTGTTATAAAGGTTCATACATGCTTATAACAAGTAATAAAGCATTAACCTGTCAGCTGTAAATTAAGTGTTACTCTCCAGCTGAGGGCTATTCGTAATGCCATTCTCTCTTTCTCTGTCTCTGTCTTTCTCTGTGGTCCCACAATCCTCTTTCCATATGCTCTCACCCGTCAGTGTTCCTCGAGAGGTATCCTCCCATGTGGCTATATTTTAAAAGGTGCATCCGTTGTGGTCCCACATGCACCGGGCTCCTATTCGATCAGTCTTTTTGGAATCACATATTTTGTCATGAAGCGCTGTATTAATGTGTTACTGTTATGGTTATGCAAGCGATGCTGTGTCCAGACAACCATTCTGGCTTGGTCTCTAGATCTTTCTTTTCCAGGAGTGGGGCTTTAAGCCAGACCCTCCCTCTATAGCATTGCAGAACTAGCTTCTAATGAAGTTTAGATACTCTGAAGAACCCAGCTTAGAGGAAGAATGACCATACTTTAGATTTACTTAGAGAAAGTTTCCATTCATGGTCAGTTGCCATCCATTTATTTTGACTATGTTCTACATTGTAAAAAAATAGTGAAGACAACACAACTGTGAAATTACACATATGGAACCATGTAGTAACCAAAAAAGTGTTTAAAAAAATTGAAATATTTGTTTATATTTGAGATTCTTGCCTTGATGACTGCTTTGCACACTCTTGGCATTCTCTCAATCAGATTCACCTGGAATGCTTTTCCAACAGTCTTAAGGAAGTTCCCACATATGCTGAGCACTTGTTGGCTGCTTTTCCTTCATTCTGCAGTCCAACTGCTCCCAAACCATCTCAATTTGGTTGAAATCGGGTGATTGTGGAGGCCAGGTCATCTGATGCAGCACTACATCACTCTCCTTGGTCAAATAGCCGTTACACAGCCTGGAGGTGTGTTGGGTCATTTTCCTGTTGAAAAACAAATGATAGTCCCACTAAGCGCAAACCAGATGGGATGGCGTACCGGTGCAGAATGCTGTGGTAGCCATGCTGGTTAAGCGTGCCTTCAATTCTAAATAAATCACAGACAGTGCCACCAGCAAAGCACCATCACACCACCTCCTCCATGCTTCACGGTGGGAACAACACATGCGGAAATCATCCGTTCACCTACCCTGCGTCTCACAAAGACACAGTGGTTGGAACCAAAAATCTCAAATTTGGACTCATCGGACCAAAGACAGATTTCCACTGGTCTAATGTCCATTGATCGTGTTTCTTGGACAAGCAAGTCTCTTCTTCTTATTCTTGTCCTTTTAGTAGTGGTTTCTTTGCAGCAATTTGACCATGAAGGCCTGATTCACGCAGTCTCTCTGAACAGTTGCTTTTGAGGTATGTCTGTTACTTGAACTCTGAAGTATTTATTTGGGCTGCAATTACTGAGGCTGGTAACTCTAATGAACTTATCCTCTGCAGCAGAGGTAACTCTGGGTCTTCCTTTCCTGTGGCAGTCCTCGTGAGAGCCAGTTTCATCATAGCGCTAGGTGGTTTTTGCGACTGCACTTGAAGAAATGTTCAAAGTTCTTGAAATGTTCCGTATTGACTGACCTTCATGTCTTAAAGTAATGATCGACTGTCGTTTCTCTTTGGTTATTTGAGCTGTTCTTGCCATAATATGGACTTGGTCTTTTACCAAATATGGCTATCTTCTGTATACAACACCTACCTTGTCACAACACAACTGATTGGCTCAAATGCAATAAGAAAGAAATTCCACAAATTAATTTTTAACAAGGCACACCTGTTAATTGAAATGGTGATTACCTCATGAAGCTGGTTGAGAGAATGCCAAGAATGTGCAAAGGTTGGCTACTTTGAAGAATCTCAAATATAAAATATATTTTGATTTGTTTAACACTTTTTTTTGGTTACTACATGATTCCATATGTGTAATTTCATAGTTTTGATGTCTTCAGTATTATTCTACAATGTAGAAAATAGTTTTCAAAAATAACGAAAAACCCTTGAATGAGTAGGTGTATCCACACTTTTGACTGGTACTGTACATACTGTACCGCTAACAGGTAAATAGGATGCTTTATAGTTGTACCGTACAGTGTGGCGCAGTTAACAGGTAAATAGGATGCGTTATAGTTATATACTGTGCAGAACAGCTACAAGTACACAGGATGCTTTATACTGTATACAGTTTATTGCAACATTTATTATGAAATAGTTTCATTTTCATCTCTCGCCATCTCTCAAGTCCTCTCTCCCTGACCTCAGGTCACCTACCCCAAAGCCCGAAGGTTTTCACAGCTATTACTCTGAACAGTGTCGGTTCTGCAGCTTCAGTTCCTTCAATATTAAACATTTTCCCTGGCCAACCAACCTGACTCAACCCGTTTGCTTTAAGAAAGCTGATATTTTTGTTTCCTTTCTTCTTAGAAGCTTTCATTAATGAGGCTCTCGCTGCTCACCTCCTTTACTAGGCAGAGATGGAATGGGAGTGATGCATCAAACCGCCATTCCACAGATGGTCCTCATCATGTTGAGTTTTTCAATATCTCAGGTGTGGCTCCCACCTCCCCAGGCCAGTTCATTAGCAGTAAAAAATGATCGTAGGCAGACCCACATGGTCGGTCACACACACAGAGACACACACATGCATGTACGCACAGACACACACAGATGTAAGCATACATGCTCACGCACGCACGCACACACAAACACACACACACGCATACACAAAGGGGGACTTAATCTGAGTAGGGGCTGGAGGATGAGTCTTGATATCCCCTGCCTCTTTGAACCAACAATGGTTGTTTGACGACCCTCTGTTCTCAAAACAACAGAACCGTTTACCTCAGGCTATGACAGGTTAACGCTTGCGAGGTATAACGTAATCACACGACGGAAAACAAAACCGCCGTGCCACATACTGTGTTCTGTATTGCACGCCATATAGAATGATTACGTCCTTCTGCGAGCCTGAAAACCAATAGTTAAATCAGAAGCTTTGAAAACAGGCACCTATTACTGTAAGGCTAGAGCGGTACAAGGTTAAGTGAAACTGTCGTCCCTGAGCTATGACAGAACGTTGAGGGTTAGTCTCCAGAGGGGAATCAGTCTGTGATGCACACAAATCAGGCTTTAGAGGTTTCCCATCCATAGTGAGGGGAATAGAGTCGCTGGTAGACTCGGAACGATAGATAGATATATAGAAACTCAAAGCTATAGACTGTCTGCTCTGAGGGAACTAGAATTATTAACAGGGTAAGTCTAGGGGGAATCTGTGTCTCTCTGAACTTATCCATCCGTGGTATTGAGATGCAAAATGACTGTGGGTAGAAAGGGAAATGTAAGATTTGACTGCAGACCAGAAATTAAATGAAATTGTAACTCTGTAGTTTGGATGTAGGCCTATTCAACTGTTTTTGAACATGTTAAAATGTGCACACACACATACACACACACACACAGATGGTTCCCTGTTTTTTAGTGTAACATAGGGAGCAACAATTAATTTAGACTTTGAACTCACTTCATACTTGATGTATGATATGATTCCCCAACATAAATATAAATAACGCTTTTTCGCCATGATAATGATGGATAGGCTTTATCACGATTGTCCCCTGTGTGTGGCTGTGCATTGGAATGACTGACAGCTGTGGGTGGGATGGCTCCCTGCACAGATGATTCATAGATCCCCTGGTGAAGGAAGACTACTGACGTGTAACTGGCTCCCATACCTGGCAGCTAGTGGGGTGGACGCTGCTTCAACCTCAGCTGGGGCTGAGAATGGCCCCCAGTCTCAGCCTCAGCCCGGGCTTCAGCCTCTGCCTCAACCCCCTCAGGCCCAGACTCTGCCTTAACCCCCAGCCCTAGCTCCAGCTTCAGCCCTACCCTATCCTCCCAGCCACATTCTGGACCCTATGCCTCATCCCCAGCCTCAGGTGGCGTATCCGCCCATCCCATCTTGAGCCGAGGAGCGCACAGCTGCAGCCCAACAGGCTGTTGTTACCGCTGAGTGGTCCCGGCCGACAGCCATGTGAAGTAAGCAGGGCTCTGGGCCTGTAGGAGAAGACAAAAAGGAAAGAGGCAGTAGTTCAGACTAAGGGTGTGTCCCAAATGGCCCCTATCCCCTCTACAGGCTCTGGTCGAAAGTAGTGCACTAAATAGGGAATAGGGTGCCGTTTGGGGTGAATACTGACTCAGAGCTATGGAATGACTGACCTACAAACCTGTCTGTCTTCTCTCCACAAAGAAATATCCACCACAAATAATTTCCATCTGTTTATTAGTTATTATAGCGCTGGTAATAATAATCTGCATATGAATCGAGACACAACATTAGGTGCATTAGGTCATGGGTGCAAGAAAAGCATACTGTAACGGCTTAAATGAATAGCTGCAATAATCTTTGGTTGTATAGTATTGGACAATGGATGGTGTTTATTATTGCTGAGCTGTGTGGTTGGTGGGTCAGATCATGGCAGCAGATGTCTCCCCTGAGGGAGAGCATAGCATGTGTTTAGTGGTTGAAAGTCTGGGTCTGGGTCTGGCTCAGACCTGGGTTCAAGTAGTATTTCAGTCAAATGCTTTGAGCGTTTGATCGAGCCTCTGTCTGGAGTGTCAGACGAGGTTCACACACGTGTGGAACTACCCTGTTGGTTCAATTGCGCCACGCCAGCTCAATCAAGTGTAGCTGAAACATCGAAAGAAAACAAATACTATTTGAACCCAGGCCTTCTTGCTCATAGAGCAGTCATAGAACCCTGCCTGTTGTGTGGAGACTTTACCATTGTCTGACAAAAGAAGGGGGGGAACGAGAAACGCGTTGAAGGCTTTTTAGAGACAATGTGTGCAGGAAATCGAATTAGTCACTGAATACCGTGAATGCATTCGATTAAATAAGGAGTAGTGCTAATTACAATGTGATAGAAATAGTTTCCCATCCAGTAAGTTTTATTCAACAAATAATCTCAAACTTAGGTCTACATTGTGTTACATTTTTTTAAAAAGCAAGAGCATTTCACTCTTGTAGATTTCTTTATATTTACTCACCAACCTGGTTAGAAGTAGTTTTAACTATAGTCATGTGGAATGGTGCATGCCAGCTCCGAGACTAAGTGGCATGTCAAATGGAAATCCTCGCAGCCAGGTAACACAAAGCAGCTCCCTGTTCTGAATGATACCTGTCAAACCCCATTACACCTGGACGTGGTTGGGTGGTTGGTAAACGTTTACACCTCTACATGAGGTCATAACCTTCATAACCCCCAAACAGGAAAGAAGTGAGAAATTGAATCAGTCCTGGGATGTTTCTGGACCTTTCTACATGAGGTAGAGCACATGTTGAGCAGGTGGACGCCGTGATGAAAGTCTTCCTGAAAGGTGAGGAGGTCACCAAGAGTTTTCCACTGATCTATATGGTTCTGTTATCTCCATGATTCAAAGGCTGTTTCTACTACATGGCAGGTTTATGGAGAGTTTACCTTGGCCTCTGTAGCTACTTACGCTTCTTCACAAAAATCACATCGCTCTTGCGTACTCAGACTTGCAGACGGACTCTGACTTATATAAAGGTTTGAGTGTCTGATGAATGGTGCCCTTTGTTAAAGTCAACTTAACTCATGGAAGGACCTGCCCCGGTCAGACCTGGTTTCAAATATTATTTGAAATCTTTCAAATACTTTCAGTGTTTGCTATAGCAACTTTTCTATTGTTTTCATTGCAACAGGCAAGCTCAATCAAGCACAGCTATACAGTGTTGAATCAAGGTCTTGTCTGGACTCTGTTTCAACCATACACATGGTCTTTCCCTGAAGATCTACTTCAAGACTTGAAGGATAGCACAGGTCATCGATCCTTTTCTGGCCCTGTCAACATCATGACATTGGAACAACGAAAAGGTATGAGACTGCAGACTGCAGGATTTCATGTCTCTTTCCAAGCATTCGCCTCCCACCCCTCTCCCCTGGTGTTCGTGTAATGTCCGAGCTCAATCCAAACTTTCAGTAGCCTCTAAGAGAATTATTCTGCTCTAACAAGACAATCTCACCCTATTACCTACAGTATAGTGCGCTACATTTGGCCAGCCTACGAAAGACTTCTAGTTCTAACAGGCTTTTTCCATGCGTTGACAGTGTCAAAACATCACCCTATTCCTAAGGCCTAGGCTCTGGCCTAAAGATCTGCACTGCTCTGGCCAAAATAAGTGCACAATATAGGGAATAGGGTGCCATTTCAGACACGCAGCCAGTGAGACACAAAGATAGTCTTATTTCTGAGTAATTCTGAATACTGTAACTAGGACACATACGAGAGCCATATGTCCCGGTGAAAAAAGACACTCCCCCTTGGTTTATGTTCTGGATCGTTCGTCATGGTGCCTTGTTGGGTACAGTACGTCCGCTCATTCACAATACCTCTGTATCCATCCACACTGCTGCCACGGCGAGGAACTAGAATAGTCTGGCATCCATCAGATCCGAACTCTCTCTGTAAGTCTATTCAACACACAAACACAGTCATGGTGTATGACTGGTCTAGCTCAGTTGACCTCTACGCCCCTATGGGTATCTGCCAGGGCGAGACAAATAAGTCCCTTACTTTTTTTATGGCCATCGTATGGATGGAGTTTTTTTACCTATTGATGGCTCAGTGATACGTGGACAAAGATGAAGACTAAATACCAGGGTAGACTGATTTTAATTCAGTCAAATCAGGAAGTGAACAATTCCAAACCAAGACAACAGAACATACATGAGAACCCCTTCACGTGCCTGACACACTACTGTGTTGTCATGTCAAATATGGCATGGACAATAACTTATCTGTTGCCAATCTGCCTCGATTTGTAAGCTTTATTTATTCATTATTATTCTCTAATGCTAATCATCCCACTGTGCTTAATAATAGTATATAAAGGCCTTTACGTTTGCTACTGTGTTTTCTTCTTCAACAAAGCGATAGATTTCCCCTCTCCTTAATAACATCTTAGTTATTCTATAATGAACCATCATTAAAGCTTTCCTAAGGGGTTCATGGATTCTGTCTCAGGGTAGATGTTGATGTTGTTTACTCAGCTAACTGAATGCCTGTTGTGGTCGATGCTTTAGCGAGAGAGCGAGCGCAAGTGTGCACGAGAGAGCGCACGAGAGTGCACGAGAGAGAGACTAAGGAACAAGTCCTGTTTCAAAGATTAAACACTGTAAACACAATTAACCCAATTGGGGTTTCTTAAATAAACACAATTATTTTAATTAAACAAGCAAAATACCTTTCTGTAGGAGATTTCTTTGTGTATCGTAAATACAGTGTATTTTCCCCGCCTTCGGCATAGCACTGGATTTTAAAATGAAAATGCCAAATACAAGTTATGAGTTTTAATTATGCTGTATCTGCTTCTACACTAGAAAGCCAAAAATAATATTAATGTCATGTTAAAAGATAACACTTTGTATTAACTTGCATGAGGCAAAGTAATGCAAGTGTATAGCCATAATTCACAATGATATCTTTCCACTCTTGGCAAAGGGTATTAATTTCATGATACATTTCTCATCTTCTTTTACATATCTCCAGAGCGGAAATCCCAGAACATTAACCCTCATCAAATGGAATCTGCTACATGTGTATGTACGCTCTTTAGAGGATATCTTGCACAAGCGATCTGACTTTTGGACCAGCTTCTCAAGATGACGCAATGTGTGTGGTGCTTGACCGAGGTGACTCTGTACTTTAGGTCCCCCTCTTGGCACTTTGATATTGGCCACACCTACATGTGGCTTTGGTGCAGCTGTGTGCTATTGGCTGTTGAAGTGACATGATGATGGATGTCAGGACAGGATCACGGTCTGACATATATCTCAGGCGGTTGGTCGAACACACAGGCTTCTCAGCTCTCTGACCCCCTGGGAAACTTTGAACTCTTCGCTCCTCAAGGTTGACATGATCACACACAGCAGGTCAATAGGGTCCGCTGCCTCCTTCAGCCACAAGGCTTCTCATTGGTGGGTTAAAGGATTATTGTGAGGTCAGTCCCCAGGGATCAGGTTTTGTAAGTTTGATTTATTCATTATAATGCTCTAATGCTAATCATCCCACTGTGCTTAATGATAGTATATAATGGCCTTTATGTTTGCTACTGTGTTTTCTTCTTCAACAAAGCGATAGATTTCCCCTCTCCTTAATAACATCTTAGTTATTCTATAATGAACCATCATTAAAGCTTTCCTAAGGGGTTCATGGATTCTGTCTCAGGGTAGATGTTGATGTTGTTTACTCAGCTAACTGAATGCCTGTTGTGGTCGATGCTTTAGCGAGAGAGCGAGCGCAAGTGTGCACGAGAGAGAGACTAAGGAACAAGTCCTGTTTCAAAGATTAAACACAATTAACCCACTTGGGGTTTCTTAAATAAACACAATTATTTTAATTAAACAAGCAAAATACCTTTCTGCAGGAGATTTCTTTGTGTATCGTAAATACAGTGTATTTTCCCCGCCTTCGGCATAGCACTGGATTTTAAAATAAAAATGCCAAATACAAGTTATGAGTTTTAATTATGCTGTATCTACTTCTACACTAGAAAGCCAAAAGTAATATGAATGGCATGTTAAGAGATAACACTTTTTGTATTAACTTGCATAAGGCAAAGTAATGCAAGTGTACAGCCATAATTCACAATGATATCTTTCCACTCTTGGCAAAAGGTATGGACTAGTAATTATTCTATGAGGGGTAGGTATAATTTAAATAAACACACAGGCTTCTCAGCTCTCTGACCCCCTGGGAAACTTTGAACTCTTCGCTCCTCAAGGTTGACATGATCACACACAGCAGGTCAATAGGGTCCGCTGCCTCCTTCAGCCACAAGGCTTCTCATTGGTGGGTTAAAGGATTATTGTGAGGTCAGTCCCCAGGGATCAGGTTTTCTGAACTTTTATATAGACCTCACCCTACAAGCACACACACACACACTTGATCTGATTTGTGTGTTCTAAAATGCTGTCCTATTAACACCAAATCAACTAAGGGGATATGGGGATAGATTGGCCAGTGTGACATACTGTTTGTGGTTCCTGGAATGCTTGCAAATGAAACGTGCTTGCTGATACAGTACTGTGTGTGTTGTGTGGTGGAGGGGGAGATGTTAAATGACAGGGCTGTAAAACCAACATAAACTTGACCTTGGTCTGTCTGCTCCCTTAACTTAGTAGGTAACCTCACATGATGGTCTACAGTAGAGAAGTACAACAGAGAAAATAAGTAGCCTGTGGTATCTGCCTTAATTTTTATAAATGAATTCATGAATTTAATGAAGATAAAGTCTCAAAACAGCGATTCCTGGAAGTGGCCAACTGTCAATGGAAAAACGATATCCTTATTGTAACGACCTACTGTAGCCGATTTCAGCAGTTGCCGTCTCTTACGTCTCTCTCACTTTATTACCCCTCCTTGGGTCCTTCTGCTTCTCGAGACTGGCTGTATGTTGGAAACGATTAGCCATTCACTCACCCCTCGCTGTCGATGGAAGGCGCATCCTGCACTTTACAGTTTTGGGCAGAAGTTACATTTTATTTGCAAAGTTTCTCAAGGGGCTACACACGAAACTAAACGGATACTTCAAACAGTCTATCGAAGCCCTGTGCGCATTTCTGTCTACGGATTTTACATCGGAATTTGTTGTAACTATTTTATTCTTTGGGGAGTTTGTCATTATAGGACTGTATAACTATGGAGTTATGCGCTTCGTGAGGAGTGGCGTTGAGGAGACACCAAAGCCATGGTAAAATGGGATACAGTGACTCTGGATCTAAATAAAAGTTTATAAAACAATCTAAGGTGAGATGTTTCATATTTTCCTTTCGGTTCAGGTCATACCATGTTTGATGTGCGTAAAGATGCGTTCATACAGAGGTCACTAATTTCGCGCATAGTCAAAACGATTTTCTCTACAGTGAAGTGTTTTGTCAGAGCTCACCTTTTCATTTGTGTTTGGGTACTACTGAAATGAGCCAATAATGAATCTGTAACCCTCCAGTGATAGGAGGTAGGAACACTTTGTGGTGGATGGATGCGCAGCTGAAGATGGATTGTCCCGCCGCATTCATATTGATACTGTCCCTGCTGATGGTGCCAGTTACAAGTCTCCCCTGCCCGCGCCAGTGCACGTGTCCTCAGGCCACAGAGGTGCACTGCACGTTCCGTTCCCTGCTCGCGGTGCCCGCCGGCATACCCAGACAAGTGGAGCGCATGAACCTGGGGTAAGCCTGCTGGATTGACTTTATTCAATGACCCGCAATGAGACCATAGTCCTAAAAAACAAGCGTCGTGCACAATAACTTATACCTATAGACGTGCAGTATGTGTAAAATGTGAAGTGCATAAAGTATACGATTTGTATTTATGCATGTGCATTGTAGGCCAATACAATTAGAGGCCTTTAGAATTGTTTACAGTTAAGTACATGTGCTGAGCATGTGCCTGAAATTAATCTCTCTGCAAGTCACAAGTAAATGTGCATAATGCAATATGCCTACAGTGAAGTCTGATGTAATCTTATTCTATGCTTATTATATACCCCATGCTTTTTACTGAGTCATTTTACATATGAGCTATTTCTTAAAAATAACAGAAAGGCCCACCCACTGTATATGTTGCCATCTGCCACCTTTAGTGACAATGTTTTGATTTATGTTCAGCCGTGTCTTTAGCCATTTCTTCTTATACAGTCAGAAACGAAGGCACGTCGCTCCACAAAGAACATGTCAAGTAAGTTAATAGTCAGTCATGAATTGCTTGTGTCGTCGTTGTTTCCTGTAGGTTTAACACCATAAACCATGTGACCCAGACCTCTCTGGCTGGGTTGAGGAAGCTGGAGCTTCTGTTGATGCATGGGAACGATCTCCACAACATTCCCAACGGGGCCTTCAGGGATCTCATGTCCTTACAGGTACAAATCAAATGTTATTTGTCATATGTGCCGAATACAACAGGTGTAGACCTTACAGTGAAATGCTTAGTTACAAGCCCTTAACCAACAATGCAGTTTTAAGAAAAATAAGTGTTAACCTGTCTAGGATCAGCGTGGCGCTAGCGGCACACCCCCCCCCCCCCCACTGAAAAACCAGTGCCGCGAAATTCAAAAAAAATATTTTTTTAAAATATTTAACTTTCACACATTAAAGTCCAATACAGCTAATGAAAGACACAGATCTTATGAATCCAGTCAACATTTCCGATTTTTAAAATGTTTTACAGGGAAGACACAATATGTAAAGATGTACATCTATTACCTAAAAACACATTAGCATATTCCACCATCTTTTATTTGTCCACCAACACCAGTAGCCATCACCAATTCGGCTAAACTAAGATATTTATAGCCCCTAACCAACAAAAAAACTCATTAGATGACAGTCTGATAACATATTTATGGTATGGGATAGGTTTTGTTAGAAAAAAGTGCATATTTCAGGTATATGGCATAGTTTACAATTGCACCCACCATCACAAATGGACTAGAATAATTACAATGAGCAACGTGTTTACCTAACTACTAATCATCAAACATTTCGTAAAAATACACAGCATACACGAATCGAAAGACACAGATCCTGTGAATACAGACAATATTTCAGATTTTCTAAGTGTCTTACAGCGAAAACACAATAAATCGTTATATTAGCTTAGCACATAGCAATTAGCAGCCCAGCATTGATTCTAGCCAAAGTGAGCGATAAAAGTCAACATCGCCAAAAGATATTAATTTTTTCACTAACCTTCTCAGAATTCTTCCGATGACACTCCTGTAACATCACATTACAACATGCATATACAGTTTGATCGAAAATGTTTATATTTAGCCACCAAAATCATGGTTAGACAATGTGAAATGTAACTCAGCTGGTCAGAATTTGTCCTTGCGCCACTTAGACAGTGATCTACTCTTATACATAAATACTCATAAACGTGACTAAAAAATATAGGGTGGACAGGGATTGATAGACAATTTAATTCTTAATACAATTGCGTTATTACATTTTTTAATTTATCCTTACTTTTCAATACAGTTTGCGCCAAGCGAAGCTACGTCAAAAAACATGGCGTCCTAAGCCACTAAAATGTTTCGACAGAAACACGATTTATCATAATAAAAATGTCCTACCTTGAGCTGTTCTTCCATCAGTATCTTGGGCAAAGGATCCTTTCTTGGGAGAAATCGTCTTTTGGTGGAAAGCTGTCCTCTTGCCATGTGGAAATGTCAACTACGTTCGGGATGAACTGAAAAGCGTTCCCAACTTTTCACATCGTTGCAAAAATAAATGTCCCAAAATCGCACTAAACGGATATAAATTGCTATAAAACGCTTTAAATTAACTACTTTGTGATGTTTGTAACTCCTATAACGAGTGAAAAGATGACCGGAGAAATATAACAGGCTAAACTAATGCTTGGAACAGGAGAGGGTCGGTGTCTTCCACGCGCGTTACGCAGCAAGAAAAGACTTGCTAGCTAAAGGTTTTTTTCATTTGTAGTGCCTGTGAACGAGCAATCGAGCCCGTTGGAATCGTCATCACGTAAAGGCATCCAGGGGAAGACGTAAGAAGTGTCCGTATAGTCATAGCAACGACAGTGCCCGTTTAAATGACTTCAGAAAAGTGGCCAACGTTTCTCAAATCTGACTCCATGTCAGGGAAATTGCTGTAGAATGGGCTCTGTTCCACTTAGAGACAAAATTTCAACTCCTATAGAAACTATAGACTGTTTTCTATCCAATAATAATAATAATATGCATATTGTACGATCAAGGATTTTGTGGGAAGCCGTTTAAAAAATTAGCCACATTAGCATAAATAGTCTAAACAGC
Organism: Salvelinus fontinalis; assembly: GCF_029448725.1. Taxonomy (NCBI): domain Eukaryota; kingdom Metazoa; phylum Chordata; class Actinopteri; order Salmoniformes; family Salmonidae; genus Salvelinus; species Salvelinus fontinalis. The sequence goes on from NC_074705.1 coordinate 15,266,761, forward strand.
GCCCCCATCCCCAACAGGTTAAGTAAAAAATAAAATAAAAAATAATTCAAGAGCAGCAGTAAAATAACAGTAGCGAGGCTATATACAGGGGGTACCGGTACAAAGTCAGTGTGCGGGGGCACCGGTTAGTCCAGGTATTTGAGGTAATATGTACATGTGGGTAGAATTAAAGTGACTATACATAGATAATAAACAGAGAGTAGCAGCAGTGTAAAAAGAGGGGCTGGGGGGAGGGGGGGGGGGGGGGGGACACTGCAAATAGTCCGGGTAGCCATTTGATTACCTGTTCAGGAGTCTTATGGCTTGGGGGTAAAAACTGTTGAGAAGCCTTTTTGTCCTAGACTTGGCACTCTGGTACCGCTTGCCATGCGGTATTAGAGAGAACAGTCTGTGGCTGGGGTCTTTGACAATATTTAGGGCCTTCCTCTGACACCGCCTGGTATAGAGGTCCTGGATGGCAGGAAGTTTGGCCCCAGTGATGTACTGGGCCGTACGCACTACCGCACTACGCACTAGTGCCTTGCGGTCGGAGGTCGAGCAGTTTCCATACCAGGCAGTGATGCAACCAGTCAGGATGCTCTCAATGGTGCAGCTGTATAACTTTTTGAGGCTCTGCAAAGTCTTTTCAGTCTCCTGAGGGGGAATAGGCTTTGTCATGCCCTCTTCACGACTATCTTGGTGTGCTTGGACCATGTTAGTTTGTTGGTGATGTGGACACCAAGGAACTTGAAGCTTTCAACCTGCTCCACTACCGCCCCGTCGATGAGAATGGGGGTGTGCTTGGTTCTCCTTTTCCTGTAGTCCAAATTATCTCCTTTGTCTTGATCACGTTGAGCGAGAGGTTGTTATCCTGGCACCACACGGCCAGGTCTCTGACCTCCTCTGTATAGGCTGTCTCATCGTTGTCGGCAAACTTAATGATGGTGTTGGAGTCGTGCCTGGCTATGCAGTCATGAGTGAACAGGGAGTACAGGAGGGGACTGAGCACGGATCCCTGAGGGGCCCCCGTGTTGAGGATCTGCGTGGCGGATGTGTTGTTACCTACCCTTACCACCTGGGGGCGGCCCGTCAGGTAGTCCAGGATCCAGTTGCAGAGGATGGTGTTTAGTCCCAGTGTCCTTAGCTTAGTGATGAGCTTTGAGGGTACTATGTTGTTGAACGCTGAGCTGTAGCTAATGAATAGCATTCTCACCTAGGTGTTCCTTTTGTCCAGGTGGGAAAGTGCGGGAAAAGGCAGTGTGGAGTGCAATAGAGATTGCATCATCTGTTGATCTGTTGGGGCGGTATGCAAATTATGGTGGGTCTAGGGTTTCTGGGATAATGGTGTAGATGTGAGCCATTACCAGCCTTATTAAGCACTTCATGGCTACAGATGTGAGTGCTATGGGTCGGAAGTCTAAATGTCATTGAAGACACTTGCCAGTTGGTCAGCGCATGCTTGGAGTACACGTCCAGGTACTACGTCTGTGAGTTGACCTGTTTATAGGTCTTACTCACATTGGCTATGGAGAGCGTGATCACACAGTCATCCGGAACAGCTGATGCTCTCATGCATGCTTCCGTGTTGCTTGCCTCGAAGCGAGCATAGAAGTAATTTAGCTCGTCTGGTAGGCTTGTGTCATTGAGCAGCTCGTGGCTATGCTTCCAGTAATAAACAGGAAATGTTGATTAACATGAAATATCACCTCAGTACTGTAAAGTAGGTTATACAGTATAGTACCAGGCAATTGTTCCATTCTATTATTATATTCTACTCTATTTTACTATAATCTATTCCAGAGTTACCCAAACTCGGTCCTGCACCCTGGGGCCCCCCTGAGTGCACGTTTAGTTATTTTGGCCTAGAACTACACAGCTGTTTTCAAATAATCAAAGCTTGATGATGAGTTAGTTATTTGAAGTTTGGGAAACCCTGCTCTATTCTATTAGGATGATAACTCCCTTACCTCTGCCTTTCTTCCTCTCAGATGCTGAAGATGAGCTATAACAAACTGAAGGAGATCAACAGACACACTCTCCAGGGTCTGTGGTCTTTGACCAGACTCCACCTGGACCACAACCATCTGGAGTTCATTCAACCAGACACCTTTCAGGGTCTCACCTCCCTACGTCTCCTACAGCTGGAGGGGAACAGATTGCAGCAGCTCCACCCCTCTACCTTTTCCACCTTCTCCATGATGGGACACTTCCACGTCTCCACCCTCAGGTGAAGCCGAGCATGATGAACTACAGTACCCATAATGCTCTGGACAATATTTTATCAGTTTTATCTTAGTATCGGGCACTTTCTCAATTCATCTTTCCTCGATTCTTTGCGTCCTCTCTCCTCACCGTCTTCTCAAAACCCATTGTAGAAGGACAGAGGGGTGGGACCTTCTCTAAGGCAGTTGAAAATGAGGCAAGGAAATAGGATGTGAGGAATCACGGAAGGAGGAATTGAGATGGAGCCAAGATGTTTGAAGCTAACGTTATAATGTCCCTCCTGTCTCCTTATCGATTCATCAGGCACCTGTACCTGTCGGAGAACAGGCTGACCTCGCTGCCCCAGAAGCTGCTGGGAGGAATGCCCCAGCTGGAGAACCTCTTCCTGCATGGGAACCCCTGGACATGTGACTGCAGGATGAAGTGGTTCCCCGACTGGGACAAAAACTCACCAGGTTATGTATTTTATTTACCAGCTACTCAGTGAATGTACGTATTTGTCAGTGATGGCAGATACAATTGGATCAATGCTCAAAGCATAATGCAGCTGTCATTTTACACATTTGTGCCTTGAAAATGTATGTCCAAAACCTAACCAACCTTCACACTCGGAATTCCAAACATCGGATAATGATGTTAATGTTCCCTCTCGTCTTCCTTTCTTTATAGGTGTGCTGAAGTGTAAAAAGGACAGGGCCTACCCAGGAGGTCAGCTCTGCCTTATGTGTTACTCCCCAAAGAACTTACGAATGAAAGAAGTCCTGGGCCTGGACACACTGGGCTGCTCCAGCCCCGTTATCACCTCCCCTGATCGACCTACCACCCCAGAGGACACAGAGACCGAGGTCATGACCCTGGAGGAGTTCAAGGGGCCATTTGGCAACATTACCTTAGGCCTGACGGACGAACATGGGAACAAAGTGGATCTGGAGTGCAGCGTCGGAGAGCCCCGCAGAGAGTTGTCTAAGGTCAGCTGGGAGCAGGTCAACCCTCTGCAGCTGGCCTCTAATGTGAGTATCTCCGTGGATCTGGAGTGTCCCATCAACAGGGACAATTATGAGAGACTCTGGAAGCTGATCGCCTACTATAGCGACACGCCCGCTCACCTGCAGAGAGAGATCATGCTGACTAAGGAGCCGGTGCCCAGCTACAGGTAGGCTGGATTAAGAAACCGCTTTTTAACTGATCATTATGGGCCAAATTCCAACTTCTACTTGGAGTAACATTTTCACTTAGTCATGCATTGAGATCAATGCACGTGAACGCTTGTGGAAGTTAGGATTTGCCCATATGTGATTTTATTTGTTCATTTCAGATTGGTCCTCAATACAGAGCACAGTTGTCAAACTCATTTTCCCCAAGGGCCGCATTCAGTCTTGACTGAGTTCCGGAGGGCCACACTTAAAATGTATTGTATTTCCTTGCCATCAAAATGTGCCAAAAATTGTCCTCACTCTATTTTCCGATGCTCCCTGACTGTCTAGCTTTCGTTTCGATGACTGTTAGCTAGCTGGACAGAGTGAATAGACTGTAAATGTAGGTCTATTATCATTTCTACACAGTCTTGATTTGGTTTTAGTCAATTTAAATATTGATTGAGATTGTTTTTTTCCCACAAAAATAAATAAATGTACAGTACCAGTCAAAAGTTTGGACACACCTACTCATTCCAGGGTTTTTCTTTATTTTTAATATTTTCTACATTGTAGATGTAGAAAATGTAGTAACCAAAAATGTGTTAAACAAATGAAAATATATTTTATATTTGATTCTTTAAAGTAGCCACCCTTTGCCTTGACAGCTTTGCACACTCTTGGCATTCTCTCAACCAGCTTCATGAGTTAGTCACCTGGAATGCATTTCAATTAACAGGTGTGCCTTGTTAATTTGTGGAATTTCTTTCCTTCTTAATGCGCTTGAGCCAATCAGTTTGGAAAATTTCAAGAACTTTTAAAGTTTCTTCAAGTGCTGTCGCAAAAACCATCAAGCGCTATGATGAAACTGGCTCTCATGAGGACCGCCACAGGAAAGGAAGACCCAGAGTTACCTCTGCTGCAGAGGATAAATTAATTAGAGTTACCAGCCTCAGAAATAGCTGCCCAAATAAATGCTTCACAGAGTTCAAGTAACAGACACATCTCAACATCAACTGTTCAGAGGAGACTGCGTGAATCAGGCCTTCATGGTCAAATTTCTGCAAAGAAACAACTACTGAAGGACACAAATAAGAAGAAGAGACTTGCTTGGGCCAAAAAACACGAGCAATGGACATTAGACCAGTGGAAATCTGTCCTTTGGTCTGATGAGTATAAATGTTAGATTTTTGGTTCCAACCATTGTGTCTTTGTGAGACGAAGAGTAGGTGAACGGATGATTTCGCATGGGTGGTTCCCACCGTGAAGTGGGATGGTGTGGGGGTGATTTGCTGGTGACTGATTTAGAATTCAAGGCACACTTAACCAGCATGGCTACCACAGCATTCTGCACCGATACGCCATCCCATCTGGTTTGCACTTAGTGGGACTATCATTTGTTTTTCAACAGGGCAATGACCCAAAACACACCTCCAGGCTGTGTAAGGGTTATTTGACCAAGAAGGAGAGTGATGGAGTACTGCATCAGATGACCTGGCCTCCATAATCACCCGACCACAACCAAGTTGAGATGGTTTGGGATGAGTTGGGCGGCAGAGTGAAAGAAAAGCAGCCAACAAGTGCTCAGCATATGTGGGAACTCCTTCAAGACTGTTGGAAAAGCATTCCAGGCGAAGCTGGTTGAGAGAATGCCAAGAGTGTGCAAAGCTGTCATCGAGGCAAAGGGTGGCTACTTTGAAGAATCGCCAATATAAAATCTATTTTGATTTGTTTAACACTTTTTTGGTTACTACATGATTCCATATGTGTTATTTAATCATTTTGATGTCTTCACTATTATTCTACAGGGTAGAAAATAGTAAAAATAAAGAAAGATTAGTAGGTGTGTCCAAACTTTTGACTGGTACTGTATACATTAATAATAATCAAACCACCCGCAGGCCGGATTGAATGGGCCTTGAGTTCAATACGTGATATAGAGCATCTAATTTCATACTGCTATGTTATGTGTTTTTTTCTAATAAACTCAAACTTCTTGATCTCCAGGTACAGGCAAGACCTGGAGAGAGACGCGTTGTACTACACAGGGGTTAAAGCTAACATGGTAGCTCAACCATCCTGGCTGATGCAGAGCTCTGTGGACCTGCAGCTGAACAGGCCCCAGTCCACTGGGAAGAGCGTCAAGCTGATCCTCAGCACCCACCTCACACAGACCGTGGAGTCTGAGTTGGAGCGCAGACAACGCAGGACATGGGTCATGATAGAGAACACAAACGCTACCAGGACGACGCTGAGTGTTGTAGTGGGCAGCGCTGCTGTAATAGACTGTAACGTGTTGAGCTCAGGAGACACGGGGGTGCGCTGGATGCTGCCAGACGGGACCCAGCTGGAGGCACCGTACAGCAGCCCAGACAACAGGGTGTCAGTGTCGAGCACCGGCAGGTTGGATATTAAAGCTGTAGGACACTCAGACTCAGGGATATATTACTGTATCGCCCAGGTCTCTGACGACCTCAGTGTCCTCCCTTTCCGCCTGACGGTCGAGGAGTCCTCCAGTCCTCCCCCTCTTGGAGGGGATGAGACGGCGCCTACCCTCGTAGAGGGGTTCACCGGTGTCCCTCTCACTCTGAACTGTGTCGTGTCTGGCTCTCCTGACCCTGAGATTAACTGGATCCTTCCTGACAGCAGCATAGTGAGTCACAGAGTCAACTCTTCTAGAGCGCTGGTGTATTCCAACGGAACTCTGAGAGTCCCAGAGAGTCGACTGACAGACAGTGGATATTATAAGTGTGTGGCGATGAACCAGCATGGTGTGTATTCCCTGGCTACTAAGGTGACTCTCACCAGACAGTTAGGAGCAGAGATGCGACCACTGAGGAGAATGAGGCCACAGTCCGCTTCAGGGGTCAACACCAGGGTCAAAGCCCCCATGGAGAACATTGAGGAGGCATCAGGGGACAATGAGGACGCACAGGAGGAAGTCCCCTCCTCGTCTTCCTCGTCTTCCTCCTCATCCTCATCCCTGAGCCGTGTGGAGCTAATGAATCGGCGGAGAGGTCAAAGTTCAAACAGGGGTGGTGGACATCCATTTAGAAACACATGGAGGCGACCTGCTGTACCTAGAAAAGCAACCACGACAGGGACAAATGATGAAGACAAGAAAAACACAGTGGGGACGAGGAGGAGGATTAACGTGGCAAACAAAAATATAGACCCGGAGAAGTGGGCGGACATTTTGGCCAAAATCCGTGACAAGAACGGACAGGGTAACACTATCATGACACCCAGCTCAACTCACCTCACCACAAAGACGAATCAGGAGTCAACAACAACAGCCAGCGCTAAGCAGACAGAGTCTCCGGACAACATAGAGGGATCAATAGACGACCTCCACGAGGAAGAGGAGAAAGAGCCATACACACCCACTATTATACCGCACACACCCACTCAGCACACTACTTACACCACAGACTCCGATGCGGATACAGGCACAAATCATGCCCGTTTCACGCAGCCGGCCACAGAGCCTGTCACATCTGTTCCCCAGCAGCTCAGTAACACTGTCACACACACAGAGACGCAAGGCAGGCACACAGTCACACCCACACACTCCCAGACCCTGGGTCAGCTGCGTGTGAACGTCTGGACCAGTTCTTCATACCACGATTCTTTACAAGGAGAAAATCAAAGCAACACCCCCACCGCTTTGGCTACAGATGGTGACGCGGTTACAGAGTCAGATATCTCACCCACATCTGAGGATAATCAGGGGGCGGAAGACGCTAACGAACCCAGTGTTGTTAACAGCTCTAATGAAGGAGGTGACGCATATTTAGACAGAGCTGAACTTGACCCATCACTCACCACCACCACAGTTAGAGGGTACTCTGAATCGGAAACGGAGAGCGATGAATTTGATCACTCTCTCACTGAGACTCAGAGCACAACTGCTAAACTAGAAACACGTGCACAGCTAAAGCAGCAAACAACGTCGAATATAACCCATATTCCACTCACCACTCCCTCTCCCACAACCGAGCTCACTTCAGCTGTGAATATGAGGAAGGAAACTCCAGGTGAGGTGGCTACTCGACTCAGGAACCAGAACTCCAGGAGGAGGAATGGGGGTGGGGGCAGGAGAAGAAGGCCCAATACGGGTAGAAAGAAGCCAAAGCCTAATAATCCGTTGAGAAGTGATTTTACAACCTCAGCCACACCTATGGACGCGCTCCCAACAACTACCAAGGCAACCACTGCCACATGGATTAAAATAGAAACGTTCGACAAGGCCAAAAGCATGACGGACAGGTTTAATACCGCAGTTCCATCGACGGGCAGCCAAGCAACGTCATCAGGCAGAGTGAGTCACGAAGAGAACACAGGAGTCTCTTTATACCAAGACAGGATTGACCCTTCAGTGAAGCCTACAACTCGAAAGGGCACCCATTCACCACACGCCAAACCACTGTTCAGGAGCACACCAGCCCCACTGGCGTCTCCCACAACCTCTTTAACAGAAACATATAAACAATCATCCCAGAGTAGTCATCACAGAACAGCCCCAGAAAGAGCCTCTCAGACTCCGAACACTCAGAGCCTAGTCCCAGAGCACTCGGTTGTGCACACGACAGCCAGTCAGGGGAAATTTACAAGCATCCCCCTTCCTGCAGTTAAACCAACCGAGACAACACAAAGAGGAGGCAGCGATACCGTAGACCTTCACCCTGTTCCAAGTCCTGACAAGTCCCCGGAGAACCGCAACACTCGACCGGGACTGCTAGCAGATGGACAGCTCAACACACCAGACAATCGATATACAACAGGTACGACGGAGGTTAAAAAAGTGCCGGTCAAAGAGATTGACAGCGTGTCTCCGTCTATCCGGCATGAAATAACCAGTGCACACGGCACAACACACGCCCCGGGTGCCTCAACAAAAGAGCCCTTTCATGAAGAGGTAGAACATGAGAAGGCTCGGGTTAGTACCACTGAAATGCCGGTGACATCTGAAAGCTCTTATCACGGATCTGATCCTTCTAAAACAGTCACTGTTAAGCCCGGAACAACCTTTGATGGGCACTATAACATCAGAGAAAGCACATCCACCACAGGCAAAGCCCGAACACCAGTGGAAAATGTTGCTGTTTCTGTTGCTGCTACTACAACAAAGGATGTTACTCCAACTATGTCACCTGTCACCTCCACATCAGTTAGGGCATCTGTAGTTTTCCCCTCTAGGGTGAAGCCTCAGATCCCTGTACTAAACATTCCATCCACTAGGGTCAGGACCCAACCTTCATCCAGAACAGTGGAGGCTCCCTCCAACTCCAACCACATCCCAGACAGTCACAGAGAGAGAGTCCTCATCTCTCAACCCGACCAGAGGAACAACCCGATCCTCAACAGAGGAGACTCCATCCTAATCACCAGATCTGACCCCAACAGACAACCACCACCAGCCCACTCCCACACCACTACTAAACTAGAGTCAACTGACATCAGACCTGATCCAGTCACCGGTGTTAAACCAACCACCACCGAACCCAGAACACCCCACAGGCACAGGACAGTCACAAACACAAACACCCAGATGGTCAAACAGACGACCACTACAACCACTCTCACTCCCACCACCACAATGAGCGTTTCTCAGACTTCATTAGTGTCTTCATCGAAGCCTCAGAGTCCGTCCAGTGGGGGCCAGAGGACAGAGACCCCTACCCAGACACAGGGGTTATCAGGTGGGGTGTCGGGAGGTGGTCAGAGACCCTCCGTAGCAGGACCTGCTGTAAGAGGGAAGCCCCGGATCACCAATGTGGATGTGCAGACAGTGACAGTGAATGCAGAGATGGATGCACAGCTGCCCTGTGTGGCTGTAGGGGAGCCCAAGCCTTTCCTCTCCTGGACGAGAGTCTCCAATGGTATGTATAACAGTACTTCCGTTTCTGTTCTCCCCTCTTCATAGAACATCCGCCTGTTAATGTAACAAAAAAAAGGAGAATCCTATTTGTCATGATATAAGCTATGCTCCATTCTTGTCAACAGACAACATGTTGTAGAAGTAATCCTTTATCTGCATTGTTTTAATCTGCTCGATGTCTTGAAACATGTGTTCTTTTCATTCATGCAGGAGCGACAGTAGCCCAGAACACTCGGGTCCAGAGATTCGAGGTCCATCCCAACGGCACGTTTATCATCCGTAACAGCCAGCCCCAGGACCGAGGCCAGTACCTCTGTATGGTCCAGAACCAGTATGGCGTGGACAAGATGGTGGTCTCCCTGATGGTCCTGGCCCAGCATCCCAGAGTGCTCCAGCCACGCTACCGCGATGCTACCGTGTACCACGGAGACGGCATCGATTTGGAGTGCCAGGTACAGGGACATCCCATGCCCCGGGTCACCTGGGTGCTGCCTGACAGGGTCCACCTCACTGCCCCCCCAGCCCCGGGCCCTGACAACCCAGCCAGTGGCCCCCAGCCCGGCCCTCAGTCTGGCCCCAAGCGCGTGGACCTCCTCGGTAACGGTACTCTCCGGATAACCCAGGCCAGCTACACAGACAGAGGGATCTATAAATGTATCGGCAGCAGCGTGGCGGGAGCCGATACAGTCTCTGTCCGTCTCCATGTGGCAGCCTTGGCTCCAGTCATCCAACAACCTCGCTATGAGAACATGTCCCTCCCCGAGGGCAGCACGGCCTACATCCACTGCACCGCCAAAGGAGCCCCTACGCCCATCATCCGCTGGACCACGCCCGACGGAGTCCAGCTCCTCACCTCGCAGTTCGTCAGCGGCCGTCATTTATTTGTCTTCCCCAACGGGACCCTGTACGTCCGTGGGCTAGGCAAAGGCGACGCGGGGAGATATGAGTGTGTGGCCAGTAATGCGGTAGGCGCCTCCAGGAGAACCAGCATTCTGACAGTACTGAGACTCCCATCCTCCACCAAGGCCAGGATTACCTCCTCGTCTCCGCAGAGGACTGACGTGGTCTATGGGGGGCTGCTGAGGCTAGACTGCATTGCCACAGGAAAACCAGAGCCCAGGATCATCTGGAGGACCCCCTCTAAGAAACTAGTGGATTCCCAGTACAGGTATGCATCTTCTGGCATCTTTTTCACTCACTGTCTAATATGCACTACAGGCCATTGCCTGTATGTACAGTGCTTTGTACAGTACTTTTTCCACATTTTGTTTTGTTACAGCCTGAATTTAAACTGGATTAAATTGAGATTTTATGTCACTGGCCTACACAAAATATCCCATTATGTCAGCGTGGAATTATGTTTTTAGACATTTAAAAAAGAAAAAAGGAAAAGCTGAAATGTCTTGAGTCAATAAGTATTCAACCCATTTGTTATGGATGGGAAAACTCACATAATAAGTTGCATGGTCTGTGTGTCTCTGTATCGCACACATACAATTATCTATAAAGTCCCTCAGTCGAGCAATGAATTCAAACACCGATTCAATCACAAAGACCAGGGATGCCAGGGACCGCCAATGCTTTGCAAAGAAGAGCACCTATTAGTAGATGAGTAAAGATTTAAAAAGCAGACGTTGAATATCCCTTTGAGCATGGTGAAGTTATTAATTACACTTTGGATGGTGTATCAGTACACCCAGTCGCTACAAAGAGACAGGCGTCCTTCCTGCCAGAGAGGAAGGAAACCGCTCAGGAATTTCACCACGAGGCCAATGGTGACTGTGACAGGAGAAAACTGAGGATGGATCGACAACACTGTAGTTACTCCACAATACTAACCAAAATGACAGAGTGAAAAGAATGAAGCCTGTTCAGAATTAAAATGTTCCAAAATATGCATCCTGTTTGCAAAGAAATTCACTCTATGTCCTGAATACAAAGCGTTATGTTTGGGGAAAATCCAACACAACACATCACTGAGTACCACTCTTCATATTTTCAAGTTATGATAGAAAGAGATAGAAATAGAGCTAACCACTGGCAAAGTCGTAGAGGAAAGCCTGGTTCAGTCTGCTATCCAACAGACAATGGGAGACAAATTCACCTTTCAGTAGGACAATAACCTAAAACACAAGGCCAAATATACACTAGAGTTGCTTACCAAGAATGTTCCTTAGTGGCCTAATTACAGTTTAGACTTACATTGGCTTGAAAATGTATGGCAAGACTTAAAAATGGCTGTCTAGCAATGATCAACAACCAATTTAACAAAGCTTGAAGAATAATTTAAATAATAATGTGCAAATATTGTATAATCCAGGTGTGCAAAGCTCTTAGAGACTTACCCAGAAAGACTCACAGCTGTAATCGCTGCCAAAGGTGATTCTAACATGTATTGACTCAAGGGTGTGAATACTTATGTAAATGAAATATGTGTGTATTTTATTTTCAATATATTAGCAAAAATCTCTAAAAAACATGTTTACACTTTGTCATTATGGGGTATTGTGTGTAGACGAGTTGGGGGAAAAATATATTGAATCCATTTTGGAATCAGGCTGTAACACAACAAAATGTGGAATAAGTCAAAGGGTATGAACACTTTCTGACGGCACTGTATGTCAACTATCATCATCAGATGTCATCGTGAATGAGAAGGTTTACTGTGAAATCATACAGGGGCACATTTTCTATTCCCTAAAGGTTAGCTGAAAAAACATTTAAAAAATACCTAAAATGGTTGCTATTAACAGCAGGACATACTGTTATAAAAACTTATTTTTGTTGGGGGGGGGGGGGGGTTCAGCTTCGACCCCAGGATAAGGGTGTTCACCAACGGTTCTCTGGCCATCCAGGCCATGACGGAGAAAGATGATGGGGACTACCTGTGTGTGGCCCGAAACAAGATGGGGGACGACTACATGCTTCTGAGGGTTAGCGTGCTGACCAAGCCGGCCAAGATTGAGCAGAAGCAGCTGCTGGCCAGTCAGAAGGTCTGTCTTTTGTCTTAGGTTTCTATGTAAATAATGGGGCACATCCCAAATGGCACCCTATTCCCTGTACAGTGCACTACTTTTGATCAGAGCCCTATGGGCCTTAGTGAAAAAGAGGGCACTATATAGGGGTTAGGTTGCCATATGGGGCAGAAACTTGGTGTTCTTAATGTGATATTTGAATGTGTTGCATGTGAGTGTCATGCAAATATTTCGGCTTGATTTTCTGTCTAATGTACGATTGGATAGAGAAGAAATATTTTTGAATCTGAAGGTGATGTACGGAGGAGACCTGAAGGTGGACTGTGTAGCGTCTGGCCTCCCCAACCCTGAGATCCGCTGGGCTCTGCCGGACGGCACCATGATCAACACACTGAAACAGACGGATAGTAGGGCTAGAGGTGGCCGCACCCGCAGGTACTTGCTATATGTTGAATCACATCTAACTTCACACGTACCGTAATATTTTATTGAATCACATAATACAGTATTTACACACAATCTGTTATTGAAGCACATTAACTGCATAGTCGATAAGGATCACAGTACAATTTTCAAACAATCACCCAACCCCTCCCACCCCCCAGATACGTAGTATTCGACAACGGGACGTTGTACGCCAACGACGTGGGGATGAGAGAGGAAGGAGACTACACCTGCTACGCTGAGAACCAGATAGGGAAGGATGAGATGAAGGTTCACGTCAAGGTGGTGGCGGACCCTCCGATCATCAGAGACAAAACTCAAAGCCCTGAAGTCATCAGGGTTCTTTACGGGGAGACCGTGTCGCTGAAGTGCAGCGCCAAGGGAGAGCCGACACCAGTCATCACATGGCTCTCCCCCACTAACCGGGCCATTGCCTCCTCCTCTGATAAGTACCAGGTCCATAATGATGGTACATTGGTGGTCCAGAAGGCACAAGGCTTTGATGCTGGTAACTACACCTGCACAGCTAGGAACAGTGCCGGCCAGGACCGCAAAGTCACCAGGGTGGACGTCCTTGTGATGCCGCCAACCATCAACGGACTGAGAGGTATGGTCAACACTATCAGAGTGACGGCTATAAGGGACCAGCGCACCATGCTGGCCTGTGAGGCCGTGGGGACACCCATCCCCCAGGTCATGTGGGTGTTACCGGAGAACGTCATTCTCCCGGCGCCATACTACGGAAGCAGAATGACGGTGCATCGTAACGGTACGTTGGATATACGTTCGCCGAAGGGGACCGACTCGGCTCAGCTGGCCTGCATCGCACGCAACGAGGGCGGGGAGGCCAGGCTGATGGTCCACCTGGAGGTTAGAGAGATGGTAGAGAGGCCGCAGCTCAGAGGGCCCAAAACAGAGAGCCTCTCTCTAACAGTAGGTGGTACCATGACCCTGAACTGCTCCTTTGAAGGAGGCGCAGCACCCCCGACAGTAACCTGGATCCTCCCTAATGGTTCCCCCCTCATGAGCGGTGCCCAGTTCTCCAAGTTCTTCCACCGACCTGACGGCTCCTTGGTCATCACTAACCCCTCTGTCTCTGAGAGTGGTATGTACCGTTGCCTGGCGAGGAATGTAGCCGGGCTAGTGGAACGTACTATTACTTTAGCCCCGGAGAGGAAACCAGAGATCAATAACCGCTACAACTCCCCCATCAGTATTATGAATGGGGAGAGCCTCCAACTCCACTGTCTCTCCACAGGGGACCCCCTCCGGCTGACGTGGACCCTGCCCAGTGGGGTGGTCCTGGGGCGGCCACAGAGAGCCGGTCGCTACGCCGTCCTGGCCAATGGAACGCTCGCCATCCAGCAGGCGTCCGTCTACGACCGCGGCTCCTACGTCTGCCGAGCGGCCAACGAGTACGGCAGCGCCCTGCTCTCCGTGCCCGTCATCGTCATCGCGTACCTGCCTCGCATCACCAATGGCCCGCCTCCCGTGATATACGCTCGCCACGGCGTGGCGGTCCAGCTGAACTGTGTTGCCACGGGGATCCCCCGAGCTGAGATTGCCTGGGAGACGCCGGATAGGACGCGGCTAGCGGTCAGTGCCCAGCCACGCCTCTTTGGCAACAAGTACCTCCACCCACAAGGCTCTCTCATCATCCAGAACCCCACGCAGAGAGACCAGGGCTTCTACAAATGCACCGCCAGGAACGTAATAGGGGTCGATACTAAAGCCGCCTATCTACATGTGTTCTGATTAGCCTTAGACAAATAGGTTTTCATCATATGCCCAAGAAACTGCCAAAGGAGCTGAGCACAGCCGATACTTTTCATCCATCCACATGATGTTGGAGAGCCTTTGAATCACTGTCAATGCAAGGTAAAGATACACTTTCCAATCGGGAGCTAAACAAACGAGCTACTATGTATGCAGTAGCTGTTCTCTATCTGTCCTGTGACACCATTCAAGGCCATGTTTCAGCTGCGTTTCAACAACCATTTTGTGACAAAGCCGTTTTTCACTCATCAAAGAAACACTTTGCTCTGAAGGACTTTAAATTTTCTGCGCTGACCATGACAATTTATGTCAAACTGTTTTGATAAGCATAGCTAAATATCTTCTTATGTTTCGATTAATGAAAATATTCTAAATGATACAGAAAAGAACCAATATTGCTGAAATGAGGACGATTTCAGGGGCCTAAGCAACAATGGCTGGTTTTGAATAACTGCTTCACAACCATCCATATCATCTTACTATCTTAACAAAAAGTCTTTTTAAGGACTTGTAACCCTGCTATTTACAGGTGAGACTCACACATTACCGTTACTGTGATGATTGTACATGCAATATGGTTTAGATCTGATTGCAACCCTCATAGGTGTCAACATCAGCACATAAAATAATACTAATATGTTTTTACATGCCCTCATTATTAAATTATTTTGTCTTTTAAAAGAATTTTACACATTTTTAATAAAGAGAAGCTCAAAATCCATCGAAATCTTGTAGAATATTACTTATATAAGATTGAGAAAAGGCTATGGATGCGCCCCAAATAATGCACTATATAGGAAATAGGATGTAATTTAAGATACAACCGTAGTGTATGGAACCTGGTCAAAGTAGCGCACTACAAAGGGAATAGGGTGCAATTTGGGAAGGGAGTAAGAATTTAGAACTAGGTCACGACAGATTAGGGATCTGTCTTCCAAGAGTAAACATTTTCAAACGTAGCTCTGGGAATTATTATACAGTCATGGTCCCTCTCTTGCTAAAAGGAAAACCATCTGGTTGTGTGGGGGAAATCCCCTGTTAGTTCACTGGTTTCCCTCTGAAAGAATTCCCACTTTAACTACACAGACTTAATTGTAATCAGCTTTCATGATTGATGAAATCCACTCACAACTTGAAGTGGTGCAGTACCGCTGCAAGAGGGATGACATAGAACATGTGTTTCTTTGACTATTGATGTACCTGCTCTTCAGGGAATGGCCCGTACATTTGCCTGTTGAGCCCGAATAAATCTTCCCTCTTTTGTTTCAGATAATCGAAGAAATAAAGGCTTTAGCGGTCTCTCACTGACCCAGGTCAAACACAAAGCAGAAACCACCCAGGGCAGCTGCTCACATCTTGGACACACCTGTGGTCCTGTCTGTCCCAGTTCTATAGAGATGAAGTCGTCCTTTTGCCATTACAGTACCATATTGTCATCGGCACTAAGTACTGCTGTCTTGCTGTGTTTATATTCCGTTTCCACCTCCACTCTGCTCTGTCTCTTAACATAGTTAACGTAATACCCTATTATGCAGATAGTGAGACTGATGACATCATAGGAGAGCGAGAGAATGACAGAGAGAGGGGATGAGAGAAAGAGAGAGAGGTAGTGAGCTCATGGGCTCCTGAGTTCTTCTGTAAAAAGATAGAAATAGAGTTGGATTAATGTAGATAAACTTTAATTTTTTTGCAAGGACTTATACAGGATACTAACCTCAACATCAAAACCTTCAATCCATATCAAAATTCCATACCTAAAACCTTGATTTTGGACAAAATTACCTGAATGAACAATTACTACAAAGGACTTTGACTCGGTACCAGTACCCCCTGTATATAGCCACATTATTGTTGTGTAATTTTCTTGTTACTTTTTGATTATTATTATTTTTTTATTCACTTTAGTTTATTTAGTAAATATTTTCTTAATTCTATTTATTGAACTGCATTGTTGGTTAAGGGCTTGTAAGTAAGCATTACACGGTAAGGTGAATACCTGTTGTATTCAGCGCATGTGGCAAATCAAATTTGAACAAACCAAAACCAGCAGAAGAAACACAGCGGAACCTGGAAATACCAGCCAACACAAAACTGAGTGAATAATGTTCAGTCTGAACCTACTTCTGAAGACAAAAAAATTCAAAGACTAATCTCTAGGTAATTTTGTTAAATAAATCTTAAGAAATAAGGCTACTAAGTGTAACATTATAGCTTCCGTCCCTCTCCTCGCCCCTACCTGGGCTCGAACCAGGGACCCTCTGCACACAGACAACAGTCACCCTTGAAGCATCGTTACCCATCGCTCCACAAAAGCCGCGGCCCTTGCAGAGCAAGGGGGACAACTACTTCAAGGTCTCAGAGCGAGTGATGTCACCAATTGAAACGCTATTAGCGCGCACCCCGCTAACTAGCTAGCCATAACACATCGGTTACATAAGCTACCAAACTGCTAGGACAAAACTGACCTGGCTGCAACTTCAATTAGCTCTGAAGTGTGAAGTGAGAGGTGTGAAAACTCTTGAGCCCAACGATGGCAGGAGAGTTTCACAGCCAGCAGAACAGCCCACCTCAGCCACGACCACAACCTTACCACAATGGGACAAGCAACACAGGACCCACCAACCCAACAGACCACACCCTCCTTACAGGCCCCCTGTCAGCTCCCCTGATAGCCCTCTTGACAACCCCCACATATCCACTAAGGATACACAAAAGCCAGAGATTGTGCTCCTCATTGACTCAAATGACAAATACATTCAAGAGGATAAACTTTTTCCCAAACAGAAAGTAGCTAAACTCTGGTGCCCAAGCACTAGGCATGCCCTGGAGCTGTTGTCAGAGGACAGACTAGGGTCCCCCAGCCACATCATAATTCACACAGGCACAAATTACCTGAGGGCCCAGCATGAAAGGGTGGCCACAGCACTCAATGGAGTGATTGAACAAGTGGTTATCTCCACCCTGCTACCACGAAAATACTTTCACCCTGCCACCATACAGCGGGTTAATGCAAGCATTTCGCGAGACTGTGCCTCAAAACCTAATGTCTACCTGGCCCACCACTCCACCCTGGATTTTAACAGCCTTTACGACCAGGTCCACCTCTACAAGGCAGCAATCCCAACTTTTGCCAGGACCGTGAAGGACGTCACCCTCAACCGTAGCCCTAGCACCTCAGACATAAGCAACAGAGCAACGGACAAACCTCCCAGACCAGTGAGACACCCTCTCAGACCTGCAAGACCCCCTCCTGAAGGACTTGCACCGAGGCCACAGCATCGCCAGCCAAACCCAAGACCACCCCAAGCAAACCCTGGCCACACCCTATATACAGTTGAAGTCAGATGTTTACATACACCTTAGCCAAATACATTTAAACTCAGTTTTTCACAATTCCTGACATTTAATCCTAGTAAGAATTCCCTGTCATAGGTCAGTTAGGATCACCACTTCATTTTAAGAATGTGAAATGTCAGATAGTAGAGAGAATGATTTATTTCAGCTTTTATTTATTTTATCACATTCCCAGTGGGTCAGAAGTTTACAAACACTCAATAGGTATTTGGTAGCATTGCCTTTAAATTGTTTAACTTGGGTCAAACGTGTTGGGTAGCCTTCCATAAGCTTCCCACAATACGTTGGGTGAATTTTGGCCCATTCCTCCTGACAGTGCTGGTGTAACTGAGTCAGGTTTGTAGGCCTCCTTACTCCCACACACTTTTTCAGTTCTGCCCACAAATGTTCTATGGGATTGAGGTCAGGGCTTTGTAATGGTCACTCCAATACCTTGACTTTGTTGTCCTTAAGCCATTTTGCCACAACTTTGAAAGTATGCTTGGGGTCATTGTCCATTTGGAAGACCCATTTGCGACCAAGCTTTAACTTCCTGACTGATGTCTTGAGATGTTGCTTCAATATAGCCACATCATTTTCCTTATTCATGATGCCATCTATTTTGTGAAGTGCACCAGTCCCTCCTGCAGCAAAGCACCCCCAAAACATGATGCTGCCACCCCCGTGCTTCACGGTTGGGATGGTGTTCTTCGGCTTGCAAGCCACCCCCTTTTTCCTCCAAACATAACGATGTTCATTATGGCCAAACAGTTCTATTTTTGTTTCATCAGACCAGACGACATTTCTCCAAAAAGTACGATCTTTGTCCCCATGTGCAGTTGCAAACAGTAGTATGTCTTTTTTATGGCGGTTCTGGAGCAGTGGCTTCTTCCTTGCTGAGCGGCCTTTCAGGTTATGTCGATATAGGACTCGTTTTACTGTGGATATAGATACTTTTGTACCTGTTTCCTCCAGCATCTTCACAAGGTCCTTTGCTGTTGTTCTGGGATTGATTTGCACTTTTCACACCAAAGTACATTCATCTCTAGGAGACAGAACACGTCTCCTTCCTGAGCGGTATGATGGCTCTGTGGTCCCATGGTGTTTATACTTGCGTACTATTGTTTGTACAGATGAACGTGGTACCTTCAGGCATTTGGAAATTGCTCCCAAGGATGAACCAGGCTTGTGGAGGTCTACAATTTTTTGTCTGAGGTCTTGGCTGATTTCTTTTGATTTTCCCATGATGTCAAGCAAAGAGGCACTGAGTTTGAAGGTAGGCCTTGAAATACATCCACAGGTACACCTCCAATTGACTCAAATGATGTCAATTAGACTATCAGAAGCTTCTAAAGCCTTGACATCATTTTCTGGAATTTACCAAACTGTTTAAAGGCACTTTAGTATCCGGTTGTGCTACTGGTAAGAAGTCAGGTGCAGGAGAGCGGAGAGTTGTGATCAGGCGCACACTTAAATTGGCAGAAGTAACAACAGACAGACGCAACTGCGTCAAAAACCTCCAGCCAAATGGCAAAAGTGCAAAGCGCGACAACAGTCACAATACTGCATAAGTTAAACAATTAAACACACTTGGGTTCAACACGGTACCCGGGGAAAGAACAGCCTGGCGCGTAACACTAAACATGTAACAAAACAATTCCACACAAAGACATGGGGGAAACAGAGGGACTATATATGTAGTGTGATTAGGGAATATAAACCAGGTGTGCGGGGAAACAAGACAAAACAAATGGAACAATGACAAGTGGAGCAGCGATGGCTAGAAGACCGGTGACGTCGACCGCCGAACGCCGCCCGAATAAGGAGAGGAGCCGACTTCGGCGGAAGTTGTGACATTTAGTGTATGTAAACTTCTGACCCACTGGAATGGTGATACAGTGAATTATAAGTCAAATAATCTGTCTGTAAACAATTGTTGGAAAAATGACTTGTGTCATGCACAAAGTAGATGTCCTAACCGACTTGCCAAAACTATAGTTTGTTAGCAAGAAATTTGTGGAGTGGTTGAAAAATGAGATTTAATGACTCCAACCTACGTATGTGTATGTATGTTATATCCTGCCTGTTTGGCCCTGTCCGGGGGTATCGTCGGATGGGGCCACAGTGTCTCCCGACCCCTCCTGTCTCAGGCTCCACTATTTATGCTGCAGTAGTTTATGTGTAGAGGAGGCTAGTCTCAGTCTGTTATATCTTGAGTATTTCTCCTGTCTTATCCAGTGTCCTGTGTGTGAATGCTCTCTTTCTTTCTCTCTTTTTCTCTCTTTCTTTCTTTCTCTCTCTCGGAGGAGGACCTAAGCCCTGGACCTTGCCTCAGGACTACCTGGCCTGATGACTCCTTGCTGTCCCCAGTCCACCTGGCCGTGCTGCTGCTCCAGTTTTAACTGTTCTGCCTGCGGCTATGGAACCCTGACCTGTTCACCGGACATGCTACCTGTCCCAGACCTGCTGTTTTCAACTCTCTAGAGAGCAGGAGCAGTAGAGATACTCTGAATGATCGGCTATGAAAAGCCAACTGACATTTACTCCTGAGGTGCTGACCTGTTGCACCCTCGACAACCACTGTGATTATTATTATTTGACCCTGCTGGTCATCTATGAACATTTGAACGTCTTGGCCATGTTCTGTTATAATCTCCACCCGGCACAGCCAGAAGAGGACTGGCCACCCCTCATAGCCTGGTTCCTCTCTAGGGTTCTTCCTAGGTTCTGGCCTTTCTAGGGAGTTTTTCCTAGCCACCGTGCTTCTACACCTGCATTGCTTGCTGTTTGGGGTTTAAGGCTGGGTTTCTGTACAGCACTTTGTGACATCAGCTGATGTAAGAAGTGCTTTATAAATAAATTTGATTGATTGATTGATATAAACTTCCGACTTCAACTGTAGGCATCCACATTTCAGACCTAAGCCCCTTCTGCCCACCCCATGCTCCCCGACCCTGCGGCAAGAACCTCAACATAACAGCATTACATATGCCCAGGCCGTGAGCAGAGCAACAGGCCCAACCCCCACTATTACACCCACCCAAGCTCCATCCTGCGACCTAAGAGGTATGTATCAGATGCTCAACATGTTCTGCTCCAACCTACTGTGATGGTCCGGGCCTAAACCACACAAAAACAACACTAGACACTATGGAACACAAAGCTTTTACTATCTCATCCTGGAATATACAAGGTCTGAGGTCATCTGCCTTTGGCCTAAAGAGCAGCAACCTAGACTTCATCAAAGAAATTGAAAATACAGACATTGTCATCATACAAGAAACATGGCATAAAGGAGACAGACCCACTGGTTGCCCTCTAGGCTACAGAGAGCTGGAAGTCCCATCCACCAAACTACCTGATGTGAAACAGGGAAGAGACTCATGGGGTATGCTAATTTGGTATAGTGCAGACCTAATCCACTCTATTAAATTAATAAAAACAGGAACATTTTACATCTGGCTAGAAATTAATAAAGAAATTATCTCTACAGAGAAAAATGCCCTCATGTGTGCTACCTATATCCCCCCAATAGAATCCCCATACTTTAACGATGACAGCTTCTCCATCCTAGAGGGGGAGATCAACAATTTCCAGGCCCAGGGATATGTACTACTCTGTGGCGACCTAAATGCCAGAACTGGACAAGAACCTGACACCCTCAGCACACAGGGGGACAAACACCTACCTAGAGGTGATGGTAACCATGGAGGGCCTACAGCAGCACCTAGATCTTCTGTACAGATTCTGTCAGAGCTGGGTCCTGACAGTAAATCTCAGTAAGACAAAAATAATGGTGTTCCAAAAAAGGTCCAGTTGCCAGGACCACAAATATAAATTCCATCTAGACACAGTTGCCCTAGAGCATACAAAAGACTATGCATACCTCTGCCTAAACATCAGTGCCACAGGTAACTTACACAAAAGCTGTGAACGATCTGAGAGACAACCCAAGAAGGGCCTTGTATGCCATCAAAAGGAACACATAATTTGACATACCAATTAGGATCTGGCAAAAAATACTTGAATCAGTTATAGAACCCATTGCCCTTTATGGTTGTGATGTCTTTGTTATGGAAGGTTTGGGGAAAACCTTCCATAACAAAGCCATTACCTACAGAGAAATTAACCTGGAGAAGAGCCCCCTAAGCAAGCTGGTCCTGGGGCTCTGTTCACAAACACAAACAGAACCCACAGAGCCCCAGGACAGCAACACAATTAGACCCGACCAAATCATGAGAAAACAAAAAAGATAATTACTTGACACATTGGAAAACATTGACCAGACCACTGTGATTGACCTAAAATTAAGGAAATCTTTGACTATGTACAGACTCAGTGAGCATAGCCTTGCTATTGAGAAAGGCAGCTGAAGACAGACCTGGCTCTCAAGAAAAGACAGGCTATGTGCACACTGCCAACAAAATGAGGTGGAAACTGAGCTGCACTTCCTAGCCTCCTGCCAAATGTATGAAAGAATTAGAAAACAAATCCATTTTTGATAAACATATCTATTGGGTAAAATACCACAGTGTGAATTCCAGCAGCAAGATTTGTAACCTGTTGCCCCAAGAAAAGGGAAACCAGTGAAGAACAAACACCATTGTAAATACAACCTACATTTATGTTTAGTTATTTTCCCTTTTGTACTTTAACTATTTGCACATCATTACAGCACTGTATATATATATATATAATATGACATTTGAAATGTCTTTATTCTTTGGAACTTCTGTTAGTGTAATGTTTACAGTTCATTTTTATTGTTTATTTCACTTTTGTTTATTATCTATTTAACTTGCTTTGGCAATGTAAGCATGTTTCCCATGCCAATAAAGCCCTTAGAGAGAGAGAGAGGGCAGAGCGAGAGGGCGGAGAGAGAGAGAGGGCAGACAGAGACAGAGACAGAGAGAGTAGGGAGAGAATCTAGACAGATCATTGTTATTTCCAGAGGCAGCTTTTACCCAGATTATGTTGATGCTACAGAATCAAGTGGATGGTGATTTAGGAAGGTCTTTCCATGATCTGATTAAACACTAAAGATGTGTGGAGCACATTGTGAAAAGATTTTAGAGATTAACTGGGTTGAGTAAGGAAATTACGTGTCACTTTTAATAGGTTTATTTACCTGCACTTCCCTATGCTTATCAGTGAAATATTTTATTAGATACACATGATTTTAGAGAATGAATAGGGAAGACTAGCGTTAGAGGTTCCTCAATCTGAAAAACAAAATCAGCAACATATTTACAAAATGTGATCGTTTTGCTGTGTTGTGATTTGTAGAATCATAAATGTGACTTCATTTTAAAGAGAATCCGAGTGATCGTCTGTGTTCAGAACAAATCTAATCACAGGAGACATTCACCCTCACTGTCATGTGTTCTAGAGTCATGGGAACAGAATACAGGCCCTTTGGAAAAAGGCTGTGAATGCTAAATTCCACAATGATGAAAGCTGGAAAGCTGGAGTGTAAAACCCTCTTCCTCCCCTTGGTCTCTTAGATGATGACAAATGCTGGTGTCGTGTGTGTGTGTGTGTGTGTGTGTGTGTGTGTGTGTGTGTGTGTGTGTGTGTGTGTGTGTGTGTGTGTGTGTGTGTGTGTGTGTGTGTGTGTGTGTGTGTGTGTGATGATCATGCACATGGGGGTTGTGTGTGACTCATATAGGCCTATGTGTGTAAGATTTATGCCTCGGTGTGTTTAGTCACTGCGTGACTTTGCTTATTCATAAAATTGAGTCAAAGGTCTCCAATTACATGGTATTCAATCAATTCAATCTCAGGACAAGCAGCATCCCTCAAAAGTTCTCTCATGATGCAGTTGCCTGCCTCACCCACAGACAAACCCAAAGTCAACTCAAAAGACTGCCTGGGCGGTGATGTCATTCGCTCCTATGGCTAGAGCAGGAGGTGTTTGGGGGTGTGGTGTGTTCCGTGTTGAGGTGTGACCAGAGCACCTTTATAATTTAAGTGTCTGAGCTTGCAGGGTAACATATGGCCCATAGATTGCTTTAGTACCACAGGGAAATGTAGCACCTGTAAACGCAAAAACCTCTTCAGTGTAAAATGTAATCACTTTACCATACATAACATGACATAAGGTAATTTAACCAAATTGAAAGGTTTAACCAAAGACTCAGTGAAGGGTATTTCAAAAGAGGGCCGCAACATTCATATGCTGATAATGTTGTTGATTATGACGTACAGCCACTATGCTGTCATAAATGCGTTAAACTCTGCGGTCTGCGCGTAAACTAAACTATGATTTTATAACTCATACTGTATCTTGCAGGCAGCATGTGTTATGTCGCGTTCATGTGCTAGTCTTATCTAGGAAACTCGTACATTTCCGACTTGCTAACTGAATGAATGCGGCCTGTGTATAATTACAACCAGTCAACAAGTCTGAAATTTCAGAGTTTCCTAGATTTGACTAGTTAATAAACGCGGCATTACATTGAGCGGTGACTTCTCCACAAAAGGGCTTCACAGTGACGTCACACCAAACCAGCTAATGACTTCCTTGGAGATGACGGTCGCGCCCCGTCGTTAGGGACACTGCTGTGCGTAACACAGTCCAGCAATTAATCCAGGACATAGAAGAGGTTTAGTTGGTAATAGGCGTTATCAGCAATAGTTACAATGCCTCAAAATGCAGTAGTTATCGTGCGCTACGGTCCTTATAAATCGTGTGGCATCGTGGACCACAGAACGTTTCGTCTGATTGGCCTCCAAGGTAGATATAATCCTTGGCTACATTCAAATAAGTGTGCCTATTGCAGCGTCATAAAGTGGCTTGTGTGCATTTTTAAAGTGCGTTTTAGTTTTATATAAGTGAGCAGTTAGTAGCCTACCTTTTTAGTTTTCCCGATAATGTCACTTATCCATGTCTTCTAACTTTCCTAGCTGCATTGAAAGAGAATGGACATCAAAGTGTCTTGGAGAAAATGTCTGATTGGAACAAGTTGGAACTTGTGGTCAATGGAGAATGTGTCTATACATGCAGCATAAAACAGCTGGAGTTTGGTAAATTCAATGTAGATACTGTAGATTACTCTGTCAAATTGTACAGAATCTTACCTGCGGTCAATTATGACATGTATCGTTTTCACAGAGTGAGGTAAGCATACTGTAACTGAATGCACATGGATTTTACGCTTGTCCACTCTCTGATTGTGACCTCATCTGTAAAACAATAATAATAATAATTCTAGAGCAGGGGTATTCAACCTGGAGTCTGCCACCCCTCTGGGGGTCCGCGAAAATATATCAAAAAAGCAACAAAAAAGTGGATACATTTTTTTTATGAATATTGCTAGCAATAACACAATAAACACATTTTGAATTACATACCTACAGTAGGAAATAGGACAATATCTTATTTCTAATGATGTCAACTTTATTTCTCAACTGCCAATTACACATAGGGGAGAGCTGTGACGAAAGTAACACTTTTTGTTTCTAATTACTCTAAGATCGATAGAGCTAGAGACACCATATTGTACGACAAACAACTTCTGTGTCCTCTACCATTAGCAAATGTAATTTCATTTCTATGGTAAATAGATGATATGGTAAATAGACCGACAACAAAACTACCGCAATGTTAATTTTGTACTTGCCGGCGGGGCGGGAGTAACACAGCCTTGGGACAGAAGTAACAGTTGGCGAGAAGTGCACAATATTTGTCTCATCTCCATGTTTCTGGGTTGTAACGCTCGTTAATTTCAACCAATGTACTACCAGCCATAAGTTCATGTTTGTGCCGATTTTAATAAGTAATGCTATAGGTTCGACATTTAGGACAATGAACCATGCGTCAACATCGCAATGTTGCGAAACCACAATAGTTAGACTTACAATATTAATCGGACTAAAATGGATCACATAATAGCTATATTAAGCATACTTTTCTAATCGCACTTTAGTGAGAATGTGGTAGAGGATTTTCATGCTCCAGGTGTACCACGCTCCTCGTGCCTTGATAGAATAAATGTCTTTATTCTCTTCTAAAAAGGCAAGCTCATCATGCTTATCACATTTCCATGGCTTGATGCAAGGTTATTGACCCCCAGAATCATAAAGATATATATTTTTAACCACTAACCTGTTGATAAAAGCTTATGTGAGAAGCTGATCCATCAAGCCAATTGATTAAGGCATAATTCTAATGATGTCATATATCATTTTCAAACATTCACTCACTTGTTGATATTTTGCTAACATTATAAAAGCAATATGAGCTGGAGGAGACAATGGCCTGTGCTTAAAACGTATTTTATTTTATTCCAGGTCATCAGTTTACATTGTGTTACTTTCGTCCCACCCGTCTCTCATGTAACTTCTAGGCGTACACCCAAGACTAGCTAGCATGATACTAGAAACCTATGCTGTTATTTAGTCCCTAGATGGGTTAAGAAAATTACATACACTACATGACCAAAAGTGTGTGGACACCTGCTCGTCGAACATCTCATTCCAAAATCATGGGCATTACTATGGAGTTGGTCCCCCCTTTGATGCTATTACAGCCTCCGCTCTTCTGGGAAGGCTTTCCACTAGATGTTGAAACATTTCTGTGTGGACTTGCTTACATTCAGTCATAAGAGTATTAGTGAGGTTGGGCACTTGTCACGTGTGCTCCCTCTCCGGCCTCTAGGTCACCAGGCTGCTCGTTATGGCGCACACCTGTCACAATTGTTACGCGTCATCAGACTCACCTGGACTCCATCACCTCCCTTGATTACCTTCCCTATATATGTCTCTCCCTTAGGTCCTTCCCCAGGCGTTATTGTTTCTGTTCCTGTGTCAGTTCTGTACATTGTGTTTCTTATTTTTGTGTTGTGTTCATTTATTAAAACACTCACTCCCTGAATTTCCCTCCTGACTCTCAGCGCACATCATTACAACACTGCTGTTGGGCGATTAAGCCTGGCTCGCAATCAGCATTTCAATTCATCCCAAAGGTCTTCGATGGGGTTGAGGTCAGGGCTCTTTGCGGGCCAGTCAAGTTCTTCCACACCGATCTCGACAAACTATTTCTGTATGGACCTCGCTTTGTGCATGGGGGCATTTTCATGCTGACACAGGAAAAGGCCTTCCCCAAACTGTTGCCACAAAGTTGGAAGCAAAGAATCATTTAGAATATCATTGTATGCCTTATGGTTAGGATTTCTGTTCACTGGAACTAAGGGGCCTAACCCAAACCATGACAAACAGCCCCAGACAATTATTCCTCCACCAAACTTTACAGTTGGCACTATGCATTGGGGCAGGTAGCATTCTCCTGGCATCCGCCAAACCCAGATTTGTTCCCGTCAGACTTCCAGATGGTGAAGCGTGATTCATCACTCCAAAGAAAGCGTTTCCACTGCTCAAGAGTCCAATGGCGGCAAGCTTTACACCACTCCAGCCGATGCTTGGCATTGCGCATGGTGATCTTAGGCCTGTGTGCGGCTGCATACTAAAAAACATGACTAGAAAAATAATCTAATGCTGACACCTCGTTGCTCATTTACAAAAGGCACAAAGAAAAACAAGAAACTGAATAAGACATGAGAAACCATGAGAGAAACCCATTTCATGAAGCTCCTGACGAGCAGTTCTTGTGCTGACGTTGCTTCCAGAGGCGGTTAGAACTCAGTGAGTGTTGCAACCGAGGACATTTTTACATGCTATGCGCTTCAGCACTCAGCTGTCCTGTTCTGTAAGCTTGTGTGGCCTACCACTTCGCAGCTGAGCCATTGTTGTTCCTAGACGTTTACACTTCACAATAACAACACTTACAGTTGACCGGGGCAGGTCTAGCAGGGCAGACATTTGACAAACTGACTTGTTGGAAATGTGGCACGTTGAAAGTCAGTTTTTCAGTAAGACCTTTCTACTGCCATTGTATGGAGATTGCATGGCCGAGGGCTCAATTTTATACACCTGTCAGCAACGAGTGTGGCTGAAATAGCCGAAGCCACTAATTTGAAGGGGTGTCCTCATACTTCAAAATAATGAAAAACTATCTACCAAATCTATTGATTTTAAAATGTTGATTACTTGTCCTTTACATTATCATTCACCTAACGTGACAAAAAAAAAATTGCTAACGTATGATGGGGATCCCTGGGTCGCCAATTTTCCCTGGGAGGGGGTCTCTGGGCAAGAAAAGGTTGAAAACCCCTCTTCTAGAGCCGTCTATATGAAGCCATCTTCATAGCGTGTTCTGATAAATCAGATTGTCCAAGTCACTGATTATGATGTCACAATGGCATTGAGTACATTGTGTTTATAGAGTAACACTCCTTAATTCTGCCTTCCACAGGGGGAGATGGGAAACTGGACCCCCTGTGCAAGGAGGCCGTCACTGCTGTGCAGAATGCATACTGAGATACACCCACACTCTACCAGGAGATTGGTCAAGGGGATGAATCTAGGCAAATCTAATAGTAAACCTGAAGAGAAACACTGCAACAGACACTTTTTGTATTTTTTTGATGACAAGCATTATAGTACCATACAATAGTATTCTCCAGCATTAAGTCAAGTGTTGTTGTATTTATTGCTACATAATCTCGGGGACCCAGAATCAAATGTGCCGTGTATGCTGGTCATCTCAACAGTCTGTCGGGAGAGACCGCAACATGCTAATTGCAACATGTAGTCATTATAGTTTCTTATGATTTTTATTTTGTGGTGATTGACTGCTATAGTTACTATATCATTGTCGATATTGCCTCAGACAATTTGGTGTCTGGTCCCTGTCTGAAAACATACATTACAAAATCCATATAATTCCCTTAACCTTTGGCATACAACCATTCTTAGATCTGCTTCCTGCGGTCTCTCTCCTCATCTGAATATGATTACTTCTGCAATCCATTCTCAATTAGCCTTATGGGAGGGATTGTACACTAATAGAATCATACCCCATCGGTCAAACCACAGACCAAATTAGCGGACCAAATTTGCATTGCAAGCAAAATCCAAACAGTCATGCAAACACTGCCACACAGTCACAGTCTGGTTGTGGCCCAAATGGCACCCTATTCTCTGTCGTGCACTACTTTTGACCAGAGCCCTGGTCAAAAGTAGTGCACTCTTAAGGAAATAGGGTGTCATTTAGGACGCTCATCTGAGGTTAGGCTCAATGTCAGCTTCAAAGTTAACCAAAAACATATGGAGGTGCTTATAGGGGTTCATGGCACTTATCACATTTCATTTCAATGCAATCAAGGCGCCCCCCCCCCCCCCCCCCACACACACACACATATAAATACAGTATGCCTCTTCTAGGCCTATGTGATTGTCCTCAAAACTTTATTAATGCTTTATTACTAAAAGCAGCCAGCTTGGAGGACTTTCTTTTTGGGAGAATATCAGACAACCAAAAGAAAACCTTGTCCCCCATCTTCTGAAAGAGCCGAGATGATTACCTACGTTTCTTCCTGTGAGGCATCCGTGTATACATCCCAAATGTCACTCTATTCCATATATAGTGCACTACTTTTGACCAGAACCAGTAGAAGTAGTGCACTATATAGGGAATAGGGTCCCATTCGGGACGCAGTGTCTAACACTGAAACACATTTAAGGGGGAGTAAACAAAAGGAAACAAACTGAAATCTGCTCTCTGTTTCTCTCCTCACGCCTCCACCCTCCTAAACTGAAGCTCCTGTTTTTAACGGTGCATGCAGTTTGCTAGATTCTCCACCTGGCTAGGTGGATAGCACAGTTAATGTACCTGACAGCGAAGCTATGGAATTCTGAGAAAACATCTGGGTGTCAAATAAAAGCGATGGTCAAAGCAAATAGACTCAGGCAGTAGTGAAATCCTTTAGGAGGGTCATTGTGTGATGTCAATGCTATTGAATAACTGGTAGAGAATACAGCTAGATGGCTCCACTTGCCTGATTTAAAGGTGTGGCTGATTAGTCCATTTAAGTGCAGCCTTAAGTTACATAAGGCTGCTGCTGATGGACTGGAACAGACTGGACTAGAGAGATAGTGAGCTGGAAGGTGGAATGGGAAGGTGGGCTTGTTACTGTAAGTAGCCTATACGTTTTGGAATATGTTATTATTCTATTCAGTTTGAGGTTGTATTTAGTCTTTCAGGATAGCGTTAACAGTTCTGTACTGACCTTATATCTCCTGTCTTGGTAGGCCTACACAGCCCTTCCCAGACCCTCACAGTGAGGGTTACCATTCTCTCCTTGGACAATAGTGGTGTACAAGCCTATAGATTAATATTGCTCCATCAACATGTATGAATAGGATCCCTGAGGCCAATATTACTTATTCTTTCCCTAGTTTCCGTAGTCTCTGGAGTCTATGCAAGGCTATCATGACCCCTATAGGGCTGTTGGAGTTGAGTGTGACTTTAACTTTGACCAGGAAAAGTGCTTTATTTAAAAAGCCACAGTACCCTCTAGTGGCAACATAAAGACAATTTAAAATCTTCCAGAAATTTCCAGCATAACATCAAAATAAGGAATGCATCTGAACTTGAATTCTATGACCACATTTTTTTATAAATTGAGATCAAGTTTATATATATATTTTTTTTTACAGCAAAGGGACACAGAAACCTCTATTAGAGTGGTGGCCTACACTAGATACATAACACCCTTAAACATGAACATGAATATACAGTATCTTGCCTCACAAAACAAGCTACAAATGTAAGAATCGGTCCAGTTTTTCCTGGATGTTGTCGAAGGCGTCTTTGCCCAGGTAGTCAGCCTGGCCCTCCTCCCACAGCCTGCGCTGCTCCAGCTCATCCTCCTCTGTCTTGGCAGCAGTCTACAAGGAAATAACCGAGATGTTCAAAAAATACATTGGAAATAACCAAGATGATAAAAGAGATTCAAAATAACCAAGGTTATATAATAGATTTGAAACCAAAATGATAAATGATATTAGTAATAACCAAGATGATAAAAACAATTGATTAGGCAGCCATTCCATTCACCATCAGTCAGAAGAGTATTGAAAAATGAAAGATGGAGACATGAGGAACATTAAAATAAATCACTAAGGAATGGTTACCGGGAGGCCTTGAAGCAATATGAAGTGTGTTATTTTGTTGTTAAGGTCAAATATGTTAATACTGTTGTGCACCAGCAGAGGGTGTTACTACAGTAGGAATTTGTATTTTGCCAACAGTTTCTGTAATGTTGATCATTTAAACATGGAATGATATATCGATAATTTCTTAAATCAGTTCGTAATAGTAGGCTTTAAATATACACTGAGTGTACAAAACTTTCGGAACACCTTCCTAATATAGAGTTGCAAGAACAGCCTCAATTCGTCGGGGCATGGACTCTACAAGGTGTTGAAGCGTTCTACAGGGATGCTGACTCCAATGCTTCCCACAGTTGTGTCAAGTTGGCTGGATGTCCTCTGGGTAGTGGACCATTCTTGATACACATGGGAAACTGTTGAGCGTGAAAAACCCAGCAGCGTTGCAGTTCTTGACATACTCAAACCGGTGCGCCTGACACCTACTACCATACCCAGTTCAAAGGCACTTAAATCTTTTGTCTTGCCCATTCACCCTCTGAGTGGCACACATACACAATCCATGTCTCAATTGTCTTTAACCTGTCTCCCCCCCTTCATCTCTGATTGAAGTGGATTTAACAAGTGACATCAATAAGAGATCATAGCTATCACGTGGTTTGACCTTGTCAATCTATGTCAAGAACAGGTGTTCCTAATGTTTTGTACACTCAGTGTATATTAGTGTAGACAGGTGGCGTACAGGTTCAGTGGCAGGGTCCTCCATGGGGTTGAAGGCTGTTTCAGTGACCTCTGACCCTTCCTCACTGGGTCCAGGTGGGTCCTGGTTGGCTGTTCTGTCTCCAGCTCCTCCCTCCTTCCCCGTGGATACATCCTGACGTTGGGTACGCTGTAGGACAGGGACCAATCACACATGGAATTAGTTATAGGTTATAGTATTTGACAAGCATCCACTTTAATATTTGTTATATATAAATTATATATATTTACTATTAGTGTGGGAAATTAGTACCCACTGATTTGTTTACACCAGGTTGCAAGTATTGACAGCAATGGCTCCAATCATATAGGTCCGTGAGTCAGATTTCAATTGGTGTTGAGAAATCATTTCCGTCACTTTCTCACACTGTTCCTTCCTATGACGCATTGACACTGGCAGGGTGTGCACAGCCTCTAGAATCACAACCTTAGAAGGGCCACTGCGATAACCTTAAATTCTCTAAGTTCTTACTCGTTGAGCAAAATTCCTCAAGCTGATCAGAATTCGTAACCGGGTTAAAGAGCTATCAGAATTAACAACTAGTACTTACTACTTCCAAAATCCCTCAGACACTTAAGTCATACCTAATTAATAATCATAATGCAGAGGCAAAAGCTCGATATCATCTTTTGTTAAAGACTAACCATTTCTCCTGGCTGCGTGGGTGAATCAAGCCTCTTCTTCCTCTCCTCTGTGAGCAGATTGACTTTTCGGAGTAATGATTCTGTGAGGTCCTCTATCAACGACACTGCTTCTCTCCCCTTTGGCTCATCTTCTTCTCTTGCCTTTGGCTCATCTTCTTCTCTCCCCTTTGGCTCGTCTTCTTCTCTCCCCTTTGGCTTCTCTTCTTCTCTTGCCTTTGGCTCATCTTCTTCTCTTGCCTTTGGCTCATCTTCTTCTCTCCCCTTTGGCTCGTCTTCTTCTCTCCCCTTTGGCTCATCTTCTTCTCTCACCTTTGGCTCATCTTCTTCTCTCCCCTTTCGCTTCTCTTCTTCTCTCGCCTTTGGCTTCTCTTCTTCTCTCGCCTTTGGCTTCTCTTCTTCTCTCCCCTTTGGCTTCTCTTCTTCTCTCGCCTTTGGCTTCTCTTCTTCTCTTCCCTGGCTCTGTGAAAGAAATGTGATGGTGTGTACTGTTGAGAACCACCTAAGGTACATTGGTATAGGTGTGTAGAGAGGAGACGAGTAGGGGGCAAGAGTACTGGACTCTGATCTCTCTCTGTGGTACTTTTGAGTAAGAACAACAGACATAGGAGAAAACACACATGTTCTCTATAGGATGTACCTTGTAGTCCAACTACGCAGTCTGTCAAATGCAAACATTTACCTAAATGTTCAAATTGTTGTATATGCTCTGCTGTGACGCAGTATACAGTACATAAAACTGCAATGCAATGACATTTTCACTTTGTTTTGCATGTGGTTATGTTAAAAAAGTGCATATACAGTATGAGAAAAATACATGAGTCAATTCTACAACGTCTTACATGTTGCTTTGGCCCAGCATGTTGGATTGGCACAGCAGGTTCTTGATGGGACATTGTCTTTAATAGGTGATGTAAGTAGGAGTACTCCATCCACCACTGGTAAACAAACTCTTCCAGGTGGCTGTTGGTGTGCTGATTGGTCTTTGAGTTAGAACGTAGATTCCATGGCTTGACCGAACCCAGGAAGTGGACAATCTTAGCATTGTGACCATATCTGTGTTGGACCAGGATAACAGTACAATATGGTCAACATCAGGCACAAAAAAAAACAGTAGGAGGGTTGGGGTCAGGCTTGTGGTCAAAATATGCTTTTCAATCACGGAAATGTAATATTTACTGAAATGATCCATTTGATGTTAAATATTACTCACTCTTGATAAGCAGGCAAATAGGTGTAGACTGCGATGGTACTGAGGTTGTACACAAAAGGCAGGTGTTTACTGATATCTCTAACAGGCCAGTCGCTGAAAAATGTGTTCAAGAGGCCCTGGTCCCCACCTGAAAACAGAGAGGGCATACAGTAGAGTTACTGTCAGCTCAGATCATAAGGAAGAGCCAATGAACAAGTAAAGTCATTTATGTAATATTGTTGAGATAAGTAAAATTGCTATGCAAATTGACAATTCTAATATGGCATTGCTAGTATTCTCAACTGCGTGGTAGAGCTCTGTAATTTCCTAAATGAACATCAAGGTGTGTTTTCCAAATGGTTTTCAAGAAGAGGCAGTTAAAGGGCTAGGGTCAGGGTTGAGGCTAGGGTTAGGGATGAACTGGGATGTGGACTTGAAGCTAGGGTTTAGGGTTCTGACTGACCGTCGAAGCTGCCGTGTTGTCGTGCATGCTCCAAGAGCCTGCCGTGGGTGATCAGAGAGGGCCTGAACACAAACACCCCTGAGTTAAAACAGTCCGGCCAGCCAGGGTCAGGGGCCGCAGACAGCTCCTCGCGCTCAAACAGCTCGTCCACGTTACACAGCACCTACAGGCCAGGGAGTCAACAGGAAACAGAGGAAGTTCGTTTCTAAAGTCAAGATCCAGATCAAGTGTCATGAGGCCGTTTGTAGGTACTGCACATACGTGTGGATGTTTTCTATAACGAGAGCTCAGATTTATTGTATGACACTGGATGTGCTCATTCTGTTTCAATTTCAGTTGAACTTCCTACGTAGCCCTCTGACCGGTCGGGGCTCTATTTGCTTGGTCTTGACACTCAAACTAAACACGCCCATCTCTGCAGCACGTAAAAAGCGCTCTGTACTTGTCTTTACAGAGCAAAAATATGACGGTTTGTCCCATGGCGATTGTCACATTCATGTTAGGTACTGATTTACCTTTCAATAACTATGTTTGGGTCCATGTTAGTTGCAGATACATATTGCACAATTCAAACATTAAAATTGATTTGCTGGTAAAGACCAAGCTTTGACATTGTAACATTTGGTTCCTTGGTTTTAAAACAAATGGATTATTAAGTGTGTGTTTATATTAGAGACAAGGTGTGTCTCGGGAGATTTCAGTACACTCACGAGTGTGTCTGCGTCCAGGAACACACATTTGCTGTATTGGGTGAGGGTCCAACAGTGGAGCTTGGTGAAAGTGACCCCCAGTTCTGGTCGTCCCAGCCAGGATAGATGTGCTTGGTCTCCACTGTCCAGCACGTCCACTACCAGGACCTGGTCAAACACATGGCCCAGGGCAGCCCTATGGGGAGAGAACACAGGATTTACTACAACTGCAGTCAGATTTTACATGACTTCAATACACAAAAAATACACTAGGTCCGCAGCGAACCCAGGACAGCAAAAGACTTCATCCAGTGAATCTAATACCCCCTTAACTGATGAGAGACAAAATACTTAATTTGTCTGATTTTTCAGGGACCTCTGTCACAGAGTATAACTTTCATTGACATTCTGATATCACTCTCCATGACTCGGTGATATTATATTTCTGTCTGAGATGCAGGGACTTCTCTCACCGTGCCTGGCTAGAGACATTAGTGGAGACCATCACAACAGTCTGGCGTGTGGTCCTGTGTCGTCGTAAACACTGTCCTACCACCAGCGCCCCCATACAGTAGCTGTCTGTGGTGGCCAGGGTGACAAAGGCCTGGTTCGCTGGTGGCACAGGAAGGAATAGAAATAGATGACTAACGCCCAGCACGGGATTTCAGCAGTTTTACAGGGCCATCAGCATTATGTTCTTTAAGAGTTTAAAGTAGTTAATTTCTCAAGTTTTTACCGAGAGTCAAGCACTTCCTCTTTTCCTCTTGCGTTAAGTTAGAGAGGGATGTCAGTCATCTTGACACTGACAGGTTATATTAAAATGGTTATGATATAACGATGAGAACTTACCTGGCATGGTGTGTGACAGCGACTCCTCTAAATGAATAACAACTTGAGGCAGAGGTAAAAGTGATAGATGGTAATAGAAGTGTCAAAGTGATCGATCAGGTCCCGCACCACTGGCAGAGAGGACTTGGCAGAAAATGCACTGGTTTCCCCTAAAATGAAACTCCAATACGTTGATACTGTAGTCCGACAGTCCAGCGAGTCCAGCAGTAGTAACTGTCCCACAAACAATAGATACAGAATGATCAATATAAAGTAATCTTTTTTTCTTTCTTTTTTTTACAGCTATTTCGATTGGCTTTATGAAACTTATAGTAGTATTAGTTGTAAATGTACTATGAGAGGTTATATCTAAAGCCAGGGGGTGTAACCTCAAGCTGGTAGATACACAAATAAATCTGCCGCTTTTAGACCAAGAGCAAAATCAGAGTCTCTGTTTGAGTTCTCGGTCATGTGTCACAGGTCATTCAACTAAAATGAAAACTTGCAGAGTTTAAGCAGGACCTTCAACAACTGTACTCTAGAGTCTGCAGTAGTCCAACCCCTGGAACTTAAGTGCATAGTACTAGGTGCAGATGCAGATGCATTCAATTCACTGTAGAACCGTTAGTCAATCTTCATAGTATACAAATTAATTATACTATGGACAACAACGCTGATGTTTAAACTTGATGGAGAACATACATTAAATAAAAATACCAATCAATTGTAAAAAGTTAACTTTATTGATAACAATAAGGTACATTACCGACAGCAGTCCATTGTCTTTCAGAGAAGGAATCAAACTCCTTCAAAACACACAAAACAACTAACTACGATCAACTAAGCCAACAAATGATTTCCTGTATTGGTAAAGAACAAGCAGTAACACTTCTTCAGTTGCAGTTACTTAAAAGGTTTTAATTACATGTGCTGAAAGTTAAAGGAGAACAAAAAGGGCATGTAATCACACAGCAAAACAACAGCAGCGCCTTTATACACATTCTTCATTAGTATTTACAGCACAATTGACATGGTAGAATATGCTGATTTACTAGTTTGGTATCAACCCCAGGTATCAATTTCTATTCTTATCTGTATTGCATCAGAAATCAAGCAATCATACATACAAATCTTAAACAGGTATAACTTAAAACATACAATAACCAATTCTCAGTATAAATGTTGTTTTGCAAATAAACATGAACAATGCGTTTAAAAAAACAACATTTATGTCGATTTACCATGTGCATTTATGGTAGCTTTCCCTCAAATAAACACTAACGAGTGGCTTGCACCCCAAACAATTAACTTACAGAAGACAAACCGTGATGCAGCTAAATGTTCAGCCTGAAACGATTCCTCATTCCAAATAGTACCCTACACATTCTATTTATATCCACCAAAATAATCCCTTTCTCTAAGGCACTTTTTTCATTTTACCTTCATCTATAAAAAAAGTTCTAAATCCTTCTATTAAATTTGAATCCAATTAATAATTACATGAGTGTGCCATGTTGTAAAAGTATCCTTTGTGTGCATGGTTTGTTTTAATTTGTGTAACTACAGACTCGCCTGGGTTATATTTTAAAACGAGCGCTGACATTTGATGAAACGAGAAGTCCTATTGCCAATCCGAATTTAATATACGTACGTGGAGACGGTTAAAGTAAAACAAATACAACAAAAACTATGTGCAATGTAAGCACTTGTTTAGGTGTAAACACAGTCAAATGTACAATGCAGTTATAGATACTAGCTAGGCCTACTAAAGTATGAAATGAAATGGCAAGTGATGAAAAATCACATCAGCATGTTGAAAGACAATTGTTTGGTACTGAACGACTAAACAATGAAAATGATCGATACATCTTCACGGCAAAAAACAAAACAAGTATTCAAGTTGTAAATCTATCTGTGTCTTTACACAGCTAGATTAGGTAACAACAACAAACAACAACATATAACTAACATTCTCCAAAAGTTAAATTCCAAATGAAAGACAAATGAAAAAAAATCTATATTTTTTTATTGTATTTTTTTGCCCACTGACGTCCCCAGCAGACAGTTGACACCTGCTGATGGAAGAAGGTGTTTCTTTGCTAAAGGTGAGGTTCCTCTATGATGACCTGATCGAAGTTAGGATGACCTGAGCAAGTTGCTCATCACTGGAATCAGAGGAAGCACAGAAATAATGGTTATGTTAACGATATGAAAAAAACAATGCATTGGAATTTAAAAGAACTTAAAACCCTACTCAGCAGACCTTTTTCCCAGGGTTCCCTTGCCCTAATCTGCAGGAAAGAAAAGGAGGACAGAGAGAAGTAAAGAAACAGAGGAGAAGCAGGACCCAACCAGAGAAAAGGCAGGAAAACAAAACAGGAATACTAGAATGAGATAGTAGCTAGGCAGTATATAGTAAGGTAGTAGATAGTGTTGGTAGAATATTGGAGTAGTAGGTAGTATATTGGAGTAGTATGTAGTATTTTGGAGTAGTAGGTAGTATATTGGAGTAGTAGAGAGAGAGAGAGAGACTAATGAGATTGTGTAATAACTAGTGCTTACCTTGGGGATCAGACTGAGCTCCATGTGCGTTCTTTCCACTTTCTGGGTCTTCACCTGAATAGAGAAATACATAAGTATTTGCATTTAAGAACATGTTATGTGCCACAGACAACTTTATAGTGGGACCTCTAGACCCTTGTATCGTGCCCTGAGACATGGCTGTAGACTTCTATTAGATGCCATACAGGCGTCCACAGCCAGGGCAACCTTGTATCCACTACAACACATACTGTACTGTACGTATCCCAGTTCCATTTACTCACCTCCCTGAACCTTGAAACACAGTTTCTTCTTCTGGTAGGCAAAGTAGCTAGAGGCAGCACCAAGGAGGGCCACTCCTATTCCACTCACTATGCCAGCGATCTGCCCAGATCCAGCTTCTTCACCTACACAACAAAAAGATCTATTGTTAATGTTTAGTTGATAAGGTTACGCTAGATGTTTTTTTCTCTGAGTGATTCTTTGAAAAATATATTAAATAAAGTGTGTGTGAGTGAGGCTATTATTCATGTTGCATAACGTTCCTTTTTTCCCCAAAAAACATACGGCTCTAGTCTAGTTACACACCAATGGAAAACATTTTGGAACTATATCACAATTCCACAAGGTGGTGGTCGTGAGCCCTTTTTATGACGGCGTCTGGTTGTAATGTGCTGGCAAAGTATTTCTGGGTGGAAAATAGTGCAACAACAGAATACTATGGGGGCTGAAACACAAATATTCAGGAGTTTCTCTTTAAAATTATCTTTAAACTATCTCGACAACAGACATGAACCCATGAAACCTCAGAGAAAGCCACAACCA
Source organism: Salvelinus fontinalis (assembly GCF_029448725.1). NCBI lineage: Eukaryota > Metazoa > Chordata > Actinopteri > Salmoniformes > Salmonidae > Salvelinus > Salvelinus fontinalis. The sequence continues at coordinate 15,305,455 of NC_074705.1, forward strand.
AGTGATACAGTGAAGGAATAACACGAACCCAACTCCCAAGGATACAGAAAGTAACAAAGAAATAAATACACAATAGGATTACAGTGAACAAACACTTGAATTTTGATGAAAAAAACTTAAAAGTAAAAACTGGATTTTCCCATAGAGAACCACTGTGAGTAACAGTGTATCATGCATTGAAACAGGGCGGTGCCCAGGGTAAAAACTGGATGAAAAACCAACAAACGGTGACTTACTGCTGTAGAATACAACCTACCGCCTGTGGCTACAATCGTACAGTTCAGTCCAATAACCTTCGCTCACAGTCACACATGCAAGCTACATTCTTCAAGAGCCGGTTACATGGATTCCATCAACAGAAACCACGCTATGTGTTATAGATCCTCTGCAGAACACCGCCAATCAGAACACTGTTCAGCAGGCTTTATTAACATCTGAAGGAATACAACAACAGACAAAGAGACGACAATAGCAATGTGTTGATAGCTAACCTCTGCGGTAACGCACACGTCGTAAGAAAAAGAAGTAGCCGCACGCTTCTAACATGGTAAGACACGTTGTAATGGAAACACGATGTTGTATTTGAATGCAAGTGGCCAAAGTAACGTACCCCGATGAAAGACAACTTCCAACCTTACAGGAACATTCACCACGATACATAAATCATTTGTAAACGCACAAGATTTTGTATTTTTTTATAACCCCTACTGGCTTAGCACATATATCCTTCAGTGTTTCAGAATAAGTAATTAACGTAGTCAATATTGGGATATGAGAGAACTGCATGTCAGGATGTTCTAGAACACATTAGCACAAAACAAGCGTTTCAACCGAGTGCTGGGAAGTTTGGCTATGCTAGGAATGTGTGCTGACTAGGCCTCTGTGAGGGGCTGTTAGGGCTAGGCTGCAAAAGCCTTAGTAAGTAACGGGCTTAGGGTACAGTAACGATGGGCATGCTATGACAAGATGCGACACAGGAAAAAAATTCATACGAAGACCTTCCATGAGTGTCAAGACATCTGTTTTACATCTGGACTATGACCAATAATTGTCCAAATTTGTAAAACGTAGAGGGCTTCTCTAGCCTTTTTATATCTTCATTGTTTTTTGCATGAATTGCCATGTCATTTGGAAAGACTATCACACAAGAAGGAACACACATATGAAACAACTACACGCAACGCATAAGAATGCCTCAAACACCATACTAACAGTGGGAAATGTGGTTTCCACCGTGCAAGTGGCCAAATATGCAGCCCAAAAACGGGGGAGGACAACAACAATAACCTTGATAATATCAGTAACCACTATCTTTAGGCTTATAGCTGTAACATTTTACAAAACAGAATCCCATAAGCTCAACACACAGGAATGATTCAGAAACTGACTTCAGAAAGCAAAGAGAAGGGTGGGGTGTCAGAGGGGGTGAGAACACACCCACTCCTTAAGGGATAAAACCTCTGAACTTTGTACTAACCCTAGCTTTTACCCAATGAAAACTGGAGTCTACACTCAGAAAAAAAAGTATCTCTCCAGAACCTAAAAGAGTTATTCAGCTGTCCTATAGGAGAATCCTGTTTGGTTCCAGTAGAAGAGAGTTCTACGTGGAACCCAAAAGGGTTATCCTATAGGGACAGCCAAATAAACCTTTTGGAACCATTTTTTCTAAGAGCGTACAAATCATTGCTTTGTAAGATCAGCCCTGAGAGGTGTTTTAAAGCACCTCAAACCTTTTAACGCCATGTAAACAACTAATCAGAACACTCCCTCAGATCTGAGCATCAATCAGAACATAGGTTCTGATTCCTGAAAGTCATTGGGGGCTCCTTCATTGGCCCACATCCAAAAGCTCCATGGCCTTCTCTAACAGAGGCACCACTGCCTGCTTTATGTTGGATATCCAAACATGGACGCCCTCTGGCATGTTTGGATATTCTTCAGCAATTGGCCCCACAGTAAGTCTAGATCTGCAACGACACAGAATCGTACCTGGGTTTTAGGCTATGGCCAATAGTGTGCCCCAATTCAAGCCAATCAGAGTTAATTCCCCGTTGTATTCCAAACCAATAGTTCCCAATGTTCCCATAAAGCTTACTGTACTTATTTACCCAGAAGTTAAACTATATTTCTTGTTACAAAAAAAATGGCCATCCTTAAGCCTCCACTTGCACTATTTGATCAGAGAATCCTCAAAGCATGTTTCAACACATTTAGTTTGATAGACCTCCTCTCAGCGCAGCCCTTTCATTTGTTTATTATTCATTTTCAGAATCTGTGCTGTGTTTGGATTGAAACAGGAAGTATAAAACAACATAATCCGACCGTGAGGAGGACACACTAAAACCAGGGCAATCAGCCAACGTCCTCTAAGACAGTAAACGGATATGAATATAAAAGCACGGAGCTTAGTCCCTCAAAAGGTGTGGAAAGAATTCACCGTCACTGGGATTCTTCATACTGCAGGCCTTTGACATCATGGTAAAGATGAGTGGTGAGAGTTAAATGAAAAGACTTGGTGTGGGTACAGTGGGCGAATACAGACTAAAGATTCCACCTAAATCTGGTGTGAAACAGCCGTTCAACTTGACAAAACGGCACCCCATATAATTCCTCCTCTGAGACGCTTGATAATGAACATGATTTATTGTAGAAATAAATAAATGGATTGTTTTACCTTGAGGTTGATCTGCACCACCTCCTCCTGAAGAGGGAAAAATAAGTGAGAAAGTAAGCAATAAGTCCATAAGTTTGTGTACTTTGATTTTGAATTATTACTGTTTTGAATCAGTTTTACTAGCAGCACGCAAGAACTTCAGACAAACTTCAAGCAAACAGGAAGTGCTATAAATGGCGTACCATTGGGATCTGAGGGAGCTGGGTCAGCTGCACGTGCTATATATTTAAATCAAAAAAACAGAACAGAACAAAGTGAGACACTTCTACTCCCTCTGTAGTATATACTTCTAGACAACCTGCACATAGAAGTAGCTAGATAGGCCTGTGTGTTCTATTTACATGTACGTGCAAATGCTCATGAAGACTTCAGAGATTTATCGTATAAAGACTTCATAGAGTCGGTCAAATATTTCCAGATTCCTTTGAAACATGTCGTCTTTAACTGTGAGGGTGGAAACCTTCCCCTTACACTGAGTTTAATGACAGGTTATTTCAGTTTGTTTCCAGCTCCTCTGGACTCTCCACAGTATCACGCAGGATAGCATCAGACTAACAGGCATATGGCACTAATTACATTGGTAACCATGAGGGGTTTTCCTCTTCCCTATTTTTGCTTTTCTTCTCTCTTTTGTAAAGAACGAGTAATTACTTCCATTCTAAGTGGCTAAGAGGAAAAAGAGAAAGGAAATGCGTATACAGTTTTAAGACTGAACGGTTCTGTTTTAGTCCACAGTGAATTTAGCACTGCAATTAACTTCAATATGGCAACAATGGACAATTTCGGCCGGGTCCCCAGCCTCCCCGACATACTCTATTGTGTGTTTTTTGACTTATGCTCGTCGAGGTAGAAATTACTCTCCCTCAACAGTAAGATTGCAGGCCTACTGTTGGAAGTCTAACCCATTAACTAATTCGTATGAACAGCACCCTTTGTCTCGCCTGTGACACTGCTTCTAAACTTATTCAATAATAAAAGCCTTAAATGTCCTACCTCCTCCTCCACCTCCCTTGCCGGGATCAGGCTTGTAGTTATCGTTATCGCTCAAATCAAACAGGTCATTGTCTCCGAAGGACCCGCCACCTTCCAGATGAAAACAGTATAGCAACAGGTGAGTCGGTAACAATTACTACTGCTTTCCAGAGAGTCCTGGGAGTCCATAATAACAATACACAGTAGCACACACATAGTATATGATCATCAAACAGAGGAAATAAAGGGATATATCCAATGCTTAGTACCGGTGCCTCCATCTTTAGGTGGAACAACAGCTGGTTTACCCGGTACGGGATCTATGGATGATAGACATTAGAGAACAAGGGAGAGGAGTGGGAAGAGGACCATTATTTATATTACATTATAACACGTTATAATAACATTATAATATGTTTTCACACTGGGAAGCATGCCACTAGTCCCTCATAACATTTCTTCCGACATTAGATGGGAAAACATCAGCACCTACAATCACTTAAGCTCTTAAGTGAAAGTGACAGTCTGGTTTAGCAGGTTTTGAAAGCTCAAGAGGCCACGCTTCTTATTAAGAGAGGTGAGAGTGTGAGAGTCACTGGACGCAAAGCAAAGGGAACCTCCTTCACATACCCAGCCATCACCATGTCTCAAGACATCTCAAGACGTCTCAAGACAAAAGGTGCTTGCTGGGTATGTAAAGGCTGCTGAGGTAAACACTTAATCATTGATAGCAGTGGGTATGATTCATCACAAGCCCGTTATTTTTTTTTTTTAACCTTTATTTAACTAGGCAAGTCAGTTAAGAACAAATTATTTTTTTCAATGACGACCTAGGAACAGTGGGTTAACTGCCTTGTTCAGGGGCAGAAGGACAGATTTTTACGTTGTCAGCTCAGGGATTCAATCTTGCAACATTTCGGTTACTAGTCCAACGCTCTAACCACTAGGCTACCTGCCACCTCTACACTCTAACATCTAGGCTACCTGCCACCTCTACACTCTAACCACTAGGCTACCTGCCGCCCCGGTTGATTGCTTGATTTGAATGATTTATTAATTGTTTGTTTGATTGATCAATTGGGTTAAGTAAACAGGGAGGTAGGGACAAAGAGAGAATCCCCAATATAGACCAGCACAAAATAGAAAGACTTCTTCCCAAGACTGAGCACCTAACAATAACTCTGACTTTACCTGGACCCAAGGCATCAGACAGGTCAAAACCCATCCCATCTATGAAGAGAAAATATAACAGAAAACATATGGATTCTATGATTGTATCATTTACAATAGATGACATCTCCCATCTTGAGGTCAATATTCGGTTTGCTTTAGGTATCAGAACCAGGGCCTAAAATTGACTGTTCGGTCTGCAGCCACTGTGGCAGGTACCCGCCACTCAGATTTTTTTACCAGCCAAAACATTTAACATTAAAAAAAAAGCGGATGATCATGCTTTGTAATGTTTCTAAAACAAGAAATGTATTACTAAGAAGTAACGTGGGATATTTCTCAATTTCACAACATATTTTTCATGTTACCTTGGTAACGGGAACACTGGAGTTGTGTCATGTTTTGTGTGTGTGAGATTTGCGATCTGACTAGCAGCAGCCTCAAACTAACGTTTAAAAACAACTGAGCTTCTGAACTAAACAATGTAAATAGCCAAGAAACACAAGGACACCGTCTCACTTTGTAGACTTTTGAGTAAATTAGACCAACTTTTATGCCTGTGCGCAGCACCTCCAGAAATGAATCTATCAGCACTTCACACAGAGCGCACAGCTCTCCTGCCAGGCAGTGTTGCTGCGTGACGTGGGATATAGGATTCATATTTCATTGTGCTATGAAACAAAACAGCACTTTTCTGCAATACATTTCAACTCGCACTTCTGACTATTTTATTCACAAATGTAACGCTCGCACTGTAGAGACATGCAAATTGAACACCGTGGCTGGTGAAATAGACATTCTTACCCGCCAATACCCAAATCTACCCGCATCTGGCGGGTGGCGGATGTTCATTTTATGCACTGATCAGAATGTCTTCCTGTGTTCTTTAATCTGATAGCTAGAATCCTGATCAAATAGGATGGAAACTGTAATTACAAGTGATTAGTGTTACTTCAGCTGGTTGAGTTAATGTACTTACCCTCAGCTGGTTTTTTGGGATCTACAGGTTTGGGATCTGGAAAGGGCATCAAGTATATCAACTATAAGAGCATTGTATTCCACGTTGGGCAAATGATTGGACAACATATTTAGTTAAGAACACATTGACGTAAATAAACACATTGACGTATCCAGAAGATCTAAATCATCTGAGAACAGAAATAAAATCTTAGTTGAAATACATGTGAGCTCTCCATTCGTTTGACATTTGTCGGCCATAGATGCCTTACCAGTTCCACCTTCTTTAGGAGGGATCCCAGCTGGTTTCTCAGGCTCTAAGGGGAGGAAAGGTGAATCAAGGAAGATGGATTAAAAAAGCCTCAACTTTAAACCATAATTCCCAGGATTTTCACCTTTGAGTCTTACCATTTTAAAGTCAGGAAAGGAAAACTTTTATTAGAAATATAGCATAATAGAATAAGGTGATCCAGGTTGCGATTTGCTGAAAGGGATGAGTGTTTAATTTAGTCAGGTATTACTGGTTGAATATAACTGAATACCACAACAGTATAACTATACAATTGGATGCAGTTATAAATCTATCACCCAAATCGCAAACTGGATGAACCCTTAAAGCAAATCAGTGAAAAAGAAATCCGAGACAAGGAATGATCCAATCTTATTATCCCAGCACCAACGAGCTGACGAGACACTTAAACACAGCTACCGGTTGAATGAGAAGGGCAACCAAATGTAAGTCTGATATATAGAAAAGTTCCAAGAGGAAAACCAACACCAGCTTAGACAAAGAGGGAGTCATCTACACCTATTATTGTGTCCTTTTACCTTCTGGACCGAGAGCATCGAATAGATCAAATCCACCTCCTGGAGATGAAGAAATGTAATGACATGTATTTATGCTTATAGCATGATAATAACACTGTCAACACAGAAGAATGTGGTCAGGTAGAGGGGTATTTGAAGAAGTGTGACAGAATGCGGACGGAGAGATCACAGAGGAAGACAACACAAAAGAAATCCTTGCATAGATTTGATAAGAGTCCCCTCGGGGGCTGCGCCACCCTGCAGTCACATGCTGGGCTCATATTCTGTTTCTTTGAAGTGGTTATTGATGTGGTTCATGTTGAGTCATATGAGTTGTGACTAATGAGTTGACTATGTTCCCTTGCTAGTGGCTTCATGTTGACTTCCAGAGTTGGCTTCATCCCACAGTCAGTGTAATATTATGTGACAGGCTTCCCTACCTGGACTGGGATCCGTTGCAGGTTGCTTTGGCAGTTCTGGAATAGTAGTTGTAGGGTCATCTAAACAAAGAGAGAGGGTTTTTTTGCCTTTCAGAAAATCATTCATCACATTTTAATCTATAAGGCTGGAGATGTCACATTATATAAAAAATAACATCATGTTATTCATCAAGGAACATCATGTGTTATGAATATTACGAATTCAAACGGTCATTTCTAATCATATATAAAATATTTTCAGAAGGCCTACATTATATTTGGACATGAACTCCTGTTCAGTAATAACTAATTAACCAATTTGCATTATGCAATATGCATTCAACTGGATCAGAGCCAGACAGCGCTGTGAGCAGTGCTACAGATAGGCAGAGGAGGAAGATGTACCCCCTGAATACTGTGAGGAACAGCCATTACACCTGTTTCATCATTAGGAACTACATCTACAGTAGGTTTACCTATCAACAACAACAAAAAAGATCGAGAAACTTACCAAGATCAAGGCCATCATAAAGATCGAAGTCTGTGGGACAAAGATGAAATACTATTGGTCAGCCACAATGTCCAAGACAACGTCAACACACCCACAACACCGGCTGTCTACACATCTCAGTTAGCACCACTTTCTACTCAACTAACCAAACTAGCTTTTTTAACTGTGTGCTAAAGAAGTTCCGTGCAACCACCAGTTGCTACAGTATGTGCGTGACTTTGATATTGTGACAGTGTTTGTGCAACTTAACAGCAGGTAGTTCATCCTGTATTGGTTGCCTGGTGTGGTCTTGTTATGAGGGAACTGGCCATGCCTAGCATGAAGTCTGTTGCCACTACTGTGAGTTCCGGTTTGAAGGTTTGAATGACTCATAGGCAGCTGAAACCGGAGAGCTGTATCCTAGAGCACTCTACTTTCTCTACTCTGCCTTGGCTGTAGTTAAACCTTTGTGAATTAACCATGCTAAGACTGAACTAGCACACTAACTAATTAACCAATTACCTAATTAGCCAACCCACTTAAAATAGAGGCCTCTGTTAAAGGAATTTCATTCCTATATGTTCATCAATCAATTCAATTAAAACACTCTGCCTATTCATAAGAATTTGTAAGATACTTATTTGCATAAAATGGACAGAAACCAGTCTCAAAATCAATAGCGTTTATTCTCGAGAGTACTGATCAAATTACAATTTACATCAGGTTATATAAAAATAATGACATAGGTTTTAAAATGTCCTTCCTACTCTCGGATACAATGGCAGTACAGTTAGCATTCTCACATTGTCTGCCACCTGTTAAACAATCTACAACCAGCCCAAGGTCTCTCCCCTCCCTGGGTAGAGACAAAATGTCCTGTAAGGAACACAGCATTCCAGCCTGTCTGATGATAACTCCATTCGTTTTTCCATTCGTTTCTAACAGACATTCCTTGTTCTAATTCTTGATTAAAATTACACACATTATATTCAGCATTATGATTATAATAAGATTCATACATCCATACAGTAACATAGAATTATAACTAAACAGAATACTACTAAGTCAAATGTACACATTATTTAGTCATTATTCATAAAAATCCCATAACAGTTTGAATACATTTGCTTACTGCGTCTGAACCTTCGACTGTATAAGAATAAGGTCTGAAGTGAAACTGAGCAGAAAAGTCAGATAGCTGCTTCTGACACTGTAAAACCAAGTGTTTAGGAGATATGAACACATAACAAAACTAACACTTTTCTGAGACACTTTTTAACACGAGTCAAGGCATTTAGAATTTCGATGAAAACACATCACAGTGTTTAGATTGTAAACACCGGGACATGTTGATTCATTGTAACACTTGTTAACCACATGAACACGTTTATTCAGCACAAGGCGGTTAGGTTTTAAACTCTAAACACTGGGGGTGTTGTTTTAACACTGTAGGGAGTAAAGCCGTATTTGCATATTTCCAAGCATACCTCTCGAGTGAACGTGAGAAATGCCAACCCATGACAGTGTTTGTTAGTGACAGAGACATGGTTGTTGCAATAAATTCATTTTCTGAAACGTGCACCTAGTGACTGCCTAAGTTAATGTATTTCAATTAAAGTTCAACCCTTTGTGATCACATAATATACATTGAGTGTATAGAACATGAGGAACACATGTTCTTTCCATGACATAGACCGACCAGGTGAATTCAGGTGAAAGCTATGATCCCTTAGTGATGTCGCTTGTTAAATCCACTTCAGCCGGTGTAGATGAAGGGGAGGAGAACGGTTAAAGAAGGGTTTTTAAGCCTTGAAACAATTGAGACATGGATTGTGTACCATTCAGAGGTTGAATGGGCAAGGTAAAATATTAAAGTGCCTTTGAACGGGGTATGGTAGTAGGTGAACTGCAACGCTGTTGGGTTTTTGACGCTTAACAGTTTCCTGTGTGTACCAAGAATGGTCCAGGACATCCAGCCAACTTGACACAACTGTGGGAAGCATTGGAGTCAACATGGGCCAGCATCCCTGTAGAATGCTTCGAGACCTTGTAGAGTCCATCCCCCAACACAATAAGGCTGTTCTGAGGGCAAAAGGGGGTGCAACACAATAGTAGGAAGGTGCTCCTAATGTTTTGTACACTCAGTGTACGTTTCACAAGGCTGTTAGTCATAGCTTAGTTAACTTCTACATTGTAGTCTGAAAATCTTGGCTTATGTGCCACATAAGACCTGCAAGTCACAGTACGCTGGTTTGTGCTGTGATTAGTAATTCCTATCAGAATCCAGCCAGCGGGAGGATATCCAAGAATTTGAAAATTGTATCACCCACAACCTGCACTCTGAATGACTGCTCTGGTGAAGGACTTAACAAACAAGACAACCTATACCAGTGGTTCCCAACCAGGGGTACTACTTGGACTACCCAAAGGGACTTCAGAAGACTTATGGGACCATAATGGTAAAATACTCCCGAGTGAGTAAATCAGGAGTTCTCCAGCAGAACAAATTCTGTCAGTGATTCAGTAACTGCAAAAGGTTGAGAACCACTGACCTAAACCATCTAAACTAAATCAACCATTTCAGTAACGGGTGCAATAAATCCAACCCCAAACAGATTGGATTAGTTATTTTTTAAATTAAGTTATTTATCTTTGAATAGTATAACATCAATTAATCAATCAATGTGTTTAGATTTTAATACAACCTATTCTAAAAATCAACCTGCAACAAAGCATGCTGGGAAATATGATAACGAGGCCCCTCCCATGTCTTTTTCACTCTGAGGGAGTTAACAGAAATGAACTCAACACAGTCAAGTGACAACAACACCATGCAATTGAAAAGATTCCTTGAATCAAATGTCCTGTCCAGTAAGGTGACAGACATTACTAACATTGATCTGAATAAGGCATGGAAAGTCACATCAACTTGTAATGACGAAATGCATGGGAAAGTAAACAGCATTGTTCAAAATCTGAATACTTAAGAAATATACAGTTGAAGTCGGAAGTTTAAATACAGTTAGGTTGGAGTCATTAAAACTGTTTTTTCAATCACTCCACAAATTTCTTGTTATTAACAAACTATAGTTTTGGCAAGTCGGTTAGGACATCTACTTTGTGCATGACACAAGTAATTTTTACAAAAATTGTTTACAGACAGATTATTTGACTTATAATTCACTGTATCACAATTCCAGTGGGTCAGAAGTTTACATACACTATGTTGACTGTGCCTTTAAACAGCTTGGAAAATTCCAGAAAATTATGTCATGGTTTCAGAAGCTTCTGATAGGCTAATTGACATCATTTGAGTCAATTGGAGGTGTACCTGTGGATGTATTTCAAGGCCTACCTTCAAACACAGTGCCTCTTTGCTTGACATCATGGGAAAATCAAAAGAAATCAGCCAAGACCTCAGAAAAAAAATTGTAGACTGGTTCATCCTTGGGAACAATTTCCAAATGCATGAGGGTACCACGTTCATCTGTACAAACAATAGTACGCAAGTATAAACACCATGGGACCACGCAGCCGTCATACCGATCAGGAAGGAGACGCGTTCTGTCTCCTAGAGATGAACGTACTTTGGTGCAAAAAGTGCAAATCAATCCCAGAACAACCGCAAAGGACCTTGTAAAGATGCTGGAGGAAACAGGTACAAAAGTATCTATATCCACAGTAAAACGAGTCCGACATCGACATAACCTGAAAGGCCGCTCAACAAGGAAGAAGCCACTGCTCCAAAACCGCCATAAAAAAGCCAGTACGGTTTGCAACTGCACATGGGTAGAAAGATCGCACTTTTTGGAGAAATATCCTCTGGTCGCATGAAAGACAAATAGAACTGTTTGGCCATAATGAACCTCGTTACGTTTGGAGGAAAAAGGGGGAGGCTTGCAAGTCGAAGAACACCATCCCAACCGTGAAGCACGGGGGTGACAGCATCATGTGGGGGTGGGGGTGGGGGTGCATTGCTGCAGGAGGGACTGGTGAACTTCACAAAATAGATGGCATCATGAGGTAAGGAAAATTATGTGGATATATTGAAGCAACATCTCAAGACATCAGTCAGGAAGTTAAAGCTTGGTCGCAAATGGGTCTTCCAAATGGACAATGACCCCAAGCATACTTCCAAAGTTGTGGCAAAATGGCTTAAGGACAACAAAGTCAAGGTATTGGAGTGACCATCACAAAGCCCTGACCTCAATCTTCTAGAAAATTTGTGGGCAGAACTGAAAAAGCATGTGTGAGCAAGGAGGCCTACAAACCTGACAGCTCTGTAAGGAGGAATGGGCCAAAATTCACCCAACTTATTGTGGGAAGCTTGTGGAAGGCTACCAGAAACGTTTGACCCAAGTTAAACAACTTAAAGGCAATGCTACCAAATACTAATTGAGTGTATGTAAACTTCTGACCCACTGGGAATGTGATGAAAGAAATAAAAGCTGAAAGAAATAATTATCTCTACTATTATTCTGACATTTCACATTCTTAAAATAAAATGGTGATCCTAACTGACCTACGACAAGGAATTTTTTCTAGGATTAAATGTCAGGAATTGTGAAAAACTGAGTTTAAATGTATTTGGCTCAGGTGTATGTAAACTTCCGACTTCAACTGTATGCGTTCTCCTGGTTGGAAACTGACTGGAAAAAGCTGACTATCGTGTTTAATCTTGCATTCTAAATGCCTTTGTTTAAAATGAGAACCCATATTGGCTAATCTAAATGCCTAATGTTTAAGTTTTTAACACTGACATTTAGGTTAAAACGTGTCACATGTTTCATGGTTTTACAGTGTACTTTCCGAAGAACAAACTATTAACTGTATCAACTAACTAAATATAACCCACTCCTACTAATTATTTTCACTGTGTACTGGATACTTGAGGCAATGATGGGGTAGTATAAAACAGTCTTTCATCAGTTCAGTCTGGCTTTTAAATCTAGGCATAATATGTGTCATCATGAAGACAGTATGCCCATCTGGGTAGGGGTTTGGGGCAGCATGCCTGTGGTCAACTCTAGCCAATCCTGGAGCAGCCTCACATATGAAGCCAAGAGACACAGCCATTCACAGGATGGGATATATATTTAGAATGTTATGTTCATGGGTGCTGAGTATAACTCACAGAGGAGCTATAAGGCTGAAAAGTATTTCAAAAGTCCAATATCTTATAGGCCTACAGATGTAGGATCTTAATTTGAGCCAGTTTTCTACAGCAGGAAAATAATCCTGCAGCAACAGGAAATGTGAATTATTATGTGGATTACAATTAATTGGCATTTTTTTAGGGGTTGATATATTTTTCGTAAAGGAAAATCAAGTCTGAAATTTCAAATGGAAATTACAAGCTTCAGAAGCCTTTTAAAACCTCAAATACGCTACAATTTTAACATTTCCTGCATTGCAGATTAATTAAGATCCTAAACCTATATTATTATTTTCAACCAACGGTTGAGGCAATGGTATCTGATAATATCTATCAACTAGTATCTATCAACTAGTATCTATCAACTAGCAAATGTATTGCCAACTAAATTTGTTGGAGCTACTTTTTTATCTGTATTCATTTTCAACTGACACACAAGTACAGAGAGCCTACAAAGAAAATAAGGATGGCAGAGGGGGCCTTGGCTTGAAAGTGTCTTGAAACAAGAAACACTTCAGTGAGAGAGTTGTTAGTATGCAGTACAGGGAACTGTGTTCTGCAAACCCCCCTTACCTTTCAGCAATTAAAACCCGCGAGAAAACAAAACACTCTCTCTGTGCTTTTCACACTTGCTTATCAAAGTTGTGCCAGTTAGCATTGCACGCACATGTGCTTCCCTATGAGCCAAAGACACTACCCTGATTATAAAGGGCAGATTAGACACACCCTTGAGTCATATACTACCACACTAAGATGAGTCAGAACTCTTCTGAGAGCAAGGATTATAAAACTGTACAAGTACACAAGTGTTGTATTAGCCTACAAGTGTTTAACAGTGTTATACTGCCTTGCTGTTAAGGTAACTGCATGTCATTCTCAGCTGTGCAACTAAAAACTGCACAGATGACTGAGCTGGGAAACAAATGCATGCAACAGGCACGTGCCCCAACACAAATAGACATAACTCACAATATGGGGGAGGGGGACGCAGACATGGAGTTTCCCCGTCTATTTTCTTGCCTAAATCTATAAACGTATTACTACAACTTGTAGGCCAATCTTGTGTATACCTTGTCCAAAGGATAGGCCTAAGCAAGACGTATAACTTTAAATAGGCCTACGTTACCATCAATAAAAAAAATAAAAAATAAAGTAAATAGCAACAATAACAGTAACGATCATCATTATCATCATATTATTATCATTATCCTAATAGCTATTCATAATAGTCCTAATAATGGCTTAGTTATGTATCTTGGGTGGGGGGGAAAAACTTACCTTGTGTTTTCGTCCCTATAACAAGAGTTACAAGCAAGCCAATCCATAAGCAAGATTTCATGTCTGCTGAATAGGAAAGAAAACAACAGTTTCCCTGAATTATCCTATGCTGGATCGATATGGTTATTTGAACTTATTCTTTGCTCGGAGTTATTTGTCAAACTAAATCGGTAACTTTAGGGTGTGTCAATGTGCGGTGCTGTCCCCTCGTTGTCTACCAGCACTCGAGTGTTCTCCAGTTACAGATTGGCAGTCAGAGTGGGTGTGCTGTGGTAACTTCGTAAAATAAAGGCGTAACCCTGGCCGCGCATCAGGTCACAATCTGAGAGAAGTGAGGGGCATAAACCTACATTTACATTACTCTTGTTGCCTTATCGCCCATCAATTGATTGAAAATGAATGTAATTATTACTATATGAACTGTCTCTATTCAAGGGAAATCGTTATTTTATCAGCATATGCGTAATAGGCTACACAAAATATATTTTGCATAAATTTCATGTTTATGGTGTAATATAATAGAAAACTGCAGACACGTACCGTTTAATCATTTCCCAAATACTACTCCGCAGCTCCAAATGTGTGGTTCTCCCATAACACGTTGGCTATTTGAATTGGGCGATTGTGCCATCTAGCGACTTGTCATGGTTTTCACTTTCTATTGTAACGTGCCTATCCATTTTGTGCGGTGCGCGTAAAAGCGAAGAAAATGTGGCAACTGGCCATGGCGAAAATGGTCATGAGAAATAATGCAGTTGGAAGCTATACTACAACATCTCGTCTTGTGAAAGAGTGTGTAGCAGGCTATGGCCTAATCGATGTAATGCATAGTCTATAATAGGGAAATAACCAACATCGAATAACAGAGCACGAAATTGAAATAATGTTTGCCTTATTATTAAAAAAAAGATTAACTGTGATTTGAAGTCCTCTCTGTTTATCAACATTTGAGGATTATGGAATCATGGCCAGTGCAGTCTATCTATAACGATTAATAATCATATTTGTGTTGCTTCAGTGAATGTTGAGGTCTCTAAGGACAAATGTACAGGCCAGCGGATGCCAGCCAGTCGGACTCTTCAAGTTGGCACGCATCAATGCAGATGCCAAGGAGGACTAGTTCGGGTGCTTTAGAGTGCAGAGAACGTGTCCATCATTTCATTCATAAGAGCCGGAGCAACAGAGCCCGCTTATTCCTCCTCTTTTGCTTCGCTGCTGACATGCAGTCTTTCTTGTCTCCATTTAACAAGGCGATCTTAGTGGCTTTGTTTATTTTTGCCATTTTACTCATTCTTTATGTAATACTATGGTATATATGCCGAGACGTGGATTGCGACCACGGTATCTGACGCTTGTCGTGAGAAAAGCAGACGATACCCTGACTTTGGCTTATACCGAGACGCGCCAGGGTGACCCTTTGGTAAGTCCACCGGCGCGTCATGACCGCTCTGACCATGAGCTCAAGGTGCATCATTTAACCAACGGTAACATGGAATTCGTTTGTAGATGTTGCTCATGTTGAGTAGAATATGTGCAGTTCCTTTTATGTGTATCGTGTAGACTGAATAGCCTATTCAATTATATCTCCAACGTGTTGCGCCACATTCGTGTTAGCATGAGGTAGGCTATTGCAAATCAGGATAAATGTTTCCCTTAATTTCTATTGGCATTCATTCTAGGCAATTGTCATAATAATATGTTATAATTCAGTAAAACGTATATTAGTGGGAAAGCTGCTATAGTGTGACAAAGAAGGCGGGAAGGAGGTTCAGGCTACACGTTTTTGAAACATCCGTGTCACCCTTATTACCCCTCGCAAATGTACGGTTACTGGTCATCCAACAAAAACACCGTTGACAATTCAGAGACATGATGAGGCATCAATAACAATTGAAATTCTATTGAATCATTCTGGTTCTGATTCTGGGACTGATTTCATTCTATGAATGTTTCAATTCTGCGGAATTTCCTGTAAATTCTTACCTTTAAAACAGCTCTGATTTGATATTTTAGTTCATTTGACCTTATACGGTGTCCTGTGTATTCAACAATAAATGTAATAACATTGCTATAACAAAATCCCAACCATCTCTATAAATATCTGAATTGAACTCAAAGAGAAAGCTTTTTGATGCAGATACTCAGCATATAGCCTATTCATATTGTTGAATAATAATTTATGCCTACTTCCCCAGTAGTCTATTCTACAATAAATAACAATGATTATTTAACAATCCCACTCAGTCTGAACCGTTTAAGAATAAGGTTCTTAAATGGTTCTTCCTCAGCTTTTAAGGTTCCTTGGATAACTCTTGCCTGGATAAAGAAACATTGACTAAAGTGTGGGGTTCTTGATGTGGATCTACTGTTCTTCCGAATTCTAAAAGCTTCTTGAAATAAATGGAAGCCTGCATACATTTAAATTAGAGTTAAATGAACACTCAGTTGTGTAAAAGAACCTCAGTGTTGGTGTTAATAACCCGAGTTTAACCAAAACCATGCAATACAGGACCAAAAGTATATGGACACCTTCTCGTCGAACATCTCATTCCAAAATCATGGGCATTAATATGGAGTTGCCCCCCCCCCCCCCCCTTTCTGCTATAACAGCCTCCACTCTTCTGGGAAGTCTTTCCACTAGATGTTGGAACATTGCTGCGGACGCTTGCTTCCAATCAGTCACAAGAGCATTCGGCGATTAGGCCTGGCTTGCACTTGGCATTCCAATTCATCCCAAAGGTGTTCAACTGGGTGGAGGTCAGGGCTCTGTGCAGGCTAATCAAGTTCTTCCACATCGATCTCGACAAACCATTTCTGTATGGACCTCTTCTTTATGCACGGAGGCATTGTTATGCTGAAACAGGAAAGGGCCTTCCCCAAACTGTTGCCACCAAGTTGGAAGCACAGAATCGACAAGATTGTCATTGTATGTTGTAGCATAAAGATTTCACTGGAACTAAGGGGCCTAGACCATTATTCCACCTCCACCAAACTTTACAGTTGGCCCTATGCAGGTAGCGTTCTACTGGCATCCACCAAACCCAGATTTGTCCGTCGGACTGCCAGATGGTGACACGTAATTCATCACTCCAGAGAACGCTTTTCCACTGCCACAGAGTCCAATGGTGGCAAGCTTTACACCACTTACATTGCGCATGGTGATCTTAGGCTTGTGCACGGCTGCTCGTCCATGGACACCCATTTCATAAAGCTTGCGACGAACAGTTATTGTGCTGACGTTGCTTCCAGTGTTGCAACCGAGGACAGATGATTTTTGCACGCTACACGCTTCAGCATTCGGCGGTCCTGTTCTGTGAGTTTATGTAGCCTACCACTTCGTGGCAGAGCCGTCGTTGCTCCTATATGTTTCCAAGTCACAATAACAGCATTTACAGTTGACTGGGGTAGCTCTAGTGGTGCAGAAATTGGACGAACAGACTTGTTGGAAAGGGGGCATCCTATGATGGTACCAAATTGAAAGTCACTGAGCTCTTCAGTAGCGATGTTCTACTGCCAATGTTTGTCTATGGAGATCGCATGGCTTTGTGCTCGATTTGATACACATGTCAGCAACGGGTGTTGCTGAAATAGCCGAATTCACTAATTTGAAGGGGTGTCCACATACTTTTGTATACATAGTGTATTTCCCAGCATGCTCCATTGCTGGTTGAGTTTTAGAATTCTTTGTTTCAATATCTATGTTCTTGCATGTACATTGATTAACTAGTTATTCTTGTGCTACTCAAATATAATAATATATATTATTACACCTGTTACTGAAATGGTTCTTCCAGTTTGATCTGTTCTATGTGCACTATTTCTATGCTTTCCATACTTCTGTTTCGTTTTTGCGTATTGTACATTTGGTTTTGTACATCAGCTTCAAACAGCTGAAAATACAATATTTTTAGTTGTGGAAAATATATTTCACAACGATTTAGATCAGGGGTGTCAAACTCATTCCACGGAGGGCCTAGTGTCTGCAGGTTTTTGGTTTTTCCTTTCAATAAAGCCCTAGACAACCAGGTGTGTGGAGTTCCTAACTAATTAGTGATGTTAATTCATCAATCAAGTACAAGGGAGGAGCGAAAACCCGCAGACACTCGGCCCCCCGTGGAATGAGTTTGACACCTGTGATTTAGATGATACAATGATTCTCTACAATATACTAGCTTGTTTTGTCACATAAATTGAAATTAGGCAACCTATTTGAATTTTAGCAATCAGGAAATGGCCATTTCTGCATAGCGCATCTTTAAAGTATTTAATTTTAATGACAAGATATTCACTTAGGACTTAACTTTATGAAGGCCACAGGACTTAATATGAAAGAATGCAATCCCTATGTCTCTGTCACTTGCCCAAAAAAATCACTTGAAAGGCACCCTGGGAAATATGCAGGTCAGGCTTAAAACCATACAGTAGGGCTATTCAATTCCGGTCCTGGAGGGCCAAGCCATTTCTATTTTCTTTTCAAAGAACCATCTCATTTATGGTTCTTCAGAGACCCTAAAATGGTTTCCTTATGGCATCGCTCTCAAGAACCTTATTTGGTTCCAAGTTGCACCTTTATTTTTAAGAGTGCAGTCTGAACTGGGTTGAATCCAAAATGGCACCCTATTCCCTATGTAGTGCACTACTTTTGACCAGAGTTTTTATGTAGGGAATAGGATGCAATTTGGGAAAAGGGGATACCTAGTCAGCTGTACAACTGAATGCATTCAAATGAAATGTGTCTTCTGCATTTAACCCAATTCCTCTGAATCAGAGAGGTGCAGGCCACAACATCCATGGCGCCCGGGGAACAGTGCCTAGGGTGTCTGGAGCCATTTGACAATTTTTAGAGCCTTCCTCTGACACCGCCTCGTATAGAGATCCTGGATGGCAGGAAGCTTGGCCCCGGTGATGTACTGGGCCCTACGTACTACCCTCTGTAGTAACTTGTGGTCAGAGGCCGAGCAGATGCCATACCAGGCAGAGATGCAACCTGTTAGGATGCTCTTGATGGTGCAGCTGTAAAACCTTTTGAGGAGCTGATGACCCATGCCAAATCTTTTCAGTCTCCTGAGGGAGAATAGGTTTTGTCTTGCCCTCTTCACGACTGTCTTGGTGTGCTTGGACCATGTTAGTTTGTTGGTGATGTGGACGCCAAGGAACTTGAAGCTCTCAACCTGCTCCACTACAGCCCTGTCAATGAGAATGGGGGCGTGCTCAGTCCTCCTTTTCCTGTAGTCCACAATCATCTCCATAGTCTTGATCACGTTGAGGGAGAGGTTGTTGTCCTTGCACCACACGGTCAGGTTTCTGACCTCCTCCCTATAGGCTGTCTCATCGTTGTTGGTGATCAGGCCTAACACTGTTGTGTCATCAGCAAGCTTAAGGATGGTGTTGGAGTCATACCTGGCTGTGCAGTCATGAGTGAACAGGGAGTACAGGAGGGGACTGAGCACACACCCCTGAGGGGCCCCCGTGTTGAGGATCAGCGTGGCGGATGTATTCTTACCTACCCTTACCACCTGGGGGCGGCCCGTCAGGAAGTCCAGAATCCAATTGCAGAGGGAGGTGTTTAGTCACAGGGTCCTTAGCTTAGGGATGAACTTTGAGGGCACTTTGGTGTTGAAAGCTGAGCTGTAGTCAATGAATAGCATTCTCACATAGGTGTTCCTTTTGTCCAGGTGGGAAAGGGCAGTGTGGAGTGCAATAGAGATAGCATCATCTGTGGATCTGTTGGTACAGTATGCAAATTGGTGTGGGTCTAGAGTTTTTGGGATAATGGTGTTGATGTGAGCCATGACCAGCCTTTCAAAGCATTTCCTGGCTACAGACGTGAGTGCTACGGGTCGGTAGTCATTTAGGCAGGTTACCTTAGTGTACTTGGGCACAGGGACTATGGTGGTCTGCTTGAAACATGTTGGTATTACAGACTCAGACAGGGAGAGGTTAAAAATGTCAGTGAAGCCACTTGCCAGTTGGTCAGCGCATGCTCGGAGTACACGTCCTGGTAATCCGTCTGGCCCAACGAGCTTGTGAGTGTTGACCTGCTAAAAGTTTTTACTCACATTGGCTGCGGAGAGCGTGATCACACAGTCATCCGGAACAGCTGATGCTCTCATGCATGTTTCAGTGTTACTTGCCTCAAAGCAAGCATATAAGTTATTTAGCTCGTCTGGTAGGCTCGTGTCACTGGACAGCTCTCAGCTTTGCTTCCCTTTGTAGTCTGTAATAGTTTGCAAGCCCTGCCACATCCAATGAGCATCAGAGCTGGTGTAGTACGATTCGATCTTCGTCCTGTATTGATGCTTTGCCTGCTTGATGGTTCGTCAGAGGGCATAGTGGGATTTCTTATAAGCTTCTGGGTTAGAGTTCCGCTCCTTGAAAGCGGCAGCTCTACCCTTTAGCTCAGTGCGAATGTTGCCTGTAATCCATGGCTTCTGGTTGGGGTATGTACGTACAGTCACGTCCTCGATGAACTTATTGATGAAGCCAGTGACGGATGTGGTGTACTCCTCAATGCCATCGGAAGAATCCCGGATCATATTCCAGTCTGTGCTAGCAAAACAGTACTGTAGTTTAGCATCTGCTTCATCTGACCACTTTTTTTATAGACCGAGTCACTGGTGCTTCCTACTTTAATTGTTAATGTACTTTTTCCCCCCAGTCTGATTTAGTGCCTGGTCTTGTCCACTCTGTTCTAATGAGTCCTGCTTGGCTTGTTGGCATTGTAGAGGGAAACAGAAGACACATAAGATAAAGACACATTTGTATCAAGAAAACAGAAACCGCTCTGTTTAATTACAACTGCATCTAGCGGCTACCAGAGGTTACTGACGTAACCCCGGTTCTATGAACCATGTGCAATGTTTAAAACACTTATTTCAGAGTTTCTCTCGCGACCCCATTTTCAAATAAGGCAACCCCACATGAGGTCGCGGCCCTTAGTTTGGGAAAGCTGGGATAAACTGATAGGCTCCTGTGTGATCTCGGCACCAATGTAAGCAAACCGACAGGGTCTATCAGTCCGGATCGTTTGCTTCACTCAAGACTTTGTTGCACTGAGCAAAAGCCTAAATCTTGGAGTTGCCACAACCCCGTGGGCCTTAGGCAATATTATGTACATTCATCCTTCCTTAGATGATAGTGAGTAAATTGCGATTTTTTTTCTCAGCATCACTCCGCCAAGGGAAATATAGTATTCTTTCTAACAAAGATATCTACATATATTTCAGAATGTTTGTATCACTGGAAATAATCAGAATTCATGTAAACACAACCGTTTTGAAAACATAGCTTGTACAAAAAAAGTGGTCTCTTGGCACAACTTAACTTTAAAAATATATATATATTTTTTTTATTTCTCCTTTATTTAACCAGGTAGGCAAGTTGAGAACAAGTTCTCATTTACAATTGTGACCTGGCCAAGATAAAGCAAAGCATTTCGACACATACAACAACACAGAGTTACACATGGAGTAAAAACAAACATACAGTCAATAATACAGTAGAAAAATAAGGCTATATACAACGTGAGCAAGTGAGGTGAGATAAGGGAGGTAAAGGCAAAAAAAGGCCATGGTGGCAAAGTAAAT
Organism: Salvelinus fontinalis; assembly: GCF_029448725.1. Taxonomy (NCBI): domain Eukaryota; kingdom Metazoa; phylum Chordata; class Actinopteri; order Salmoniformes; family Salmonidae; genus Salvelinus; species Salvelinus fontinalis. The sequence goes on from NC_074705.1 coordinate 15,326,963, forward strand.
ACAATATAGCAAGTAAAACACTGGAATGGTAGATTTGCAGTGGAAGAATGTGCAAAGTAGAAATAGAAATAATGGGGTGCAAAGGAGCAAAATAAATAAATAAATACAATAGGGGAAGAGGTAGTTGTTTGAGCTAAATTATAGATGGGCTATGTACAGGTGCGGTAACATGTGATCTGCTCTGACAGCTGGTGCTTAAAGCTAGTGAGGGAGATAAGTGTTTCCAATTTCAGAGATTTTTGTAGTTCGTTCCATTCATTGGCAGCAGAGAACTGGAAGGAGAGGCGGCCAAAGGAGGAATTGGTTTTGGGGGTGACCAGAGAAATATACCTGCTGGAGCACGTGCTACTGGTGGGTGCTGCTATGGTGACCAGCGAGGTGAGATAAGGGGGGACTTTACCTAAATTGAAGGGACAGGATAAATTAATCCGCCTACAAATTTCTTTACTGAATTAAATATTACCACTACCTTTTAAAAACCATGTCTATCTTTATTTCCCAAACACAATTCAACACAATCACTTTTTTTAAACTTTTAATCATTTAATTATTTTTTTAACACAGGCTTAACACCTAACAAACACTTTGTACTTTTTAAAACACTTTTAACCTAGGCCAGGCCCTGTTATTACCTCACATCCCAGTGATAATGCCTTTCATTACGCTTGGGAAGAAAATACTTCAATTTGCTCAACTTGCCATTGGCTCAACCATTGGCTCAATTTGAACATATTAGCCCACACAGCTACAATGATGCACTTTCATGCTAGGTTTAGGACCTCATATCGAAGCTTATAGTCTCAACTGATGTATAGAACAATCTTTTAAAATGATCTAATTTGGTTTAGATACAGTACAAGCATCATGAAACCTCTAACACAATACATTCATTTGACTTAAAATATATTTTTTAATGAGGTTTCTTCCTTCGCAAACTCTATGAAATGATGACCTCTTCCTTAAATTATAAACGTTGTGTATGGTTTCCTAGAAACAAGGATGGCTCAATTTACCCCTTTGGCTCAACTTACCCCACTCTCCCCTATAACAGAAGTGAACCTCAACTATTTTCGACTAGTCAAAGCCTTACAATCAAAGCCAATGCTTCATTTGAAATTATTTATAAAAATGTATCTGGCTAAAACGTTATAACTGGATTTGTGAAGTAAGAAGTCAAAAAAAAAAACGGATAATATTATATTTGACGCACTGTACAGACCGTGAGGTAAGATGAGATACGTGAGGATAAGGTTAGGCCTTTTTGTCTCTCCTCACATCTCTACGCCTCCAGCCAGTTGCGTGCCCTACTCGTGATACAGATTTGAGGGGGCAAAACAAATGTCATGGGGCGGAGCGCCCTTCGGCGCACTCACAGAGCAGGAGGAACTTAGCGAAGCACAAGTGTGCAGAGTACCACGGAACCCAAGGACTGAAACACACGGAGAGACCTGGCACAGAGTTGTGGTTACTGTCTTTCATTTTACCAATTTTGAGGTTGTATTTAGTGGGAGTTAAAGTTCTTCTGTATCAACTGTTCAACAAGTCTTTTACGTTACCAGGTTAGACTTCTGTTCATCCCCGTATTCATTAAAGATATTGAATGCAGCAGGAGTGGTGATCACTAGCCTATAACGTTAGCTGCTGGCTAGAGCTGCCTGTTAACGACTACATAGCTAGCTAATGAAGGCTTTCAACAACAATAGCCAAATTGACCGAGAAATTGACTAGCTAACGAATTAATGTCAAATGCAACCACTGTTAAACAAATTGTCGAGGAATTAATATAACGGTCTGTCTTAAATCATGCTGCAAGTGTTATGTGGTAGTCCACTGCTACTGTAGCTATAGCCTTTGTGTTGTTGGTAGGATATATGATCTGCTTTCCATAACCAGTATTTTCAAGCACAAAATATGAATTAATATCAGCATTCCATTTCACAAATGTACACAACCCCATACCCAGATCTAGGCTACTTTAACTCTAAATTTGAGTATAGTGTTTGTATGCTCACTGATTCTACAAAAACGGCAGCCTAGGTCTGTAATGGGAATGTTTTTTTTAAATATATTCCAAGCACATTTTCAGAAATCATAGTATGCCATAATAACATGCCTTGTACTGGGTAATCAAATACCTTTATCCCATATTTCCCTTTATTCACCTCACGTCTGAATGTCGAAATCCTCATGTGAACTTGTAGTTTAGCCTATGCACTGACACAATAGCAGTGTTGTATTCTGTCTCGTGATAGAAAATACCAATTAGCCTCCACCCCTCAAACATACCGAAGCATGCAAAGAATTCAGTGATGTCTTTTAGAGCCTAAGCTGTACTGAAGTTAGTTTTAGCCTTGGCAAAATATGCTTGTGCAATTGGGCCCTATGCTTTATGGTGAGAGACAGGGTCAGGCAATTTTTTGTATCCCAATCAAGATAAGACCGTCTAGTAATTAGAGAGATGATTGGACAAACAAAATTGTCAATACTCAAAGCAGATTGCATTGTGTCCCCTAGATTTATACACAATGTCCTTCACTGCATGGGAGAGGCAAGCTCAATTCTGTACTGGCTCTTAGAATATTTTATTCAGAGAATAGGTTGAATTACAAATAAGAAAAAATGTAGTTTATAGCCTATTAATTACTGCGTTAAAAGCCCCTGTCTGACATTTTCTTTTCCTATTGTTAACCGGTTGTTGACCTTTTATCTCACGCTACCTTTATCTCACTGCCTTTGTTAGGTACTCAGTAATTAGTGAAGGCACCTAAAAAAATAATTGTCAAAGGAACAAAATGGAGTCCAAAGGTATTTCCTCATCTAATCTCCACCTTGTCGCACTTCCAAGGGCAAAAAGTAAAGTATGGCGGTATTTCGGCTTTGACACCGATGCAGACGGGTGTATACAACACTGGAGGAGAGGAGGATCTACTGTCGCATATGTATGACTCAAGTAGCATATTCCAGGAACACCTCCAATCTCTCGTACCACCTGGAGAAGAACCACCCAGCTGAGTTTGTGAGGAGCAACACGGAGCAGATGCGTGAGGCAGTCGCAACGGCCTACTCCAAGATAAAAACTAAGCCTATGCAGCAGCAATGTCAGGGAGCCATCCTGAAGTAGAGTCCAACGTTTGAAAATATCAACCGACGGAATAATGATCTGACGTCTGCGATCATCAGCTTTGTCTGTGAAGGGATGTACCGTGTGTCTGTGGTGGAAGAACCCACCTTTCAGGCCCTTTTAAGGACTGCAGATCCAAGGTACTTGCCCCCTAGCAGAATCGACGTGGCAATAAAGGCCCTACCACAGAGGTACAATCAGATCCGAGATGCAGTGCTGGGTGAGGTGGCAGGGGTGGTGAACTGCGGTGTCTCAGCTGACCTTTGGCAAAGCCAAACCCAGAACAGTACCTACATCTCCCTGTCCATGCACAAAACGGACTAGGTTCCAGTTCCAAGTGCCTGAAAACATTTTAAGTTCCAGAGGACAATAAAGCTGAGAATATTACCAGAGCATTACCAAGCCTTTGTCGAATGGGGGATAACTCACAAAGTCAACGGTGCCACCACTAACGGTTCATTGGACATTGTGAAAGCTTGCTCTCTTCTGGATCTATCCGTGCAAATGCCTTGCCTTTGCCACACTATACATCGATGGATGGATGAGGCCTTTCAGCTGTTAACAGCTTTTTGGGACGTTGCCGCAACCTTTTTGATTATTTCCAACAGTCCGTGGTGGCTATGTATCTGCTGCGAGTGAAGCAGAGGCAGCAAGGCCTAGCCCAGTGTGTCCTCATCAGAGACAGGGTCTGATCCTGGGTGTCCACGCTGACTATGCTCCAGCGTTTGAAAGAGCAGCAGGCCATTATCAGTGTGGTACTCATGGAGGACAGTGACAACCATCAGCTGAGTTTCAAGGACAGTGGTTGAGGGCTTGATTGGAGTTCTGCAACCTTTCAAACGGGTAGCTGACATGATAACAGACTGTAGTTATCCGACCATTAGTATGGTGAGGCCTGTCCTTCACATGCTGCTGAACACAACCCTCAAGGCCAAAGAAGGGGACACAAAAGAGGTTGGCATAGCCAAAGAGGTCAACTCCAAGGTGTTGTCCAGCACCTACCCTCCCAGATGTCTGAGATTGCAATGTTTCTCAACGTCGCCACTTTCCTGGATCCCCGTTACAAGAGGCTTCCTTTCCTGTTCCCCCATGACCGCTCCCAAGTGGAGAGTGAAGTCATTGAGGAGGCCAAAGCCATTCTTGAGGAATAGAGGAATGAGAATGTGGTCACAGATGAATTGGCTCCTCTTTCTGATGAGCCACCCAACAAAAAACAGACTCTTGACAAACCGTTTCCTTCATGTAGCAATGCAGGCAACCCTTTGGCTGTGATATTTTTGCCAGTCAGGCAATGACGAGAACCAAGAGGAAGAGCTGAGCAACTTCAAATCCCAGAAGATCCTGCGTCTCAACGAAGACCCTCTCCATTGGTGGTCGGACCGTATGGGCTTATTCCCTACTCTCCCCAAGGTGCTCCAGAAGTACTGGTGTGTCCTCGCCACTAGTGTCCCCTCCCACAGACTGTTCAGCTCCTCAGGGACTTCCTTCTGTGGTAAGAGGGACTACCTCACCCCGGCACATGTAGACCAACAGGTGTTTCTCTATGAAAACTCACGGCGCTGCCATGAGGCTGAACCTATTGAGGAGGACTCAGGGGAATGGGGCTTGGGACTGGAGCAGAACTCTGGGTCAGGCCATGGAATAACTGGGCAGGCCGCTGCCCACTACCAAACAGTTCCAATACCCTAATCCTAAAGGAAATACTTAACTGAATGTCCTCAGCATATGTTCTTATGTTGTCTACTAGTAAAAAGGATTTATGTGAGTGTAACATCTGGTGAATTTTTTGTTTCTGATCGTGCTGCGATTTAATTTGATTAACTATTTGATGTAGGGCTAAATGTCTTTTAATGTCCCAATGTTCAAGTCATTTCTGAGTCATTGTTTGCTTTGCTCTTTGAAGTCCTTAGACTGTTTAAGATGTCTTTACAATACCTTTGAGATAAGCTTTGATGTGCCAAGCTTTGTTATCTGTACTGAACTCTCAGAAGAACATAAAGTATATCCTATATAATTTGAATCTCTGCTTGCTCGTGTTCATTTTGTGTTCAATGTGTCCAATACAATTTCCTCAGATGAGTCCCGATGGTACTACTAAGGTATCAAATTGCATTTATAGGCTTCTCCTCAGTGTTACAGTTGTTTCGGAAAGGAAATCAGCAATGAACTGCCCATTTAACCACCCACCAGCCGCCACTGAAAATGTGATGCAAATCTGATGGGGAGAAATGTAATAGAGTTCAAATCTCAACCATCCTGATTACCCTCAGTGCATAGATACGCACTGCGGCTCTAATTTTAGTCATGCTAAACTGTCTGGCCGCTGCAGGCTGTGCTTTGTGTGCTTGTTGAGCAAGGTCGTTTTATCTTCAGGGGCAGGAACTGCTGTTGTCAAGCAAAATGGATCTATTTGGCATCGATTTTGAAGGGCTCTACCTCCCTGCGTGTTTCAGGACTAGAGGTCGTTACGGACATATTTACCTGTGACTCACTCAACTTCAGTCCAACTCCACACTGTACACTTCAACAACTGCAGATTATAACCCAATGTAATCTTTGACCCAACACAAATTGCCCCAGAATGGAAGTACTGTGTGTTTTATAATGGGCAAAACAAAATGGAAGTCAGTTAGCAGAATTATGTTTTGTATTGCTCATAATTGAGTTGTTCTCAGTGATATGTTGGACTGGATGGAATAAATACGCCTGTTTGTATCAACCCATAGATTTTCCATTGTATTGCAAGGTAATGGCAACGTATGGACCAAAGTTTTTTCTCTTTTCCTCACAGTTTTGCCCACACAAAATGGAAGGGTTGCCATAGTGACGGGGGGTGCCCGAGGAATGGGTTATGAGACTGCAAGACACCTGGCAAGCCTTGGCATGCATGTGGTTATAGGTATTGTACACTCACCCTTTTGGTCATGACTCAGTAATCTCCCAAATCATTCTAAAATGCTCAGTCCAACATAGTTGAAGCCTGTGGGCTAACATCCTTAGGTTCATGTTTTGTTGAATTGTAGCTTAAGGAATGCTGCTGCACTGACTTTCACTACAGTACGTAGGGAATCTAAGGGAATCTTTGATACGTTGCTAACACATCCCTGCCTAAGGCAGTTATTTCCTAACCTAATCAAATTTGACTCTTCAATCAAATGTAATAGGGTATTAGAAGGAAATCATTATTAACGTGAGTGTCACTGCTTCAATTAATCAAGGAAACCCAAATCAGAAGTATAGGTTTAGTCTTTCACTTGGCTCTCCCTGGTCTCTATGATGAGGGGAGGATACCTGCTGCTCCAGAGTACCCCCATTCATCCCTCCCTCCATCCATCCTCTTTTTTCCCCCTCATCATTCCTCTCTCCTCCAGCTGGGAACTCTGAAGAGGAAGGCCTGCAAGCTGTGAAGAAGATCCACGAAGAGGGCAGCGAGGTGAAAGGTAATTTCCTCATAACAATTTCCCTTATAACCTCTCTCCCGCTCTGTCTCTCTCCCTCTGTCTCTTTATCGTTTCCACACAGCCATTACAGAATAAATAGGCTACCTCTCAAATAGGTCTGCTATACACAGGCAGTAAAGCTATTCAGACATAGGCCTATGTACATGAGTGCCCTGGCTTTTAGCTGTGTTTCCCGGGGTAAAAATGTGGGTGCATGTTGGTAAGAGTAAACAACTTCTGCTTTGTAACCGAGGGATGATGTCTGTCCACCTGCACCTTGTCAGAGGCGGCTTGGACGCCAGAGTCCATTCCAAAGGCAATTATCAAAAGGCTGCAGGTTTTCTCTAACAATTCCCTTAAATGTACTTTTTCCATTTATTTTGATAAAAGCAAAGCCGTGTCACACGAGTGGGAGCAGGGGAACGGCGAGGGAGATGTGTTTGTTTGTGCTTGTGTTTGATGAGTACGAGGAGGAAAGCGAACTGCTGCCAACCCGTCTCAGTTTCATTGTCATGCAGATGTGATTTAAAGAGGCTGTTTGGAAAGGAGAAGGGCTTCTCTCTTCCCTTCCTCGCTGGTGCTGAGATGACAATGATCGTAGCACAGCTCCAGTCAGCCAGGGTAACATCATTGTCATGTACGCCCTGCGCCACAGAGTAATGATGACAGATGTGGGAAATGAGAAATGGGTTTGTTTGTATTAAAAACAAGAAAAGTCTCCCTAGTGCCTGGAATCCCCCTCTTCTCCGCCTCTCCGCCCAGCCCTGGCATGTACTGTCAGGCAAGCAGTGTTTAGCAAGCCTCTAACAAGTTATGTGGGAGGCAAAACGGTAAGAGTTCCTACATGACCAGGGATATCTAGTTGTCTTATATAGTGTGTACTAGTCTGCCTGAGAGCCAATAACAATGTCTGCCACATAGATGCATTTCTGAGCTCATTTTTTGTATGTGTATTTCATGCCCTCCTATATCTGAGCACGTTTGGTATTAGCTCTATGTGTCAGAGTTTGTCCTCGTCACCCAACATATAATCACTCCATATCACTGTGTTTGTTTGCTGTCTAAGATTGGATGGTTGAGGGAATGTTTGTGTGGCATGTCACCAGGAATTCTCCTCTGACCTTAGTAGGGCCAGAATGTCTAACCTTGCTTCATCAGCAGCATACGGAGACAATAGAACAGATGTGTGTGTTGTCAGAATGTGTTTGCTAAATCACCAACCAGGCAAGACGATGCTTAGAGACAGTAGCTTCAGGTCCTATTAAGCCTAATTTATTCTGCTCCCTCAACAGTTTAACCCTGTTCCTTGTTCAAGACTGTCCGCTTTAGAGACGTCTCTACATAAGAGGGGAAACAAACCAGGGCCCGGTTTCCCATAGAGATGGAATGTATTTAACCTTTATTTAAACTAGGCGAGTGAGTTAAGAACAAATTCTTATTTACAATGACGGCCTATCCCGGCCATACCTGGACGACGCTGGGCCAATTGTGCGCCACCCTATGGGACTCTCAATCACGGCCGGTTGTGATACAGCCTGGGTGTCTGTAGTGACGCTTCTAGCTCTGAGATGCAGTGCCTTAGACCGCGGCGCCACTCGATCTAACATGCGTTTCCCAAAACCCCACGCAGAGAGAGCGGTCAATAATGATAGGATCCAAAAAAAGGCATCGCTGCTCTTCGATCAGCTTTCTCCCTTTCAAATCTTACCTTAACTTTAGAATTATTCTACAATACTGACAATTGATCACAGCCTATGAGATATAACCTATAGCAGGGTTCCCCAACTGGCATTCGCACAGTGGGTGCTTTCATTTGTGCACCCCAAGTTTTCTGAGCAAACAAATAAATAAATGACTCAAAACACCAGGAAATCAGCTCCAGGGGATTTTAATTAAGAAAATCTGTTCCCAAGTATTCCCACTCATAATAGAGAGACACATGATGGTATACAAATGTAAGCAAGGTTTGAAATGGTTATGTTTAGTCAAATATATCTGTTTGGGCTTCTTGCGGTCAATTTGCAGCCTTCAAATGATTTGTAATTATGTTCTGACCAACGACCATCCACTCAAGAAATAATCTAGTTGAATCCTGACCTCTGGCAACAAAATATTTAGCCGGCTTATTCTAATGCTTACCCTGTGTAATCTATGCAGAGTTACTCCACCTCAAGAATTGCATTTGGCGAAAGGCTCGGCACACGCATACTCAGGCTGACTAACTCTCGTTCAGGCAAATGAGAAATAAGTGCACTCAGGCTATCCGGAAGGCCAAAGTTAGTTACTTTAAGAAGCAGTTCTCTCTCTGTAGGTCTAACCCCAAGAAGTTCTGGAAAACGGTTAAAGGCCTGGAGAATAAACCCTCCTCCTCACAGCTGCCCGTGTCCCTTAAAGTTGATGATGTGGTTACTAACAAGAAGCACATAGCTGAGCTCTTTAAATCCCCACTTCATTAAGTCAGCCTTTTTGACTCAACCATGCATCCTTGACCGTCCAACATTTCCTCAACTTCCACCACTTCTAATGCGACTAGCCCCGGTGCTCCCCCCTCATTTTCTCCTGCCCCGCTTCAAAGTTTTCGCCCGCAGACGGTCACCTGAGTCTGAGGTGCTAAAAGAGCTTCTTAAACTTAAACCAAAAAAAACATCTGGGTCAGATGGTTTAGACCCTTTCTTCTTTAAGGTTGCTGACCCTATCATCGCCAAGCCTATCTCTGACCTTTAACCCGTCTCTCCTCTCTGGGGAGGTTCCCATTGCTTGGAAGGCAGCCACGGTTCGTCCTTTATTTAAAGGGGGAGATCAAGCGGATCCTAACTGTTATAGGGCTATTTCTATTTTGCTCTGTTTATCAAAAGTGTTGGAAAAACTTGTCAATAATCATCTCACTGGCTTTCTTGATGTCTATAGTATTCTCTCTGGTATGCAATCTGGTTTCACTGCAGCCTTAAAGGTCCTCAATGATGTCACCATAGCAATGTTGTGCTGCTATTTTCATTGACTTGGCCAAAGCTTTTGATATGGTTGACTATTCCATTCTTGTGTGCTAAGGAGTATTGATGTCTCTGAGGGGTCTTTGGCATGGTTTGCTAACTACCTCTCTCAAAGAGTGCAGTGTATAAAGTCAGAACATCTGCTGTCTCAGCCACTGCCTGTCACCAAGGGTGTACCCCAAGGCTCAATCCTAGGCCCCATGCTCTTCTCAATTTACATCAACAACATAGCTCAGGCACTAGGAAGCTCTCTCATCCATTTATATGCAGATGATAGTCTTATACTCAGCTGGCCCCTCCCCGGATTTTGTGTTAAATGTTCAACAACAAAGCTTTCTTAGTGTTCAACAAGCTTTCTCTGCCCTTAACCTTGTTCTGAACACCTCCAAAACAACGGTCATGTGGTTTGGTAAGAAGAATGCTGCTCTCCCCACAGGTGTGATTACTACCTCTGGGGGTTTAGAGCTTGAGGTAGTCTCATTCTCCACATACAACACCCGTTCTGCCCGTCACATTCTGTTAAAGGTCCCCAAAGCACACACATCTTTGGGTCGCTCGTTTTTTCAGTTTGCTGCAGCTTGCGACTGGAACGAGTTGCAACAAACACTTCAACTGGACAGTTTTATCACAATCTTTTCATTCAAAGACTCAATCATGGACACTCTTACTGACAGTCGTGACTGCTTTGCGGGATGTATGGTTGTCTCTACCTTCTTGCCCTTTGTGCTGTTGTCTGTGCCCAATAATGTTTGTACACTGTTTTGTGCTGCTACCATGTCGTGCTGCTGCTAAGTTGTGTTGCTACCATGTTGTTGTCTTGCTACCATGCTGTGTTGTCAAGATGTTGCTGCCATGCTATGTTGTTGTGTTAGGTCTCTCTTTATGTAGTGTTGTGTTGTCGTGATGTGTGTTTGTTTGTTTTTATCTAATTTATTTTTACTTTTAAACTCAGGCCCCAGATAAACAAGTTGATTTTGTGTTAGCTGAGATCTTCTGTGTATGAAGTGACGCGGACGGGGCAAAAAAACGACGCGCTTATCTGTTCTACGAATGGTCTGAGGCAGTCATTAAATAACAAGCGTTTTCAAGGGCAACTGTAGTGACGACGGTTATGTAAAACAGTGGCGAGATTTAAAGATGATCCGACAAAGTTCTAACGATGAATTTAACCTCAAAATGGTTTTGGGAAGCCGGGCCCAGAACTATGGACGGCCGCGTGCCATTGACCAGAATATCAACAGTCAATTCCCCGATGATTCTACAAAACGGCAAAAACAGCCAGATCTGGTTGAAACCCCAGCGGGTGAATGCTATAACACACCGCGACGTGGCCAAGAGATTGGACGGACACTGCTGCTTTTAGCTGTTTGTCGTCGCCGTGTCTGAGCCTTTGTCCAACACATTTTTGCTGTGATACTGTGGGACCCCAACCGCTGTACTACAGTACAGTCAACCTGTTATTTACGGTAATCTAGAAACGTACTGCATCTGCTGGTATTCTATGATCAATGCCGTGTCTCGGCATTAAAAGTTGGCGACATTTTTTTTTTAAGTGTCAGAAAGCCCAGCGTTTTAGTTTGCGACACCAGTGGCTGCGTCCATCTCCTTTAACGACTTCCTGACTTCCGTACCACCTTTCTGCAACGGAGAGTGACAGACGAATCTCATGCCAATAGACATCCTGCTGATTTGCCATCCAATCTGCCTTCTCCTTTTTCTGAGCCGCATCAATCTATCCTATAAGCTCCTAGAAATTGGGGAAGATCAATATCTTATCCGAGTTGCAGCTGGACTGTCAAACTAGCAGCCAGCCTGTTGCCTTTCCTCTGTCCTGTTATTGGGCAGCAGCTAGTCAGTTCGTCTATGTATAGCAGCGGTCAGAACTGGTCAGGGAGAGAATGTAATTCACTATTTCAACACATCTTTGGACAAGACATCTTTGTTGATTTTCCAGATGGCACGACGCCTTCTAGTCTGTGCCCTCCAGCTGGCTATTTGGCACTGTGACTAGTCTGGAGGATACCCTTCATTCCTTCATGACAGATCTGGCACCATGACAAAGCTCTGGCACTAGAGATGGACTGGAACAATATTTACTACAGCATGGATATTTTTTCCAATAATTGTAACCTATGCAGATATTGGTCAATATTGGACCATGATTTAGAATAGACATAGCTTATTGGGGATCACACATTCTCAGTAGAGTTATTTTATTTTTTATGGATATGTTCATTTTCGGAGGATAAATTCACAGTAAAATTCTAAGAGCTTGATATTTGCGAGAGTTTAAGTGTTGGAGAAGAAGAAAGGAAGGAGGAGAAAGGGAATACTTATGCGTTCGTTTGGACATTTGTACGGTATTAGATGAGTTCCACTGCAATGATTTCTAAAGCATATAACCACCATATAGTTAGCTTACGAGGGACAAAGAACCGCCTCTCTCCAATTTCTACTCTTTGTAAATCACGGTCTCTTGGGATGACCTGATACAAGCCATTAGCCGGGCGAATGTTTTGTTATCTCCCACTTAAGATACGAGATCGTTAGCTAGCAAGGCCTTTGTTGACTGACTGTGACTCACTGATTATTACAGAGAGATGTCCTCTGTCCTCTCCTCTCTACAGCTACATGGCTGTCAATTGACCTCTTTGACCCCTCGCTTTACACAAATTTGTTCAGTACAGTTATGGGTCGTTAGTATACACACACACACACACACACACACACACACACACACACACACACACACACACACACACACACACACACACACACACACACACACACACATCTCCTATGGGTCTTTCCTAGTACCCTTATGAAGCCATTTACAGAAAGGCTTTAACAATAAAAGGTTGATTTTTGAAGCAAACTTCCATTTTCCTACCAAGAGTTGCTGAATATCTTTTAATCTGTAGTACTCATTTCCAACAGAACATCTACTTTTATTGTGGATTTCTCTAGCTTTCTCTACTCTTATTTTCTGGAGCCATTTATACGTCAGCTCAACAAGGCTTGAAACACTGTTCACTCTTTACACTCAGTGGGGAAGAGTCCCGTGATTAGTGTAATGCAGAGTAATGTACCTAATTATGGGACAATAATTTGTTTAATTATGTGCTTGAGCACTTGGTTCGGAGATATGACATTCTGATTCGTGTGCGTGTGCGTGTGTGTGTACGTGCGTGGGTGCGTGCGTGTGTGTGGGGCTAATGTCATTACTCAATACTATTGTGTAAAACCCTGAATTCCCAGCCATGGAGCGAGCTTCAGTCATGACATTCTTGTTCCTGTCTCATTATAGCGTTGACTTTTAAAATGCTTTGACTTCATTTAATCAGGATTTCATGTGTCCCTTTTTATGTGGGAGCCGTTATCAAGATACAAACTGTATTTATTTGCCTTGCACTGTTATGCAGATGATTAAAGTTCAGTGAAACTCTGTCCACTTTGTCTCTTCCTGTGGTGATGGAAATAAACGTGCTATCATTTGGGTCATAAGAATGATTCCTGCGTACACAATCAACTCACCACCTTTTCTTGTAACGTTTCGGCGGTTATAATTTCCATACCAGGGAATGTTAGATATACATCTACATGTGCTTTGTGCTCTTTTATCACACTGCTGATGAGATAATGTTCAATTCATGCCAGGTCACTGAGTGTATTGCCATAATGTAATCTACCTCGTGTTTAGTTTTTGTCTCACGGTTTATAGTGTACTACTGAATGAGACCATGGCTTATCATACAGCTGTTTATCCTTCAGGGGGGAAAGGAAGTATAAGATTAGGATTTGCATAATTAGGATTCCTGAGATGTTAAATGCAAGGAGGGGACTTTATGAGGAGAGAGGACTTTATGCATATAACATTTACTTAGAAGTTTCAACTCATTGAAAGCCTTTGCAATAATCTGTCTTGCCGTTTATGGACTGGTATGATCACTTTACTGTCTGTCAATGGTTGATGTAAAACTAAATTAAAGGAGGATGTCTTGTCCTGATCTGTGTTAGTACTACTGTAGCTAAGCAGACGTCTATGTTAGTGTTAGGGTTGGCGCGGAAGGTAGCCTATAGTGGTTCAAGCGTTGGACTAGTAACCCGAAAGGTTCCAAGATCGAATCCCCGAGCTGACAAGGTAAAAATCTGTCATTCTGCCCCTGAACAAGGCAGTTGACCCACCGTTCTTAGGCCGTCATTGAAAATTTGCCTAGTTAAATAAAGGTTCAAAAAAAGGGTTAGGGTTGTGTCTCGCTCACTAACTTTAAGCATCAGCTATCTGAGCATCTCACCGATCGCTGCAGCTGTACACAGCCCATCTGTAAATAGCCCATCCAACTACCTACCTCATCCCCATATTGTTTTTTTGCTCTTTTGCACACCAGTATTTCTACTTGCACTTCATCCTCTGCACATCTATCACTCCAGTGTTAATTTGCTAAACTGTAATTACTTCGCTACTATGGCCTATTTATTGCCTTACCTCCTTACTACATTTGCACACAATGTATATAGATTTTTTCTATTGTTATTGACTGTACTTTTGTTCATCCCATTTGTAACTCTGTGTTGTTGTTTTTTGTCGCACTGCTTTGCTTTATCTGGCCAAGTCGCAATTATAAATGAAAACTTGTTCTCAACTGGCCTACCTGGTTAAATAAAGGTGAAATAAAAAAAAAAAAATGTATTATAGCATAGGAAAATTGAAATGTTTGTTTGTGATTTGTTGATGCCTGTATACAGTTGAAGTCGGAAGTGTACATACACCTTAGCCAAATATATTTAAACAGTTAGGATCGCCACTTTATTTAAGAATGTGAAATGTCAGAATAATAGTAGAGAGAATGATTTATTTCAGCTTTTATTTCTTTCATCACATTCCCAGTGGGTCAGAAGTTTACATACACTCAATTAGTATTTGGTAGCATTGCCTTTAAATTGTTTAACTTGGGGCAAATGTTTTGGGTAGCTTTCCACAAGCTTCCCACAATAAGTTGTGTGAATTTTGGCCCATTCCTCCTGACAGAGCTGGTGTAACTGAGTCAGGTTTGTAGGCCTCCTCACACACGCTTTTTCAGTTCTGCCCACAAATTTTCTATGGGACTGAGTTCAGTGCTTTGTGATAGCCACTCTAATACCTTGACTTTGTCCTTAAGCCATTTTGCCACAACTTTGAAAGTATGCTTGGGGTCATTGTCCATTTTAAAGACCCATTTACAACCAAGCTTTAACTTTCTGACTGACGTTGTTCAATATTCAATGTTGCTTCAATATATCCACATAATTTTCCTCCCTTAACAAGAAATATGTGGAGTGATTGAAAAACGAGTTTTAATGACTCCAACCTAAGTGTAGGTAAACTTTCGACTTCAACTGTATTTAGGCATAGAATAATGTTAATGTTGTTTGTATGTTTTGTGTTCTGTTCACAGTGGAGTTTCTGTTCCTGGACCTGTGTTCCCTGAAGTCGGTACGGCAGTTTGTCCACAGGTTTAAAGCCAGGGCTCTACCACTTCACGTCCTTGTCAACAATGGTACTTATACACCAAACAACCTCGTTATTCAATATACCACAACATTCACCTTTAAAGGGAATCATAGCATCGTTATTTCATCTGAAAAATCAAGCAAACAGTGGTTGTCGTCCACCTTTGAAAATACAGTGTCTCCTGGTCCTAGGAGGCCTCTGAAATGGCACCCTATTTCCTTAGTGCACTGCTTTTAACCATAGCACTATGAGGTAGGGCTCTGCCATAGGAATGTGGTGCCATTTCAGGCGAAGCCCCATTGTGTAGTCCTCCGTGGCAGTTTGTTTGAACAAAATAGCTTTTATTGAGAGAAGGTCTTTGGAGAGTCCGGTACTGACTGGCTTGGGGGGGCTCCATGCTGTGGTAACAGTCAGCCACTATCTGCTCACAAACAGGCTGAATGAATAATTCACCAGTCTGCAAGATTCTCTCGGCAGCTAACATCACTTATCACACCCGGCTGATTGATAATGGATGGTAGATGCCGAAGGAAGGACGTAGTGCAGACGTTAGTGCCACCCCATTGAGAGAGTAATGATAGGGAAAGGTCATCGCTATACAGACCCCGGATGTGTCCCAAACGGCACCCTATTCTCTATATAGTGTGCTACTTTTGACCAGGACCCGTAGGGCTCTAGTCAAAAGATCTGCACTAAATACGGAATAGGGTACCGTTTGGCACGTAGGCCCCGAGTAGCATTCTGATTTCCCTGAATTCCCCCCGTCAGTAGAGCTGTCGTCACGCCGTGAGTTCTCTCTGTCTATGCCCCATGCTTTAGTAAGCTAAGCAAGGCCTAATGACACCTTGTATCTCTTTCACTTTAGACATCTAATTGCATGTCGAATAGTGTTATTGATAAACTAATCGTTGTAATCTCCATTACCATGTAGTCAATGGTGTTTAAGTTAGAGTAATGAGCTGTTTCAGTCTGCATTAGGGGAAGGTGTGTGCTTGAGAGACCATAGACTGATAGACTGATCTGCAGACAAGTCTTGTTGACCATCGTCTGCAAGTGTTATAGCACATCTAGAGGCCAGGCGTCTATAGAGGGAGTGCTTTTAATGATAACGTAATAAGAATATATGCCACATAGCAGACGGTTCTATCCAGAGGAATTTAGGCCTACACAAATAAAAAAAATGATGCACTCACTGTACTGTCAGTCTTACAGTGAGTACGTACTTTTTTAGCATGTGTACCGTGTGTGATCTCTACGAGAATCGAACCCACGACCTTAGCAGTACCATGTATTTCTCCTTTCACAATCACTCAACAGAAGTGTCAGTCACAGTATATCATAGACAGCTGTTATATCTTGTCGACATATTGCTTGACTATTTGATGGGTGTTTTTTCTAGCCGCTATGCTTCTGCCTCTGCATTGCTTGCTCTTTGGGGTTTTAGGCTGGGTATCTGTAAAGCACTTTGATTGAAATGTCATATTGCTTGTCCTTCATAGCCGGTATCATGCTGGTTCCCGAGGGAAAGACGGAGGACGGTTTTGAGCTGCACTTTGGTCTGAACTATCTAGGACACTTCCTGTTGACAAACCTCCTCCTGGACAAACTGAAGAGGTCTGGGAGACACGGCGTCTGCTCCCGTGTCGTCACCATGTCCTCCGCCACACACTACGTTGGAATACTCAATATGGAAGACCTACAGGGCAGGTAGGGACCAGGACCTGCGTCTGTATTCATGATCCCAGCACTCCTACCCTGAGACGCTTCATGAATACAGACCCAGGTTATTTGGTATATGGCTTCCAACATTGTTCTCAGGTGTCCAATTGATTGATGAAATTGAATCAATCTCTCGAAATCAAAATCCCGACGTGGTATTGTCATTTCTTTGGTATTAGTCATGGTTGATGGACAATTAAGTAGCACATTTAAAACCATTACCACCGTGGTAGTAGTATTTATCTGTTGGCTATGGGTGAATGTCATTCTCAATTCAAGATACAAGCTATATCCAATGAATCTCATTGACCGACAAAGCCTCTTGATTCCCATAACCTTTTTTCCCATACATTTTTTTGATACTCGTAAAATATTTTACCTCAGCAACAAAAAAACGTAACATTTTCTAAAATGTTCTTACCAGGACAACATTATTAGTTTTGATGACAGATAGTGTTGTGTGATCAACCATTATTATAGAGTCTGTTTTGAGAGGCTCCTTGCCTCAAGGGCAGACCAGCGGTGTCTCTCTCTTTCCTGCCTGCGAATTTAGATGTGATAAATGGCTTCGTCACATCTGGGAGAAATGAGTGGACGATGCTGCTGGCTACAAGGGCTAGCTGCAACGGTGCTCTACCCAGAAACAATCTCACGCTGTAAGAAAAAGAAACAGGGGGGGAAACACATTATAGATTGGGTATTTCACAGTCTGATGCTCTTATGACCTTCACAGTGCTTTTGTACAGACAAGTTGCGTTTGCTTTGGACAGTGTTTCTGGTGTTAACAATAAGTCTATCTATTCAGTATAGTACAGACACTGTATAATAGACATTGGGTTTAGTCATGCAGATAGCTTAGTAGGGGGCATTGGATTGGGAACAACAAGGTTGTAGACAACATACGGAATAAGTATGTTATGTATGTTAATTAGTTTAGTACAAATGATTGTATTATAAAGCATGGCTTACCCCGAGATAAACAGTCTCTCTCGTCCTCTCCCTCTTTCTCCGTTTCTCTCTCCCTCTCTCCCCATCCCTCTCTCTCCCTCCAGGTCCTGCTACAGTGCGCATGGTGCCTACTCTCAGAGTAAACTGGCTCTGGTTCTCTTCACATACCATCTGCAGGAGAAGTTAACAGCAGGAGGGTTCCCAGTAACATCAAACGCAGTAGACCCGGGCATGGTGGACACTGACCTGTACAACAACCTCTGCATTCCAGCCCAGGCAGCCAAGAAACCTGTTGCCAAAATGCTGTTTAGGGTAAAGTAGAATCTTAATCTATCTTAAATATTTAAAGGCCACCTTAGGGTTAGGAACCTGAGACAAAATGCATCAAATATACTGTAGATATGGGCCACATTCCTTCTCAAAACTAACAACAGTGTCATAGTATTTCACCTAACAGTCTTATACTTCACTATAGGGTAACATAACAGTCTTACAGAACTGTCAGCATAGTTTAAGGGTACGGTGAACGACCTTTACAATTACTTAGGAATTTGGCATACTTGAGGAGAAAATGCACCAAAGATAGATATGGTAATAGGTGAAGCTTCTACGCTTGACCAAAGCTTAACAGCGGTGATTGATGAGAATACTAATAAGGTGCAACACATGTGGAATGATCCAGCCTTTTACTGCTCAGGCTTCATAATGAGTTTTTCTGTTTATCATATTGCCGTGGAATCCATGTGTTTTAAAAAGGATTATAATTGCATTCTTGGGGTTGGGTGTGTTAAATGGGGTGGTCAATTTATTCAGAACCACAGGGTGAGTGAGAGGCACAGGAGGTTGGTGGCACCGTAATTGCGGAGGACGGGCTCGTGGTAATGACTGTAGCGGAATAGGTGGAATGGTATCAAATGCATCAAACATGGTTTCCAGGTTTTTTTAATGCCATGTGTTTGATGCCATTCCATTCGTTCTGTTCCAGACATTATTATGAGCTGTCCCCCCCTCAGCAGCCTCCACTGGCGAGAGGGTGTTTGTATTCATGAAAACTACATCACAATTTGTGAGAAAGCTGTGCAAATAATCCCCATTATAATTAGCCGGTTAGCATTTTTCGTCATGAATCTTGTTCTGAAGGCAGCTCTGCAGAGTGGTCACTAGCTGGCACAAAATCATCAAATCATTTAAAGCCTAATGTCTAACCCTAACCTTAAATTAAGAACAAAAATGTACTTTTTGTTTTCATGAATTTTTACAATAAAGCCAATTTTGGCTTTGCACCTTGCCCATCTTACGGAAATCGCTCAGTTCTGCCTTTAAGACAAGACTTATCCCAATAAACGTCAACCTCTTATAAAATTTAGCGGCAAACAACAATTTAGCTGCAAGCAAAATGCATGTGGCAGTAATGGTAATTTTGTTTATTTCTTAGTTATTTAAATCACCCTTGAATCTGCTTCTAAAACGTCACATTGCATGGTCACAGATTCATTCTGTATTAGGGCATTCTAACAGGGACAGTGTAGACAATTTGCTTGTTTGCCTGAATAGATTTAGATTACTTTCCTTTTTAGAAATGTGCTGGGAAATTAAGCCTTACCTAGTTGGGCTTTAAGAGTTTAAAAAATATATATACAGTATTTCAAAGGATGACAATATAAAGATAACCTGAAAAATATCTGGATTTAATTTCATCAATACTCATATTCCACAAAGATAGTGAGTTGATATTGTCAGATATTGATATTTATCGCCGTCATCATTTCCTTTCGGAGGCTTTTAATCTTGGAATTGGGGTCTAGCGCCGAATCGTATTTCATTGTCTGTCTGAGCGTTCGGGTTTTGTGTGTTTGGAAAGATGTCTCATATCCACTGAGGTTTGGATTGCCAAGTTTTGCAGCACTTGTTTTGTCAACTAACTGCAGTATGGAGGGCAGCTATGTGATGCCCACTGGCCACAGATGGTTGCTCAATCCTATGTCCATATTACAAGTGATGATCACCCTAAGAAATATGGACCTGCATGAAATATTGTTTTGTTCAATGTTTGTCACTTTTCCTTTCTCTACAAGTATTTGTTTTATAAGTGAGACATGTATGTGTGCTGTCTAAGACGTGTATACACATTTCTGGACTGGTGGTCTTGTCTTGTGGCCCATCTGTCGACGGATTTCATTAGGGGCTATTTCACATCTGCTGTTTGGAAATCAAGCCGGCCTGTCTGCCAGTGTCTTCATTCACATTTTCCATTCGAGGAACATCCTCAGTGTTAATCACTGTTTTTTGGCCATACAACAATTTGGATTACTAAAACCTCACCTCTAGTCCAAATATATTGTGGGGAGCAAATTCTTCTTGACTCTTCAAAGTCCCCAACAGCAAAGACATTCACACTCTGTGTTGTTGATTGTGTTTGTGTGTTTAAACGAGGGACGTGAATTCAGATTCCCACGGGCAGCGAGTGTAGTCTTTAAATGCTCTGTGTTGGCGTTTGTTTCTCCTCCAGTGCAGTGGGCCCATTTAGGAGCCGCCATATGCGCCTTATATAAGCTCCAGGCTTTCCAGAGCAGTAGGCATGGCCTGCAATAGATCAGTCTGGCTCTGCTTCCTCCTCTCTAACCTCCTCCACTTAACCTGCCTGCTGCTGCCCGGCCTGCTGCACATCACTCACCACAGGCTGCTGCTGCCGGACAGACGTGTTAGTTCACCTGAGAGCTCACAGACGCCTTAGATTGCTGTAACAACTCTTTGTCATACATCTAAATAGCCTAATTCTAATCTCGTCCGCCCAGCCGCCTCTCTAGCAATTGAGCCTGGGGACAAGGTGTAACTAACTGAAGCTGCTTAGCGATTCAGTTGTGAAATGTATTTTACATTTTGAAAAATGGAACAGAGGACTACATCCTGTTTATGAAAGCGTTGATGTCGCCGGTTCAAATGATTGATAGAACTGGGCTTCAGTTTACAATTTTGGAAAATGGAACAGAGGACCACTATGTTTCTGAAGAACAAGCCTGTCCCTGCCTGTCCATTATTTTCTAAAGTGTTATTTCTGTGTCATCTCCAGATCCCAGCCGAGGGAGCGTCGACATCTATCCTGGCTGCCACCGCGTCGCAGCTGGAGGGGGTCGGAGGCTGCTACTTCTATAACGGGGGGAGAGCTGAATCCGCTGACATGACTTACGATCACAACGTGAGGGCTGAGTTGTGGAAACAGAGCTGTGCGCTGGTTGGTCTTCGGGAGGCCTAGAGGAGGAACCAGGAACCATGATCTTAGAAGTATGCCAAGATCGTTGGCATGACACCTCCCTCCAGCGTCAACAACAACCAAGCTGCGTCCCAATTCTCAAGCCTTCCCTTCGGCCGTAAGTGTGCACTTGTTCCCTTCCCTTCATGGATCTTAAAGCACTGGTATAGGAAATATGGTACCAACTCCCTCTAGCCTAGGCTGACACCAATCCAATGCTTTTAAATTCATGGGGAGGAGAGCACAAGTACATATTTTAGGAGTATCGGGATACAGCCCAAGTCAGCCCCAGCCAGCACTATGTACAGCGACAGCCTGTGGACTTAGGCTTCTTGATAACTTAGCAACATCTAGCTACAGCACAAACCTTGGTTGTTGCCTCTACAGTAACTGTCCTCTCTTGACCTCTGTCCTCATAGTGCTGCGTTACACATCAGCAATGGAATCGACTCTTCAGCATTTCATATCTTCTAACATATCTCCTCCTCCGCAAAGACAGTTCTGAAGACACCCATTCTACCATGCGACAAGCTCTATCAAACACATGCTGAACTGCACATTGAGTGATGGAATTGATGTTTTTTATATTGCAATACAAGTTCTGCTGCCAAATGTATTAAGCTTTGGTACTGTAGCTCCCTTTTCTGGAATCCCAGATAACAAAACATGAACGAACACAAGGAACAACATCGGAGCTAGTAGTGCCTCGGAGCTACTAATATCTCTTCGAAACAGCCCCATCTTTTTTTCGGTCTAAAATTGGACCCTCTGTCCATTCTTTTTCTCATACTTGGACTCCCATCAGGGGCGGACTGGCCATCTGGCATTTCGAGTAAATGCCAGATGGGCTGGTCCATTTTTATCCTAGTGGGCCTGTGTAACTCTTTTTTTTTCTCTTTTTTTTTACAAAATTATCATTATCTGGCTAATATGGGGGCCTCAAGGAAAAGGCAAAAAATTGTCTGTTGTGTTACAATAATGCCAGAGGCCATTTCTGGTCCTAGTCCACCCCTGACTCCCATCAAGGACTGGACCAAATATCTGTAGATGTACCGCCTCATAGCTGTGATCAGAAATATCATATCAAATATGCTTTGGTGAAGGGCTAACAATGACGACCATGAGACTCAAACTTGGTTAGCCTTATTCCAGCTTAATTTGCACTTGCCTCATTTAATGCGTGTGTCCAATCCTTGTTGTTGTCATCATCCAGGAAAATAACTGACAACGAGCTTCCTCATAGTACAGTAGATGCCTTTGCCTTGTTTGACTCCCTGTGCCCAGAGGGAATGTTCTGCCCTGCTATCTCCACTTCACTGTGACTGATGTGAAATGTTGTCGTGATTTTTGATGTCTCTGTGCCATACCGTGATAACAAAATGATGCTTATCTTTAAATGTTCTGAAACAGTAATAACATGTTAATGGTTGGTGGCTCATATTTTCAGACACGCCATTTTCAGTCTTACTAGAAGATTCTGAATCTTTAAATTACTGTAAGTGGTTCTCATGATAAGAGGTTTCTAGTGTGGAGAGTTCTAACTCGGGTGCTGCCTGTAATTTGTGCTCGTGTTCGATGGCTGCTTGAATTACAACCACTTGCTGTGACGTCTTTTTAATTAAGATGGTTAATAGGGACTGCACATCTTCATTATCTAACTTCTTCTTCTAGGTGTCTACAATCCATTTTAAGTATGCGTGTCGAAATTCTCATACAGGATATCGTCAATGTTTTGTCTTAGGTGTTTTGTGTTCAAGTACTGTATGTGTATGCATGCCTAAGCAGTGTAAGTTTCAGTTCTGTACATGCCCAAGACAACAGTTATTCAATAACAACAGAGCCAATACTTACATGCTCTTTAGAATACTAATGAGGAAGGTTGAAGAGAAGAGGACTCCCCTCCAAGTTTCCATCTGCTTTTGTTATAATACAAACTGTGTTATGAGTCTAATGCTGGATAAAGGCAGACATAAGAGACACCAAATGAAAATCAAATCAAATTGTATTTGTCACATGCGCCGAATACAACAGGACCTTACAGTGAAATGCTTACTTACAAGCCCTTAACCAACAATGCGGTTTTAAGAAAATGCCAACAAAAAAAAAGTAAGAGAAGAATAACAAATAATAAACACCATAAACGTTAGATATAATACTGTACATCCAAGATGTAGACATTTCGGTAGAACATTTTCATCTGAAGTCATTCGGTTGCTCATTGTATTACCACAATCACTGTGAACGATGCCTTGCTTTTCCAAGTTTTCTTTAGTTGTACTGTACTAATTCATGAAGTAGTTATTCATTTGAGTTTCAAGTCATTGAGTGATTCTTAGATGTGACTGTGTTGTCCTCACTCATATCATAGAGAAGGATGTCCACATTGGACACAAATCTAAATAAAAAATCTATTGTAAATGAATTGCTATCCCAGATTTGTTTTATCTTGTATCTTAAATCTACTGTGTGCAGTAATGCATAATGGTTGACGAAATGGTATTATCATTTAAACATATTGACAATAGTGTGTGTGTGTGGGGGGGGGGGGGGGGGCAAATCAAATCAAATGTATTTACACTGCTCAAAAAAATAAAGGGAACACTTAAACAACACAATGTAACTCCAATTCAATCACACTTCTGTGAAATCAAACTGTCCACTTAGGAAGCAACACTGATTGACAATAAATTTCACATGCTGTTGTGCAAATGGAATAGACAAAAGGTGGAAATTATAGGCAATTAGCAAGACACCCCCAATAAAGGAGTGATTCTGCAGGTGGTGACCACAGACCACTTCTCAGTTCCTATGCTTCCTGGCTGATGTTTTGGTCACTTTTGAATGCTGGCGGTGCTCTCACTCAAGTGGTAGCATGAGACGGAGTCTACAACCCACACAAGTGGCTCAGGAAGTGCAGCTCATCCAGGATGGCACATCAATGCGAGCTGTGGCAAGAAGGTTTGCTGTGTCTGTCAGCGTAGTGTCCAGAGCATGGAGGCGCTACCAGGAGACATGCCAGTACATCAGGAGACGTGGAGGAGGCCGTAGGAGGGCAACAACCCAGCAGCAGGACCGCTACCTCCGCCTTTGAGCAGGAGGAGCACTGCCAGAGCCCTGCAAAATGACCTCCAGCAGGCCACAAATGTGCATGTGTCAGCATATGGTCTCACAAGGGCTCTGAGGATCTCATCTCGGTACCTAATGGCAGTCAGGCTACCTCTGGCGAGCACATGGAGGGCTGTGCGGCCCCACAAAGAAATGCCACCCCACACCATGACTGACCCACCGCCAAACCGGTCATGCTGGAGGATGTTGCAGGTAGCAGAACGTTCTCCACGGCGTCTCCAGACTCTGTCACGTCTGTCACATGTGCTCATGTGCTCAGTGTGAACCTGCTTTCATCTGTGAAGAGCACAGGGTGCCAGTGGCGAATTTGCCAATCTTGGTGTTCTCTGGCAAATGCCAAACGTCCTGCACGGTGTTGGGTTGTAAGCACAGCCCCCACCTGTGGACGTCGGGCCCTCATACCACTCTGTTAGTTTGGTAATAAACGGCTGGGTTCCAACATGTACGTAGGATACTCTGTTAGTTTGGTAATAAACGGCTGGGTTCCAACATGTACGTAGGTTACTCTGTTAGTTTGGTAATAAACGGCTGGGTTCCAACATGTACGTAGGTTACTCTGTTAGTTTGATAATAAACGGCTGGGTTCCAACATGTACGTAGGTTACTCTGTTAGTTTGATAATAAACGGCTGGGTTCCAACATGTACGTAGGTTACTCTGTTAGTTTGGTAATAAACGGCTGGGTTCCAACATGTACGTAGGTTACTCTGTTAGTTTGGTAATAAACGGCTGGGTTCCAACATGTACGTAGGTTACTCTGTTAGTTTGATAATAAACGGCTGGGTTCCAACATGTACGTAGGTTACTCTGTTAGTTTGATAATAAACGGCTGGGTTCCAACATGTACGTAGGTTACTCTGTTAGTTTGGTAATAAACGGCTGGGTTCCAACATGTACGTAGGTTACTCTGTTAGTTTGGTAATAAACGGCTGGGTTCCAACATGTACGCAGGTTACTCTGTTAGTTTGGTAATAAACGGCTGGGTTCCAACATGTACGTAGGTTACTCTGTTAGTTTGGTAATAAACGGCTGGGTTCCAACATGTACGTAGGTTACTCTGTTAGTTTGATAATAAACGGCTGGGTTCCAACATGTACGTAGGTTACTCTGTTAGTTTGATAATAAACGGCTGGGTTCCAACATGTACGTAGGTTACTCTGTTAGTTTGGTAATAAACGGCTGGGTTCCAACATGTACGTAGGTTACTCTGTTAGTTTGGTAATAAACGGCTGGGTTCCAACATGTACGTAGGTTACTCTGTTAGTTTGATAATAAACGGCTGGGTTCCAACATGTACGTAGGTTACTCTGTTAGTTTGATAATAAACGGCTGGGTTCCAACATGTACGTAGGTTACTCTGTTAGTTTGGTAATAAACGGCTGGGTTCCAACATGTACGTAGGTTACTCTGTTAGTTTGGTAATAAACGGCTGGGTTCCAACATGTACGCAGGTTACTCTGTTAGTTTGGTAATAAACGGCTGGGTTCCAACATGTACGTAGGTTACTCTGTTAGTTTGGTAATAAACGGCTGGGTTCCAACATGTACGTAGGTTACTCTGTTAGTTTGATAATAAACGGCTGGGTTCCAACATGTACGTAGGTTACTCTGTTAGTTTGATAATAAACGGCTGGGTTCCAACATGTACGTAGGTTACTCTGTTAGTTTTGTAATAAACGGCTGGGTTCCAACATGTACGTAGGTTACTCTGTTAGTTTGGTAATAAACGGCTGGGTTCCAACATGTACGCAGGTTACTCTGTTAGTTTGATAATAAACGTCTGGGTTCCAACATGTACGTAGGTTACTCTGTTAGTTTGGTAATAAATGGCTGGGTTCCAACATGTACGTAGGTTACCCTCATGGAGTCTGCTTCTGACCGTTTGAGCAGACACATGCACATTTGTGGCCTGCTGGAGGTCATTTTGCAGGGCTCTGGCAGTGCTCCTCCTCCTGCTCAAAGGCGGAGGTAGCGGTCCTGCTGCTGGGTTGTTGTCCTCCTACGACCTCCTCCACGTCTCCTGATGTACTGGCATGTCTCCTGGTAGCGCCTCCATGCTCTGGACACTACGCTGACAGACACAGCAAACCTTCTTGCCACAGCTCGCATTGATGTGCCATCCTGAATGAGCTGCACTACCTGAGCCACTTGTGTGGGTTGTAGACTCCGTCTCATGCTACCACTTGAGTGAGAGCACCGCCAGCATTCAAAAGTGACCAAAACATCAGCCAGGAAGCATAGGAACTGAGAAGTGGTCTGTGGTCACCACCTGCAGAATTACTCCTTTATTGTGGGTGTCTTGCTAATTGCCTATAATTTCCACCTTTTGTCTATTCCATTTGCACAACAGCATGTGAAATTTATTGTCAATCAATGTTGCTTCCTAAGTGAACAGTTTGATTTCACAGAAGTGTGATTGAATTGGAGTTACATTGTGTTGTTTAAGTGTTCCCTTTATTTTTTTGAGCAGTGTATATAGCCCTTCTTACATCAGCTGATATCTCAAAGTGCTGTACAGAAACCCAGCCTAAAACCCCAAACAGCAAGCAACGCAGGTGTAGAATCACGGTGGCTAGGAAAAACTCCCTAGAAAGGCCAAAACCTAGGAAGAAACCTAGAGAGGAACCAGGCTATGAGGGGTGGCCAGTCCTCTTCAGGCTGTGCCGTGTTTGTCTTGTTCAAGTCAAACACAGGCACTGTCAGAATGATGGGAGATGATTCATTCAAGGACATTCATTCTGTGTAAAGGTAAGTAAGAAGGATCCAATTACTCTCATAACCACAGGGACTCTGTCTGTCTGTCTGTCTGTCTGTCTGTCTGTCTGTCTGTCTGTCTGTCTCTGTGTGTGTGTGTGTGTGTGTGTGTGTGTGTGTGTGTGTGTGTGTGTGTGTGTGTGTGTGTGTGTGTGTGTGTGTGTGTGTGTGTGTGACAGGCCATGACATTTATTATGTTACTGTGTGGAAGTAATACCCCTACAGCTTGCAAGCAGGGCATCAGTCTTTTCGAAGCATCTGACAAACCAATCTGTCATTCTTCAGACTAGCACGTCATACCTAATGTGTGTCAAAGAGGACGGCTTAGAACACTGTGCTCTTCAGGCACCATGAGTAGAGTAGGCCACACACACACGTTGGGGAATCCAATGTTTTATTCACGAGTTACACAAGGATTTTTACCATGTCTCTGTTTCCATATTATTCCTGAGATTGGGTAAGGCTCTTCTATAAATCCATGCTGAGAGAGGAGAGTCATATCAGTGTGAATCTATAAACTATACTGGGCCGGCCTCCGCAGCACAGCCATGTCTCAATGGCCAGAGGATAAAGAGTCAATTATTTGGTCGTCATGTTTTTCTTTTTCTCCCTCTCTTTATTTTTAAGAAGAAAGAATTGCATCAGGTCTGAGCAAAAAGGAAGTCATTGTGATCCCATGCATGTGTTACCCTTAGCTCTGCATCAGGTTGCGTCTTTTCCTAGCGCTTTTATTTTGCATCGATACAATTTATTACAGTCTCAAACAGGTAGCTAAAGATTTAGAGCCACAAGATCACTAACCCCGTGTTCAGATGTGTTTCTATGTTTATGTGTGCTATGTGATATATAGTGAGTCTGAATAGTATTTCCTTGACTGTAGTGATTTGGGGGTTAGTCAGCCATCTCTAAGTATATATGTAAAAGACATCCTCTTGTTCTGTCACAGGGTGGTGCAGGGGAGCTGTAGACTAGCACTTATCGCCTTGTTCCCTGCGGGTCGTTCCAGCAGACCTGTTAGTCAGCGTAGATAAGACCGGGTCATGGGGCACCTCAGCTAGGTAATAGCTCCATGTGGTCCCGCGGGGCTCAGTTAGAGTGTGGCGTTAGCAACGCAAAGGTTGTGGGTTCAAGTCCCGCAGGGATTATACACATACAGTATGTGGCATATATCTGAATAACAATAAAATCCGTATGAAACTAATTTACAGAGGCCAATCGTTTGGCCCTAAAGAGTGTCTGCTAGTTTAAACTACTTAGTAGTCACAGAGTTAACTTGCCTCTGTGAACTGTACTGTAGAGGAGTAGAAGTGCTTAAAAAGTAAAAAAGGGGGTAAGTGACAGGGCTTAGGCACTGGGGGCTAGTTAGCGTTAGCAATGTAGCCGGAGCCACAGGGAAGCACATCTGGCTCTGTCAGCTTCACTCATACAGCACGGTTGAAATAGCTGCCAACTCCAGAGTATTATGCGGGGGAAAGACGGATGTTTATTAAGAATGCCGTTATTTTCTTATTTCACTTTTGGTGTAGGGCTAGAGTTAAGTTTGAGGGTTAGGGTTAAACCGAGATGTGGACATGAAGCTAGGGTTAGGGTTGAACCAGGATGTGGACATGAAGCTAGGGTTAGGGTTAGGGTTGAACCAGGATGTGGACATTAAGCTAGGGTTAGGGTTAAACCGAGATGTGGACATGAAGCTATGATTAGGGTTGAACCGAGATGTGGACATGAAGCTAGGGTTAGGGTTGAACCGAGATGTGGACATGAAGCTAGGATTAGGGTTGAACCGAGATGTGAACATGAAGCTAGGGTTAGGGTTGAACCGAGATGTGGACATGAAGCTAGGGTTAGGGTTGAACCAGGATGTGGACATTAAGCTAGGGTTAGGGTTAAACCGAGATGTGGACATGAAGCTAGGGTTAGGGTTTAACCAGGATGTGGACATTAAGCTAGGGTTAGGGTTGAACCAGGATGTGGACATTAAGCTAGGGTTAGGGTTGAACCAGGATGTGGACATTAAGCTAGGGTTAGGGTTAAACCGAGATGTGGACATGAAGCTATGTTTAGGGTTGAACCAGGATGTGGACATTAAGCTAGGGTTAGGGTTGAACCAGGATGTGGACATTAAGCAAGGGTTAGGGATGAACTGGGATGTGGACATGAAGCTAGGCTTAGTGTTAGGGTTAGGGTTGAACCGAGATGTGAACATGAAGCTAGGATTAGGGTTGAACCGAGATGTGAACATGAAGCTAGGGTTAGGGTTGAACCAGGATGTTGACATGAAGCTAGGGTTAGGGTTGAACCAGGATGTTGACATGAAGCTAGGGTTAGGGTTAGGTTAGGTTAGGAGAGGGATTCCATTTCCCTGTGCTTCTACTGTGAGGTTTCTTGCTCAAGGAAAGTCCAGATGGATTGTTCATCCTGTGGCTAGATTAGGGTAAGGGATAAGTTTAGGGTTGGGTTAAGGTTTAAGTTGAATTTACCTGCAAAGAGTGTAGTGACTCTATCATGAGTTGCTCAACCTGTTAACGTTCTATTGCAGTGGGCTAAATCAGGGTCACACAGAATGATTCTTGGTAGTCTTAAACCAATCTACTTTGAAACAGAAGTATACACCTCACACACATGGTTATGGGCTTAATAAAAGAAGACCGCTGTACCATGTCAGATTTGAAAGGTATTTAATTTTGAGTTTGCATCCTAATATTACATTTTATGTACATCACAGAAGACTTAAATATAACAAAACCATTTGACATAGAAACATTGTATTTTGGGAATTTTTTAAAAAATTTTATGTTTATTAATTATCAAATTATGAAAAATATAAACATTCCACATTCCACCCCTAGGTCATTTGACTGCAGGAAAGGGACACTGATGTATTTTGTGGCTGTTGGTTTAATGATTATTAATATGGCTGTTGTGTGTGAGTGGATGTTGCCATGTTGGCGATTTGCTCCAATTAACGTTTTTAATTACAAAACAGCAAGAGCAAGGCTGGATTTTAGCCCTAGTGAGAGCATAGGGCTGATTAAACCCGGTGCTATTCATTCAGGCATCTTATTGATTCATTCCTCATATTTGTGCAAGAGTGAGATTAAAATCAAGCAGAAAATGAAGCAGAGTCGGGACAAAGATCCCTGTGGGCTTTGAAGCTACCTTACCGTTCTGATTATTCAAACGAGCTCGTGCTAAAAGCTTCAATGATTATATTTTCTGTCATGGAAAAACACCAAATCAAATAACCATCATTTAAAAAGAGAATGCACAATCTGCTAGCTGCATCGCTGGCAAGTACCCTAACTTGTTTTACAGCCGGATTCAATCAATATCGCTCGATTGCAATGTTCCCGCGTTTGCGGAGACTGCATTCACAGTAAACGTTGCATCGGAAATGACCTTTACATTTTAATGCGGCTCTTACGCAATACTTCCGTGATACAGATTTCTGGCCCATAGTGTGAGTCACGGGTACAATTAATTGAGGACTGAACCTTTAATGTATCTATATTACGATTAATCCCCTTTTAAAAAGGGCAACTGAGTACATCCTTGTGTTGGAGACAGCCTAGAGTCGCGGGAAGAGAATACAGGCCCTTTTGAACAGGCTGTGAATGCTAAATTCCACAATGATGAAGCTGAAGTGTACCAAAACCCTCTTCCTCCCTGTGGTCTATTAGATGTTGACAAATGCTGGTAGGTAGGTAGGTAGGTAGGTAGGTAGGTAGGTAGGTGTAACCTATGTAGGCCTAATGACATTTTCAAGGCCATACAATTAAGCCCTGACCTCAACATGTTTATCATCCACAGTGTTGACAATGACATCCAACAAGACTTTTCAAGGTCAATCAGAAAATATTACAACAATGAATAATCTCATCATCTCATCTCATGTCATTCCACCAATAGGGTGGTCTGTACGGTGGGCTCCTCCCCCGTGTCCTCTCTCTCGTTTTCTCTCTTTCCTTCTCTCGACGTCTCCTCTCTGTAAAAAGGAGGGAGAGGAGCTCTCAGATCAAATGCTAATAGACAGTGATGAAGAGTGACCTGTTTCCAATAGGCAACAGTCTGTCACTGGGGAGGCAATTCAGATATAGGAAATGTACGCCTTTCCTACGCCCTTCTCAGTATTTGGTATTCAGACTTACCGTATTCAGCCAAGTAACACGCTCTGCAGGTGTGGCTACCTTGTGCTTTGAATAATTTTAATTCAACTGCTGAAAACCCTCTGACTTGCTGGCCAACAGATTTCCTCATGGAGTTTTCATTGAATAGTGGTTTCAGTGCATTTATCTGAAGCCCTCCCTTTAAATATGGTATAGCTTTTAGCTAGAATTTTGATGACAGACTCACTAGAATATATCGAGAGAATGGGTTTAGAAAATTAGGGATCAATGAAAGAAATCTATCTAAATATATGCATATTCGTCTCTGTTTTAGCACCAATTGATAGATAAAAAAGATACTCTTATCTTGTATATTATTTAGGTTTAGGAAAGTAATTAAGAATCATTAAAAACAAGTGTTTGTGGATTCATTCATTCAGAAAATTGGCACATTCAATTCTTCAACCCATGGTAATGTTGGAAGATTAGTGTACATAGAATTATAATAGCAAGAATACTGTCACGTTCGTCGTATGAATCGGACCAAGGCGCAGCGTGGTATGCTTACATTCTTTATTGTAATAAGAATGAACACTGAACAAACTAACCAAAATAACAAAACGACACATGAAGCTATATAAAACGAGTGTTGACAGGCAACTACACATAAACAAGAACCCACGAACCAAAAGGGAAAATGACTACCTAAATATGATCCCCAATCAGAGACAACGATAAATAGCTGCCTCTGATTGGGAAGCATATCAGGCCACCATAGACATACAAATTACCTAGACCTACAAAACCCCTAGACATACAAAACCCCTAGACAATACAAAAACTAACATACCCACCCTTGTCACACCCTGACCTAACCAAAATATAAAGAAAACAGAGATATCTAAGGTCAGAGCGTGACAGTACCCCCCCCCCCCCCCCCCCCCCCCCCCCCCCAGAGGTGCGGACTCCCGGCCGCAAACCTGAACCTATAGGGGAGGGTCCGGGGTGGGCATCTACCCTCGGTGGCGGCTCCGGTTCTGGACGCAGCCCCCCCTCCTTACGCTGATCCCTCCGCCTTTGTAGAACCGGACCGTGGATCATCGCCGGAGGCTCTGGACTGCGGATCATCGCCCCGGACTGGGGACCGTCGTTGGAGACCCCGGACTGGGGACCGTTGCTGGAGACCCCGGAATGGGACCGTCGCTGGAGACCCCGGGCTGGGGACCGTCGCTGGAGACCCCGGGCTGGGGACAGTCGTTGGAGGTTCCGGACTGTGGCCCGTCGTTGGAGGTTTCGGACTGTGGCCCGTCGTTGGAGGTTTCGGACTGTGACCCGTCGTTGGAGGTTTCGGACTGTGAAACGTCGCCGGAAGCTCTGGACTGGGAACTGTCGCCGGAAGCTCTGGACTGGGAACTGTCGCCGGAAGCTCTGGACTGGGAACTGTCGCCGGAAGCTCTGGACTGGGAACTGTCTCCGGAAGCTCTGGACTGGGAACTGTCTCCGGAAGCTCTGGACTGGGTAGTGTCGGCAGAAGCTCTGGACTGGGTACTGTCGCCGGAAGCTCTGTACTGGGTACTGTTGCCGGAAGCTCTGGACTGGGTACTGTTGCCGGAAGCTCTGGACTGTGAAAGCGCAATGGAAGCCTGATGCGTGGTGCCGGAACTGGTGGTACCGGGCTGAGGACACGCATCTCAGGGCGAGTACTTTAGAGGAGGCACGGGACGTACTGGACTGTGGAGGCGCACTGGGGATCTGGAGTGTACACCTGGCACAATGCGTCCTGGCTGGATGCTCACTTGAGCCCGGCAAGTGCGGGGCGCTAGCACAGGACGCACTGGGCTGTGCAGACACACTGGAGACACAGTACGCCGAGCCGGCGCAGGATATCCTGGTCCAAGGAGGTGTACTGGAGACCAGGAGCGCTGAGCCGGCACCATCCGTCCTGGCTGGATGCCCATTCTAGCCCGGCAAATGCGAGGAGCTGGAATAGAACGCACCGGGCTATGAATGCGAACTGGAGACACCGTGCGCATCGCTGCGTAACACAGTGTCTGACCATTCACACGCTCCCCACGGTAAGCACAAGGAGTTGGCTCAGGTCTCCAACCTGACTCAGCCAATGTCCTCGTGGGCCCCCCCCCCCCCCCCAAAAAATGGGGCCTCTCGGGCTTCCGTGCTAGCTGTATCCCCTCGTATCGTCGCGTATTGCGCCATGCATCGAGTTCAAACTCTCACGGATTGGTCTGCGCTCCGCTTCATTTTCATAAGTCTACATGTTTTTTTTGTTTTATACTATTAACTTTTACCAATGATCCACATCAACAATCACACTGGCAGTGACAGCGTTTACAGAGGAAGCAAATGAATGTAGGCTATACCAACTGAAGGGAACTAACAGTAAATTGGCAGTTGAATATGTTTGGTTATTAGGCCTACTGACGGTTGATACTGATAGTAGCTAATATCATAATGGCGCCGGAGGGGATGGCTGACGTTTTATAGGCTCCTAACCAACTGTGCTATTTTGTTAGTTTTTTTGCATTGTAACTTATTTTATACATAATGTTACTGCTACCGTCTCTTATGACCGAAAAGAGCTTCTGGATGTCAGAACAGCAATTATTCACCTCGAACTGGACAAAGATTTTTTTTGTTGATATGCTTCAGTTTGCTACCATATGACTGGTCTCCAGCGATTATAAGGTCAAATAGATCTAAAACAAGTGTCATTTATATTTACAATTCCCTTCTACAAACAGATTACTAATTTACCTAGCTCTTAACAAAAAAGAATGCACTTAATTTTTTCCAATAGAAATAACATGATTCTCCATGCACTGTAATTTACAACTTGATGAGAGCTTATGTTATGTTATTTCTATTCTTTTTTCTCTTGAAACTGGTAGGTTCACTAGACCTCATTCATGGTTTCCTCGTGCGTAAAGGTGGTGGAATTTAGGGAATCTGCCACACCCTCATTTATTTATTCAATCTCCACCCAAAACGAATAGCAGGTGAATAGCACGCATGCTATTCTCACGCTTAAGTTCAAGGTCAGAATTAACAAGTGCATAAAAAGAGAAAAAAACATTCCATTTACCTGCACTTAACTCGGGTTGGAATCGGGCCCCAATGTGTTTAAAGAAGAGCATGATAGAAGAGGCCTCTGCATCAATTATAGTGTAAGAAGTTATGCCTTTGCATGAACATTTATGCTTTTATATATATGTGTTTATGTTCAAACAGAAAACTGTACAAGCACACTCACACCAACAGCATTCTTGCCACACTAATTACATCAACAATACACTGTTTCCTATTACAATTACTTACACAAACTCTGCCATAATTGAAACAATCCTGACACAGCCATTCACATGCATCCTCTTTCCAATTTATGCAATGTTCTCTTGAACCACTGGAGATTTACTTAACCATGTCAGCTCAGGATTCAATTTAGCATACTTGAGTAGAGGGCCTATTTAATGTTAATTAGATGTGTAATGTAACAAGGAATAGCAGTATAATGAATCTGCTCATGTAGATAATGGGTCTAGCCTATCCTGTGGCTGAAAGACTGTTATTGGAAATCCCCTCAACCACACACACACCACTCTCCCTTGTGATGCCTTTTCAGAGGAAATGGATTGTGTCTCAGGCAGATATTTCAATACGGCATGGCCAGACTGTAAAATAGGATTTGTCGTTATCCAGGGAATAGATGTACACATCATCTGTGACAGCCACAGCACCCTCTGTTAGGGAACATGCAGTACAGGCACATTGGGAGCTTTATATCGTAAGTCAGCTTCAGAACCAGCCTCAGAACCTTCTCAAGTCTAGAGGAAATGAGAGGTCCTTCTCATGGCTCTGGTTTCTGCCAAAATCAGTGTCAGAGAACATTTCACAGATAATCCAATATGTTCACAACTAAGGTTAAGGTTATGGTAAGGTAAACAGTAGATCAAATCGAATGTTATTTGTCACATGCGCCGAATACAAGAGGTGTAGTGAAATGCTTACTTTACAAGCCCTTAACCAACAATGCAGTTTTAAGAAAAATACCTAGAAAAATAAGAAATAAAAGTAACAAATAATTAAGAGCAGCAGTATAATAACAATACCGAGGCTATATACAGTACAGGGGGTACTTGGTTACAGAGTCAATGTGCGGGGGCACCAGCTAGTCAAGGATGTATTGAAGTCTGTGCCAGCCAACAGATGATGCCTCTGATGATACAGAATAATTCATGAACATGGACACAGAATTGGTCACATTGTGGATTTCATATGGTATTGTGCATTTCTGGTTTGAGCAGAATGGACATACACAGAGCCTAGGTTAGACATTTATGACCCCCATTGATACTATGATGAATGGGCAGGGGTGGACTTTGTGATTTGGGGGGGCCAATCTGAGCTCCCCCCACCTAAAATATACGTAAAATGTACCATAAACACAACCAGTCATGATGTTTTCATCTGATTGTCAAACAAATCACATCAAAAAGTAGGTTAGGTTTGCACGTTCATCCCAAATAATTCCAGCATCCAAACTGTGCACCCGCCAAATTTCTGTCAGTTTGCAAGCGGCTGAAACTATCTCACCGGAGAAAGCATCCGAACAAAACAGCTCCCCTCTGGCTTTGGCATTATGGGCTATTGTGTGTAGACTGATGAGGTGAAAAAATGACGTCATACATTTTAGAATGAGGCTGTAACTTAACAAAATGTGGGAAAAGTCAAGAGGCCTGAATACTCTCCGAATGCACTGTATATATATATATATATTTTTTAGTTTGTTTGTTTTTTGCTCAGAAGACTTGGGGCGTCAAATCAAATCACCCGTGGGCCAAATTCAGCCCATGGGCCACCAGCAGTGTTCTGCCCTAGAGTCTAATGGCCTTGAGGCTGGGTTTCTACTAAGCTAGCCTCGTCAAGAACCAGGCTTCCCTAATACAGGAAAGCCTGGAGACGTTCATGGCAGAAAAATAGCTAAATAAGGGTGTAGACCCGGTGTAAATCAGTGACGCCTTGCTACACGCCAAACCAATCAAATGCCTTGCTTGTCCGCCGCTCCAATAGTGCTCACTAGATTAGTGCCGTAGGTGCAACAGTGCGTGGCGATTCATTTTACAGTCTATGGTGAGGACGGCAGGTGTCATGACGTTGCCCTCTTTGGGTACAGCGAGCACTACCCCCCCTCCCTCTGCACCAGCCTTTTTCTATGCAGAATCCCCCTATCTCTCTGTCTCCTACAACCAGGCTGCTGTGGTCAGAGAGGTCGTAAATTCCTGGAGGAGATTATCTCCTCATGGCCACAGTATAGAGAAAGAGTGAGTTTTCATAGAGAGAACAAAATAATTTCTTCCACTTCACAGAACTTGAGGTCCGAACAACATTTATTTCTGGAGAAGGTATAAAAGATCGGTGAAGAATCCAGCTACGAACTGGTCCGTTTGGTCAAATTTTGTGAAACTCATGGGAGACAATACGGCCACATTACCATAACGCTGTTTATTTAATAGCCTCAGTTATGAGGCTTACATCTAATTGTTGTATAAGATGAATGAGTGAGGATGATACTGTTTGTGAAATTGTGTAATGTGATTTTGGACTGTTTAATGAAGGAAACTCCAATTCCCTAAAAAGTTTCACTAAGTCATTGGCACGCCCCCAGGGGCACAGACAGGACCTGGCTTCATGAGACAGCCCTTTTCAATGTTCTGAATAAAACCCCCACCCGGGTTTTCTATCACCGGACCAGCTTACCTCGATAACGAGAGGGCCAAGGTTTGAAAGGAGACCGAGCTTACCTCAATTACGAGATGGCTAAAGGTTGCATTCCAGCTTACCACGAGAGGGCCAAGGTTTGAGTAGAGACCATAAAC
The DNA here is from genome assembly GCF_029448725.1 of Salvelinus fontinalis. Classification (NCBI taxonomy): domain Eukaryota; kingdom Metazoa; phylum Chordata; class Actinopteri; order Salmoniformes; family Salmonidae; genus Salvelinus; species Salvelinus fontinalis. The sequence goes on from NC_074705.1 coordinate 15,363,794, forward strand.
CTAAGGTTTGAGTAGATGGCTGAATCTTTTAACCATACCACGTGGTTAAACTCTTAGACTATCGATACCGACAGAATAAGAACAAGTCTTTGATATTAATTACTAGTCTGCAGCTAGGAATTCGGTATCATTGAACGCGAAGACCGACAACCGCCGAAACAGCTACTCTATAACGACACGAATGAATGTCACTCTGAACTATCCATTCTAACCAGGACAGAGAGAGAGAGGGTGGACAGACTCTCCAACAGAGACTAACTTTTCAACAGAGATCCCGACGACACACTGAGCGTAAATATATATATTGATTGCAATTGTTCATGAATGAGTGAGCGTTCATGTGCAAAGGATTAGCATTTCAATTGTTATAATTATCAACTTTGTAGTATCTCATCTCAGTTGACCCCCACTTCCCTTTTTGTCTAACAAGCCGCCATAACGGTTTAGCCCGCTAGGGCACATCCCCTATCATTTCTTTGTAACCATATCTTGTTTGTTTGTTATGCATTTCTGTGAGTACTTAGTAAATACATGATTTTAAGACAATTGATGTATGGATGACTCATAGTGAAGACTGGGTTCATGTAGACAACCAACAATTTACGACGTTTGGAATGAGACTAACGTGAGGTAAAAAATCATTAATTAATTTTGAAGACTAATTGAGTTATTGGAAAAATTTGGAAACTTATAACTTTGTAATCTGAATATTTTCCTTGGTGCCCCGACTTCCTAGTTAATTACAGTTACATGATTAATCAGTTTAATCGCGTAATAATATTTACAGAGAGTTATTTGATAAATAAGTCTTCAGTTTTAATGATGCGACACCGGGAAATCGCTGATTTAAAATCCCATCAAAATATGTTAATGTAGTATGTCGAATGTGGGTATAGAGCACACGTCTGACGAAACACAATCAGTTTTTCCTTCAGATTTTCTTCCATTTTCTGCAATGTTGCACACTAGCATATGGACCAACTCTCTGCAAAATGTGTCCTTTCCAGTCTTACAACAATGACGAACATATCACGAAGCACCAACGGGCGTGTGGGGGGAGGGTTCTTTAAATGTAACATCCAATCATAATCTTCCTGCTGGGAGCCTGTGTACCATTCAAACCTCCAAGGGAGTCGTGAGAGCGACGTGATTTTGGAGGTATGGCAATGTGAGACTCCTACTAAAGTAACATATGGAATTGCTTTAAGATGGTCATACCAAGGATGAATTAGCTATTTGATTTTCAATTTTAGGACCCCTGTAGGTATAAAAAATATATATATATAAAATAAGTATTGGATGAGACATTGAATTTGGCCTTACGTCTATTAGCCCATAGAAACGCATTTAGTAACAGATTCATACATGGAAAAACAGATAGTCAAACATGTAATCAAAAGGAAGTAGGTTTTGAAGTATCTGTCCTATATCTGAGAGATATAAGAACGCTCAGAAAAAAAATTTACAATCATTTTTATCCTGGAATTACCTGTATACCTTTGACGTGGAAATGCCCTTTCACATCCATTCATTTTTCGTCCCAGTTCCAGGTTGACGCTTGTGGGTGTTGGAGAGAAAAACGGAGAACGCCATCGTTTTCGTGAGAAGACCGATTTTCAAGATATCTCCTGGTTTGACAACAGTGGAGGCTGCTGAGGGGTGAATGGATCATAATAATGGCTGGAACGGAGCAAATGGAATGGCATCAAACACCTGGAAACCATGTGCTTGATGTTTTTGATACCATTCCACTGATTCTGCTCTAGTCATTACCACGAGCCCGTCCTCCCCAATTAAAGTGCCACCAACCTCCTGTGTCTGACAATCACCGCTGTAGCTCTACCACCTTCCACCGCAGATGCAGAAGGCCGACATAGGCGGATTGAGACGCAGCCCATGCAAAAATATCTCTATCATAAACAGAACATATTTTGATGGGGATTATTTTATTATGTCTCGAGTGGAGCATGGGGGAGCCTCAAGCGGAGAAATTATTTTATTTTATGTCCAGCTCATGAGGCCCCTTGATGATATGTAGCCTGAGGCAATTGCCTCGTCTGCCAAATGGTAAGCCTGCCAGTGTGAATGGGACACATTGGTAGAAGGCATCAAATTAAATTGTATTTTTACTTTAGATCAGAGACTTGAATCAGATTAAATAGAATAAGGACATACGATATAGCTCAGTTAGTCTCCATTGTCTAGTCAGGGTCATAGTGAACATCCCAGATGGCATCCTATTCCCTATAGTGACCAGAGCCCTCAAAAGTAGTGCAGTATATACGGAATAGGGTGCCATTTGGGATGCACAGTCATCTAGTCAGAGCGGTTGATTCATGTAGCCCACATCCCATTTCAGTCCCCAGCAGTGTCAGATTAAGTGTCCTCATTAACACAGCTAGCGACTGTCCGTGACAATGTGAAGGCTAAGCCACATAGGATTTATTATACCTTCGGCTGAATTTATGATACACTCCCATCTCATCTATGATATTAACCAGCGAGAAAGAGTGGAGAGAGACAGACAGACAGAAAGAGGGTGAGAGAGGGGGAAGAGAGAGAAAAAGAAGGGGTGGGGAGAAAGAGACCGAGAGTGAGAGGGTATAGAGCAAGAGATGCAGAGAGAGCGAGAGAGAGAGAATGGCTTTGCCATTCAGTGCCATCTTGTGGACTTGCTAGAGCAGTTCAGTGTCTTACTCAGAAAGCACCAACTCAAGGTCAGATTTATATCTCACTGTAAATGTCAACTATACCAGTTTAATTTGTAAAATAGGTCATAAAAACCTCTGAGCATAGTACACTTGGATTGTGCAAAACAAAGGCCATGAGGTCTTATGAACCACTTTGTGGTAAAGAGTGTTTCAGGGGTATGGAAAACTAGATGGATGTCTGTATTTGGAAGTAACCAAAACACATGGTTTGAGTCATGTAGGTGGAGTAGACTATTAAGGTAACGCCCAAACAATATATTTAACGCATTGGACTGGTAATTCAAAGGAGATGTGCAGGCTGAGGCTTGAACAGACATAAAATGACGTTCAACATATCAAGGATCTACTGGATCCTGTCAGACTTTCTTATCAGTCTGACAGGATCCAGTGGAAGATGTTAGACATGGCTTAAAACCTGAATCATAAACAGATACGTGGCGAGAGACTGTCACACTGACCTTGTTGGTTGGCCTGTGTGAGATAATGATTCTTGAGCTAGGTGAACATCCTTTGACAGACAGACATAGATAGTGAGAGAGAAAGAGACAGAAAGAGAGAGAGAGGAATACAGATAGCAAGGGAGCAGTGCCTCTGGTGACTCATTCTGATTCCACGTCAGCCGTTTCAATTTCAAACTCCCACTGTGCGCAATTCCACAAAGCCCTGTGTTCTCTGATGTCCTCCAACTCTACCGTCTGGGCTCTATCCCCTGGGATACTTCCCAAATGCCACATGACTCCCTACATAGTGCACTACTTTTGACCAGGGCCCATAGTGCTCTGGTTAAAAGTAGTGCACTATCTAAGGAATAGGGTCCCATTTGGGATGTAGGGCTAAGTTCTACTTCCTGTCTTTTAAGAGATGAGCAGTACCTATTGGTTAGGAGCTTTAGGTTGTGGGGCTGCCCTATACACTGTAAGCCCCAAAGTACAAGGCTGAGAGCCCTGGCGGGTGGTGCCAGGAAAATAACCTCTCCTTCAAAGTCAACAAAAGAGCTGATGGTGAACTACAGGAGACAGCAGAGAGAGCACGTCCCCATCCACATCGACGGGGCCTCAGTGGAGAGCGTCAAAAGCTTCAACTTCCGCGGCGTGCACATCACTGACGACCTGAAATGGTTTTATATATAGAGTGCATTCAGACCCCTTGACTTTTTCAAAATTTTGTTCATTACAGCCTTATTCTAAAATGGATTAAATCGTTTTTTCCCCCTCATCAATCTACACACAATACCCCATAATGACAAAGCAAAAACAGGTTTTAAGTAATGTTTGCAAATGTATTACAAATTAAAAACTGAAATAGCACATTTATAGAAGTATTCAGACCATTTACTCAGTACTTTGTTGAAGCACCTTTGGCAGTGATTGCAACCTCGAGTCTTCTTGGGTATGACGCTACAAACTTGGCACACCTGCATTTGGGGAGTTTCTCCCATTCTTCTCTACAAATCCTCTCAAGCCCTGTCAGGTTGGACGGGGAGTGTCGCTACACAGCTATTTTCAGATCTCTCCAGAGAAGAATGGAGTTCAAGGCCGGGCTCTGGCTGGGCCACTCAAGGACATTCAGCGACTTTTCCCGAAGCCACTCCTGCGTTGTCTTTGCTGTGTACTTAGGGTCGTTGTCCTGTTCAAAGGTGAACCTTCGCCCCCAGTCTAAGGTCCTGAGCGCTCTCGAGCAGGTTTTCAACAAGGATCTCTCTGTACTTTGCTCCGTTCATCTTTCCCTCGATTCTGACTAGTCTCCCAGTCCATGCCGCTGAAAAGCATCCCCACAGCATGATGCTACCACCACCATGCTTCACCGTAGGGATGGAATTGGCCAGGTGATGAGCGGTGCCTAGTTTCCTCCAGACATGACGCTTGGCATTCAAGCCAAAATGTTTAATCTTGGTTTCATCAGACCAGAGAATCTTGTTTCTCATGGTCTGAGAGTCCTTTAGGTGCCTTTTGGCAAACTCCAAGCGGGCTGTCATGTGCCTTTCACTGAGGAGTGGCTTCCGTCTGGCCACAGAATGCTGCAGAGATGGTTGACCTTCTGGAAGGTTCTCCCATCTCGACAGAGGAACTCTGGAGTTCTGAGTGACCATCGGGTTCTTGGCCAGCTCTAGGAAGAGTCTTGGTGGTTCCAGACTTCTTCCATTTAAGAATGATGGAGGCAAATGCGTTCTTGGGGACCTTCAATGCTGCAAAAATATTTTGATACCCTTCCCCAGATCTGTGCCTCGACACAATCCTGTCTGGGAGCTCTACGGACAATACCTTGGTTTATGCTCTGTCAACTGTGGGACCATATATAGACAGATGTGTGCCTTTCCAAATGATGTTCAATCAATTGAATTTACCACAGGTGGACTCCAATCAAGATGTAGAAACACCGCAAAGATAATCAATGGAAACAGGATACACCTATGCTTAATTTCGAGTCTCATAGCAAAAGGTCTGAATACTTATGTTAGTAAGTTTTTTTTAATCCATTTTAGAATACGGTTGTAACATAACAAAATGTGGAAAAAGTCAAGGGCCCTGAAAACTTTCCAAATCCACTGTACAGTATATATATTATATAGTTATTTAATTTCAATCAATCTGTCCCAGACTGTAATGTATTGCCCCGGTCAAGGACAAACACATCTCTCTGTAGAGTGGAGCTAAGGTGGTCCATATGTACTCTTTCATTTCACTGAATAATCGATGCTATTCCACTCCATTACTCAATGGAGGAATAAAATAAAATACCTGCTGAGATTTGACTGAGATTAGTCATACAGCAATTACCATTGAAAACGTGCCATACTCATTTCCCACAATGAACCCACAGTGTAATTTTATATCCTATTTTGGGGCACAGAAATTCACAGGCAATAAAAACAAATGTTTGTTTGAGAGCCTTTAAGAGAACATAAAAGCCATCTGGCACACAGTATAAGTAAATAAATAAATGTGTGCACTACTGGTTAAGCAGAAATTTTCCTTACTGTGAAAACAGTGTATTAGTTACTACTGACAGACAGACTGCTGCATTAAACAGAACAAGACAGATCTCAATAGTGACAGTATGACAGTTTATTTATCAGGTTGTGTAAAGGCAGAGCTAACAGTAGTTTCATATTTCTGTTAAGCAACACAAAGATGTAGGTATACGTTTCCAACTGATAAAAATGCAAACTCCACAATCTAGCTTTGAAAATATTATTGAAGACAGAGAGTATTGAACATAGATCTTAAATGATTGTCGACAGTGAGGTGTCCGATTTTTTTTATGTTAACATTCTTTTGTTTGATAATCGAAAAGAGGACTATAAAATAATATCATTTAATGTACAAACAGACAAGAGAAACACGGTTGCAGCCCTTTGAATATCATAATTAGCAGCAGGTGGTTGATACAAGAAAAATAATAATTGCATAATAAAAAGAGCTAATGTTGCAAGAATACAAAACTGCACAATAAAATCAAGTAGCAAAATCAGATGTAAACTATGTAGCATTACTGTAGGCTATTCAGCAATACAAAACATTGACTGAAAAAACATTAAATTCCCCAAAAACAGTTAATGCCATAAGTAGTAGGGCTTAAATCTAATCTAGACAAACAATTAAACTAGTACATGTGAGACAAGGATTTGCAAAGATTTTTTGTTGTTGTTGTTTTTAAATACACTCCAGTTATATTAACAAATAACAAAAGTGCAGAGTAAAAATAAGTGTTAGAATTCAGTGCAACATTGCACAAAAACTAAAAGGCTATAGCAGGCTATATCAGTTCACCAATACAGGACTATTAAAGGCCCAGTGCACCACTTTTGTGAAAAAAATTGTATTTTCCAAAACATTATTTATAGTTTTTATGTTTTTTTTTTTTTTTATTATGATTTTTCAGGGGGTGCTGCAGCACCCTTACTACCCACGGCTATGAGGGCACCTACTGCTAGATGGGTAAAAATAAAAAAGCAGATATTGAATATTCCTTTGAGCATGGTGAAGTTATTAAATAGGCTTTGGATGATGTATCGATACACCAAGTCGCTACAAAGATAAAGGCGTCCTTCTTAACTCAGTTGCCGGAGAGGAAGGAAACCGCTCAGGGATTTCACCATCAGGCCAATGGTGACTTTAAAACAGTTACAGAGTTTGATGGCTGTGATAGGAGAAAACTGAGGATGGATCAACGACATTGTAGTTACTCCACAATACTAACCTAATTGACAGAGTGAAAAGGAAGCCTGTACAGAATAAAAATATTCCAAAACATGCATCCTGTTTGTAACAAGGCACTAAAGTAATACTGCAAAAAAAAATCCAAAGCAATTCACTTTTTGTCCTGAATACAAAGTGTTATTGAATTTGCCTCAAACATAACACATTATTGAGTACCACTCTCCATATTTTCAGACATAGTGGTGGCTGCATCATGTTATGGGTATTTTATTTTTTTATATTTCACCTTTATTTGCTTGTAATCATTAAGGACTGGGGAGTTTTTCAGGATAAAAAAAAAATGGAATGGAGCTAAGCACAGGCAAAATCCTAGAGTAAAACCTGCTTCAATCTGCTTTCCACCAAACACTGGGAGATGAATTCACAGTTCAGCAGGACAATAACCTAAAACACAAGACCAAATCTACACTGGAGTTGCTTACCAAGATAACAGTGAATTTTCCGGAGTGGCCGAGTTACAGTTTGGACTTAAATCTACTTGAAAAACTATGGCAAGACCTGAAAATGGTTGTCTAGCAAGGATTAATAACCAATTTGAACAGAGCTTGAATAATTAAAAAAATTATAAAAATGGGCAAATGCTGTACAATCCAGGTGTGGAAAGCTCTTCGAGATTTACCCAGAAAGACTCACAGCTGTAAAAGAAGCCAAAGGTGCTTCTACAAAGTATTGACTCAGGGGTGTGAATACTTTTGTCATTGAGATATTTATGTATGTCATTTTCAATACACTTGCAAACATGTCTAAAAACATGTTTTCACATTGTCATTATGGGGTATTTTGTGTAGATTGGTGAGAAAAACATATATATTTAATCAATTTTGAATTCAGGTTGTAACGCAACAAAATGTGGAATAAGTCAAGGAGTATGAATACTTTCTGAAGGCACTATATGTACACTACAGTCTCTCTTGCTCGCGCTCAGCTGAGCTAGGCTCTCCTGGGGCAGCAAGCCTGAGCTTGTTGATATAAAACAGAACACAGGGTAACCTACCAGATACCAGACAACTGCAACCTTAGACAACTCAAAATAAGGAGCTATGATCAGGTCAAAAATGTACCCGTTTAAACGTGAATAGTTATGAGACCTGATCTTTCATCATAGCACTTTACACAGTAGGCCTACCATGCACTCAACAACAGCGTACCTTGTGACACATAAAGCTTCCCTACTGATCCTGATTACAGACTTAAAGGACCAGAGGCCTTTTCATTGGCCTCCAACCGTCCACTTGAACACAAAGAGGAAGTAAATTCCCATCTCAAAGTCTTTCAGGTGGACTGAATGGCATCCACCGCAGGGAAGCTGGATCAATAACGATTTAAAATCAAAGTGCTTAAAGCAACGTAAATATACAAGGGAGAATAAATTAATAACAGTCTGACAGTAATAAGATTGTTCCCAAGCATTGTGAAATCAATGACATTGTTTCTACCATGTGGTCAAATAACTTGAAGTTTAAACACTTCCCACTAGGCAAAAACAGGTCGAGTCAACCTGGTTCCCATGTCATTTCAACCAAAAAAAGTCCATATGAAGACGTCAAATCAACGTGGAAAACTGATTGAGTACTTTTTTCCCCCAAAGCCAATGTAAGATAATTGTATCTTTTTAAATCACCCAACTTTTAACCTAGATCCAATGACATGGTGTCATTTTTGGTTGATTCCACATTGAATTCAAATTAGTTAAAGTCAATAAAATGTCAATCAAAACTAGACGTTAAAATGACATCTTTGCCCAGTGGGTTACAGGCAGCTTTACATGTACGTTAAGGGTTCAAGCAGACGAACAATAAGACCTACTTGGCTACTTCAGAATGAGAAGAGGATTAACACAGAAATATTTAGCCTAACCAGGGGTGGCAATCTGGCCAGTTACTCAATAGATCATGTAATACCATATTCTGTTAGTTCAGTATATTCATATAATGCCTGGGGGAAAACCTTTAACTATTTGTAACACCAGACTTGGCCTATGCCACAAAAAAACATAAAACTTGTAACATCAAACTATACCCCATTGTGTCAGTCATCCAAGCATTTCGCTACACTCGCATTAACATCTGCTAACCATGTGTATGTGACAAATAAAATTTGATTTGATTTGATCCTGCACTGTAGTAGTTTATTTGCTCTTTGTCGAGTGTACATAGGGGCTATTCTTCAGCCAAACAGATTTGACATGGGTCTGGATTTAAATGAGCTTTTCCTGGACCAGTTAAGCTCCTCTGTCTCACAATGTGCTGGGAACGGTGTGCTGTGAACTATCTGTGAAGATCTGAAGCGGATCTTCTGAAGTTTGGGCCTCATCTTGCTAAAGGACGATTTCCTCAGCAAGGGTTTCTGTCTGGCCTGGTCTGCTCCATCACCAGTGTCCTCCTCACTGTGACCGTGCAGTTTGAGGGGCATCAGATTAGACTGGAGAACTTTAGACAGCCTCCAACGCCCCCCATCCCCATAGTCTGTGCTCTCTGAGTCCGAGTCGCCGCCACCACCCGCCCCGATGATGTCACGGATATCAACGGCCACACTGTTTGTAAGATACTGACACGCCTTTTTCCCATTGTAATCTCTGGCCTCTACGTCTGCGTCATAGGCTCCTACCAGTAACTTCACCACCTCAACTTGGTTGTGCATTGCTGCTAAGTGTAGTGGCGTGTAGCCAGCACTTGACTGGGCGTTGATGTTGATGGGCACTGTGTGTTGTTTGGCAAAGTTTACGATAAGCGCCAGTAGTTCTTGTTTGCCCTGCTTGGCGGCCCAGTGCAGGCAGGTGAACCCAGTCACAAAATCCTTCTTCATGACAAGGTTCGGTTCACAGGAAAGGAGACGGTGGAGACTCTCCCATTGGCCGTCGGATGCGCACATCATCCATTCGTGTTCCAACGGGTCCAGAGTGACTGAAGCACCGTCTTCGTCTGTAGTAGAGGAAACCACAGAGGCGGAGTCTGAGTTCCGCAACACCATGCTGCGTCGCACCTGGAGGGAGCTGTTCATCATGAGCTCAATAAAGTTATTACGGCTACCTTTAGTTGTGTTGCTGTCACTCCCAGATATGCTCTGTTGAAAATCATAATATTGGCCTTCGTCTGCCCCGTCCTCTGATGAAGGGTGACGGGACAGCAGGCTGTCCTGTGCATTAGTTGGAAATGGACGTCTGGGTAAGTGGAACATAGAGCCATCCGCGGATGTAGGCAAAGGTGACGCCTCAATCACTGCAATTTGCGGTATGTCGTGCGGTTGCAATGTCTGCTCTCCATTGCCACCAAGGCCTAACGCATTTCCCATATTGTCTGATAACCTATTATTCTGAACTACAGACCTTGTTGAAGCAGCTCTTTCTACAATTTTACCTTCCAAAATAATTCCAGAAATGTCATGCGGTCTCGCTCTCGTGGCATTGTCAGTTCCGTAACCTGAGCCAGGTGAAATGTCTTGTGCCTCTTCGTTTGCAGTGGTTTCCCAAGAGCGCACATCCGCAGCAGATGATACTGACAGATGCAGTTGTGGTGCACAATCTTCTATCAAGTTCTTATATGATTTTGATATAACAGAACCGCTGTCCTCTTGTTCCAATAAGGTGCCTGTCCCGTTACCATTGTATTCGCTGTCTTTTTCCACGGTACACTTCAATGAAACTCGATACTTCTTTTTTAAACATACAAATTTCACTCCATTCTCCAACTTTACAAATGCGACATTGTCCACGTATGCCTTGAATTTCTCCCGAACAATTGCTTTCTGGTCAGGGTCTTCTGGGAAAACAGCTTTGAAATAGTCAATGAATATCTGGTTTTTCACTCTCCCCCCTCGCTCGGTTAGAAATTGAACAACCAGTTCTTGGGTGCACTCGGTCGCCATTACTGATTTAAAAAGAAATAAATTAAAAGGCTACGGCAAACCACTTACAGATCTAAAAATAATCTTCCTTTTTATGTTTATAAATTAGCTAGAGTTGAATCAGCCCGTACAATTACGGTTTTCACCTGCTCTGGTTGGTGTTGTCCCATCACATCATCCTCAGACCTTGTTGTGCTTCTTTGATACAGAATAGAAATTAATAGAAATGTCACCCCAACCAGAGTTGAGTAAGGAAGGACCCACTTTTGCTAGCAGACCTGTCTATCCGTTTTATTTCTATGGTCATAGCGATCCACTACAGAGACATTAGAGAAAGGAGGAGATGGGAATTCCGTTGGGTAATGAATGAATGAACGTATAACCAAAGATTTTTATAACTAACCCAAGACAGACCAGAGTCTGTCGTTTCCAATGGGAGGAAATTATTCAAAGTGGGCAGAACAGGCAAGGAGATGGGAAGAGCCATGCACGAGCTAGTGAGATCTTATTGGCGCGTTCTAGCATTTATTTGCATATTTTCGTTAGGGAACGCATACTATGAGGTGCGCGTGTGCAATAAGGCAATTCACACTCCTAAACAACGTTTATGTTTTACTTTGGCAAAGGGTAAAGTCTGCAAAACGCAGTCCACTCTGTTTGTTATAGATTACAGTTTTGGAAACATAAAACATTATGGGGATCAAATGTTTCATCGATTAGAAAATTAGCAGAATGTAGGCCAAAATCCATCTCACTCCATCTTCTCACCGTGCCGGCCACTGGGCTTCCTCGCAGCACCATATTTGGTAGTGAGTGGAAACGCCAACCGGATGCTTCACATTTATACATCCGGTTTAATATCTGGCTCAATGTCTATCTGTGGTATAATGCAGCGTTCAAAACATCCGGGAACTGAAAAAAATACTAGGTCAAATAATGAATCTGTATTTTAAGGTCGGAAAGTCAGAGCTCTAGGAAGAGTAGGAATTCCGAATTGGATGGCTGTTCAAATCAATTTTCCCAGTCGGAGCTCGTTCTTTCCCAGTTATCTTGAACGTGGCATAACGCCCCAAACAGCAGAATGTCAAACGATTGCGTTCACTTGTAATGCTGCTTCACGTGGTTGCAAAACTAATCTTCTCACAATCCCTTCTGGAAATCAGGGTATGAGTCGAGAAACCTGCCTATTTCCATTGAAAGTCCGTAATTTCACGATTTCAGAGAACAAGTTAATTATCCCACATCTCGGAAAATGCTTATTGTTCACTAAATGCATGCTAATGTTGTGTTTTTGAGTTAACGCCCAGTCGACTCCCATTCACTCCATCGTCCCAGAAATGCACCGCGTGGGCCGGCGTGGCTCTTAGACGACGCATGGGCAACGTACACAATGAGCGTTAATACGATTCCAATGGCGTTCCCCATCTCCTCAAAAGTATCTCTGTCCACGCCTCCTAGCAACCACCATTGGGAAACTGTGACCCTTGAAACGCCATTTTGAAATATATATTAGTGGTCGGTCAGTCAAAGTCGCGCAAAGAACCAAAATGTCTACTTAGTTTCACACCATGTATGTCCAACGAATTTCCGGAGCAGTGGTTTATACCATTCGTTCTATGGGGGTCGCTATATAGTAACTAACAATCCTGTAGTTCAAAATAACTACTCTGTACTCAGAATTTGATGAATACATACCACAAAATCAGAAGATCTAGTACTTAATATATATATATATATTATTTTGTTAAAACACAAACATAACTGTCACTCGTGTCTCCCCAGCCATGAAAACAAGTGTGCAAGCCTACATTCCTTTCATGGCTACGTAGGTAGTCGATTTTTCAACGTTTTTAGTTGAGCCTATTTTCTTTACAGCCTGTTAGTATTTGTAGCTATTAGCTGCTTTATTCCGAGATGACTACGTCGGATGTTGCCCAGGGGGTAATTGTTGTGTTTAATTCAATCGCTAAATAATGTATATCTACAGTTGTAAAACTTACGGCACGTTTAGCTTGCTAGTTAGCATGGTTACGTTCCAGTTCGTCTTTATTGCTGTCGCGCTGCGTAATCCTGGAAGGTAAACACTTATCTGGGCGTTGTGAGATCTGACCGTCTGCACAGCAGGATTGCAATAAGACGACCTGGAACTGATTAAGTAACTTTTTCACTATCCAGCTAGCTATGTGTCTAACAGCGTAGCTCCAACCATAGTTTCTAAAAAGCAGGGTTTTACTGCTGGAACTTGTTTACGCCCTTTGAGCAAGAATTAATATATGAAATGCACATAGAACAAAATTAGCCGCGATCTGTCTAGCTAGTTTGCCAACGCATGGGTTAGTTTGCCGATGTGGCAGCCAGTGAAAGTTAACTTTGTGTGCTAGCTACAACATCTAGCCAAATGTATGCTGCTGAAACTGATCTGCCATCTCCAGGTCTATCCACAATCAGTGTCAGTAAAGTAAGGGACAGGTCAGGTAGGGTGTCATTCATAGACATAGATACATATTTGCGTGTACTGTAGACAAATGAACATGTAGCCTTGTATGGGTAAGTAGTGTACACACAATGAAAACATAGGAATATAAGATTATTTACCTAGGTTAACCAGTCCAAGCTGTTGTCAGATATTGTCATATACTGAGATGGCCTAATGTTGGCTATGTCTCCCTATAACAGGACAAAAATGCCCGGCCCCTGTCCTTGTCTGGCCATGTTGGCTTCGACAGCCTACCTCACCAGCTGGTCAACAAATCAACATGTCAAGGTTTCTGCTTCAATATCCTCTGTATTGGTGAGTAACGTTGTGATGTTACATTAAAAGTTCAGCCACCAGACCAGTATCCCCTTTTTAGATGGGGAAAAAATTGCCCATTTCCTCTTAATTCATTTCAATTAATTTATTCTGGACTTGTGCCGAGAATTTTATTTTTATTTTACCAGGTAAGTTGACTGAGAACACATTCTCATTTGCAGCAACGACCTGGGGAATAGTTACAGGGGAGAGGAGGGGGATGAATGAGCCAATTGTGAACTGGGGACTTTTAGGTGACCGTGATGGTTTGAGGGACAGATTGGGAATTTAGCCAGGACACCGGGGTTAACACCCCTACTCTTACGATAAGTGCCATGGGATCTTTAATGACCTCAGAGAGTCAGGACACCCGTTTAACGTCCCATCCGAAAGACGGCACCCTACACAGGGCAGTGTCCCCAGTCACTGCCCTGGGGCATTGGGATATTTTTTAGACCAGAGGAAAGAGTGCCTCCTACTGGCCCTCCAACACCACTTCCAGCAGCATCTGCTCTCCCATCCAGGGACTGACCAGGACCAACCCTGCTTAGCTTCAGAAGCAAGCCAGCAGTGGTATGCAGGGTGGTATGCTGCTGGCTTAGAATCCTCAATGTCATTCTTTGGAACTGTCTAAAATGTATTTTTCATTTTCCTCAAGTTTGACCCAAAATTTACCAAGCAATGTTATCACTAAGATTAGCAAATAGTATTTCCCCTCACTATCCAGGCGAAACGGGTATTGGCAAATCCACCCTAATGGACACACTGTTCAACACTAACTTTGAGAACTTTGAGTCGTCTCACTTCGAGCCCAAGGTGAAGCTGCGAGCGCAGACCTATGACCTGCAGGAGAGCAACGTGCAACTCAAGCTGACCATCGTCAACACAGTGGGCTTTGGGGACCAGATGAACAAGCAGGAGAGGTGAGGGAAGTGCAGTCGTGATATACCTGGGTCGTATTCATTAGGCACCAAACCTAACAGAACTTGTCCGATAACTTAAACCCTTTGTTTTAGTGTTTCGTAAACTTTTTGCTACTGTATCCTATGCTTTACCGAATATGACCCTGATGCTGAATGACAAAACAAAGCACATTATTTGATCTTTTAATCCACCACAAAATCACATGTTTTACTACATATGCTATGCAACTTCTGTTGGAATATCTGCTCTCTGAATGTTTCCTTCGGCAGCTACCAGCATGTTGTGGACTACATTGACACCCAGTTCGAGTCGTATCTACAGGAAGAGTTGAAGATCAAGCGGTCCCTCCACAACTACCACGACTCCCGTATCCATGCCTGTCTCTACTTCATCGCCCCTTCAGGACACTCTCTCAAGTCCCTGGACCTGGTCACCATGAAGAAACTGGACAGCAAGGTGAGGTCCTAAAGCTAAAAGAAGCTGTCACTATTGCATTTCTTTTCTCTCTTTTGATTTTTTGTTCTGGCACAGTTCTACAGCATTAGTCTATAAATATGAACTTTTTTTCATAATTGTTGTTTAAATGTATAATTAATTAAGGGGGTGTTTTTATTTTTATTTAGTGTTATAGAGTATTTGGGCAGTTCAGGAAGTGTCATGGCGGTTGGTAAAAACTGGGAGTTGCATGATGAGTAATTACTACTGTGTTACTGTGACAGGACTGAACAAGTCTGTCAAAGCGGAATGTTGACTTAGTTCAGCCACTGGGCAATCACAGAAGTCTGTCCTGACTGTGCTTTAGTTGTATGTTTAGTTTTTTTTACCTTTTATTTAACTAAAGTCAGATAAGAACAAATTCTTATTTACAATGACGGCCTACCTCGGCCAAACACTAACGACGCTGGGCCAATTGTGCGCCGCCCTATGGGACTCCCAATCACGGCCGGTTGTGATACAGCCTGGAACCGAACCAGGGTCTGTGGTGACGCCTCTAGCACTGAGATGCAGTGCCTTAGACCGCTGCGCCACTCGGGAGCCCCATAGTTGCATGTTTTACAGTACTGTTCTTTCACAAAAGGGAATTTGTTTCTACTTGTAAAATGAATGATATGTCCTGTTTGATTCTTGAGGGAATAATGTCAATTCAGAAAGAAAATGTATTATTTATTAGACAAACTGTATTTCTTTTGTAGGTCAACATCATTCCTGTCATCGCCAAAGCAGACACCATCTCCAAGAGCGAGCTCCACAAGTTTAAGATCAAGATTATGAGTGAGTTGGTCAGTAACGGTGTCCAGATCTACCAGTTCCCTACCGACGACGAGACCGTCTCCAAGATCAACACGGCCATGAATGTGAGTTGTAGAACATTCCCTTGGCGTCTTTCAGGCTCTCTGCCCAATTCCATTCCTTACAGTGGTGAATTTGACTGTGCTAGACAGTGCACCTCAGTGAGTATGGATACATGCACACAGTAACACGATTATTGTGGATAGTTTGATGATAACATTTACATGCTTTGGAAGAACGATTTCCCTAATAATCCCATTTACATGGACACATCAGAAATCAGGCTACCTGATGGGACTTTGATCAATACAGAAAATATGCAATAAAAATAAATGTTCGACGACAGCGACATGTTCTTTTTTAGAAAAAGTTCGGACTTCTAAAGTTTGTATGAGAACAACTTCAAATATTCCTACTTTAATTTTTCCCGATCTCACTTCACTCACGCTAAAGAGGGAGGCTCGCTCGGCTGGTGCTAGCACATGCGCAGATAACATATTCATACCTCGCCTATTCCTCTCTGATTTAGAAGATACTGTTGCACAAACAACATGCTGATTTATGTCCTTCATGGAGTTATCAGAATTGTACGGGAAGGTCTGCTCAATCCAAGAGTGCAACCAATTGATTACAGCATTACCCCAAAAATGGAGGAGGTAGGGAACTGGTCTGTCTGCCCAATATAAGGATCAAAACTGGCGGAGGAATAAAAATAGCAAAAATAGGAAAGTATACCAGTTTAATTTGAGTACCCGGATGTTGACAACTGTGCCATACAGATTGCGAATTAGTTGGGAAGAGATTTTTGATGTACCGATTCCATGGTACAGGGTGTATGAGTTGATATATAAAATGCAAGATTCAAGACTTCGGTGCTTTTCAGCCAAAATTATTATATAGAATTCTCGCCACCAACAAAATGTTGAATATTTTTTGGCATAAAATCATCGAAGCACTGCAGATTTTGTTGTGAGGATACAGAATCAATAGACCATTTGTTTTGGTATTGCCCTCAGGTAGCCTGTTTCAGGTCTCAGGTTCAGGAATGGCTGAAAATGCATAGATCTAAAATTGACCCTAGAAATAGTACTGTTAGGAGATCTGGAGAGACTGGGTCAGTCAATTGCTAATATACTAATACTCTTAGTAAAAGTATTTATCTTCAACTCGCAATCTGGATTCTATTCGATTAGATAGATTGAAATTGTACGTTAAACATCACAGCATAGTTGAAAGATATGTGTTGCGTAGAAACCCGAAGAGGGTGGCCAGCAGAGATAGATGGGATGGGCCGAGGGAAGCTGAGGGTGGCCAGCAGAGATAGATGGGATGGGCTGAGGGAAACTGAGGGTTGGGATGTGGAATTGCAGACAAGTGGGACTGGAGTTGTTGCGCGGGAGATACGTTGTTTTTTTAAAAGTCAAAATAAAACACAATAAAAAGTATGTTTGAATGACACTGAGGGGCAGTGTTTTTACAGCTAATGCCGGTTTGCCTGAGGCTGATGCCATGCAGGTGTTTGTACACATGCATATACACACACATTCAAATAAACGCATACAAGAACACACACATACATGTAATAGTGCCAGACATGCACACAAACATATACAGTTGGCATTGCTGTTATGATTTTAGTTGTTGTGTTTTAAAATGTTTGCTGTTTTCTTCTGTCTTTAGTTCATTCTCTTGGTTGTTGGTGCATTGGGGGGTTCTTGGGGGTGGGGAATGGAATGAATTGTATTTTACATTTTTCTTCTTGGGGGGGGGGGGGGCTTGTAGGAGGGGTCTCAAATGGTTGAGGGACAGCTATTGGGGGATCTTGGAGGTTTCGGGTTCATGTTTTTTGGCCTGGTGGGAGATCTGTCAACGTGCCCTTGAGCAGGGCATTGACCCTGGATGCTTCTGTGTGTCGCTCTGAATGGGAGTCTGTTGGATGACTGGTATGATGTAGTTGAGCGGCTTCACTGCATGTTTCAGATATTAAATAAATACAAAACATGCTGATTTAGGCCTACAACAGCACTGGTATCAGGGTGTATTAGCTAGCTATGTTTGCTCTGACTCAGTACATTTATTAGCTAGCCAGTGGCTAACAATAAAAAAAAAAAATTGCAGACAGTAATATACACAAACTAATAGTGTCATTATAGAACGCTTGTGGATGTGACAAATACACATTTATTTGATTTAGATTTATATTAAGAAGCAGCATCGTTATCATCAACATATTGGTGAGGGAGACGAGTCGCATATCACACCTCCTCACCAGTAGTGTTCAAGAAACCAAACATTGAAATAACGTTATAGAAGAAGAGAAACAGTTCATGTATCAATACCGGTATACCGTCCAACCCTAGCGTATGCTTTCTTTGATTTTTGACTATACTCTGATTTTAAGATCAGCAGAGTAAGGTGTTTACATGATTTTGGCAGTAGGTTAAGTATGGCATCAGTCACTTTAATATTGATTTAATGTGCATGTAAATGTACTCCGTGTCTTCTATGATCTATCTGCTAATGTCAGGGTATCCTGCCTTTTGCTGTTGTGGGGAGCTCAGAGGAGGTGAAGATTGGAAATAAGATGGTCAAAGCTCGGCAGTATCCCTGGGGTGTGGTGCAAGGTAGGTAAACTTGTTTTACCGTGTAGGCTTCAGGCTTACAGCTTTCTTTGAAGTGAAGTGTCTATGGCTCTGCAGTACAAATGCCAGGAGGTAAAGGTCTGTCTTGTTTCAGTGGAGAATGAGAACCACTGTGACTTTGTGAAGCTGAGGGAGATGCTGATCTGTGTGAACATGGAGGACCTGAGGGAGCAGACCCACACGCGCCACTACGAGCTCTACCGCCGCTGCAAACTGGAGGAGATGGGATTCACAGACACGAACCCAGAGAGCAAGCCAGTCAGGTACGGAGAGAGCAGTGTGTGCGCGCACGGTTCTCATAATTCTGGGCCTGTGATAACCAGATGAGATGCATAGATTAAAAGGTCTGTGGAAAAACATTTAACATTAGACAGCGAGAGGAGGCTGTACACTTAGTTTTAAACCGTGTGGGTCTACAGCCTGCAGGAGACCTATGAAGCCAAGCGTCACGAGTTCCTGGGAGATTTGCAGCGGAGAGAGGAGGAGATGAGGCAGATGTTTGTCCAGAGAGTCAAGGAGAAGGAGACTGAGCTGAAGGAAGCTGAGAGAGAGGTACTGGACACACACACACACCGTGTCCTACTGTGACAGCATGCTATACAGGTCAGCAAGAGACTTATAGGTGTAGACGTGGCTTTCAAAGACTCATGATTTGTAACTAATCATTAGCAGGGGAAATCATCACAGAAAGCCCATCTTCAATGATCTTTCATATTCCATGAATGTATTTTTCGTTGAAGAGATCCACGTGACAAGCGTCTTTGGGTTTTTAGAAAAGCACTAGAAAGTCGAGCTATTAAAAACACTTGACGTCTTGATATTTTCCCCTCAGTTGCAAGGTAAGTTTGAGCAGCTGAAGAGACTGCACTCTGAGGAGAAGAGCAAGCTGGATGAGAAGAGAAGGTCCCTGGAGGACGAGATCAACACCTTCAGCAAGAAGAAAACCGCTGCCGAGCTGCTCCAAGGCCAGCCCTTCAACACTAACGCCAACCTCAAGAAGGACAAAGACCGTAAAAAGTAAGATGCATGATATTGTAAAATAAGTTTCCCTTCCAAGATGTTTATTGCTGAAATGTTTTGGACAGCTCAAAGCTCTATTACACATTAATCTATCCTAATTCAATCATAACTTATTTGCCATCTCAATTTCATGATGCATGTGCAGAGACTAACAAAAATGAATGTACACCAGAATTGTATATTGTCTGTGTGTGGACTGCAGGCATTATACAGTCATTTTAGTTCATCAGTGTGATTGTATTTCTGATTGACAGGAGCCTAGAGATGGAAGCTAAGGATGTTAAGTTAACTTGTGACGAGGCTACTAACCAAAACCACAACAGTTGCTTCAGAAACCTGTGAAGTCAGTGAGATGATAGGGAGGGTATAAAGAAAGCATCCGTTTGTTTGTTTTTTTAGATAAGAGGAAACTTGATTTGACAGTTGATAGGAAAGCTTAGTTAATGAGTATAGATGTGTGTTATGATGTAGTGACACAGATCTCTAAATGATTTCCTCTTTTTCATTGGGTCTTTAGCTCTGGGTTCATGTGAAGAAATAAATGGACAAAGACCCCCTCCCATCAGACAGAAGACGAATAAATACAAAATGGAATACATTCACCGATCGTCGTCATTGTTTGCCTTAGTCAACTCACAAATGTTGTTTGTCAAATACCAGCCAGAGTATTGATAATTCTCTTTTTAATACTGGTAACCCTTTGTATTACTTTTCACTTCTACAGCTAGAGGGTGCCAAATGAACAAGGTCTGGTTAGGGTTATCATTGAAAATACTGTACTTCACACCAAACAGAAATACAATTTGTTTGATGGTCAACAGTACATTGACATTCAAGATGTATTTAATTGTCCAATCTCGGAATTAGTTGTGTTACCGGGTTGTCTTGAGTATTGACTTTACTGGGATAGCAGATAATGTGGAGACTTGAACTTGTTCCAACTTTAATTCTGCAGATAGAATATATATTTGCATGTCTTTAAAATATGCTGTTCACCACTAGTGTGTATTATATCGCTTGATATTTATTCTATGCATTATTATTGTAGACTCATGTGTTTCTGGATGGATTCCATGTATAGTAATACCTAGCACTGGTCCAGGTCGTTCCTCACCTCATGTTACATTAGTGGAGGAATGCGTACCAAAGACCAGAGCTACGTTATATCCACGCATGCGTTACATTCCAATCACTGAGGTATTACTTTTTAAACATTTATTGTATGCCTTTTATGTGCCTTACTGCCACAGATACCTTGTATTTTATTCAAATGCTAAAGAATGAAGCAGCTCCTGACATGGGAATTAATTTCTGAAGAGTGAAACCAGGTTTTTTTTTTGTTGCTCAATGACCTTTCTGAATAGAACACTACGTCAAATGGTTTCGACATAAGGCACCTCGGGCTATATTGCCAATATACCACGCTAAGCGTACATATGAACATTCCTTAGCCGTGGTATATTGGCCATATACCACACCTCTTTGGGCCTTATGGCTTAAAAATAGTATGTTGTGTGTGTGTGTGGAATGATTGATGTGATAATTGCCAGATGTATTTTCCCTCTCAAAGGATACCTTTGAAAATAACTTGGCTGTGTAATTTAAGCAATATTTTTTGTACACAGCTTTTTTCTTAACTCATATGAACTGAGGTTTGTTCTTAGGTGTGGAGAAGGGTTTATATCACCAAAAAAATAAAACGTTTGTCATACATACCGGTAACATGTCGTTATTTCACTGTACTAATACATTTAAGAGAGTTGTTGGAAGAGGTATTAATTAATCTGGTTTATTTACATATCAAAAGTAGAACTCCATAATCACTCCAGCAAATACACAAAACAAAGGCATTGTTACATAATTACAAAGCACCAGTGTTACTCTGCTCTTGACTTTAGTGACCTCAGAACGGGCATGATGTCATCCAGACAGTCAACATCTGAAAGATCAACCAAAATAGACTTACTAACCACATGATCAGTAAGCGATTTCAAACAAATGCATTATTGGATGGCAACGTCTCCTTACCTAGAGTCTGGAGCAGCTCCTGAACCAAAAAGTAGAATGCAGGGAAGAACTCCTCATGTTCCTTTACCTTCAAAATAATACTGACAAGAGCACATTCAACCCCAGGCAGTAGGCTAATTTTATAACATTAAGACAACGTTACACAGAATAAAACACATTCTGGGGATTGCTGCTGGTACCTGTCAATATCACTGGTTCCCAGGAGGACGTGGAGCTCGTGGCCAACCGTGGCCTCTGGGGAGTTGACTAGACTGGCTACCTGGTTTACCACTTCACTAGGGGGCGCTCTGTCATCTGAAATTAAATTTTGAAGTGGGAAAGGAATAACATCCCTCGACCAAGTACACTGAACAAAAATATAAACGCAACATGTCAAGTGTTGGTATCATGAGCTGAAATAAGAACCCAGAAATGTTCCATACGCACAAAAAGCTTCTCACATTTGTTTACATCCCTGTTAGTGAGCATTTATCCTTTGCCAAGATAATCCATCCACCTGGCAGGTGTGGCATATCAAGAAGCTGATCAAACAGCATGATCATTACACAGGTGCACCTTGTGCTGGGGACACTAAAAGACCACTGTACAATGTGCAGTTAAGGTATCTGTGACCAACAGATGTATATCTATATTCCCAGTCATGTGAAATTCATAGATTAGGGCCTAATGAATTTATTTCAATTGAACGATTTCCTTGTATGAACTGTAACTCAGGCATTCAGTTGTACAACTGACTAGGTATCCCCCTTTCCCTAATTGTGCTGTAGAATAGCTAAAATGAGTTGTAGACAGACAGTCCTACCCAGGGCCAGGATGTCCCTCAGGTTCCTCATAGCGTTGGTCATCTCCCCAAGCCTGGTGTAGACCTCGTTCATACGTGGATACACCCCGCTGAGGGAGGTTATATCAAACAGCTTCTGGAAGTGGGACACCATGGACTGGAGAGTGTTCTTAGTGGGGCTCCTCAACACCTGGTTAGTTAGTTTCACATAAAGAGTTCAGCTTTCACCAATACACATAACGTAACTTTTTATTTTATTAAGAAAAATAATTGGAGAATTCTGAGAATATCGCTGTATCACAAACATTGTACATGAGAAATGATCCGAGGTATAATGTTTTGCCTTATCTAAAGTTGAGATGTAATTTCCATGGTTACTCCATCCACTGCTGTAAGCCAGGACTACCAACCTTATCCTCCCCAGAGTTGGTCTCCTCTAGCAGAGTGTCCACCAATAGCATAAGGTCCTCCACTCGAACACTTTCCATAAGACTATTAGCGCCTGCTGGCTGCCATGGTAACAGTCTCAGCATCAACTTACTCAGGGCAAAGTGCAGGTCCTAAGCACACAGAGAGAGAGACAAGTAAAGACATGGGTCTCTGGACTAGAGACAATGGTAAACAGACGTGGTTAAAGTAGCCTATTCTAGCCATACATATCACAGAAAACTGAGATGTTGAAGATATGAAGAGCTCCTAAACTCTCTGGCTTTCAGTGACAGGGCAAGTTGACACTGGACCATTGGACCTGGCTGCATACATGTTAGATGCGCTTTATTGACAGTCAGTCAGCTCTCACCTTCAGTGACGCCAGTTGTTCAGCCCACATCTCCAGAGTGGAGAGGAGTTCGTCAAACTCGACCATCTCCGAGGCCCTGTTGGACAGCGGATGGCTGGTTGAAGGCCTCGCTCTATGGAGCCTGAGTGGAGCCCCGGAAGTAGTCAAAACCGCTCTGATGTCATTCAGAACCTGAAAGTCAGGCAAGGCAAATAGTCCAGCAAAGTCTGAATCAAAAACAAAGTAAAGGGAGTTGATACTCGCTCCCGCTTTAGACAAGGGGAGATAAACGGAGTACCTTTTTGTGTCTGGCAGCCAAGGCCCTTGCCTTCGCCACCTCCTGGTTACTCAGAGCAGCACTCTCCTCTTCTTTAAACTCCCGAGCAGACCTGTGGTGGAGTTAAAGGAGATGATATGACTGCCAATAGGACAGGCAGCGCTCTAGGTTAAGGTAAGGAAGGGGGTTAACTGGGAGGTTAAGCTGTGGTGCTCATTGTATCCAAGAAGAATGACAGTTGCGTAATGTTTTCCCACCTCATGTTATTCTGTTGAATAAGTTTGTCCATGCGTCTCAGTTGTTCTTTGTAGGACTTCAGCTCTTTCACTGTGGGCCTAGATTCCAAGTCTTGCTTCAACTGCTGAATTTCATTCCTAAGCTCCACCCTCTGTGCTTTGGTGTCCTTTAACTGTTCCTGATAAGACTATTGGGGAGAAGTAAGATTCGGAACTAAGATTATGATCATGGACTATGGGGAAGAGGGACAGTCGTTACACTGTTCAAGACAAGTCATCCAGAACCATGAAGAGTTCTGGTGTTCATCGTGTTAGAAAAGTACAGGAAGTCACCTTCAGGAGAGCTTTGTGATTGGGGGAGACCCCGGTGGTGCTTCTCATGCTGCTCTGCGATTGGTCAGATGTTTGTGATCCCCCAGACTCTCCTTTGAGGGACCTGAGGGAAGAAGTAAAGGTTGGTTAGTGACATCCGTCTACTTTTCTTTAGTCTTACAGTGAGAAAGGGCGTTGTCATAAAAATGAAGCAAGACATTGAAAATAAGATTGTCTATACAATATTTACTTGATATCATCGCGGAGCTGTTCCATTTGGGCCTCATAGATGTCAATTACATCCAACACCCTGATAGAAAAGAAAGGCATTTGAAATCCTATACCCTCCTAGCCATAAATCTGTAACAATTTAGTTAAAGCAAGGGTAAAATGCTGTATTATGAATCCTAATCTATGGTCTTAACGACAGCAGCGGTTTATCTTACTGCTGGTCCACTGGTGAGTTGGGCCGAGCTGATCTCTTGTCGATCTGCTGAAACACCTGGTTCTGCCTAGCAACCCGCTTCTCTTCCTCTGTTACGGTGAAGTAGAGCTTCCGCTGCAGCTGGGAAGCCACATCTTTCTCCTCAGACAGCTTCTGCTCCAGGCCCTGGCAGCGTTTCTACCAGCGGCAGAGCAGGCAAACAAAACAACAAGAAAAGACAAACAAGAAAGTTACAGTATAATCAGGGGATACCATGTGCTGTTGGGGGAAAAAAACATTAGTGCCCAACTCTTGTGGCCAGTTCCCCAGACACAGATTAAGCCTCGACCTGGACTAAAAAGCATGGTGAATAGAGAATCTTCATTGAAAGCGCTTTTTAGTCCAGGACGAGACTTAATCTGTCTGCCGGTAAACCAGCCCTTGCTATTTCCAGGGCACCACCTACCTGTGCATCTCTCTTGTCGTGCTGAAGTTGGTGCACTTTGCTGTGCTGCTGCGCGGCCTTGCCAATGTAACTGTCTTCCAGGTCCTGCAGCTTGCTCTTCACCCCGTCCAGAACTCCCTCCAACTCGGACACCCTCTGGGACTGACGGGCAGCGCGGCTAACGTGCAGCTGAGCCTCCTCTCTGGAACAAACATCGGTAACACTTTACTTAAAGCTGGCAGGTCTAATGGATTATGATACAAATAATTGTAAAGCAACACAAAGACAGAAATGTCACACTGAAGCATTGCTACTATTCCTTTGGGACACACAATTAACCCTTACTAAATGCTAGATAATAGTCCATTTGAATATACAATAAGATCATTCAATTCTATGTAATCCTACATTTACATTAGTCATTTAGCAGACGCTCTTATCCAGAGCGACTTACAGGACCAATTAGGGTGAAGTGCCTTGCTCAAGGGCACAGACAGATTTTTCACCTAGTTAGCTCCGGATTTGAACCAGCGACTTTTCGGTTACTGGCCCAACGCGCTTAACCACTAACTACCTGCCGCGCTCCTGTTTAATTGGATAATATAAATCGAAGAGGGCCATATTGAACTAATTGGGGTAAGTACATATCAAACAGAAGATCTTTCACAGGAAATTATGGTTAAGAGGATATACATAATTATTCAAGTGATCACCTGGGCAATATGAAATATAAAATCCAACTTTCAATCATATATTGATTCGTCAGATATATCAATAACCTGTCCTAGAAAAACAGTCAAAAACCATCAATTATCTTTCCAGGAGAGAAGCTAAAGTGAGGTAGCCTGGAATCCGAACTGATGTTTTGGGAAAAAATACCATATCAGATTAAATTCCAGGCTAAATAGAGGGTCTCTGACATACAGGCTTAACATGGTGATAGATTGATGTTCAGGCTAGGTGATCTCCCTCTGTCACGCCCCAATGGTTAACACTTGCTGGCTGAGCAGCTGGTGGAAGCCGGCCCCATGTTACCCATCTTACCCCTCTCTGTCTCACTGTATTAGGCTTACTACTCATGTCCACCAAGACTAGTGTGTGACAACAGCTGGCTGAAAAATTATCATGGATCTACATTATTAGGTAGATGGATGAACCACAGACCTGCCAAAAACATTTCTGACATGGAGATTATTCTAATAATCATATAAGGTGATGGAGGAATGTTTAAAGAGGTGAGAAACAGGATCAAATAATTGGGGGTTCAAAAATATTAGGCTTCAAGAAGTAAGATTTCCTACATACTGGAAAAGCAATGTTCTGCATGTCCATGAGTGTCTCAAATGATCAAAAATAGAATTATTTAATATGAATTCCATAACTACGGTTGAAGTCGGAAGTTTACATACACTTAGGATGGTGTCATTAAAACTATTTTTTCAACCACTCCACAAATTTCTTGTTAACAACCTATAGTTTTGGCAAGTTGGTTAGGACATCTACTTTGTGCATGACACAAGTCATATTTCCAACAATTGTTTACAGACAGATAATTTCACTTATAATTCACTGTATCACAATTCCAGTGGGTCAGAAGTTTGGGAAAATCAAAAGAAATCAGCCAAGACCTCAGAAAAAAATTGTAGACCTCCACAAGCCTGGTTCATCCTTGGGAGCAATTTCCAAACGTCTGAAGGTACCACGTTCATCTGTACAAACAATAGTACGCACATATAAACACCATGGGACCACGCAGACATCATAATGCTCAGGAAGGAGACGTGTTCTGTCTCCTAGAGATGAACGTACTTTGGTGTGAAAAGTGCAAATCAATCACAGAACAGCAGCAAAGGGCCTTGTGAAGATGCTGGAGGAAACAGGTACAAAAGTATCTATATCCACAGTAAAACGAGTCCTATATCGACATAACCTGAAAGGCTGCTCAGCCAGGAAGAAGCCACTGCTCCAAAACCGCCATAAAAAAGCCAGACTACAGGTTGCAACTGCACATGGGGACAAAGATCGTACTTTTTGTAGAAATGTCCTCTGCTCTGATGAAACAAAAATAGAACTGTTTGGCCATAATGACCATCGTTATGTTTGGAGGAAAAAGGGGGATGCTTGCAAGCCGAAGAACACCATCCCAACCGTGAAGCACGGGGGTGGCAGCATCATGTTTTGGGGGTGCTTTGCTGCAGGAGGGACTGGCGCACTTCACAAAATAGATGGCATCATGAGGTAGGAAAATTATGTGGATATATTGAAGCAACATCTCAAGACATCAGTCAGGAAGTTAAAGCTTGGTCGCAAATTGGTCTTCCAAATGGACAATGACCCCAAGCATATTTCCAAAGTTGTGGCAAAATGGCTTAAGGACAACACAAAGCCCTGACCTCAATCCTATAGAAAATTTGTGGGCAGAACTGAAAAAGCGTGTGCGAGCAAGGAGGCCTACAAACCTGACTCAGTTACACCAGCTCTGTCAGGAGGAATGGGCAAAAATTCACCCAACTTATTGTGGGATGCTTGTGGAAGGCTACCCGAAACGTTTGATCCAAGTTACTAATTCAAAAGCAATGCTACCAAATACTAATTGAGTGTATGTAAACTTCTGACCCATTGGGAATGTGAGGAAAGAAATAAAAGCTGGAATAAATTATTCTCTCTACTATTATTCTAACATTTCACATTCTTAAAATAAAGTGGTGATCCTAACTGACCTAAGACAGGGAATTTTTACTAGGATTAAATGTCAGGAATTGTGAAAAAACTGAGTTTAAATGTATTTGGCTAAGGTGTATGTAAACTTCCGACTTCAACTGTATATAACTATTTACTTAAGTTGGTTGTTGGACTGGATGAGCTCCTGAATCAAGGTCTGTCTCCTCTCCGAGTCTGTAAGCATCGTCCGCAGCATAGTCCTGATGTCACAGGCCGACTTCTTCTCCAGAAGAACCAAGTCTATGAGCAAGATGACACACATTAAAGTAGAATATCTTATTGTCCATTTTCCTTCTAGTTCTTTTAACTTAAAGACCTATATTGTTTGGGTACCATGACCAGTGCCTCACTAAATAACATTGAGAAAACTAGCCATAAACATTCAGACCCTGTCTGGCAGCCTACCGGAAATAGCAGAGCCAATAAGCAGAACATGAGCAATGCGTGCGCCAAATGGTTTCTCATTGGGAAAAGGCTCATCACACAGAGGGGGGAGTTTGAGTATTAACTTAGACGAGACAATGCACACCCAGAGCCAATAATTATTAAATAATTTGCACACACAGAAACACAAGACAGACAGTAGCATGTTGAGCGGTAAAAGCATTAACACTCCTCCTTGTAGACTTGTTCAACATGATCCAAGAAGTGAGTTAAGACATTTAGCTAAGATATGACAGTTCAGAATGTTACAACAAGAAGATAATACAAAAACATACTAAACCATTACCTGCAAGGTTCTTATTCTCGATGGGATCAGCAAAGTGAACCGGCTTGAACCCATGGTGCTGGAGGAGTCTGTTCACAGCATCCCACTCTGTCTGCTCCTGCTGCTAGGTCCAAACACACAGCAAAACCACCACATCACACGGTCCATTACAATACAACACACAAAGGATGTAGGATTTTTTTTTTATGCATACAACGCATAATATGAGCTCTGCTCTACCTGAAACTGGCTGTAGGTCCACAGAAACACATATGTCTTGTCTCTTGAATGAAACATAGCTTTTGTGTTCTTCCTATCCATCTCCTCTCTGGCTAACGCTGACTCTCCTCAGTATGTTATACACTTTAGGCTATACACACCACCATGTCTGTTCCTGATGAGATAAATACATTCTAAGCGTTCCTCTTGTTCCATCTTCTATTTGACAGGAGGCTGTCGGTGTGTGACAGTGTGTACCCTCCCCCAGTCAACACCTAACGTTATATGGGGTTATCAAATTACTTGGTCCCCCTTTGAGACCACCATGACAACACACAAACATAGGTATAATACCTGTTCCATCTCTTCTCCACCTGCAGGGGTGAAAATAGGTTAGTGTACTAGCTAGCTGAGATAGCGGGGACGTTGAACACATAACTTAGGCTAGCTATCTACTGTTAGCTAGCAATCTACGTTGCTAGCTAGTTAGCCATGTATTGCATGTTTCACAAAACAAAATATATAATTCATAAAACATTCTGAATACTCCTTTCCTACAATAACGTTTGGACTTAACATATTCACCATGTATGTGATGATTGGTTTCTCCAGAAATGTCAGTTTACAAATTTCAAACAAACAGCGCGGAAGTAAAATAGGAACGATTGTGGTCCGTTTCAACCAATAAGACAAAGCAAAATGTAGGGGATAGTTCATGTAGGATTTTGATTGGTGAATCTAGATTTTCTCAGACATGGGCGAGTTTGGTTTCTGCGTTCCACTAACGTAACAAAGCAACCTTAAAAATATGTTCCATATCGTTTAATTGCAGTCACGCTGCGCAGGTAATTACTGATGTCGAATATAACATAATAAACTCAGCAAAAAAATAAACGTCCTCTCACTGTCAACTGCGTTTATTTTCAAAAAATGTGTAAATATTTATATGAACATAACAAGATTCAACAACTGAGAAATAAACTGAACAAGTTCCACAGACATGTGACTAACAGAAATTGAATAATGTGTCCCTGAACAAAGGGGGGATCAAAATCAAAAGTAACGTCAGTATCTGGTGTGGCCACCAGCTGCATTGAGAACTGCAGTACATCTCCTCATGGACTGCACCAGATTTGCCTGTTCTTGCTGTGAGATGTTACCCCACTCTTCCACCAAGGCACCTGCAAGTTCCCGGACATTT
The DNA here is from genome assembly GCF_029448725.1 of Salvelinus fontinalis. NCBI lineage: Eukaryota > Metazoa > Chordata > Actinopteri > Salmoniformes > Salmonidae > Salvelinus > Salvelinus fontinalis. The sequence continues at coordinate 15,393,366 of NC_074705.1, forward strand.
CTGGGGGGAATGGCCCTAGCCCTCACCCTCCGATCCAACAGGTCCCAGACATGCTCAATGGGATTGAGATTTGGGCTCTTCGCTGGCAATGGCAGAACACTGACATTCCTGTCTTGCACAAAATCACGCACAGAATGAGCAGTATGGCTGGTGGCATTGTCATGCTGGAGGGTCCTGTCAGGATGAGCCAGTAAGATGGGTACCATATGAGGGAGGAGGATGTCTTCCCTGTAACGCACAGCATTGAGATTGCCTGCAATGACAACAAGCTCAGTCCGATGATACTGTGACACACCGCCCCAGACCATGACGGACCCTCCCCCTCCAAATTGATCCCGCTCCAGAGTACAGGTCTCGGTGTAACGCTCATTCCTTCAACAATAAACACAAATCCGACCATCACCCCTGGTGAGACAAAACCGCGACTCGTCAGTGAAGAGCACTTTTTGTCAATCCTGTCTGGTCCAGAGACGGTGGGTTTGTGCTCATAGGCGACGTTGTTGCCTGTAATGTCTGGTGAGGACCTGCCTTACAACAGGCCCACAGGCCCTCAGTCCAGCCTCTCTCAGCCTATTGCGGACAGTCTGAGCACTGATGGAGGGATTGTGCCTTCCTGGTGTAACTTTGGCAGTTGTTGTTGCCATCCTGTACCTGTCTCGCAGGTGTGATGTTCAGATGTACTGATCCTGTGCAGGTGTTATTACACGTGGTCTGCCACTGCGAGGATGATCAGCTGTCTGCCCTGTCTCCCTGTCTTAGGCATCTCACAGTGCGGACATTGCAATTTATTGCCCTGTCCACATCTACAGTCATCATGCCTCCTTGCAGCATGCCTAAGGCACGTTTACGCAGATGAGCAGGGACCCTGGGCATCTTTCTTTTGGTGTTATTCAGAGTCAGTAGAAAGGCCTCTTTAGTATTCCAAGTTTTCATAACTGTGACCTTAATTGCCTACCGTCTGTAAGCTGTTAGTGTCTTAACGACCGTTCCACAGGTGCATGTTCATTCATTGTTTATGGTTCATTGAACAAGCATGGGAAACAGTATTTAAACCCTTTACAATGAAGATCTATTTGGATTTTTACGAATTATCTTTGAAAGACTGGGTCCTGAAAGAGGGACGTTTCTTTTTTTGCTGAGTTTACTTTGGGAATTATGTTTCATAATATGTCAAACTTGCTTCAGTTGAATATAGCTATCTGCTATAAATCTCAAAATAACCTAATCTCAAAATGACACCGGTGTATCATGAACGTCTGCACAGGAGGTTGGTGGCACCTTAATTGTGCAGGAAGGGTTTGTGGTAATGGCTGGAGCGGTATTATTGGAATGGTATCAAATTTACGGAACAACAATATAAACACAACATGCAACAATTTCAAAGATTTTTCTGAGTTACAGCTCATATAAGGAAATCAGTCAATTGAAATAAATTCATTAGGCCCTAATCTATGGATTTCACATGAGTGGTAATACAGATATGCATCTGTTGATCACAGATACCTTTAAAAAAGGTAGGGGTGTGGATAAGAAAACCAGTCAGTATCTGGTGTGACCACTATTTTCCTCATGCAGCATGACACATCTCCTTCGCATAGAGTTGATCAGGCTGTTGACTGTGGCCTATAGAATGTTGTCCCACTCCTCTTCAATGGCTGTGCGAATTGGTGGATATTGGAGGGAACTGGAACACACTGTCGTACACGTCGATCCAGAGCATCCCAAACATGCTCAATCGATGACATATCTGGTGAGTATGCAGGCCGTGAAAGAACTGTGACATTTTCAGCTGTCAGGAATTGTGTACAGATCCTTGAGAAATGAGGCAGTGTATTATCATGCTGAAACATGAGGTGATGGCGACAGGTGAACGGCAAGACAATGGGCCTCAGGATCTTGTCATGCTATCTCTGCCTTCAAATTGCCATCAATAAAATGCAATTGTGTTCGTTGTCCGTAGTTTATGCCTGCCCATACCATAACCCCACCACAGCCATGGGGCACTCTGTTCACAACATTGACATCAGCAAACCACTCACTCACACAACGCCATACACGTGGTCTGTGGTTGTGAGGTCGGTTGGACGTACTGCAAGGTGCACTTGTGTAATGATCATGCTGTTTAATCAGCTTCTTGATATGTCACACCTGTCAGTTGAATGGATTATCTTGGCAAAGGAGAAATGCTCACTAACAGGGATGCAAACGAATTTGTGCACACAATCTGAGAGAAATAAGCTTTTGTGCGAATGGAACATTTCTGGGATCTTTTATTTCAGCTCATGAAACCTGGTACCAACACTTACATTTATATTTTTGTTTATATTTTTGCCATTCCATTCGCTCCTTTCCAGCCATTATTATGAGCCGTCCTCCCCTCAGCAGCCTCCACTGACTTCTAGGTATGCATTTTACCCTTCATTTCATAGACTAAAACACAGTATGGACATTTGAAAATCACTCTGCCCTAAGATAATATTGTCAGTAAGAAAGAGACTAAAAGGATATCTGTCAACCTCTTACACACGAGCTGGTGCAAGCTGGTGGCATTTGATGTCTTTCTCCTGTCACTGGACAGCCACACTGGAGAAAGGGCAAACCTGTAATTGTCTCAAGAAGGTCAAAATGCAAATCTTAGCCGCCACACTATCACCCATACAGTATACTCGGGAATAAATAGAGGGTCTGTTTTTTAATTACTCTGTCTGCTTCTTTTCAGGCTTTTGACCAGGCAGAAAAATGTGAATATTGTACATTACCTGCTGTCTCCCTTATTGGCCAATGTGGTGATGAAAAAAACAGTGGTCAGATACAGTAAACAACCACTTGAGACTATTGGATATAGCTGAACCATCTAAGAAATCCCATATGTTATCCCTAGAGTACATGTGAAAGCTGTCAGGCTTTCAAATTCAGCTAGACCATTTCTGTAGGCCTTATTCATTCTAGGCATCACCTGCCTCCCTGTGGAAGGGAAGGTAGACTGGAGTGTATACCTATTCAGCCTAGTGGTTAGAGCATTGGACTAGTAACCGAAAGGTTGCAAGATCGAATCCCCAAGGTAAAAATTAAAATAAAAAATCTGTTGTTCTGCCCCTGAACAAGGCAGTTAACCCACTGTTCCTAGGCTGTCGTTGAAAATAAGAATTTGTTCTTAACTGACTTGCCTAGTTAAATAAAGGTACAAATAAAATTAAAATAAGGAAAGGTCATTGCTTCCCTATACCATGTTGGAATAGAACTGTCTGAAGAGCCTCCATGGCTACTCACTGTCCCCACATACTGTACATCAAGTCCACCAAGCAGAACATTTGAATGGAAATTTAAGCCTTGAACTAGTGTGACTCCTGTTGACATAAGGCTGTGTTTACACAGGCAGCCCAATTCTGATATTGCTGGAATAGAACCGAGCTGATCTGATTGATCAAAAGACAAATTAGTCAAAACAAATCTGAATTAGATCCGAATTGGGCTGCCTGTGTAAACACATCCTTAGATGAATGATTCATGGTAGATGGGTGGTCCCTATAGAATGATCCCTGTGAGCGAAGTGGATACTGGATATTGGATAGCCACCATTACCAACAGCCATATAAGAAGACATTGGCCCATATAAATAAATGTCTTCCAATTTCGAGGAAAACAATGTCTCATTAAATATTTACTTTTACACTTCTAAAAGTGTAAGATATCTGGCAAAGAACTAGTTAATTAACCTCATGTTGTTATCTGAAATTTGGTTAAATGCCACGTAATGTCGCCAAACAATTGCCTCCTGATTGCAAATGCCAAGAGCTGACATTCACATCACCTCATGCCAAGGTCAGCTCTGCAACGTAGAATTTGGCATCCTTCTTTGTAAAAAAAAAAAAAAAAAACGTATTTGGGGATTGTATAATCTTTTAAAAAATGTTGCAGGTTTTTTATTGTAGTTTATTGTTTCTAACGCAAGTCGCCTATCTTCAGTGTGTGCAAATGAATTCATGTAAAGAGCTTTTAATGCTGTCCTTGTATTTTAAATGAAACCGTTCTGTAGCATCTGTTTCACGTGGCCTGATGGCAGAAATGTGTTTCCTTCTGCAGCCTCAGCAGAAAGCCTGGCATTTGCTTCTGTTCTGCGGTTCTTCAAGTCTCCGGAGACTTATTCTATGAAATAAACAACTAAGCAACGTGTAATGTGCCGTCTGATATCTATTCTAAGGCTATTTGCATGGCACACTGGTTCATTCTGTTGTAGCTTTCTCTTTTGCTGACCAATTGGACCAATGTACTGTATAGAAGTCAGCATTGTATCACCACTATTTGGGGTTGAGAATGAGATGCTCCCAAAATGAACATTAGGCCAACACAGCAGCATGGTTATAGGGTGGGTGGTATACAGCTGGTGAGGATGTCCTTCTGCTTTTAGGAATGTTACTATAGGAACTGAATGTTGTTAGGAACTCAAGTTTAGTCTTAATTTGCAGTGCATGGAGGGCTGGGGCTAGGAGGGGAGGATAAACACTGCTGATGTAGAGTTCTGTCTGTTTCCTTACCATCTGTTAAGGACTAGTGCTGGATGTACGTTGGGTCCACCGCTCCATTAGGTGGGTAATGGAGGTTGATTGTCATTGTCAGGGCAAATGAGCTGTGCCAAATGAAAATATGTCCAAAAGGATGGACCACTACTGTATCCAAGTCAGGAGGTGGGAAATAAAAAGGGGGGGAGGATGTTACAAAAGTGTACACAAGGTATAACAAAAATATATTGAAGCTATACGAACGTAAGTTTATGTCCATGTTGTATTATAAATGTCATGCAATTTAATAGACACAATATTATTGGAAAGCCAAGAAAGTCATTTCCATTTTGACTGTATTCTACTACCAAATAATACTGTATATTTACATTTGTTAACTTAAGAGCATTGTCTTTTACAATAATATAACTTGATGTATCATTTTGGACTTTGGAGAATTGTCTCTACAATACTATGAACTGAAATAGACAGGAGAGGGCTACAACAAATCTCCCAGCAGCCACATCTGTCAAGGTCATGGAGGGAGAACCGTTTTATTTTCACCTTTTAGAGACTTAACTTCCTGAAACATAATTTGGAGGTAAAACATGAAAGTGGGGAAAGCATGAGGAGCTCTCTCCACTAATCCCACTTCCCCTTGACACACAGCCACTTTCCAGCATCATTCTTTCATTTGTCAATTTTCATGAATTTATTACCTGTAATGGGCAAAAAAACATATTTGCCATTAAACCATTTTTTTTTTTTGGTATTTGGTCCAAAAATTTAGAAAGGTGTCAACAATTGGAATTGGCATGGAAACAGCCTGATTATTGAGAAGGTCTCTCTCGCTCTATTTTCTGTTTGTTTTGCTCCCTGTGGAGGCAGAAAGGACAGGTAATCCATGCAGAGATGATCTGACTCTCATGTAGCACAGGTGCAAGAGGCTGATATGACACAAAGTAATATCCCTGCACCACCTCATGTGGAGATAGTGTTCGGGATTGTCCAGATAACATTTAAAGTCTCTGTCCTGCGTTCCAGATTTATATGAAATATTTACCTAAAATTAAAGGTAGACTCAGTGAAATGACGTTGCCACGAGCAGCACTGGAGATATTGAGATGAGCGAGATGCAACACTTCGCTCTCACACGGTATCTGTGATGGTACACTGTACAGCGTGGTAGCCACAGGACCAAAACAGCAGAGAAATTGAGCCTCGCGCTTCAATGCTCGTAGTTGTTGCAGAAATTGACCCACTATGCTCTTTACTTTCTGCATCTATGTCATATCGCTGAGTCTACCTTTAATTAAAATATGAATGAAATAGATGTCCTTCCAAAAAATTATAACTAAGGATGTTAAAAAGCTGATTTTCTATGTGTCCCTGCTTGGCCTGAGTGGAAACAGCAGAGGGGTTGGGGGGGGGGAGCATACACTTGGATATAAAAAATTAGCTACCAACTCCACATGGGGCAGGGCTGCACACAGCCTAGCAAATAGCTAGTATGGATGTTCAAGATTTGGAAACATGATGGAGCTCCTAGGGAATTTTACTATAACAGCAATTAATGCAGACCGATTATTTTACAAGTGTGTAATGTCCATTGTCTGTCCATTGCTTTGTCACTATTCCTGTATTTTTGTTTGTGGTTTCTAGGCGCTACTGCAAAGTTAGCTAGCTAACTGCTGCTACATATATCAGTCAATCACAGCAAACTAGGTTTCCTCTTGACATCCAACTTTTAGTTACAAACCACAGGATTTAAAATAGAAGGGGACGGTGAGATGGTTGTTGTGTGGAGGATCTACTTTTGCTTGCTTTCTTGTTGGCTAGCCAGCTAGCTAAATTAATCTCGATAGCTAATGTTAGCATGCTAGCTTACTGCTTCTAAACAGCCAGCAGGCCAACTCTTACAAACTACAACATTTGAAATAGAAGTGTCTGGCTTGATAGTTGTTATATAGGTGTTTGTCCTGTTTGTTAACACCAGCTGCTTGTGCGCCCTCCTGAGCCTGTCTCCCTTAGACTCCTTCTCCCCACCAGAGAATTTGGGGGGGGAAAAGAAAAAGCTGCTGGACAAATCACAGAAAGACCTGTCCTGGCCAAGGAGGAGGATGTCATTCTACAAGCAAATATCAAGCATTTTTTGAGATGGGGTTTAACTGAGTGGGTTTTCTCTAATGTATTATTTGTTCACAACTACAAGAAAAGGACGAGTCAACAACATTATTTGGGTATGAGCAAACAGAATATAAGCTTCTAAAATTTAGATTTTCACTGGACAGTTACTTTAATGCAAACAGAGCAGCTGCCTAGCATTGTGTTAACATCATTGCTATTACGCTATTTTCTATAAAATCATCATAGTGCCACTTTTTACTTTTCATACATTTCTGTCACATTTTTCTTAAAATATTGTATTGTCAATATAATTGCTTTGTGTATAAAATTAGACATTACTTAATGCAGTGAACTCAGCAGCAAATAGTGTATGAAATAAAGAAAGACAACTATATACAACATCTACCTACGTTACCATTTATTATATTTCTCATTAATAGGTATTTTCTCATTTTCGACATGTATGATTTTTGTTAATCTGGTTTGTTTTATTCAATTTTTTCCTCATGCTTTATAGCGAGAGCTCATGCATTAGGGCCCTTATTCTAGAGACTACAGTGGACTGGGTACATCAATCAAACGGTGCATGGACCATTACAGGACGGCAAAAGACCCGGTCAAAGTTCACAGTCAACGCTCACAACTTGGTCAGAGAAAGCAAACATAGGTAGAGCAGACCCCTCAGAACACCCAAAGGTTGGGACGGAGTGATCAAAAGTTATTCACAACGGTTAACCAGCCATTCACTACTGATGCAGTTCAAAAAATGTGTTTTTTAAACATCACAAGTTGTGCTTGGTCCTCTTTCAAAAACTGCAATTGCCTTGATTCTTGTGGATTCTTACAACTCTTTTAAAAAATAAACAAATAAGAAAACATGCCAAGTGCGGATGAGAAGTGTGACAACACAGAAGGGGGAAAATGACAAAATGGGCTTATTCACGAGAGAAGTCCGATTCCAATGAGTATACTAGGATAAAGTACTGTACATGAACATTTCCGAGCCTGTTAGAAATACATTTTGGGTATATTATCTTTTTTGGTAAGATGTTAATGGTTAAAAATGACACAGAACAGGTCAAAAATGATCTAGTTTCATACTTTTAAATTGCTACATTAACACAGAGATCCATTTCAATTCATTTAAAAATAAATAGTCCAAAGAGATGACATTGAGCAGTATAAAACACAGTAATCAAAATGAAGTGACCAGAACCTTTGTACAAACAAATATTACACATTAAAGAAACAAAAAGCAAATAGAAATCATCTTTGGTGAGGTAAGAAGGCTTATGATGACAGACAAGGAAAATTAGCTCAAGTCACCTCAACACTCATGGCTAAATATAAGCTAAAATAATTTCTGTCGTTTTTTTGTCAAGCTCTCAACAAATGGTACATGGTGATAGCAAAATGTTGTCTGTGTGTTCAAATAGAAAGCAGTACATAAAGTCCACTGCATCTGTCTGGCAACCACAAGAGTGTGAGCCATCCTGCAAGAATATCTTTCCAAAGAAATGTACGTTTCAAAGGCCATATGTACTTTAGTATAATTTATGTCATTCACTGTAAAGGGAAAAATGTATCAAATATTTTTCATAAGTTAATTAGGCCTACTTCAGATAGACTTAGATAAAACATGTCATTATCAGCATAGAAAGCATTCTCAATCAAATTTTCGGAATCAAAAAGCACACGTATCTATGACTATTCAAGAACAAACAAACATATCGTCCTCAGACAGTGCAATGCTTTATATCTCACAGCAGAAACAAAGAAAAGACTGCACATGAAAAGTGCAAGAGAGGACATCAGCCTTCAAGACAAGAGGCACGGGCACACCACTAATACTTAGGAAGAAGACAGCAAAATAGTTATTGGTATGACCACTACTGGGAGGTGAGCTTGAAAGCCTTCTATATATTTGGCATAATCATACAGTGAGTGTAGACAAGGTTTGTCTGTAGATAGCCAACTGATTTCAGTTGATTTTTGCATGTACTGATTTATAAAATGTATCAACAAAATCCGTTTAAAAAATCCCAGGTTTCCAGTTGTACAGCTGTCGTATGTCACGTGTTAGGTTACTAGTGTAAGTGGAATAAAGATCATTAAACTAACAAAACGTCAACAACAATCATTCGGTTGACGCGGACAATAACGGAGAACAAGATTTACAGTGATTCGTTGAGGAGAAACAATCGGACAAAATTCAACCAAATTCAATGTCTTACGGTCAAAAGTGGAGTGATCAGGAGAGGAAACAAGGGTTGGCTGAGCATCATCCAAAACACAGAACAAATCAAGTCTAAACAGCTGGTAGGAGTAGTATCTTCATCGGAGCCTCCTCTTCCTCCCGTGACAACAACCATACACATTTTAGAACAACATAGTCATTCTCTTTCGATGAAAACAATCCACTCAGGACTGGAGTGAGAACTGGTCCTGTTCGATAGGCTTCTTGACCCAGGCGCCCAGTCCTGCCTTGTGGAATTCCTTGGTCAGAGTCTGCTTGGCAGCATGGTACTCCATCGCTGCCTGTTTGGCGTCATGGTACAAGCTGGGTTTGGCACCTTTGATTCTCAGAGTCTGTGAAAGCTAAAAAGCAGGAAGAGAGAGGTTTTAATTGGACCAGAATAAAACACGGTAAGAAATGATTCAACAATCAAGTGAACAAACACGATGTCAAACCTTTTAAATGGAGTTCTTGGAACATAATAAGTCTCAACTACCCAGCCACGCATAGCAACAGCCACCTGAGAGTATATAAGCTGTTGTGCGGGTTAATAAGTATTCTACCTTGCAGTATAGGCGCACCCAGCGGCTGTAGAGGGCGTGCTTGCAGAGCCTCGAGGGCCGTCCCAAGTCGTCCTTGCCTGTCATGGCGTTGATAACCTCTAACCCCTGGTCTCCCACAGCCCAGTTCACACTGAAGTTAGGAGCTTTACCCGGTTGCCGTGCTTCTGTGTTGCTTATTCCTGCAGGGAAGAGAAAGTGACATAAAAAGATTCCTTTGTGAGATATACAGTACCAGTCAAAAGTTTGGACACACCTACTCATTCAAAAAAAATTGTTAATTTTTTACTATTTTCTACATTGTAAAATAATAGTGAAGACATCGAAACTATGAAATAACACACATGGAATAATGTAGTCATTTTATATTTGAGATTCTTCAAAGTAGCCACCCTTTGCCTTGATGACAGCTTTGCACACTCTTGACATTCTCTCAACCAGCTTCTTAAAGTAGTCACCTGGAATGCATTTCAATTAACAGGTGTGCCTTGTTAAAAGTTAATTTGTAGAATTTCTTTCCTTCTTAATGTGTTTGAGCCAATCAGTTGTGTTGTGACAAGGTAGGGGTGGTATACAGAAGACAACCCTATTTGGTAAAAGACCAAGTCCATATTATGGAAAGAACAGGTTAAATAAGCAAAGAGAAACGACAGTCCATCAATAGTTTAAGACATGAAGGTCAGTCAATGCGGAACATTTCAAGAACTTTGAAAGTTTCTTCAAGTGCAGTTGCAAAAACCATCAAGCGCTATGATGAAACTGGCTCTAACGAGGACCGCCACAGGAAAGGAAGACCCAGAGTTACTTCTGCTGCAGAGGATAAGTTCATTAGAGTTACCAGCCTCAGAAATTGCAGCCCACATAAATGCTTCACAGAGTTCAAGTAACAGACACATCTCAACATCAACTGTTCAGAGGAGACTGTGTGAATCAAGGCCTTCATGTTCAAATTGCTGCAAAGAAACCACAACTAAAGGAGAAGAGACTTGCTTGGGCCAAAAACACAAGCAATGGACAGTAGACAGGCGGAAATCTGTCCTTTAGTCTGATGAGTCCAAATTTGAGATTTTTGTTTCCTACTGCCATGTCTTTGTGAGACACAGAGTAGGTGAACGGATGATCTTCGCATGTGTGGTTCCCACCATGAACCATGGAGGAGATATGATGGTGTGGGGGTGCTTTGCTGGTGACACAGTCAGCGATTTATTTAGAATTCAAGGCAGACTTTACCAGCATGGCTACCACAGCATTCTGCAGCAATATGCCATCCCATCTGGTTTGCGCTTAGAGGGACTATCATTTGTTTTTCAACAGGACAATGACCAGGGCTATATGATCCCATGTGTGTTATTTCATAGTTTTGATGTCTTCACTATTATTCTACAATGTAGAAAATAGTACAAATAAAGAAAAACCCTTGAATGAGTAGGTGTGTCCAAAACTTTTGACTGGTACTGTATGTTTTCAGGACTATCAGGGGGGGGGGGGGCTGTGTCTGACATAAACTAAGTAAGAACAGGATGTAGGATGAGTAGGGCGACAGCCAGACCCCTTACCGCTCAGAAGTGGCCGGTTGAGGTTGAACGTCTGAGGCAGGTCCTCAATGTCAGCGATCCTCTGGTACATGGCTCTGGAGAGGTGGTCTGCGTGGTACAAGCTGCCCAGGATGATGCTGGAGAAGTAGATGGGCTCTGTGAAGTAACACATCAGAGAGCCCTGGATCCCTACTACGTTCCACCTGAGAGAAGGGCGGTAGTGAGAGGTGGTGTTCAAAGGGAGCCACTGCTTTTGAGTCACATGACCTTTTGAGTCTCACCACCTCAAAGCACAGACATTTCTGAGTGCACGATATGGATAAGACCCAAGTCTAAGTTAAAAAGTATTCTTGACATTTTGGATTTTACCCTGAACATTTCGATCATTCTGAACGCAGAGGTTGGATTTGAAAAAGTCTTCTAGTGCCCTGTTTTTCTCCACCTAATAATGCAACTTGGGTTGAACAAAATAATATGTAATAGCCTCTCAGTTGGACATTTCCTATTTTGCGAACACTAAGCTCCACTTTTAGTGATGAAGGGTGTTTATTGCCTGGTGTCAGATGCTATTCAAATGATTCTGATTAGTGCATTCCTCAGGCTAGCTACCCTCGCTCAAGTCCCAATCACTCTGCCAACAGAGCAGTGCTACAGGTGTGATTATGCTAGAGCCGTGATTAGCCCTTTGATTAATCTCCACGGAAATGGCATCCCTGCTGGGAGTGCCCTAGGAACTGTAACAGCTGCTCAAACTGCAGGTGTGTAATCATGAACAATATTGTTGATTTACAACACTTTAGATCTCAGTAAAGTTTGTTAGATTGTTTCTTCAAGGCTTGTTCTCTGGGCTTTTTCTGTCCGTGTGATTTGCTCAAGCAAAAGCCTTTGCGGCTATCTCTGACTTGTGAAAAGTCGGGACGAAGTTCACAGTAATGGCAGAAACGCTAGATTTACATTGTTGGTGTTTTTTTGAATATGACATTTAAATCTTCATTCCATGAAAATGATTGGACACCTTCTGTATGGTTATAGTTTGACTGGTCGCTAAACTGTAAACATAGTAACAAGGAGTGGTGTCAAAGACAGATACAGACCTGGCGATCTTGTCACTGCAGGACATGGTGAGCAGCCTCTCTCCCTGCAGCACCCCGTCCCAGGTCTGGGTGGTGTTACTGACTTTCACAGGGATGGTCCCCTCCCCAGACTCTATCTTGGTCCTCAGCTGACCACGAGCCTTCCTGTTAGGGTGCCTGTCTCCCTGATCTGTGGATGACATGGAAAGGAAATAAGCCTTAAAAATGGCAAAGAAGAAGCATTTTAAAATGGAGAAGAAGAAGAAGAATAAGAAGAAGAGCCACCTAGGGAGAAGTCTCACCCTCAAAGGCAGCCTCGTGGGGGGAGAAGATGCGTGCGTCTCCGCAGGGCGACGTGCTGATGTACAGGTGGAACTGCACGTTGTCCTTCAGACGGAAGCCCTGCTTGTTCTCACACCTCGTGAACATCGACTTCTGCTGCTCCTCTCTGTTGTTACTATGGCAGACAGACAGACAGACAAATGGACAGACAGATGTGTGGTAAGAAAAGGGTAACCGTTTCTCTACATTGGCATTTGTTTCTTCTGGTAAAATGGCATTTTCTTGGAGCGTTGTTGATCAGTCAGTTTCTACTAAACCAGTCTCCGTGGTTACAGTGGCTTACCTGAGGAAGTGCTCCAGCTGTGTGTACAGGTACCTGAGGAGGGAACGGCGAGCAATGATCTCAGCATGGCAGTCGTTCAAAGCCAGGCCGCGGTCGCTCATGTACTCGCCGTTTATACACTTGGTCCCCGTGGTAACACAGATCACTTGTGCCTCCTTGACATCGGTGCCTGGGTGGGATGTGTGGATTGTGAGACAAGAACGGTTTAAAATGGTACATGAACGACACAGTCTATTGAATACAGTATATCATATTTTTCTCTTGTGTCGTGATGAAGTGATAACATCAACTAGGAAATGTGAAGTGATACCTATTCCACAATGTAAAATACTCAAACATCTTTTGTGATTAGTCTCTAATGAAACCCCCAGTTGTGATCCATGCAGCACCAGTGGGGCACTCTCGATTCGACAGAGAATCAGAGATTAACAATGAAGTTAAAGTAAAAGTTCCTTTGGGGGGGGGTAAAGTTATTCCAACAGTACCTGTTGTCATGACAATGCCTGCCAGGACTTTCCGTCGTGCGTGAGGGGATGTGAAGTTATCCGTCAGCTCGCTGAACTTGTCAATTACCAGACCGGACACAGCATCAGCTAGAACCTGAAATAACCACCAGGCAGAGCATGAGATACCGGGTTTCTGCATCATGACATCAGAAGAAAAACCCAGGCCTTAAAACCAGAGACTAAACCCAGACAGAATAGAAGGCAATACACAGAGACGGGGAGGGAGGAGAGGGGAAAGTTCCAGGAGAAGTTTAAACGTTATGATGATCACCTTTCTGGCTTATCATATTAGCTCTGATCTATGATCAACTGGAACTCTATCCAAAACCTCCACATGAACGTGTACATTAGAAATCACAGAGGCAATGACAATCCAGGGTACCCCTAAGAGACACTGCTTTCTCAAACCGAAGCTCAGGTAGCAGAACAGAAGACAGGCTAGTGCAGTATAATAGATTAGAGGTGCCTACTTCTTCAGGGATCAGACATACCAACTGCAGATAAAAGGGTTTAGATAGGGATGAGTGACAGACAAGACACCAGGGAGCTTAAACGCCGCAACGCAAATCATCCATCCGCTTCATTGACTGATCTGCTCTAAAACAGGCCAACGGAGCAGGCAGCTTGTCTAATCAATAGGTATGTTTGAATAGCATTCAGGAGCTGATGTTAATTACGATTGCAGTTTCATTGACCTTGCCTCGTCAGTCGTTATCTCAGGCAGGAGGGATTAGGGGTACGGGATTAAGTGATGTGTAAATAGATTTGAGTGTACACAATGCAACGTGGAACGTTCAAGGCTGTAATGCACCACTGTCTCTCAAAGCCTCGTCTCCTTTTCAATCAAGCCCTGTCAGAGGCTTATAATGAGCTGGTTAAACCATTAAGTCAATTAAACTGAGAAGAGTTCATAGGACGTGAACACCGAATACTGCCTGCAATGCAGGATGAACCAAACGGACATATCTGACCATTGCGCTCTTATTTCATGGGGTTAAACCACCCAGATAGGGTTAAGACGAGTCTCTGCATACTACTACAATTGTTCTACTGCTCCACAAGATTTCCGATGGGGAGAGGGAGTTTGTCCTGCGTTGTGAGTTTACTATGTGCTATTCTGTGCCTTATATTCAAAGTAAAGCTTTTCAAATAACCAAATGAAACAAGCATGTCATCCAACAGTCTCTGAGAGAACGTGTTGTCGGCAGTAGTAGTTCTTACCTGTGGCAGGTGCAGTTGCAGGCCCTCTCTGGGTATGGGCTGTCTGGACGGTGTCTGGTCCAGTTGCATGTTAAAGAGGGCAGAGAGAGCAGCCTGCGCCGCCCGGGCCTTGGCCAGCTTCTTATTGCGGCCTGAGCCTTGGAACGTCTGTGTGTCCACCACCACGGACATGGCAAAGTTCTTGGCGTGGCTCTCTCCACTCTCTGACACAAAGTCGTACTTTAGCCCCGGTCGTAGTTCGTTGAGGATCATGACAGGGTTCTTGGCAATAGCGGGGGAGACGAAGGCTGGGACGGAGGATGTGGGTGGTAGGCCTAACGAGGACTGACTCAGGCCGGTAGTACCTGAGTTCGCTAGCAGGGGGTACTCTACTAGTCCCAGGGAGCTGAAGGAGCCATTGGTACCGTTAGAGCCCAGGTAGAAAGACTCCTCCGTAGGGGCAGGGGTTTCAAACCCATTAAACAACATGTCCGGGAAGTCGGCCTGGTCGGAGGTAAAGTCTGTGTTGACTGTTAGCGTCCGACCCATTGCCATGTGCGCCTCGGAGGCGTTGGGGAACTGAACGAATGACCGCAGAGCCTTCTCAGCCGAGTTGAGCTTAGCCTTCTTCTTGGTGGGGCCGGAGCCCTCGAACAGCTGCCCATTGACCTCGACAGTCATGACGAACACGGGCGCGTGGACCGGACCGGTCTGAGACAACAGCTTGTACTGCAGCCCAGGCTTGATCTCATTCAGCTGCATCAGGGCATTTTTGGGCAGAATGGGCCCGGGCATTTTCTTACGCTTCTTGGGCCTGTACTTGTTATTGTGATGCCCGTTATTACCCTCTTCTAAGGGACGCTTCCTGCCCCCTCCACAACCTGCACTGCCCCCATTAGGGAGGTGAGCTGCCCCCTCACCCCCCAACCCCTCCTTGGAGGAGGAGACCACGTTGTCCAGGTTGCGGTTTTCCTTAACGTCGGTGCTGCTGGAACCTGCGGTGCCCAGAAAGAGTAACTTACAACGCCTTCGTTGCAGGATCTTGTAAATGTAAAATTTAGAGATTCCTTTATCTCTCTTTGTAACTGGACAAGTGATGTGTGTTCCTTTGTATGTTAGATTTTCAAAGAGTTATAAGTAGTCCTTATAGAAAATACTGTATGTTAAATACACAGTAATATTAGTATCACCACTAACCTTCAATACAATCAAAGGGGGGGCTGAATAAAACTTGATGAAAGGACTGATTTCTGAGGAAAATCTTTAGATTTGATTTATTAATGTATTATTCGGAATAAGCACTACCAAAGACCTAGGCAGTGTAAATACAAAAGTGTCTAAACATTTCAGTGTTGTCATCCGGCTCCTGATTATCTATTCATCTGTGTTATTGAAGAACTGGCTCTCAAAACTTCTACAAACGTCCTGTGAAGGACTGCATGACCAATTTAACTGTAAGGCTTGTATTTATCATGGTATCAATAAATTAGGTGTAGTTGTGGTTGAGGGAACACATATCGCCACGTCCTGATTATAAAGCTGATGGAACGTGGTGTAAATTTTCATTTATAACATCCTCCAGCAAAAGCTCGATAGGTTACTCCTTTCGGCGCTCAGGGATAAAATACATCCTTGTACAAAATGCAGGAGGAGAGAAGAAGGTAGCGACAACTGGGCTTGGAAAGAAGAGGGACAAAATAAGGATATCGCCACCTCCCAAAATGGAGACAAACAAACAAGTGTTTTCTGTGATTTTCATGCACCGCCGCAGTCAAAAACATTTTCAAATAATCATTTTATTTTCATTATAATTTAGCTCTGGACCAAGCTGTATATCATCATTTTATCAAACAAAGTGTACAGAGTATATAGCGGTAAAGGAAATAACAAGCATGCAAGAGAAAATATAAACAGTATAAAAAACACAATGCTACTAGCGCCCAGCGCAACAGGAGTGGAGTTGTGATTACAACCCTGTTGGGAAAGAGAGATTATTGAACAACAGAGCGTTGTGATTGACCACGCCATGACAACACTGTCCGTCGCCAACCATGCTCAGTTCTGACCCACACACACACACACACACACACACACACACACACACACACACACACACACACACACACACACACACACACACACACACACACACACACACACACACCAGAAAGCCCTTAAGTAACCTTGGCAACGTATGCCCGTCGGCCTGCCAACAACCCTCCCTGTGTGCTGTGCAGCGAGGACGTCCCTGACCGACACAGTAATCCAAGTGAGCTCCCGTCTGGGTTGGGTTTGGTGTAACAGGGAAGCGGGAGGATTAGGGCTGTCCTAACACATAACATGTCCTAACATCATAACTGTCAAGTGTGTAATGGGATCTATGTGATGGTCCTGGGGCAACGCACTGCCAGCCAAAGCACTGAATTCAACATCTGCTCCATACTGTGGGCATAGATACATCTCTCTCTCTCTGTACCTTACCAAAATGAGGCAGCCTCATTGGGCTTGGAATTCTGTTGTTGTTGTTGTTGCCAAACCCTGTATTTTGACTATAGAAAGAGAATCCTTTCCTCAATAACCCTCCCAGGCTTGTTGCAGGCAGTTTAAGGCTGAACTATAACTGCTCCCAGAACCTAGAGGAGGTACTCTGTGGGGTTTTAGAAGCTTTGAGAAGGGGAGCAGGGGGTCAAGCTTAGAATCCGTCTCTTAAAATGGTCTGAAATAACGCAGGCGATATCCCCTCATCTCCCCCTGAATGGGAGATTAAACTCTGATCCTACCCTCCTGAGCCAGGAAACACAGTCTGATGACACTTTCTCAAGGTCAATCCAACACAAACAAATCAGGGAGAGGAGATTTAATACATTGTAGGCCTACAATTCTGGATTCCTTCCAATAATGTTGTGTTATTGCTAACAGTATTCAATTTGAAAACATATAACCAAGTAAATAGTTTTGCACTACTAGTGATATTATATTATTAGTGTGTGTAAGCACTTCTCAAGCATAACAGCAAGTGGAGGGACCGGTGTGGTGAAATGGGGGGGGGGTGGGGGACTCACTCATGCTCTCTTCTTCATCTCCCTCCATGGTGAAGAACCTTGGCTGGTTCCGGGGCTGCTTCACACCAGCTCGACCTGTAGGACAGACAGACAGACAGACAGACAGACAGACAGACAGACAGACAGACAGACAGACAGACAGACAGACAGACAGACAGAAATCTTGAGGTATCCTGCTATACAGCGCATTCGGAAAGTATTCAGACCAATTGACTTTTTGTTCCACATTTTGTTACGTTCCAGACTTATCCTAAAATGGATTGAAATAGTTTTTTTTCTCTCATCAATCTACACACAATACCCCATAATGACATTTCAAAAACAGGTTTTTCGATTTTTTTGCAAATGTATTAAAAATAAAAACTGAAATATCACATTAACATAAGTATTCAGACCCTTTACTCAGTACTTTGTTGAAGCGGCTTTGGCAGCAATTACAGCCTTGAGTCTTCTTGGGTATGACGCTACAAGCATGGCAGACCTGTATTTGTGAGTTTCTCCAATTATTCACTTCAAATCCACTCAAGCTCTGTCAGCTCAACCCAACTGAGATGGTTTGGGATGAGTTGGACCGCAGAGTGAAGGAAAAGCAGCCAACAAGTGCTCAGCATCAAGACTGTTGGAAAAGCATTCCTCATGAAGCAGGTTGAGAGAATGCCAAGAGTGTGCAAAGCTGTCATCAAGGCAAAGGGTGGCTACTTTGAAGAATCTCAAATATATTTGGATTTGTTTTAAAAAATTATTAATATTTTTTTATTTCACCTTTATTTAACCAGGTAGGCCAGTTGAGAACAAGTTCTCATTTACAACTGTGACCTGGCCAAGATGAAGCAAAGCAAAGTGTTTAACACTTTTTTGGTTACTACATAATTCCATACGTGTTATTTCATAGTTTTGATGTCTTTACAAGTATTCTACAATGTAGAAAATAGTAAAAATAAAGAAAAACCCTGGAATGAGTTGGTGTGTCCAAACTTTTGACTGGTACTGTATATATTCAGCATCTGGACTAATCCTGTCCATGCCGACAGACCATATAGTTCTGGGCGGTCTTTTGTGACATTAATATCTGTCCCATTATCCCTCGGTTTCAACTAGCTCCGCATTTCCCATACTGAAATCAAATCAATGAAATCACGCTTGATGTGGTTGTAGACGTGGTTGTAATAAACAGAGCAATTTTCTGTTTTCTTCCTACAAATGTGGCTCTACTTTTAAACCATTTAAGCTTGAAAGTATTATGACCCCCGTCACTGAGAGAAGACTCTCAGAACAAATATGTGTCTTCTGTTTCCCTCTACAAGCCGTACAGGACTCCGAATGGACAAGACCAGACACTAAATCAGGCAGGGGGGAAAAGAATGGTGCATTATTTTCTACACAGAAGACCACACAAAGGCATGGCATGATGATCTTCTGAACTTTTCAATACCCTTCTGATGCATTTCAGTCCCTTGAAACTATACTTCCTTCAGGTGGAAATACTGTCAAAAGTACTGTCGGACTGATTTGTAATAAACTGTCATAGCCCAAATTTTAAAAAGTCAACATTAGTCGTTGATTACATAACTCGGTGGGGTCGCAAAAACATTTTGATATGAAAATGGGGTCGTGGGTCCAAAAAGTTTGAGAACCCCTGAACTAGCACTTCTGGAAAATGCTGCAGTTCACACACTCTACAGTACAGTAGCCTATGAGGTTCATTTGAGAATACACAGGAAGTCTACAGAAATAGAATACCTAAATTATATTTCCCCAGGCAGTCATGAAAAAAACGTCCATGTTAAACATACTGTATCAACGCGACAGCATATAAGATTGCAACACACTGATGGAATGGAGTATCGGATGTCTGAAAATAGCCTACCGAGCGTAAAGTTAAGTGTAACCAGCACAAATGAGCATGACAGTGATAGCAACTGTAGGAAGCAATGGGCCGAGCGATATACCCTTGCCATGGGGAGGAAACTACCGTTCATGGTGTTAGTCTCAGATACTATATCAACCCACAAACAGACAGACCGAAAAGTCAGGGAGAGAGGGAGCAGAAAGGAGAAAGAGTAAATCAATATAATAATTGTAAAACAGAGAAACAGCCTTAAGCTAATCTAACTCTACTGTTCCATTTTACACGGGACATTTCTCCAGCCAATCAACCCTACAGTCACAGAGCACTAAGGAAGCTGTTGCATATGTTCATTTGCTGCGGGAAATCATATAATTAAATAGTGATTGAATCTACAGTTTATACAGTCAATCAGTCAGTTTATCAGTCAATACAAGCTGTATTGTATCGGGCATACTGTCGTTTTCCCAATACTCATCTCCACAATCTATCTTGACCAAAGCCAAGAAATGTGGAAAGATAGTAGTCTGTTCTCTCTATTTCTCCCTGTGGGATTAAATAGGGTGTTAGATTTGTATTCCGCCCCTCCCAATGGTCTGTGGTGTGGCGATAACAACATAGCACTTCTGTAGAGGGAAGAGTAGTCAACAGAATGAGATGCAGTAACTTCATAGGGACACTGAGGGGATAAACCAATTGCATTGGCGGGTTACAGAAACTCTCAGTGTTATCCACACAGTTATTTTTCAGAAGAGAGGGGAGAGACCCTTGAAGGACTATGGTAAATAGGCAGAAAAGAAGCAGAGATTTCGAATGCACATTTTCAGAGTTTCAAAGAGTGGATATATCCAACTAGGACCAGAGCAGCACCTATTGCTCAAACATACCATTTGAAAACACTATTGGAGTAATCTAGACACACAAGATTTATTTTTTTTTGGGGGGGGGGGGGGGGTAAATGACTGAGGGTTTCAAATAGAAACAATAATATTTTGATATAAATACTTCACATAGACCGGGACAGTATAATTGGTGTCCTCTCTCTCAAAAGCAACCAAATGCAAAGTCCGCCTGCAGATGAGAGAAAATGGAGGGAATTGAATGGAGGTGATCTGTGATTGCCGCAGAAGCATTTCTTTGGTGCCGTTGCTTTGAAGCGGATGCATTTGATAAGCATTCCCACAGAAAAGCAGCCTGCTGAATCTATCCAATCAGGCCAGCCACTACAGACGGAGTGATTGAGGAATACAGACTCCATATCACTTCCGTAACGACACTTTCAAGAAGGAGAGGGTGCTGACACCACTAGATATAGAATACATAAAATCTCACACTGAAAAGTTTTTGCTTTTTTACAGCTTTTCTCATTCCATGACAATGAGAAAAGACCATAATAATCGGGAGCAAACGGCAAGTTTGTTGTTGTCGTCTGAAAGCAGAGTAGATAATAGAAACCATTCATTTAGACAGCGCTTCTGCAACTGCCACCTTATTGAGTCTAAGCTATTAAATGACATCGCTCACATTTCTTCCTATACCCCTTTTGCCTCCCCCTTCCTGACTGCCTGTCAGAGAGCCATCACCTCCCTTGCACCCCCCCCCCCCCCGTCTTAAACTGTAGCTCTCACCGTGAGACAGCAGCGCTCGCCTTCCAGGACGATAAGGGACGCGACGCTGCTGTGATTCACGTTAGGTTAATCCCCAAACTGTCACTCTACATGTCATCCACCAGGCAGGAAATGAAATAATTAATGAGTTACCAGATCATTATCGTCGCTGCTTTCTGGGCTGAAACGAACGTTGACGGGCTGGTTTTTACTGTAACACTCTTAGCTAGGGATTAGGGACCTTGCTTTCCTGGCTGTGGGTGGCGGTGACTGAACGGTCACTTCCTGGAGAGTGGCCTTGTGGATAATCGCTGGCATTTCCATGACAGGGGTCAGAGGTCAAGGGACAGGAAGCGTCATATTTGCATCACTGAAGATTAATGGAGGTCTGGGTTAAGTTACAGTCTTACTCATTACTTTGTCTAAATGTCATCTTTGTTTGGTTTGCTCTCACTTTCAAGTGGACAAATACTAAATGAAGTACCAGGTCTATGATGGTTCATATTGCCTTGGCCCTGCATGAACAGATCGGTTTAGCTGAGTGATGAAGCATGTGTCGGCGCCAAAATGAGCTCTCACTGAACCAAGGTGTCTGTAGCTAGTGATTTCCAACCTTGCTATAATGGCATCATCCATCCAGACCCCTTACAGCCACCCAGCTGCACCACGTCCTATTCCACTAACATGGTGCTGGAGGCAACTGCGTGGCTGTTGGCTCAACATGTGTCAGAGTCATAATGGCCAGGCGCAGGGAGCCAGATGGGTATTAAAGAAAGGGTAGGGGCCGTAGCTGCCATAGCCTCCAGAACAGGTTTCATTAGGAATATAAACTCAGCAAAAAAAGAAACGTCCTCTCACTGTCATACAAATATCTGTAAATATTTATATGAACATAACAAGATTCAACAACTGAGACATAAACTGAACAAGTTCCACAGACATGTGATTAACTGAAATTGAATAATGTGTCCCTGAACAAGGGTGGGGGGTCAAAATCAAGAGTAACAGTCAGTATCTGGTGTGGCCACCAGCTGCATTAAGTACTGCAGTGCATCTCCTGCTCATGGACTGCACCAGATTTGCCAGTTCTTGCTGTGAGATGTTACCCCACTCTTCCACCAAGGCACCTGCAACTTCCCGGACATTTCTGGGGGGAATGGCCCTAGCCCTCACCCTCCGATCCAACAGGTCCCAGACATGCTCAATGGGATTGAGATCTGGGCTCTTCGCTGGCAATGGCAGAACACTGACATTCCTGTCTTGCACGAAATCACACACAGAATGAGCAGTATGGCTTGTGGCATTGTCATGCTGGAGGGTCATGTCAGAATGAGCCTACAGGAAGGGTACCACATGAGGGAGGAGGATGTCTTCCCTGTAACGCACAGCATTGAGATTGCCTACAATGACAACAAGCTCAGTCCGATGATGCTGTGACACACCGCCCCAGACGGACCCTCCCCCTCCAAATCGATCCCGCTCCAGAGTACAGGACTCGGTGTAATGCTCATTCCTTCGACGATAAACGCGAATCTGACCATCACCCCTGGTGACACAAAACCGTGACTCGTCAGTGAAAAGTGCTTTTTGCCAGTCCTGTCTGGTCCAGCAACGGTGGGTTTGTGCCCATAGGCGACGTTGTTGCCGGGGATGTCTTGTGAGGACCTGCCTTACAACAGGCCTACAACCCCTCAGTCCAGCCTCTCTCAGCCTATTGCAGACAGTCTGAGCACTGATGGAGGGATTGTGCGTTCATGGTGTAACTTTGGCAGTTGTTGTTTCCATCCTGTACCTGTCCTGCAGGTGTGATGTTCGGATGTACCGATCCTGTGCAGGTGTTGTTACACGTTGTCTGCCACTGCGAGGCCGATCGGCTGTCCGTCTTGTCTCCCTGTAGCGCTGTCTTAGGCGTCCCACAGTACGGACATTGCAATTTATTGCCCTGGCCACATCTGCAGTCATCATGCTTCCTTGCAGCATGCCTAAGGCACGTTCAAGCAGATGAGCAGGGACCCTGGGCATCTTTCTTTTGGTGTTTTTTAGACTCAGTAGAAAGGCTTCTTTAGTGTCCTAAGTTTTCATAACTGTGACCTTAATTGCCTCCCGTCTGTAAGCTGTTAGTGTCTTAACGACCGTTCCACAGGTGCATGTTCATTAATTGTTTATGGTTCATTGAAGCACGGGAAACAGTGTTTAAACCCTTTACAATGAAGATCTGTGAAGTTATTTGGATTTTTACGAATGATCTTTGAAAGACAGGGTCCTAAAAAAGGGGCCCTTCTTTTTTTGTTGAGTTGCTCTTTGTCAGCACCATGGACAGCGCTAGCGCTGCACAGCTCTCAGCACAGCAGGCCACTGAATTGGCCAGAACCATAGCGATAAGCATATGGTGTGGTAATGTGGCTATTGCTATATTTCCCCCTAGGCCACATACATAGCTGTAGAATGCTAGGGGCCATAGCTGAGCTAATATTCCATGTAGAGGAACAACAACAACCAGAATCAGCAGGGTGGTCAATGCACATTCCAGGAAGGGAAATCAGCAGGATATGAATACTGCTCTTAGTGCTAGGAGCTGGTGGACAGGGCTGAGAAGAGGGTCTTTACCTTCCTTTCTTTGACACATATGGTATTGCACAGTGCTACATACAGAGTGCTTTTGTTAACCATATGCCTACTTTATTCTTTATGGCAGCCAGCTTTCCCAGGGGTTTTTCTAAGAGCTTGGTTTTAGACAGTCTTAGGAGGAGGACACACAAGAATTATCCACACAACAGTGAATGGTGCACATCATAGTAAGTAAATCACATAAGTGAACCAAGTAGAACCAAGAAAGCCTTGTTGTTAAGCTGCTTTGGTTGTACGAAGATCAGAGCTGGCTTTTGTGTTAACCAAACCAGCCTCTCTCTCAGCCTGAACAGTGTAATCTCGTCTCTCCGCGTGACAAGAAGTGGCCTTGTACCCCCGCCGCCACTCAACTCTTTCCTCCCGAACATTAGCACTGACAATGTTATCAGGCTGCCGAGCTCTGGCGCCTTCGCTGGGAATGCTGGCTGCTTGCTTTGTATGTGCTGGATTGACGGAGACCGAGGCTTAGGTTGCCATTCGCTCACCAAGATAATGGGCGACAGAAATTAGCTGGGGCGGAATGAGAAAATGTCAACAAAAGCAGTTATCTGTGAGTGAGTTTGTGTACACACGTTTGAAGAAAAGGGAAGTAGGGAGATAGACTTCAAGGATTTGGAGTGGCATTCTGTTCACTGTCAAAGCTCACAGATATCAACATCGGATTGTATCCACAGCCCGTATAGCCTCTGTTAGCCATGCATGTTAAAAGGTTTCACATTAAAAACATGATTGAAGTTGTCTGTATCTATAGCAGCGTATGCTGTCTGCGTGGTGTAAACATGCGTTTAATAGGAAACCCAGGAGAGTCTGGAGCTGTATGTCTGATACATGAGAAGCCTGTCATTCACGTCCTATGGAGAAACAGAGAGTATCTCACACAGCCTGGACCACAGAGACCAACACCTAGTTACAATGTCTGATGTTTTTCACCTTTTAAATAATACACTCCTGTCTCAGACATACATAGACATTCGTGCACCACCGCACACAGATACACAGGCGGAAGATATCTTACAAATCTTGTTATGTACTTAAACTGTACAGTACACACAAGCACACACATGCTGTGAAATGGCAGGACTGTAATAAAGTTCATTAAAGTAGCATAAAACTAGACAACATGAGCACCCTACATACCTTGTGTCATTGCTTTGTTGATGACACCTATGAAAATAAGAGAAAATAAGAATATTATTATTATGGAAACATAAAAATGATATTCCATAAAATCTGAGGTATTGTCCCCTGATAAGATAGGATAAACCCATTCCACACTTTCTGGTGATGAAAAAGAAGAATTCACATTTTTTGGGGAGAGAAAATGTGGAAATATGAAATGTAATGTTATGATGTGCCTTTACTGTGAAGTTCACCACAATATGTATTTAACCACCTGGTACCCTGGTCTCAATCAGCAGTCAACCCTCATCAACCCTTGTCAAGAGCTGGTAATACCCTCAATAAACCACCGACTCAAATCCCATCAGAGAGGAAAACAATGCTGAACTCATGATGACGACGGGAGACGCTGTGAGGGAGACACCAGCCAGAGGTGTCAGAGCTAACCAGACAACCCATGTGGAGACATTGATCAATGGAAGTTGGGGAAAGTTCTGGTTCTAGAAGTGGAATAGTACTATAGCTGGAGGGGAATTCTGAAACCAACTGTCAGAGCCACCCCTCAGTGGTCTAACGCAGATGGATCGATCCACTGGGTTTGGGCGGACTTGGGAGAAATAAGGTGTTGGTGCCTTCCAGCACAAAAAGCTTCCTTGAACATTGGCGGCAGCAGCGGCGGCGTATATTTCTCTCTCGCACCCTCCATTTTCTCGCCGTGAAATATCATTTTTAGACACGCTGGACAGGACCCTCGACCAGGCCCCGTCATGCCACAGGCGTGACTTATCGATGTGCCGTGGAGAGCTGATGAGATGAGATGGTGGAAGGGAGACAGAGGCAAGTGAGAGCTGAAAGGAACGGACAGAGGGAGCAGACTCTGTTTTTTATTTAACCTTTATTTAACTAGGCAAGTCAGTTAGAAACAAATTCTTATTTACAATGACGGCCTACCGAGGCCAAACCCTAACCCGGACGAAGCTGGGCCAGCTGTGCTCCGCCCTAAGGTTCTCCCAGTCACAGCCGGTTGTATTACAGCCTGGAATCGAACCAGAGTCTGTAGTGACGCCTCTAGCACTGAGATGCAGTGCCTTAGACCGCTGCGCCACTCGGGAGCTGTCTGTACCTCACTACTTTTTATTTGCCTTCCTATAACAGGTTGTAAGAGACAATCCAAACATAAGATGTATCAAACTAGAAGACCAAACCTCCAACCAAATCATCAGAGTTCCTACTGTACGTAGTACCTCATTGGTTATAAAATGGATCACAATAAACTACCAGAACAAGAGGGCACTGAGCAGTAGGCTAGTTCATAGCTTTTCCTTTTATTTTCTTCATCAGCAATAGTGTACAAACTGAGGGAGCTAAATGAAGATTTAACAATGACATTAAAATCCCACAATTATTGACCTTAAAATGCAATCGGGTAAGTCATATTGGAACATAATATTGCCTTGAACACCAAGGCCATTTGAAGAAATTTTACCAAGCAAATTCAACCAAACCTTATTGGTTGACCTTTTTCAGTTTGTCAGTTACAAATGGTGTGGCTATTAGCCTGAAAGTTCCAATGGAACAAATCACTGAACTGTTGCAGTAGTCGATGGAAATGTGACATTTAGGGCGAAATCACATGAAAATCTAAAATGAAGAAAGTATACCTATCACAACCTTGATATGGGCTGAAACTGAATTGCAATAAATCAAAAAGCATTATAGTATATATCAATCTGTCTGATATACAGTACCAGTCAAAAGTTAGGACACACCTACTCATTCAAGGGGTTTTCTTTATTTGTACTATTTTCTACATTGTAGAATAATGGTGAAGATGTCAAAACTATGAAATAACACATATGGAATCGTGCAGTAACCAAAATAATGTTCTTCAAGATTCTTCAAAGTAGCCAACCTTTGCCTTCATAACAGCTATGCACACTCTTGGCATTCTCTCAACCAGCTTCATGAGGTAGTCACCTGGAATGCTAGCCCTGGGTAATATAGGTCAGTGCTGCCATTGCTGCGCAGCTAATAAAATCTCCCCTGGTCTTCAAGGACATTATGTGGCTGCAGTCCCTTTACCATTTTCCCCAAAGGAACCAATACAGTCTTTATGATGGCGCAGTGGGTGATAGGGACGCTGTATATATTCCACACGCTAATCAGTGTCACTTAAACGGGCTAGGGTCAGGGGTCAGCCCCCCTGTGGGTCTTCTCCAACGGAAGCGAAGTCTCCAGATCTATGCTGATGACAGCCTGGCATTCATACACAGTATTCGGTCATCTCTCGCTCTCTAACTCACGCACGCAGGCACAAACACACACTATTCTATCACCTCTCAGAGTCCCCTCTGCGGGGCTAGGCAGTGCAGAGGGGCCTGTCACTGTCATGCTCAAGGGTAAACCAGGTATAAGGCTTATCTCTCTCAGTCTCTGGTCTGCAGGTATGATGAGGACAAAGGCAGAACACACAATCATTATCACAAGTGTATATTATTTGATCTTTCGGAGAATACCACGTCAGACTGGAAGTCAATATTCCTGTTAAATTCTTCAGCCGCCCCGAGTCCTGAAAACTTGCCGCAGCCCACCCAAGCAGCCCCTCTTCCTTCCTATCCAGCTGGCTGACAGCCAGTCGGATCAAATCCATTTAACGCCATCACAGGTTGCCCTTTGGTCCCTGGCCTCCAGTGCTGAAAATTGCTACTGTGCAAATGCCCTTCATGTAACGGTCCAACTGTGTCACATGTAGTCAGCTACCTTCCTAGACTCAGGCAGGTGATTTTGTACTCTCTCCCACACCGTACATTGAGGAGGCACACCATTTTCCCCCCAGGTGCTCAGGAGGTAGGTATACGACAGATGAGAGATTCCAGGTTCCTAGCTCTGCCTAGCTCTGCCACTCTCTTCCCATCCCCAGCCATTCTCTCCGCACCACTACCCCCGTAGCTCACAACAGATGACTATCGCTGTCTTCCCCCGCTGCCGCTGCCATCAAGGCCGGGCCAGGTGCTCCTCTATCTCTGGGAGAGAAGGGAGGGAATGGAGAGAGAGGGGAAGGGGAAGATGTTGAATTTCATACCTCACGGCTCCTGGATTAACCCGGTCTGGATGTAATGTTGACAGACAGGCCGACTAGCCAAGAGAGGGGTGAGGAGGGGGATGAGGAGGCAGAGGTAGCCCCTGTTTGAGAGGGTCAGCTGGATGTAACATTATAGTTAGTGGTGTAGTGGAGGGTACACGCAGGTATTTTTCAGTGGACATTGTGTATGCTCACTTCTTAAGCCTCATGATGCGCATCAAAGTAGTGTAGTGGAGGTGTACGCCATATCAATTAATAAAGGCTGACGGAGCAGATCAAAATGTTTAGCTTAAAATGTCGATAAACTATTATTTCTTCACATTTTAAGCGCCGCAATGTGCACACGGCAGTATGTTCCAAAATGCAATTTGCAGGAAACACATATTCTAAAATGCACACGGCACACGCAAGTGGTTTCATGGACAGAGATGGAAATATCTGTTAGAAATGTAGATAGAAGGTAGATCTAAAGATGTAACAACGATCATGGGTCGGTAATATGTCTAGGACTATGCCTGCTGGACAATGAAAGGAAGTGTAAAGAAAATGAATAGAACAGGAGAACGCAAATGAGGAAGTCTTTAGAATATAATTGCTTCCACATTTCTACGGTGGGATTTTGGCTATAGGCTACTTTCACGCAAGGTATGATTATAAAATAATACGAAGTAAAACGTCCGGGTTTGAAACAATCAAGGAACAGGAAAAACAGCGATGCTAATGATAGGCCTAACCGTCTTCTGGTAGATGAAAAAGGTTTCCTAAAAACCTTCTCAATTAAATGTTAACTACAAAGTAGACTATGCCTGCCTGGCAGAATGATATCATCATTATTTGCATTAATCCAGTGGCCAATTGTTTTGCAAACTCTATCTCATATGCCACAGTGTTTTTTCGCTAACCAAACAGTGCTAGGTGTCTGCACACTTCAATTAAAGGGTAACTGCGCCCCAAAGGTGGTCTCCCAATGTGGTTTAAGCATTGTTGTGGACTTTGAACATCCATTTGTGTTGTTTTTCTATAAAAAAAGTGTGAAACCTGTGAATTTCTGACTTAACAGCCTCGTTTATCTATTTCAATAGTAGACCTACTATTAGCCTACTTGCACAGTACAGCTTGGGTTGGCCTGACTGTTAGAGACCAATATGGGATTGATCAATTTAGGTCATTTAGTGTATGTCACCATTTCTCACACAATTTGTCACACTTTCCTTCGCTGGGTGGACTGATAGATTTTTTTTTTTTGTGTGCAAAATTGGTCTATACCCACTTCTCCAGGCACCGCTACACCACTGATGATAGTGGCGTTGGTACCAAAGCCAAAATACAACATATGTTCATTAAATCATGTACCTAGAACAACCTAGAACGGAACGCAGCCATTTTAGGGTTCACTGGAGACCAGGATTATCTGGATACAGAAGAGCCACCGTCAAGTATCACTATCAACCTATCAGAGAAGAGGATACTGTTATGTCTGACAGAGATTCATGACGTACGGCTCAGGCAGACTAGACAGACACATCCCTTAGCGTCACAGGGCAGCCAGGTGCGTCTCACAGGGCAGCCAGGTACGTCTCACAGAGCAGCCAGGTACGTCTCACAGAGCAGCCGTGTACGCCTGACAGCGCAAATCCATCCGCTTACCTTGTCTGGAATTCACTTTCCTCCCCCAGTAGATTAAACTCACACTTCACCTCACCTCGCAGCACACCAGTTAGCATGAAGGTACAGCGGAAATTACGGAAAATGATGGTACGTATAACTTCCCAGTGTGCAGGGTGTAAACTGGAAAAAAATCTTCGCAATACTTTTAAAAACTATTTACGTTGTTTTTACAATGGATTACAGCTAATTTCATGTATTTTATACTTGGGACGGAATGAGACAAGTAATTGCTTGTGTTTCCCGAAGACAGGGAATCCGCATTCAAATACGTGAGGGTTGGACTGAGTAAACTTCAGAGTTATTTAGCCATTGAAATATTAGCAGCCATTGACAATCATGTCTAAACCCAACGAAGCGAGAATATTACAAAAATGACTTCAGCAGGCAGCACAGCACATTACAGATAATGCTCTGAGAGACAACAATATCTTCAGTCCCAAATATACTTACTAAATGCTCCACTACAATAGATTTGATTTACTCATTCAGTCACGGGAGGCTGCTTTATGCCAGCATATTAAACGTGTCTAATAATTAAAAGGTTCTGCTGAACTTCCCTTTAATTAATTCATATGATTAATATGCCAAGGTGGCAGCTCATTGTTTACCTCTTGACAGACTATTATAGCAACAATGTAATAATCCCAACTGGTGTCCTTCCTCATAATGCATCAACAGATTACGTAGCTCTGAGGAGTCAGACCAAGCACTTCAAGAAATCATTGGAAGACTGGGGCAAACTAGATTCATCTGGTTTCTTATAAAGTTAGACATTGTCTATAGCGCTCGCCAGCTTGTAGCCCTGAGCAAGGCAGTTAACCCACTGGTCCCCGGGCGCCGAAGACGTGGATGTCGATTAAGGCAGCCCCCCGCACCTCTCTGATTCAGAAAGGCATTCAGTTGTACAACTGACTAGGTATCCCTCTTTCCCTTTCCCTTTCCTAAAAAACAGAAATGAGTTACCTCTGGTTCGTTCAGCCATTCCTATGGGGAAAATGAATGGAGAAAGAATGGGGTTTTGGGATAAACGGCAAAAACAAGGTCTGAGGGTTAACACAGGCTTAGGAGATCTTATACGTTTTGTTCTGTGAGATAATATCAGTCAGTTAACATGACCTTTATGAATTACGAAGCCTTTATGTTCTTCGCTGGCTTTTAAAAAACGACATAAATGCTTAAAAATTCACAAAAAGTGACGTTAGCTGATGAAGATTATCTGATAGAACAAAACATATGCGATCTCAGCCTGTGTTTACCATAGACCTTAAATCCTCAACAAAAAAAACATTCATTTCCCCATAGGCTTTGACCAACGACGCATGGCGGAGAGACGCTGTTGCTATTTCTTTCTATACCTTCCAGACTCTATATAGGGAGGGAAACCTGAGGAAACAAGTACACACAGTCCATCCACTTCAGGAATATTATTTGATTTTTTGTTATTTGTATTTTTATAAATCAACATATCAGATAATTTTTTACTTAACCATCACATTCATAATCTCCTTTCAGATTCCCCTTTTTCTTGAGTAGAACTTTGGATCTCAAAGACTGTGTATGATGGGGACACGTTACAGTACGCAAAGAGACAAAACTGCCTATCGCCATGCTGTATCCACGCTCCAGAGATTAAAACCCAGGAGTGGAAGGAGGGTTTATGCTTCCCGCATGGACACCTCTCAGAATTGAAACTCCTATCTGCTCGCCTTGCAATAGACTACCGGTTCCCCCATCGTTGCAGAAAGTTAATTTGAAAGTGAATATATCTGCCTATTGCCATCACCCAAAGCAACGGGCGCGGAACTGAGCCTGTATCCTGTCATAGAAAATGACAGAATACATCATGCGTACTGTATATAGTGTGTGAAGTCTGAGTGGCACTGACAGTAGGCTTCAGAGTTAAATGTATGATATCTATAGGTCTGTTTAAATTGTGAAAACTCTTGGAAGATTGCATGTGATATAAACACAGTTCTTGATCCTTCGAACACAAATACGACATCACAAATACATGTTTCCGTGGAAAATAAAGTAGTACTATTCTACTACAAATACAGGTTTGCCTCAAAAACGTTTAACATGCATTTGAAGCACACAGCAGTGTACATTTCTATGCATGAATTCTCATATTGTTATCACGAACTCAATGACATATTTCCAATATCTGAAAACTGCCTGCATCATTCTCAGAGACAACATACGCAGTGATAACGCTCACAACTCTGTAACCAAATACACAAGCACACCAGAGCAATCCTTGCATTAGTCAAACAACCAATCCATCAATGTGACGTACAGTGACACAAAAACCCCAGACCTACAGATACACACACAAAGCCCAAACGAGCACTCCCCTCCACGCACACACAAAGCCTATCCCTCCGAGCTATCCTGGAGCGGAGTACCTTTGCGCTCGGAGCGTTTCTTGCGCCTCCTCTTGAACCTCCTCCGGATCAAGCAGTAATAGGCCCCCGCGGTCCCCATGGCCTGGGAGCCATCCAGAAACAGAGCCATGCCTAACAGGGCTGTTCTGTTGCCCCTAGGCAGTCCTTTTGCCCCTTAGGCTGCCCTGTTGCCCCTAGGCTCTCTTTAGCCTGGAGAGTCTAGGAGGCACTGCACTTCCCCTCCCTCTCTCACTCTGCTAAGTACTGTACAGGCGCCAGGCGCAGACCCTCCCTCCTCCTGTCTGTCGTTCACACCCTCAGATGTCATGAGCTTTGCCAGCCGGTACTTTTATATGAATGATATAAAACGAACGAACGTCACTCCAGTGGTAGCCAATCTCGCCCTCTCCTTACAGACCCTCGTGATCTGAGGAGACACATGTCACAGTCACATACACACGCACACACATGCGTGCACAACACACACACACTTTTCTGGCCCCATCCAATGACGATCACCTTCAGATGGCCAACAAATGCCATCTAAGAAATAGAAACATATCGATTCGTACTGATTCAAAGGATCTATATTGTCCCATTGCTGTCACGGTGTCACAGTTACCCCAGCGTCACATGCAGGTATTCAGGGCAGGTGGAAATGAATTTCCACAGGCACACTCTATGGACACATAGCTGGCTCTCAGTGCACGTTTCCCTGTGTCAGCAGCCCAAGACTCCATTCCACCAGTCCCCCATCCAGACCTCTCTAATCCTGGGGGTAATTATTGTCCTGACATGCACCAGTGGCTTCCTGGCTGGGGGACTTAGCACTCCGTATTGTAGAAGAGCCACACCACTTAGTGTCCATGCCTACTATCATTCAGGCATCAGCTAAATCTGGCCAGGGTTATTATGAAACTCCTCACCCTTATAAAGAGGGGGTGATTAGCTGTAATTGTATATTAATTATACATACAGTAAGAAAACACATACAAGTAGTACATCGTGGGTCTCGTGAAAACACATACCAGACGGTATAACTTACTGCTGGACCTCTGTCTCTCCCCAGTGAACAGTGAACGCAATCCAGATATTTTGGATCCAAAACGTGATAGTATCACAGAGTTTCTAAACCCAGAGGCACAACATCGCAAGATTTCCTGGAAAGCTTGCGAAACAGACCAAATAGACCAGGAGATTCTCTCATTCAGAAGTCAAAAAATTCTGCCTTAGCTGTTACTTTTCTCGAAATCTAACAGCACAACCTAGATTATAGCCAATGTCTTAAGTAGTTGAACATGTTATTACTCTAACCTCATGAAAGTGGCAAACTGACAAGTTTTAATTTTCGACAAAACTAACTTTATATCGAAGGAGTGCCTTTTATTTGACGGCCTGCACACTCGCAGTTCGGCGCGAGACGACCGTTAGACGCGATGACGTGTTTTGGGCTCCCAAGTGCCGCAGCGGTCTAAGGCACTGCACCTCAGTGCTTGAGGCGTCACTACAGACACCCTGGATCGATTCCAGGCTGTATCACAACCGGCCGTGATTGGGGGTCCCATAGGGCGGCGCACAATTGGCCCAGCATCGTACGGGTTTGGCCGGTGTAGACCGTCATTGTAAATAAGAATTTGTTCTTAACTGACTTGCCTAGTTAAATAAAGGTTAAATAAAAAATAAATAAATAAATAAATTCTTCGCATCTTCATTCTGATAGTATACTGTAACAACGGCAGATGAGAAACAGGTTCTCTGGCCTACACTGCCCCCCTGTGGCATGTCTTGGAGTGGTGTATCAACTCAAGTGAACCAAGCCCATCTGAACAACATCAATATAGACCCATTTCCTGGCCGCGTCATGAAAAGTTGCACGCAGTTTCGAATCAGAAAGGGGCTTGTTTACATTGAAGTGACTATGAACACATCCAACTTCAGATGCAGCTCGCGTAAGTTAATACACTTGTACCTGTATACGCCTTGAAAATGGCAGATTTGGGCACTAATAAGCGCCTAAATTGGAACACAGTGGCTGTAGAGTAACATGCTATAAATGACGTCAGAGCTCAGGCTCTACGCATCACAGCGCTGTATGGGTTTTGACCGACAGACGTTCTGAACTTGAGCACCGCATGCAACAAGAAGTTGGCCCCATCCCTTCCGCTAATTGGGCAACTTTTGCTAATGTTTTGTTGTCTGACTGAGGGAAATGCTGTATATTAACCCTCCTGTTGTGTTCGATTCATGTTCATTAATGGGGTCGGTCCAAAATGACCACACCGTTATAGCTGATTAAAAATCCATAATAATACATTTATTATCACCTTATGTTGTGTTATAATTTTTTATCAACTTAGGTTCTTGTGAACATTACAAGGTTTGAACTTCTATTTTCTATTTATGGCCTGTAGGCCTCATTGACCTGAGCTCATACAACTCGTTTTTGAGTTAAAAAAAAAGCATAATGTATGGATTATTTTGACTATAACAAATACTCAGATGAAACATATTGTGCTATTTATCACAGACTACTTAGTGTCAAAGTTTAACAAGGACTCTCCTCCTCATCAGTGTCATGATCAAAGATATGATCAAGAGTCTCGCATACAGTATATCGTTTGGTCAATGTGCTGCCACAGAACTAATTGTGAGCAAGGCCCCCAAAAAGCTGTATATACCAGAGCTGTGAGATAAGTTCTCTATATTATTGAAACAATGTTGCGATTGTTTGTGAGAATGCCAACAGATGTGGTTCCCCTGGGGGAAAGATTCTATTCGGGGAAAGGTTCCCATGGGGGTTTCCATCGAAGCCAAGAATGGGAGTGAGGTGTGTGTGTGTGTGTGTGTGTGTGTGTGTGTGTGTGTGTGTGTGTGTGTGTGTGTGTGTGTGTGTGTGTGTGTGTGTGTGTGTGTGTGTGTGTGTGTGTGTGTGTGTGTGTGTGTGTGTGTGTGTTCAAACACACATGCATGTGGGGGTCTGAGAGAGGAAGTCTGTCCATCTGATGAATGGGCATGTCCCTGAACTCAATTTTATACACTAATTGTAGTCTCTCCCATTCATTTCTAATGACCGGTCATTTTTGACCGGGAACATCACAGGTGTACAAAAGTTAAAATAATGTTCCCAAAATGTTATGAAAATCATTAAAATGTGTTTTGTGTGTTCAGATGCCCTGTGTGGACAAAGTCATGGAACCTTATGACAATCAGATTAAATGAACTACATTTTTCAGAGAGAAAACTTGTAAATCGGTCCAATTGGACCGGAACACAGCCGGAGGGTTAAGAGGATAGGATGTCATTTAAAAGATGAGACGTTGAGGATTATAATAAATACCGCTTTGATGTCATACAAGCGAGCCAAATACCCGTCCAAATGTGCACTTCACATTTCCATAACGTAAAACTCATGTCATATACAGTGTCAACATTCATGATCAGTATGATTGATGTACAGTTACCAGATGACATGGTGTCATAGCCTGGGTTGTCCTGAACAGAATGAGCCTGTGTTTGTCTATTGTGAAGAACACACACCTGAATGCACTCATGACTCATTTCTATGCTCACCAAAATTACAATTTGTTTCTCTGAATTGCTTTGTGAAGGCCTAACACCGTAAGATTATATTTTATAACTTAGCTAGTCATGTTGGCAATAGAACAAGCTTTTAAATGATGCCCACCTGACCCAGATTGCGATTTGTAATGGGCCGTTTTTTCCGATTGCGTAGCCAACAGTAAATGTGTGATGGGGGGGTGAGGGTTGTATTCCAAACAAAACAACTACAAGTGTGCTTGCTCTAGTTCCTCAACGGCACAGCTAGGAGAGCTAAAAAAAAAGCACCTAAAGACTATTCTTTGAGTCATAAAAGTGCATTGAAATTACACGGGCACACTTTGGAGAAGTGTGTGGCCACCTCTAACTAAAACCCTTAGTCCTCTCACTCAAACTCTTGTCATTTGTTTGTCTTATGTTGCACCTACCTCACATTTTCCAGGAATATTCTTATCCTGTTATTGAATGTATCCAGAGTATTTTCAGATTTTGTTATCAACAAATGCGGAAAAAAGTACAGCAAATGTAAAACGCACATCAAATCGTCAGGGTAACGTTCGGACTCAGTCTCATGCGTGTCCTCAACTTTGGTCTAATCATTTCCCCATAATCTCCAAACTGTTCCTTTTCTATTGCGTGCATGCTTATGCATATGCATTTCATATTTCTTCAGTAAGAAACATTTCAATGTATTCCTATCCATATAGGCCAATTCCCACAAGACCTAAAGGGTTAACAAACACGTAATAAGATGGCCATCCTCTGCAACATTTTTTACATTTTTAATTTAACTAGTCAAGTCAGTTAAGAACAAATTCTTATTTACAATTACGGCCTAGGAACAGTTTTTACCTTGTCAGCTCGGAGATTCGATCTAGCAACCTTTTGGTTACTGGCCCAATGCTCTAACCACTAGGCTCCCTGCCGCCCCACATTGCAGATGTCAACGGATAATTGATTACCTAGCAAGCCAGCGAGGCAAGGTAAAATATCTCAAATAGAGCTAGATAAAGCCAGAAGAAGAATATACTTGTTCAGAATAGCTAATCAGTCTTGTGTGTTCACATGGCAATCATTCACTCACTGCTAAGTTTTGTCAAGGTCCCGACATCAGTGTATAGCTATTCTGCTACAGGGCTTTATGATGCAAGCATGGGCACGTATGTATCACTTAACATGACATTTGATTGTAAACAAAACATTTCTCTATATAGGTTGGCTATACAGTGCCAAAGTTGGGACATAAACACTTTTTTAATTATCCATTTTGTATTTGTATTTCTTTCTTTTTTTTAAAGATTGCTATTGTGCTAATCCATAGAGAAAATGACAACAGATATGTGGCCTGAGCACGGCCGGTCCTGGGCGTTCTGCTTCCCTAGCATGACTAAAAAACTGCAGCCCCTACTAGAATAGTCCTAGGAAGCAAAATTATGTTGAAAATACGTCTAAAATATGTATTCTTCTAGATGTTGAAGTTAGGTTCAATTTAGGTTCTGAATTAAAGGTGAAAATACGTATTTTCCGGGCATTGAAATCAGGTTAATTTTGGGTTCTGAATGAAATGGAAAAGACGGCATTTATAGACATATGTTTGAGCCAAATCAAGGCTGGTCCAGACCGGACAAAATCTGAACCAAAAATAGACGCCTATGATTGGTTCAGATTTGATCCGGACTGGACCAAAAACAAACGTCCTTGGATGTGCAAATCAAGGCCGGTCTGGACTGCACCAAAAAAAGACATCCGTGTCAGTCCGTGCTTACTGAGGTATAGCCTACAGTGTCGCCTGAAATGGAATTTTAGGAATGCCCATCTATGTGGGAGGCCTACCTTTTGTAAAATACCCAAAAAAAGTATGGCCGATCCGGTCAGGACCAAAAAAAGACGGCCTACCATGTTGGCCACAATGGAATTTTATGAATGCCCACCCATTTGGTAGGCCCACTGTTTGTAAAACAGGCCGTTGCCTTTATTAGTCCTGATTCCTTTGACCTAATTATTTAATTCAACGCTATTAAAGCTCTGAAAATCAGCTACATTAACCTATTTGCAATGTGTTTACACAGCGGAAAATGTAGATGTATTTTCTTTTTTCGCTATGATCAGCTCGTAAAAAAAGTACAATATAAACTTGAAACCACTGATCATGACAATTAAGCCCATGGGATCAAACTCCTGAACAGCAGTTGTGAGTAGCCTGATTGTCCATTCCATATTGTCCGTTTTACTTTGACCTGTCCTGTTTTTAGGATATACTGTTTGTTAACACGTCAGCGCATTTTTTATTTATTTAGGTTGGGCAATTTGATCTGAGAAACCTACATGATGCAAACGTTTCCGTCTCATTACATTGTCATCCATTTTATCTAGGCTACAGAAAAGGCCACATACTCTTCACTTTATTTGCCACATGATTTATGTAAAACAATTTGGATGATGGAACGTCTCGCCAACAGCACCCTGGAGAGGCGCGCAGGGAATGGACAAGATAAATATTTAGTGTCCCTGACTTTGGCAAAGCGGGCACTGCTTATCACAGGGCGGCATCAGCGCTCACCTAAAAAGCCCAAATGACACTGGTTGAGAGAAATTGTCATTGTTTTGGGGCAGAATTATGTGTTGATGGAGGTGCATCCTGGTCAGTTTAGCTCAGAAAATCCTGCCATAGGCATCCGCCTAATAGTGCTGAAAGAGCGGGCCGGCCCTGGGCCTGAAAATGAAATCAAATGACAAAACAGGTCACCCACCTGGTTTATACCTGCTGAGCGCTCTGGGTGTACTTGGTGGATCCAGTGATCTGAAAAAACAATTAAAACAGTATGTAAACCTCCTGTATAGTTCAAACTTCCAAGACTTTGCAGTCCTCTGGCTGTGGTAAAAGCTTACACATCAACAGATCATGTAGTAGCGTCAAACAACCACTAGATGGAACTCTTGAACTACTCACATTTTTAGTAAGCAAACACTTTCTATTAGATCCTATCCTCTGACAACACAGCACTGAATAGCCCCACACCACAGTAGGATGATCTAGTATGTGCTCTATCCTGTTGAGAATGCACTGTAACAAACAGAGTTCACATGAGGGGTGTGATGACGATCAGAAGTGCACACACTAGGAGGGTGAGTGTATGGACTCCACTCACTGCTTGGTTTGTCAGTGTGCCACAGGGTCTGTCTGACCCTTGACAGTGGATCTGCCTCTAACCCCAACCTGAAACTACAAGCCAGAAATGAACTAAGGACTGCACAGAATTATACTCTCCCCTTATCCAATATCAACACTGTTACAGCCTACTCTGGCAGCACACAGAACTCAAAGTCAAAGTGACAATTGTAGGTGCAGGGAGCCAGGGCCGGCCATATTCATCAGAAAACAAGAACAATTGAACATAGCATGGGTATTGTTATGGTGACATGGTACCCTCATTCGTGTCCTGTGAAGAAGTCAAACGTAGTGCGCTCTCTTGTTAAGTAGCTAATCAAGCAAAATAAGTGTGTGTGTGTCTTATTCACAACAGCTGAATGTAATTCAAGGGCACAGATGCTGCCTGCTGGACATCACAGAGACGCACTTCCTTTGACACATCACAACTTCCTCCACAGACAGCTGTAGGCATTCACGGCTCCAGAATAATGCTAACGAGGTCCTCCAATCCAAAACGGCAGCTTAACTTACAGCACAATGGCTTGTGCCACGTGGTTCAGATGGTTAAGCAGGACGCACTCTCGTGTTCTCTTGGCCTTTTCAACGTCAACATGTATTAATTGCTTCACTCTGAATCTCGTTTGCCTCGATTCATCACAGATCATTCCAGGTCATTCCTCAAAACATGTATTCATGACAAAGCCACGGAAGCATTCTCACATGCATTGCACAGATAGTAATCTGCAGATAAGTGGTGATGAAGAAAAGGCACTCTATAGCAAACTGCCTGCTCTTTCCCCTGCTTCACTATCCTATCTGCATGCAGGTCTCATCAATACTTTGACAGCTTAATCAGTTACTGGTGTCACCTGCATCATTTCTCTCCCCCTGCACATCATAATGCTAGGGGCTAGGGACAGGGGACAGGGGAGTAATCAGCCCATTCAACATCCAACCCGCTCCGAGGCTCTGGGGCTGCGTCCCAAACAGCACCCATACTACTCCCTACCTAGTGCACTAGTTTTGGCGTAACACAGTTTTTTTGACCCCCCCCCCTCAAGGTTAGAGTTCGTCCCCCTCCTCCATAAAAAACAAATGTGGAATGCGTCAGCCAGACTTACATCGATGATAGTCTTTCTGTGGTACCAGGGCATGTAGCCTACAGTCTTGCTTTAGGCATTTCACATTTACATTTTTGTCATTTAGCAGACGCTCTTATCCAGAGAGACTTACAGCCGTGAGTGCCATACAGCAGTCAGTGCGTACTTTAAGTCATGGATCAATATTTATTGGTAGGCCTATTTGGGGATTATTTTCTCAAGTTAAGCCTAACATTTCACAAAGCTATACACGGTGTCGCAAAGCTGCCAAGATTTAATGAAATGACTTGTTCAGTAATTCAAGTTAGAAATTCAAACATTGCAGATTGTAAAAAAAAAAAGTCGATACAACAGCATACTAATCAGCAACCAATATGTTTGATTTGCTTGAGCCCTTAAGAACTGTTATCCACTAAAGATGATCTGTTTGCATCGGCCAATTCATTTCCTGTCCAGTATCCAGATGAACTATATAGGAAGCTCTGGGATAGGTAATCTCTTTTCGTAACGTGTTGAGGCCGGAAAATAAGGGGAAAGCGAGAGGCTCAATTAAAGATGTTACAGAACTGCCACTCCCTTCTTCCCAGTTTCCCTGATGTTGCTATGGCAATCAAGTTGTTTTTACCATTTTGTCACTTCTGCGGAGAGATCGCTTTCTAAACTAAAACTCTACCTAAGAACAATGCGTTAATCTCCGGTCTGATATGTGCTTTGAACCCCCGAGTAAGCTCCACTCATTCCACCGGCACTGTCGAAGCCTTCACCACAGCATTTGTTCACCGATATCCCCTTACTTTCAATCTATGATTTCTATTTCAAGGCCTGAGGCACTTTGATCAGTCACATTCTTGACACCTACGAAACAAATACTTAGCCTCCTAGTGCATATGGAAATGAAAAAGGTTAATGAATGACTTTTTTGAGGGTAAAAAAAAAAGAGACTATCGATGACAGGCACATGGGCCCCCGGAGCTCGTGGGCCCCCACGCCGTGCAGGGGCTGCACCAGTGGCTCTGGTCAAAAGTAGTGCACTACAAAGGGAATAGGGTGCCATTTGGGACACAGCCCAGAGGGCTCCAGGGCAGCTTACTCAGGCAGAACCACATGTGCTGAGGGTAATTTGGTGCACCAGTGATTCCATTTGATGTTTTATGGTGCCTGATGTTTAGGGTAATTTCCCTGTGCATAGAGAGAGACTGTGGTCACGAGTGACAATGGTTTGAAAACTCAGGGTGTTAGACAGAGTATTGGTACAGTTTACAGAGTCTGTAGTGCTTCTAATTGCCAAGGAAATATGACACAAGAAGAATAATAAAAGCACATTTTGTGGGAGCCACATGCAAATATTCCTGCTCTAGCTCTATTTAAAAAAAGAAAGACTGGATATCGCCACACTGAACCATGTCGAGAAAACAAACATTCCCACAGTCTAATGTTTGAGAGGAGCACACACTGTAACGTGCGTGCTGAGAGTCGGGAAGCAAGTTCAGAGAGTGCGTGTTTTAATAAATAAACACAACATAATACAAAAATAAGAAACACGAACAACGCACAGACATGACGCAGGAGCAGAAACAATGACGCCTGGGGAAGGAACCTAAGGGAGTGACATATTTAGGGAAGGCAATCAGGGAAGTGATGGAGCCCAGGTGAGTCTGATGGAGCGCAGGTGCGCGTAACGATGGGGACAGGTGTGCGCCATAACAAGCAGCCTGGTGACCTAGAGGCCGGAGAGGGAGCGCACGTGACACGCAGTCTCTTTCGGAGCGTGGACCTCGTAAAGGGCTGATAGAGCCACCATTGTCCACGGCCAGACCACAGAATGAGAGTGAATGAGAGGAGGACTAACATTTTGGTAGGTAGAAGGTTGCTGTTAACAACGCACTTACATATTGCATTGTGTATGTATTGTGAGACGAAGAACCTATGGATTTTCCCCCTTCTTCCTGAGGGGAGTTTACTTCCTCGTCTGTTCCGACCCCTTGGCCTGTACGGCTCCCTACCGTTCCAGGGCACTTGTCCAAACTCTTCCAGTTGTATGCCTCTTGAATAAGCAGGGCAAGCCCATCATCACATCAACACAGCTCATGTATGGGAATCCAAACAAATTCCTGTCGTGCAATAGTGAGACGGAGCATGAAGTAAGCAACCGGGGATGTTGACTCACCGTCAGAGTGCATTGCTTTCGAACAGTCCTGATGTTGAGGTGCTGGGTCAGGGCTGGAGGGGGAGCAGGGTGTTGAGGGGTCTGGGGTGGCTCTTTTAAACATGTGGGATTTAGTGTATAAGGCTATTTCTATTTCGTTACATTGACATTGTATTGTAATGAGCGATCTTTTCACTGTTAAATATTGGTGTGTGAAACTTATACTGTAGCCTATGTAATGTTAGGTTAATTTACAAGCAGAGTTGAAACATTAAAGAAATGCTCCGGTACTTTAGCGACTAAGAATGAATTTCTTTAAACCTCCCGCTTTGGGCTGAAAATTTCATACATCCATAATCTATGAGCAGAATTACTGTCGTACCTAAATTAGCCACAAAATCCCTAGTTTGAAAGCGACCGTTTTCTTGAAGCTGTGCCATGCCATTTTCCCTACATTTCCCCCCATGTTGGCCCGCCCCCTAGCAATTTGAGTTCTATGAGCTTCAGCGCATCACATTTAAGTGACAGCTGGCAAGAGGTCTGCCCAGCGTTATCCAATGAGATTGCAGGGCAAGTCCAACAACTCAATGGACACAGCAAAGAGAGAGAGAGAGAGAGAGAGAGCAATGATGTGGTGAACATATATGATGTAGTACGCAACTTTCGGGGACCACTTTTGGATCGTGAGTGCTACTTTTAGAAATACTGGCTAAAAAGTATACATGAATCTCTTTAAGGGGCAATCTGCAGTTAAGCGGTCACCCCCCACCTCTGATGAGGGATGGGACTGGAAAAATGTTACCCCTCTAAAATTCATAGACAGAGCTATGCCCATCTGTGATCAAAATGATAGTTTAAACCATGTTTGAAGGCTATACACTGGCGCAGTGGTCTAAGGCACTGCATCTCAGTCCTAGAGGTGTCACTACAGACACCCTGGTTCGAATCCAGGCTGCATCACAACCGGCCGTGATTGGGAGTCCCATAGGGCGGTGCACAATTGGCCCAGTGTTGTCCGGATTTGGCTGGTGTAGGGCGTCATTGTATATAAGAATTTGTTCTTAACTGACTTGCTTAGTTAAATAAAGGTAAAATATATATAAATGTTTTTTTTTAAATACAGTGTTTTCAATTACATTGTTTACAAACAAAGGAATAAAACAAGCTTTTATTTTGGGTTCTGATTGAACTGATTGACAATTGATCTAGGCTCATGAGGAATTTATAAGTTATATTCTTCAAAAATCTATTCTTCAAAAATATAGTGAATTTAAAAGTCAAATGTTTGCCGCAATCACAGATTGCACCTTTAACAATCAGCTTTACGATATTGAGCTGATGCACAGGCTCCATTAAATCACTCTACAGAGAATGATTCCATTGTGACCATCAAACCAGTTTTACTGCACTCAGCAGTGAAAAGTATGACTGAATATTATGGATTTATTTCATGCACAAGAGTAAAATCACTATTCACCGCTGGTAACATCCCTTTTAAATGATGATGGCATACTGATGGAGATGCATGGCTATATACAGTTGAAGTCGGAAGTCTACAAACACCTTAGCCAAATTGTCACGGCCGTCAAAAGAAGTGGACCAAAGTGCAGCGTGGTGAGCGTACATTTATCTTTTTATTTAAAATGTCGCCAACAAAACAACAAACGAAAAACAACCGTGAAGCTTACAGGGCAAAGTTCCACTAACAAAGATAACTACCCACACTGAAAGGAGGGAAAAAGGGCTACCTAAATATGATTCCCAATCAGAGACAACGATAGACAGCTGTCCCTGATTGAGAACCATACCCGGCCAAAACATAGAAATAAAGAAACATAGAAAACAAAACATAGAATGCCCACCCCAAATCACACCCTGACCAAACCAACTAGAGACATAAAAAG
Organism: Salvelinus fontinalis; assembly: GCF_029448725.1. NCBI lineage: Eukaryota > Metazoa > Chordata > Actinopteri > Salmoniformes > Salmonidae > Salvelinus > Salvelinus fontinalis. Next base: position 15,436,982 of record NC_074705.1, read on the forward strand.
GCTCTCTAAGGTCAGGGCATGACACAAATACATTTAAACTCAGTTTTTCACAATTCCTGACATATAATCCTAGTAAAACTTCCCTGTCTTAGGTCAGTTAGGATCACCACTTTATTTTAAGAATGTGAAATGTCAGAATAATAGTAGAGAGAATTATTTATTTCAGCTTTTATTTATTTCATCACATTCCCAGTGGGTCAGAAGTTTACATACACTCAATTAGTATTTGGTAGCATTGCCTTTAAATTGTTTAACTTGGGTCAAACGTTTCGGGTAGCCTTCCACAAGCTTCCCACAATAAGTGGTGTAACATATCTGGTGTAACTGAGTCAGGTTTGTAGGCCTCCTTGTTCGCACATGCTTTTTAAGTTCTGCCCACACATTTTCTATAGGATTGAGGTCAGGGCTTTGTGATGGCCATTACAATATCTTGCCTTTGTTGTCCTTAAGCCATTTTGCCACAACTTTGGAAGTATGCTTGGAAGTATGCTTGGGGTCATTGTCCATTTGGAAGACCCATTTGCAACCAAGCTTCACCTTCCTGACTGATGTCTTGAGATGTTGCTTCAATATATCCACATAATTTTCCTCCCTCATGAGGCCATTTATTTTGTGAAGTGCACCAGTCCCTCCTGCAGCAAAGCACACCCACAACATGATGCTGCCACCCCCGTGCTTCACGGTTGGGATGGTGTTCTTCGGCTTGCAAGCATCCCCCTTTTTCCTCCAAACATAACGACGGTCATTATGGCCAAACAGTTCTATTTTTGTTTCATCAGACCAGAGAACATTTCTCCAAAAAGTACTATCTTTGTCCCCATGTGCAGTTGCAAACCGTAGTCTGGCTTTTTTATGGCTGTTTTGGAGCAGTGGTTTCTTCCTTGCTGAGCGGCCTTTCAGGTTATATCGATATAGGACTCGATTTACTGTGTGTAACAGTATAACTTTACGGCGTCCCCTCGCCCCGACACGGGCGCGAACCAGGGACCCTCTGCACACATCAACAACGGTCGCCCACGAAGCATCGTTACCCATCGCTCCACAAAGGCCACGGCTCTTGCAGAGCAAGGGGCAACACTACTTAAGTCTCAGAGCAAGTGACGTAACTGATTGAAATGCTACTAGCGCGTACCCGCTAACTAGCTAGCCATTTCACATCCGTTACACTCACCCCCCTTTCACCCTCCTCCTTTTCTGCAACAACCAGTGATCCGGGTCAACAGCATCAATGTAACAGTATAACTTTAAACCGTCCCCTCGCCCCGACACGGGCGCGAACCAGGGACCCTCTGCACACATCAACAACGGTCGCCCACGAAGCATCGTTACCCATCGCTCCACAAAGGCCACGGCTCTTGCAGAGCAAGGGGCAACACTACTTAAGTCTCAGAGCAAGTGACGTAACTGATTGAAATGCTACTAGCGCGTACCCGCTAACTAGCTAGCCATTTCACATCCGTTACATGTGGATATAGATACTTTTGTACCTGTTTCCTCCAGCATCTTCACAAGGTCCTTTGCTGTTGTTCTGGGATTGATTTGCACTTTTTGCACCAAATCACATTCATCTCTAGGAGACAGAACGTGTCTCCTTCCTGAGCAGTATGATGGCCGCGTGGTCCCATGGTGTTTATACTTGCGTACTATTGTTTGTACAGATGAATATGGTACCTTCAGGTGTTTGGAAATTGCTCCCAAGGATGAACCAGACTTGTGAAGGTAAACACATTTTTTCTGAGGTCTTGGCTGATTTATTTTTGATTTTCCCATGATGTCAAGCAAAGAGGCACTGAGTTTGAAGGTAGGCCTTGAAATACATCCACAGGTACACCTCTAATTAACTCAAATTATGTCAATTAGCCTATCAGAAGCTTCTAAAGCCATGATATCATTTTCTGGAATTTTCCAAGCTGTTTAAAGGCACAGTCAACTTAGTGTATGTAAACTTCTGACCCACTGGAATTGCGATACAGTGAAATCTGTCTGTAAACAATTGTTGGAAAAATGACTTGTGTCATGCACAAAGTAGATGTCCTAACCGACTTGCCAAAACTATAGTTTGTAAACAAGACATTTGTGGAGTGGTTGAAAAATGTGTTTTAATGACTCCAACCTAAGTGTATGTAAACTTCCGACTTCAACTGTATATTCTGCATAGCTACATCTGAAATACTGCATTGCTGCAACAGTAAAAAACGAAATATTTCTATGTTTTATTGTCACATACACTGGATAGATCAGGTGAAATGTGTTGTTTTATAGGGTCAGCCATAGTAGCACAGCGCCTCTGGAGAAAATTAGGGTTAAGTTCCTTGCTAAAGGGCCGTTGTAAGGAGGAGCCCAAGGCGCAGCGTGGTAAGCGTAAATTCTTCTTTATTATAAGAACGAACACTGAACAAAATAACAAAACGAACCGTGAAGCTAATATGAGTAGTGCAGACAGGCAACTAAACATAGAACAAGAACCCACAAACACCAAAAGGAAAATGGCTACCTAAATATGATCCCCAATCAGAGACAACGATAAACAGCTGCCTCTGATTGGGAACCATATCAGGCCACCATAGACATACAAATCACCTAGACCTACAAAAACCCCTAGACAATACAAAACTAGCATACCCACCCTAGTCACACCCTGATCTAACCAAAATATAAAGAAAACAGAGATATCTCAGGTCAGGGCGTGACAACAACGACAGATTTTTCACCTTGTCGGCTCGGGTATTCAAACCAGCGATGTTTCGGTTACTGTCCCAACGCTCTAAAGCTTCTCGAACACTATAACATTATATTGTCATTGATAATACACTCCCACTATGTCTGGTGGAATGATCATAGGACAGGCCTACATACATATCCAACTGTACATACGATACATGCCTAATCGGTTGTTCATACACTGTAACAGAAATCTGTCATTTATACAGTCCTTTTGAGTATTATCAACAGTAAAAACCTCTGAAATGTTTTACTGCAGCATACTGTAAATTATGGTGCATTGTGGGAAAATGTTGTGGGCGGGGAAAGACTGGCTGTATTTCCAATGGCACTGTAATCAACCTCACACCCCCCAGTGCCGTATGGTATCTTTGTAGCTGCAAAAGCCTTTCAATTTTATCCCATTTTCTCCCCAATTTTCGTGGTATCCAATCGCTAGTAATTACTATCTTGTCTCATCACTACAACTCCCGTACGGGCTCGGGAGAGACAAAGGTTGAAAGCCATGCCATCCTCCGAAGCACAACCCAACCAAGCCGCACTGCTTCTTAACACAGCGCGCCTCCAACCCGGAAGCCAGCCGCACCAATGTGTCGGAGGAAACACCGTGTACCTGGCCCCCTTGGTTAGCGCGCACTGCGCCCGGCCCGCCACAGGAGTCGCTGGAGCGCGATGAGACAAGGATATCCCTACCGGCCAAACACTCCCTAACCCGGACGACGCTATGCCAATTGTGCGTCACCCCACGGACCTCCCGGTCGCGGCCGGCTGCGACAGAGCTTGGGCGCGAACCCAGAGACTCTGGTGGCGCAGCTAGCACTGCAATGCAGTGCCCTAGACCACTGCGCCACCCGGGAGGCCCAAAAGCCTTTTGACCACTAGTAGGTGCATGGTTTGTTGTTTCTGGCTCATTATTAACATATGTTGAGGTGTGCCTTGTAAGAGGCTATATTTGTTGCACCCGTGAGTGAGAATGCTGTACCAATTTAACTCCTATGTAGTGATAGTGCCCCATCAGTTTATATAGGGGACATAATGGAGTGGCAGCAAGTCTTAAACCTTAAATGTTTGAGCATTTTCCCATGTCCTTTTGTTCTATTTTGCCCTGTAGTTGCTGCAAGTTTCGAAGCCTTCATTAAGGCCTCTAGACGTGCCACCAAATATTCTTGAATATGGTGTAATGTGTAAACACTTTACCTAGCAGCCAACCTGCTTGCACCAATCGCTTGTAATTACAGTAAAATACTGTGAAATACAAACCCTTTCCCTTAAGGAATTTCATTCATTCATTCCGATTAAGGTAGAGTTTACTTTTTTACAGTATAATACAGTCAATTTTACAGTATTGTACTGTGTGCCATTACACAGTATTGTACTGTGTGTCATTACACAGCACTTGCTTTGATACCGTATTTATCCTACAGTAGGTATACTGTAATATGAAATACAGAATTTGACTTGCCACCTAGCTGCCTGTAAGCTACTGTGAAAATCATGGTAACCCCTTTAGTGTAGGGATACATGCATAACCGATTCAAGGCAACACAGTAAGGGTGATGCCTGCCCTGCACACTATATCGCCATATTGCACAGATCAGCATGTTCCTATCAGGGTGGGGCCCACAAGGTCAGATGGTGCCTCTCCTGGTTTCTCTGCATTTAATCTGTTTCCCAAAATCATTTCCAAGAGAGGAGATTAAGATTCCGGGGATTACATTGCTGTATGAAGGATGAGCACCTGCAGTGGGGGATGGCAAAAATAAAATAATCCACACAGAAAGAAATAATCTGCCCTAAAGATATGATAGAGGAGATCCAAGAGAGAGGATGTTCGCCCCACTGCACCAGAATGCCTTAACATCCTGGTTCCTCATATTTAAATGATTAGGTGGAAAACGGTGTGGCTAATAGCCATCACTCCTAATCTGTGATACCAGGAATAATGAATACAGTGGGAACTGAAGCATGGTAAACCTTTTTATTCCACTTCCCAGAGCTATTTTACACAACACCAGAATGTTTATGTCACCTTTCTGTGTTATATCCTTTCTGTATTCTTGTGATCTTTCCTCTCTGAGTTCACCAACCGTCAGGGAAAAAACAAGTCCTGCAGGGGGCAGGGAGTACAGTACACATTCTTCTTCACCTCACAGCTGGTGGAGATGTTTTACCTTTATCCTTTCACTGCAGTGGGCTAAATCAGGGTCACACATAGTGATTCTCGGTAGTCTTAAACAAATCTACTTTGAAACAAAAGTATACACCTCACACACGTGGTTATGGGCTTAAAAGCCTGTACCATGTCAGATATAGAGTTGAAATGTATTACATTTTGAGTTTGCATCCCAATATTACACTTTATATACATCACATAAGACTGAAATATAACAAAACCGTTTGACATAGAAACACCGGATTTTCTGCGTTACTTTTTTTGTTTTGTTTATTAATTATGAAAAATATGAATGACATTCCACCTATGAGGCCACTTGAGGGTGATTTGGTCAGTTGACTGCAGGATAGGGCTACTTGGTGAGACAAGGTACTGCTATTGACCTGACCTCTTGACAAATGTCTTCTGACAAACATTACGTAGTATGGGAGGTCTGAGTTCTTGGTCTGAATTCACGCTGTCTAAGGCTGCGTTTACAAAGGCAGCCCAATTCTGATTCTTATTTTTTTTTCAGTAATTGGTCTTTTGACCAATCAGATCAGCTCTGAAAAAGATCTGATGTGAAAAGATCTGATGTGATTGGTCAAAAGTGCGGTTAGTGTAAAAAAGAAAATCGGAATTGGGCTGTCTTTGTAAACGCAGCCTACGAGTATTGCTGATGTAGATCAGGTTTCCCCTGTTCAGATAATCGTATTGATTATGATCTAAAAAGGCCCCACTCCTACTCTGAGACACTTTATAAATACGTTCTGACTTGTGCTCCTTCTCAAAACCAAAATCAAAAGGCAAGTGTCCCTTTGGAGTCATTTGACTCACTTCTGTCAATACAAACAACAGTGCTTCTACCGAGACGGATGGTTTCTAATGCAGTAAGAGACACAATGCATCGAGCAGTCCCGGTCTCCATGTAACTCTACCGTACTCTGGGGACTCATTCACCGTAGTGGCCGTAAAGAGAAAAGCTCAGAGAAATTAAAGGGAGGTTTCACCCTGTCAGAGAACCAGGTCATGAAATCTGCTTTGCTACAGATGTAGGCTCTTAATTTGAGCCAGTTTGCTACAGTGGGAAAATAATCCTGCACCAACAGGAAATGTGAATTATTATGTGGATTATAATTAATGGACATTTTTGTAAGGGGTTGATACATTTTCCTTTAGGGCAAATCAAATCTGAAATTTCAAAGTGGAAATTACATACTTTAGAAGCCTTTTTAAAACTCTAACACACTACAAATTTGCATTTCCTGCCGTGCGGGAAAATTCTCAGCAACAACAGAGAGATCAAATTAAGTACACAAACACATAGAGCCTTTAACTTTGAAAAATATTTGCCACTTAGCAGATACCTTTTTTGTTAATCCAAAGGGATTTACAATAGAATATGATCCTAGAAAAGGATGTGCTCCCATTGCTGGGAGTGTTAAGCAATCATGCAAACATGGCCCTGGACCAAGAACCATAAAACATAAAGACCTTATCCCTTTTTGATTTCGCTTTTCTAGCAGGCGGAAGTCAATGTTCTTCTGGACAGACTTAACAGCTGCGAAACACTCTCTCAAGGACACGCGTGTAGAAGCAGGCAGTACATTAGGCTACCAAGAAGGTCAGGAAAAGACCCCAGGGTGACACCACCACATCTCCAAGGGTCACCTGGTGTCCCAAATGTCCTACAGCTGTGCAAATAGCACTTAATAAAAATACACACCATGCAGAAACATAAAGAGTGAGTGTGAAATCATGACGAACAGATACCATGTGTGGTGTGTTATAAATCAGAAAAGGGGGTTGAATGGAGCAGCAGAATCCCTGGGGGACAGACAGATGTCTGGACAGCATTCACACCCGACACAAATCAGCTCAGGCTGGAAGAAGGGGCTAACATCTGCTAATGTACTGCTCTGGACACTATTTACTATTTATGTCATCTGTCTGTCTGTCAAACACACACTGACAGAGAGGGAGAGAAGCGAGACGGAGAATGGCTCTCCTATCAGGAGAAGTAGATCCACCGTCAATCCCTGAGGGACTGGAGAGTTATGTTTGTGAGGATTCAATCTGTTCTGTCAAAGCAGTCCAGCCATGTCCAGTCCAGCATGCTACTGGACAAATGAAAGCTGACAGAGAGCAGTAAATAAAACGCTGAAAAAAAGTGTTATTTGTCACATGCACAAGTACAGTAAAATGCCTAACTTGCAAACCAGACCCAACAGTGCAGTATTCAATATCCAAAAGGTATAACTTATAAGAACATTTTTATAAATAAAAAAACACGATAAATACAGTATATACGAAAGTATGTCGACACACCTTCAAATTAGTGGATTCGGCTATTTCAGCCACACCCGTTGCTGGCAGGTGTATAAAATCGAGCACACACCCATGCAATCTCCATAGGGAAACATTGGCAGTAGAATGGCCTTACTGAAGAGCTCAGTGACTTTCATCGTGGCACAGTCATAGAATTACACCTTTTCCAACAAATCAAATCAAAGTCAGTTCATCACATTTCTGCCCTGCTAGAGCTGTAACGGTCAACTGTAAGTGCTGTTATTGTGAAGTGGAAACGTCTAGGAGCAACAACGATAATGATGGTCATTATGGCCAAACAGTTCTATTTTTGTTTCATTAGACCAGAGGACATTTCTCCAAAAAGTATGATCTTTGTCCCCATGTGCAGTTGCAAACCAAAGTCTGGCATTTTTATGGCCGGTTTTGGAGCAGTGGCTTCTTCCTTGTTGAGCGTCCTTTCAGGTTATGTCGATATAGGACTCGTTTTACTGTGGACATAGATACTTTTGTACCTGTTTCCTCCAGCATCTTCACAAGTTCCTTTGCTGTTGTTCTGGGATTGATTTGCACTTTTCGCACCAAAGTACGTTAATCTCTAGGAGACAGAGCGCGTCTCCTTCCTGAGCGGTATGACGGCTGCTTGGTCCCATGGTGTTTATATTTGCGTACTATTGTTTGTACAGATGAGAGTAGTACCTTCAGGCATTTGTAAATTGCTCCCAAGAATGAACCAGACCGGAGGTGTAATTTTTTTTTTTTTCTGAGGTCTTGGCTGATTTCTTTTGATTTTCCCATAATGTCAAGCAAAGAGGCACTGAGTTTGAAGGTAGGCCTTGAAATACATCCAAAGGTACACCTCCAATTGACTCAAATGATGTCAATTAGCCTATCAGAAGCTTCTAAAACCATGACATCATTTCTGGAATTTTCCAAGCTGTTTAAAGGCACAGTCAACTTAGTGTATGTAAACTTCTGACCCACTGGAATTGTGATACAGTGAATTATAAGTGAAATAATCTGTCTGTAAACAATTGTTGGAAAAATGTCTTGTGTCATGCACAAAGTAGATGTCCTAACCGACTTGCCAAAACTAAAGTTTGTGAACAAGAAATGTGTGGAGTGGTTGAAAAACGAGTTTTAATGACTCCAACCTAAGTGTGTGTAAACTTCCGACTTCAACTGTAGGTAGGGATTAGGAGAAAGTGACTGGTAGCAGAATAAATGATAATAATAATAACACTCATAATAATAATAATAGTAAACAGTATGACAGTAGCATAAGTGGTGGGTGTGGGTGTGTGCGTGGTGGTGAGTGTCTGTATGTATGGAAGTGTACGTGGTGGGTGTTAGCAAATATTTTTTTTTGAACTAAACCAAGATAGACCACAGCCTGTCGTTTCAAATGGGAACAAATGAGCCATAGTAGGCAGAACAAGCAAAGAGGTGGGTAGCATATTGGCGTGTTCTAGCGTGTATTTCCATATTTCCATTGGGGAATATAGGAAGTGCACGTGTGCAATAACTCAATTCGCCTTTGCAATTTTTGGAAACTTTGGCAAAGGGTAACTTAAAACTTTGTTCACTCTGTTTGTAACAGATTGTAGTTGTGGGAAGAGAAAATTGTATTGAGATCAAATGTTTCATCGATGAGTAAATGAACAGAATGTCGGCCAAAATCCATCTCGTTCCATCTTCTCCCACGGCCGGGCACTGGGTTTCCTCTCACTGCCATATATGGTAGTGAGAGGAAACGCCAACCGGATGCCTCACATCTACACTGTACCAGTCAAAAGTTTGGACAGAACTACTCATTCAAGGGTTTTTCTTTATTTTACTATTTTCTACATTGTAGAATAAGAGTGAAGATATCAAAACTATATAATAACACATCATGTAGTGACAATAAAAAGTGTTAAACAAATCAAAATATATTTGAGATTTGAGATTATTCAAAGTAGCCACCCTTTGCCTTGATGACAGCTTTGCACACTCTTGGCATTCTCTCAACCAGCTTCACCTGGAATGCTTTTCCAACAGTCTTGAAGGACTTCCTACATACGCTGAGCACTTGTTGGCTGCCCAACACATCCCAAACCATCTTAATTGGGTTGAGGTTGGGTGATTGTGGAGGCCAGGTCATCTGATGCAGCACTCCATCGTTCTCTTTCTTGGTCAAATAGCCCTTACACAGCCTGGAGGTGTGTTTTGGGTCATTCTCATGTTGAAAAACAAATGATAGTCCCACTAAGAGCAAACCAAATGGGCAAACCAGATGGGATGGCGCATCGCTGCAGAATGCTGTGGTAGCCATGCTGGTTAAGTGTGCCTTGAATTCTAAATAAATCACAGACAGTGTCACCAGCAAAGCACCCCCACTCCATCACACCTCCTCCTCCATGCTTCACGGTGGGAACCACACATGTGGAGATCATCCGTACACCTACTCTGCGTCTCACAAAGACACAGTGGTTGGAACCAAAAATCTCAAATTTGGACTCATTAGACCAAAGGACAGATTTTCACCGGTCTAATGTCCATTGCTCGAGTTTCTTGGCCCAAGCAAGTCTCTTCTTATTATTGGTGTTCTTTAGTAGTAGTTTCTTTGCAGCAATTCGACCATGAAGGCCTGATTCACGCAGTCGCCTCTGAACAGTTGATGTTGAGATTTGTCTGTTACTTGAACTCTTATTCTCTGCAGCGGAGGTAACTTTGGGTCTTTTTTTCCTGTGGCGGTCCTCATGAGAGTCAGTTTCATCATAGCGCTTGATGGTTTTTGCAACTGCACTTGAAGAAACATTCAAAGTTCATGACATTTTCCGGATTGACTGACCTTCATGTCTTAAAGTAATGATGGACTGTCGTTTCTCTTTGCTTATTTGAGCTGTTCTTGCCATAATATGGACTTGGTCTTTATATCTTCTGTATAGCACCATTACCTTGTCACAACACAACTGATTGGCTCAAAGGCATTAAGAAGGAAAGAAATTTCACAAAGTAACTTTTAACAAGGCACACCTGTTAATTGAAATGCATTCCAGGTGACTACCTCATGAAGCTGGTTGAGAGAATGCCAAGAGTGTACAAAGCTGGCATCAAGGCAAACGGTGGCTGCTTTGAAGAATCTCAAATCTCAAATATATTTATATTTGTTTAACACTTTTTTGGTTACTACATGATTCCATATGTGTTATTTCATAGTGCTGATGTCTTCACTATTATTCTACAACGTAGAAAATAGCAAAAAAGAAAGAAAAATCCTGGAATGAGTAGGTGTGTCCAAACTTTTGACTGGTACTGTACATCTGGTAAAATATCTGGCTCATTGTTTAATCTGTGGTGTTAGTGTGTAAGAATGTGAGTGTAGACGTGATATGTGGATATACATGTAAACAGGGATGAAAAGTGACTGGTAGAAAGAATATATAAATACTAATGATAATATATTAATGGTAATATATACATGTAAACAGGGCTGAAAAGTGACTGGTAGCAGGAATATATAAATACTAATGATAATATATTAATGGTAATATATATATGTAAACAGGGCTGAAAAGTTACTTGTAGCAGGAATATATAAATACTGATGGTACTATACTAATGGTAATAAATACATGTAAACAGTAGTAATAGTGACCAGAAGCAGGATAAATAGATAGATACTAATGGTAATGTCAATCAATAATCAATGAACAGCAGCGTAGCGGTAGGAATAAATGTAATCAATAATCATTTTAGCAGCAGCTTAGGTGTGAGGGGGAGCAGTAGTTGTTAGCCGATGACCAGGAGATAGAAGATGTTTAGAGCCTTGATGCACCGGTACCGCCTGCCGGACAGGAGCATGGAGAACAGTCCATGTCTCTGGTGGCTGGAATCTTTTGCAATTTTTCAGGCCTATCTCAGACACCACCTCACATGTACGTCCTGGATGGCTGGGAGCTCACCCCCAGTGATGCGCTGGGCTGTCCGCACCACCCTCTGTAGGGTCTTCCGGTCGAGGGCGGTGCAGTTGTCATACCAGATAGTGATATAACCAGTCAGGATGCTCTCGATGGTGCAGCTGTAAAAGTTCCTAAGGATCTAAGGGGGAAGAGGCACTGCTGTGCCTTCTTCACGACTGTGCTGATGTGAGAGGGCTTGGATTTATTGATCCCTGTTCTGTGTTTGTTTACCTGGAAAAGGGCTTTATTTGTGTATAACAGTAAAAAATAAAAAAAATAAAAAGGCCCTTCCTTACAGCCAATCAGAGTGCTTGAATGGACATTTGGACAATGGCTTCGCCCACTCTAGCTCAGAGTGTTGTTCCAAGAAGAAGATGCACGTTTTGGCTGACGACCAAGTTTACTATTTACTCTAGGAACATTGTGCGTGCATCCAAGAAAAAACACAAGACATTCTGAGTTTCACCAGTTCAATCCGAAATAACTAAAGAGTGTGTGTGTGTGTGTGTGTGTGTGTGTGTGTGTGTGTGTGTGTGTGTGTGTGTGAGACGAAGATAAAACTGAGAAGCATCCGTACTGTTCGCGCCAGACAGCCTGAGTTGGAACCGTAACAATCAGCATTAAGTACTAGTGGGTGACGGCGTCCGAAGCCAACCGCTCAGATGAGCTCCAGCTAGACGTTTTTTCAATAACCAACCTGATTAGAACGTTGCACTAACAATTGTAGACAGTAGAGAGCTTTATTACTAACGACTGTGTAGGCCTATATTATTTGGGGCGGCAGGGTAGCCTAGTGGTTAGAGCGTTGGACTAGTAACCGGAAGGTTACTGCAAGTTCAAATCCCCGAGCTGACAAGGTACAAATCTGTCGTTCTGCCCCTGAACAGGCAGTTAACCCACTGTTCCTAGGCCGTCATTGAAAATAAGAATTTGTTCTTAACTGACTTGCCTAGTTAAATAAAGGTAAAAAAAAAAAATATATATATATATATATATTACACAGAGAGGGATATTAGTTAGCCAATCAGTGGCTTCGACACGAGGATACCTGAGGCACTTCCTGTTCTTACACCCAATGACCCAATTGAGTTATCTGGCAGTAGCCAAATGAAAATGAGAACCCACCCTTCGGAAGATGAAATACGTTTCATAGGCACTTAAGCTGCAGAGGGTGTTCTACACTCATCACAATTCTCACCAGGAAGGAAGAAAAATATGCAGTCAAGCAAAACCTGGTATGGATGGGTGGTGACTTGCTCAGGTTTCTAGCCTCATTCAGTAAAAGAAAGCTATCAACACTCTTCGAGGATGATTGTACGGGACACTGACATGTGCGGTAAGCAAACTGCTACTTTTGTAAACAGTTTGTCTTCGCAACTTCGGTTACGTTACCGTACTATAGAATTTGGTTATTCGTTTTAGCTGGATGCTTTACCCAAAATGACTGATAACTCACAGCCACGTCATGAGGCGAGGTCCCTTTGTTGTACTGCGACGGTTTCGGCTGGAGGTCCGAGCCGGCCAGAGAATGTGAACGGTCAGGTTAGCGTGTTGGTGGAGAATAATGACTCAGGCCACCACCGAGTAACATCACACACATACACGAAAACTCCTGTCCTCCGCCCCTTTCTCCTTCCCTCTAGAGGGCTAGGGGTGCGGCGCAATGATTCAGCGCCATCCAAATCGGGGAAGGGAGGTAGAGGACAGGGGGACGGGGGTTTGACTCAGCAAGTCTAGCCTTCTCCCACAGGACTGAGCAGCGCTGCACCGCTACACTGCCATGTGTCCTATTCCCCCTCTCATCTGAGTCCCACTGGTCTGACTAAGGGGACAGGGATACGAGGCTTCTCTGACCACTGGTAGCCCTCAAGGCCCCTGTGTGTGAGTAGAGGAACCCTGGTCACGTGGGGGGCCATCATCAAAGTAACCCCTGTGTGACGGCACATTCTCATCAACCAAAAAAGCAGGGATTTCTTCGGTTCATCACAGGAAAACGATCTCTTCAACAGATCCTCAACAATTATTCAATGAGTGTTGAGTTACAATGGAATTACAGAACTCCATTCTGAAATGTACGCACTTGCCACAGACATTATGTAACTAGAACTAAGCATCTCCAACCAAACACCATTCCATCTTACTGCTACAGTCTGAACCAGAGAAAATAACTGTTATGAATTCTATTTTGATGGCCTGAAAAGCCTTCATAAAGCCACAGATGATATCTTAGTTACTCACAGTATCTTGAAGAGAAGCAGGAAGTAGATCAGGGTCAAGGGTCATCAATCAGTTTACGCACTGTTCTGCCAGTTCAGTTCATCCCTGTAAAAGAGCAACACAGCAATGTTAAGTAAACGGCATTAGTAGCCAACTAAACTAGAGCCACTGACCTATACAAATGTAGGATCTTAATTTGAGCCAGTTTGCTACAGCAGGAAAATAATCCTGCAGCAACAGGAACTGTGAATTATTATGTGAATTATAATGAATTGACATTTATTGTAGGGGTTGATCAATTTTTTGTTAGGGCAAGTTTGCATTTCCTGCTGCAGGAAAATACTCAGCAACAAAAGAGGGATCAAATTAAGATCCTACATCTGTACGAGAACTCAAAGAACAATGGGAATCCTGGGTATAACCTCGGTCGTCTGTAGTGCCCTGAAGCATGGTGGCCAGGCTCACTCAGCTCAGTTTGTCAAAGAGGGTTTTAATACAGATTGGTAAAGTGGGGCATGTTAATGAGATAATAGTGCCAGGCTAATACTCTGATAACTCTGCTGGCCACTTCACGTCCCCCTCGACAGAGGGACTAGGGAGAGTGCAGGTCTGTAGAGTGGGACTAAAATAACCACTTCGGACAGGATGGACACTCTCATCACCAAAGTTCCCTCGAATTGTTCCCGTCACTGAGCATATTTCAGGTCTGCTGAGCGCAAACTTGAACGTTGTGAAAATTCTGTGCAAATTCCAGTGTGTGTTTACTGTGAACACTGAGGCTGTAACCGCTTTAAGTTAGGTTTTGACAGTTGCCAAGTAGGCTACTGTGGCTACTTGATCATAATGTAGGCCTACCAGAGTGGCCTACCATCAAAAACAATGGAGAAAATGCTTCCCATAGCTTGGAAATAGCTGTTCTATCATTCAGACTACAGTAGCAGCCAACGTGTGGTGTTCAATGTAGGACTACATTCCATGAGGCTTTGGGGGGAAAAACATGCTGGGCTTTGACATGAACCTGTTTATCCATTTGTCCTTCAGACAAGGAGGTGACTGAAAATGTTGTTGTGTCGTTTGATGCAAGGAACCACTTGACCGTTATTACAGAGAATCAGACAAATGATGCTACCCTCTTAGCTTATTCTAGTTTGCCTCAAAATACAACACTACCCCCTTTAAGACAAATACAAGCTGTTTTCAAAAATGTCTAGCACTGTACACATTTTGTGCTCTTGTAGGAAAGCAATCACTCCTCGATTGCTGACTACAAATGATCCATAACTGGGCTAATCACTCACTAACTAGCATAGGATAAACTAAATGTGCACGTGGCTACATGCAGCTCTCGCTCCGATCTCAAAACAAGCGCATAACATGTACGTGCACATTCCTTTTGCGACGCTCGCGTCTTGTGGTCAGCATGTCACAGGGTAAAAGTTCAATCTCCTGCTGCTGATATTTCTACTGCAGGGCAGTCTCGGGGCTACTGCGTGCACGCGCGCACTTTAGAGGGAACATTGCTCATCACCACATAGAAGACCTACTGCAGGTGTATTCACATCGTACCCTGGAGGACCGAAGTACGGCTGGCTTTCTGTTCTACCTGATCATTAATTGCACCCACCTGGTGTCCCAGGTCTAAATGAGTCCCTGATTAGAGGGGAAGAATGGAAAAAAGCAGTGGAACTGACTTCCAGGTTCAGATTAGGATTTGATGGACATACAGCAACCAGAAAGACAGACACACAATCGCCAAGTCCAGTGGGTCTACTACTCTCTTTGCCCACGTGATGCCCAGCACCAGTACAGCGCTGACGGGTCAGACTAGTGACAAACAAAATACCAATGTTCTACCTTGTTGAGCAGCAAGCCCAATCAGAGACTGGCTGGTGATGGGACCGTGATGAAGCCCTGCTGAAGGCAGCTTCGCTGTCCAAACGTTGATTGTTATTTATTACATGTATTGCATTGGAGCCAATGAGAGGGTGTTGCCTAACTTTTCTGCTAGTGCTACTGTGTCAGTCAATCACCTTCCGTGGCTCTATGGTGGAGGTAGGGGGTTTCCTGGCTGATTCCCTCCCAGGAAACGGATACGCCAGCTGAGCACTCAACCTGACCTGCAGCGGTGACGACACTGCACCAGTCCCACGGTACAGTCCCGGTCACGGTGACCTACATCCCTCCACCGCTCTCTAACTGAGCATGATGGATGTAGCCCTGCGCTAGCACAGCGGCAGGGAAGGAAGAAACCTCGAGCGGAACCAGTCTCAGAGGTTCACTCTTAGAACAAAAGGTGCTATCTGGAACCTAAAAAGGGTTCTTCGGCTGTCCCCAAAGGAGAACCATTTGAATAACCCTTTTGGTTCCAGGTAGAACCCTTTTGGGTCCCATGTAGGACCCTTTGAACAGAAGCTTCTAGGTGGAACCCAAACGGGTTCTCCCTGGAACCAAAAAGGGTTACCCTATGGGGACAGCCGAAGAACCCTTTTATCTAAGAGTGTAGATGGTGGTGTCTTATCAGCCATTCATCTCCCTGTAATGGGAATACATCAACCAACGTGTCCTCTGATACCATACGCTGTCTGTTTGAAACAGGAGGGCCAGACAAGCTGCCTGCCACAGACTCAAAGGCCTTATTAATACCAGCCCAACATCATATATAATTCATTGAGGCTGAATGGCTACAAGTGCAGGGGCGCGAGTTGTACAGAACAGGGGGTCATCGCTCTCCCCCTGTCACAGAGGATCCGGCTGGCCTAGCCTATAATACTTCATCTTCTCAGTCAGCGCTGCGGAGGGGTAAAGAGACAGAGAGAGAGAGAGAGGGAGGGAGAGAGAGAGGGAGAAAAAGACAGGGGTGGAGACAGGAGCGAGAGAGGGAGGGAGAGAGAGAGAGAGAGAAAAAGAGAGAGAGAGAGGCCAGACCAGACTGCTGAGAATGAATTGTAGGGAGACCATACTGCGGATCATTTGCTAACAGCTTCACACCACACGTGATATACAGTATACAGTATACAGATAGCAGGACTTTTCACATGCATGTCTTGCATTGTTTATTCTTATTCACACTCCCATCACAAACAAACACAATGGCATGCACGCACATACACAAACAGTGCGAGGAACACCTGCTGAGATGCTAGGGAATCACACAGTGTTTATCTGAGAGGTGTGTGTCGGACCTGTTTAATGAGCCCCGTGTCTCCTGGCCTGTTCGCTCGCTCGTACGCACGGACACACAGTCTTCCGGCCTGTTCACTATCTCTATTAAAGAGACCGGTTATGAATCATTAAAGGACCACAGCACCATATTACCGACGCGGGCACGACCCCCGTGTTAGAATAATAACACAGGGGACAGACGGGAAGTGAAGAGCACTGGCTCCGTGTTACAGGGGGGGAGGAGGGAAGAGGTGACGCGGGACACTCATTTGGACACTCCTTTGCTTGTCTCATTATGAGAAGGAGATCAGATTATGCATGCATGATATCGAAACTGAACATATTAGTTCCCCCTAGCCAAAAATGACAAAGATGCGAAAGGAATAATGTCTAGCCTATGTTTACCCACTGAACGACTGTAACGACGTACTGATGGCATGATATTTGTTGTCTGTAGCTGGTGCTGGTTTGGTGATAACAGCGGTGGGTCAAATGAGAGATACAGCGAGAGCCTGTCTATTGAAACAGCATAAAAGGCATCCTGTGGTTTCTTGGCTCTGGCCATGCATCTCCAGCAGGCAGGGACAACATTTAGGAATCTAGTAATGAACCAGTGTCCTTTGTACCCCAGTTGATTAGAGTGTTGGAGAGAGATGAAGGCGGAATGGAGGGATCGACAGGGAGGGAAGAGTGGGACCACAACCAGCCTTCGGGGAGAGAGAGGCCTCTCAAACCCAAATGAACTTGTGACTGTCAGCAGTACTCCAGTCCTCAACCAAGAGGAGAACAGTGGGCAAAACGTACTACACAGTCACTTCTATTATTCACTCACACAACGAACAATAGCCCCTGTGGATCGAGGTGTTTTCCAATCATTTCCAGTGTAATATTTCCAAGGTCACTTGAAATTCAACGTCTTTTTAAAAGACCCACGGGCTGTGTAGCCTGGCAGAGAATTACAGGATGAACTCAGCCGTCCGTCAGTCCGTCAGTCAGTCATTCGGTAGCTCTGCGCCTACGTCGTTCCTCTGTGTGTTACTACAGAGAACTAATATTAGCATATGTGATAGCCTCAAATAGAGGAGAGCCCTCTCTCGCTCTCTCCCTTTTAGCAAGTTAATGAAGTCAAGGGGACCGGAATAGCGAAGCAGTTTGTTTAGAATATATAACGGAATAATTTTGCCTTTCAGTAATCTAGATGGTATGGGAAATTTCACTACACCAGCAATAACATCTGCTAAATATGTGTATGTGACCAATAACATTTGATTTGAAACATTTTGCCCATCGAGCACCCGTAGCTAGTACCCGTAGCTAGTACCCGTAGCTAGTACCCATAGCTAGTACCTGTAGCTAGTACCCGTAGCTAGTACCAGTAGCTAGTACACGTAGCTAGTACCAGTAGCAAGTACACGTAGCTAGTAGACGTAGCTAGTACCATAGCTAGTACCATAGCTAGTACCATAGCTAGTACCATAGCTAGTACACGTAGCTAGTACCGTAGCTAGTACCCATAGCTAGGCCTACATGAGTATAAAGAGGGACTTGAGTTAAACTAGAAAGGTGAGAGAGGACACTGGACAGAAGCTCAGGGAGGGATAAAAGAGAGAGGCTGTGTTATATTGACGACATGGCTGAGAGTCCAAGGGCTGGGAAGGGACAAAAGCACCGCTCTTTTCTTTGCTGCAGTGGAGAGAAACTCTCTGGTGAAGGGCAAGAGGTTGGGAGGTCTACACTGCTCGTGTCCTGAGAGGGTTACGTAATCACACTGTCTTAAGTTCTGTCTCGACCACCGTCCACAGCACTGATGATACTTTGTTATACTAGCCACTTGGTCATCTTAGAAAAACCTTACTAAAATGTCACAGACCAATGGACATCTGTACCTTCCTCTCATAACCTGTTAACATGACAGCCATATACGATCATAGATATTCCACAGATAGCAATAGAACAAAGTGGCTACTATCACTTTGAATAAGTGAAGTGATGGCATTCTCTCTTTGCAGTGGCAGTGATGGTGTTTATCTGAGAAAAAGGAGAGGAGGATAGAGAGCGAGAGAGAGAGGAGAGGACAGATTGAGCGAGAGAGAGAGGTAACGATAGATAGAGACAAGCATAGAGAGAGAGAGAGAGGGGATGATAGATAGAGAGAGCGAGCGAGAGAAAGAGAGAGAAAGGGGAGATAGATAGACAGAGAGAGGGAGCGAGAGAGGGGATATATAGCTAGCTAGAGAGAGAGATAGAGAGGGGGAGGAGAGAGAGACAGACAGGCAGACCGAGGATAGATATATAGAGAGAGGGGGGAAGGGAGACAGAGCCATAGAGAGAGAGAGAGAGAGAGAGAGAGAGAGAGAGGAGGAGGAAAGATGGAGAAAGGTAGAGAGAAAGAGCTGAGGAAAGATGGAGAAAGGTAGAGGGAAGGATAAATAGAGGAGAGGATAGATAAAAAAAGAAGAAAGAGAGAGAGAGAGGGGAGGATAGATGGAGAAATGAACCTGGAGAAGAGTCCCCTGAGCAAGCTGGTCCTGGGGCTCAGTTCACAAACACAAATAGACCCCACAGAGCTCCAGGACAGCAACACAATTAGACCCAACCAAATCATGAGAAAACAAAAATAAAATTACTTGACACATTGGAAAGAATTTACAAAAAAACAGAGCAAACTAGAATGCTATTTGGCCCTAAACAGAGAGTACACAGTGGCAGAATACCTGACCCCAAATTACTGTGCAGACTCAGTGAGCATAGCCTTGCTATTGAGAAAGGCCGCCAAAAGCAGACCTGGCTCTCAAGAGAAGACAGGCTATGTGCACACTGCCCACAAAATGAGGTGGAAACTGAGCTGCACTTCCTAACCTCCTGCCAAATGTATGACCATATTAGAGACACATATTTCCCGCAGATTACACAGATCCACAAAGAATTAGAAAACAAATCAGATTAGGATAAACTCCCATATCTACTGGGTGAAATACCACAGTGTGGCATCACAGCAGCAAGATGTGTGACCTGTTGCCACAAGAAAAGGGCAACCAGTGAAGAACAAACACCATTGTAAACACAACCCATATTTATGTTTATTTATTTTCCCTTTTGTACTTTAACTAATTGTACCTCATTACAACACTGTATATATACATAATATGACATTTGAAATGTCTTTATTCTTTTGGAACTTTTGTAAGTGAAATGTTTACAGTACATTTTTTTATTGTGTATTATCTATTTCACTTGCTTTGGCAATGTAGACATATGTTTCCCAGGCCAATAAAGCCCTTAAGTTGAATTGAAGAGACGGTATAATGGAGGCCCATTTGAATCGTTATAGAAAGAGGTAGTGAGCCATGCAGTGGAACCGCACAGTACAGCCCTGCAGATAAGCAACTCTATTTGTACATTATTACGGCTGCAAAACAAGGCAGACAGGCTAATATGCTAACAAGCAACACTAATCTCTACGAGGCTTAAATTGATTCCTTAACAACAGTTCTGTTGTTGTCACCAGCACTAACTCACACCCACAAATCCCCAATTACAATCAAATGGAGAGAAAACAAGTCACCTTGATTATAGTACTATTATATAATATATTATTAACAGCGTACAACACTGAAAGTGCAAAAGTTGCCTTATATCCCTATAAAAGACTATGAGAAATAATTGGAAGAAGCCTATAACACTGTTGCCTGATGCTGAGAAATATGACCACATTGAAATTCATAGTCGTAGCCCTAGGCCTACATTTCCCCCTCCCCCCAAAAAATCGATCCAAGTTTGACAGAGAATTTTCCTTCGTAAAAAGAAAAACCCCGGCTCTTATCAGTAATTACAAAGGATTCACTGTTCCGTTCTCACAAATCATTTCCTGCCATTTAAATGTCACAATGAGTGTGACAGAGTGGAAAACAACACGGCTTTTCTTCTTCGTCACGTTTTACTGCTCGCTGCTGTGTGTGTGTGTGTCCATTAATGTGTGTGTGTCATGCCTGGCCTCACCCTCAAATCAGCAAGACTGTTGAAAGGTTACCATGGGCTGACTTGCCTATGATAAAAAGCCCCAAGTCGCCTCACTCTCAACAGCTATAAATACATCCGTGACTTCAGCAAAACGGACCTAAGGACAGCATGAAAAACTTGTTATCACTCCATGGCAATGTCCTCACGTAATGCTACAGTCATTTGACCAGTCGTAATGTTTTCCTCAGGCACACAATATCGCCTTTATTCACTTGACATGAGAGCACATTATGCCAGGGCATGAAGAGAAAATATACATTACGCTCAGACCATTACAAACGCTGTGGTGCATTATGATCTGTTATTCTAACTGTTATGGGTGATGTGGAGAGAGAAATCGATACGGTTACATATCGGGATATTCTTTTTGATGATGTATTGTATCGTTGTGACAATATCGCGATATAAGTGTTACGCTAGTTTGCTGTACCTGCACCAAATCTCCAGTATAGCTTGATTCCCCATCTTCTTTTTAAATAGGGAGCCCATTTGTTTTCAGCACTTTTATTTCCATGATTGATCAAAACAAATGTTCTCGTGGGTCTCTCTTGTCCGTCTGTAGCAGACATATGGTGAGCAATATGTTCTGGAACATCGAATTGCAATAAAATTACAACACGTAGAATCGTGAGAATTGCAATACATATCATACCGGCACATACTGTAAATATTGTGATAATATCGTATCGTGAGGTCCCTGGAAATTCCCAGCACTAATGGGAACTTCATTAAATTAATGTATAAAAGCCTTGGTCTTTAAGCTGTAAATAGCTACAGTACATGTGTTCTGCATTATTGGGGCATCAACTAATAACACCATCCAAGACAGATGTATTGTTGTCTCCCTAAAAATCGCACAAATGTCCAGCAACGCGAGTAAAAATGTCTCCTCCATGTCTGTTCCATGAGAACGTTTTATACAGCACAGTAGCAGGTCCCCATATTAGGGATAGTCTCATTATAATGATGAGGACTAGAAATGGTGCACTCTGGAGGTTAAAGGTCAGAGAGACACATTAACTGATGGAGAGGCTTCACAACAAGTTCCCCTTAAATCCATAGCCTCTAGTTCTGACTACACTCTCCCCTCCCCTAATCCCTACTTGTCCAAAGCCAGACTAGCCATAGCATCCTTCTGCTCACTCATTTGAAGCCACTAGTCTGCTTTAAAGGGGCTTATAGAATCACAGAAAAGGCCTCTCGAATGTAGGTGGAGGGGACTTTTTCGTTGGCCATCTCCGTGCCTATCGATGGAGAGCTTGAGCAGTTTTCAAAACATGTTTTGGAAATAAAATAGGTAGTCTATAGTCTCTAATATATATATATATTTTTTTTATCAAACGTTCAAATCTCCAAGGCTCTCAAACATGTTATGAATTTGTGCCACTAGTGCAATTCAAAAGGCTAATTGTGGTCCTTTTTATTGCAGATTTGTTTTGTTTTCTATGATTTGTGTTTTGCTTTTCGTGCATTGATGTGCATATTGATGTGTATAGTGTATATTGATGTGTATATTGCTGTGTATACAGGGCTCATCTGTAAAAGAGACCTTGGTCTCAGCATTACTCCCTATCAACAAAAAAAATGAAATACAATTTCAATCTACAATAAACAAAGATGAATAAATTAAAGAATTCGATCAATTAACTATTTTTTTTTTTATCACAAACATCTTTAATGGCATTGTTACCAGTGATCTGTGATCCCAGTATTATTCATCAAAATATCATATTTATGCTCAAAGTGAATACCTCATCAAAGATCTATTGACGTAAAACAACAAAGATAAATCTCATTACTGAAACGATACAGAAACGATAAAGAATAAAAGATGCAATTTAATAAAAGCAAGAATAAAAGCAACTGAACGATTCTACACAACAACCAGAGACTCAACCAAGTTTATAAACGCACACAGTTGCATAGAGCACTGACCTTGGTAACACATTGAAACACCCAATAAGTCAATTGAGGATGTTTGGAGCCCTAGGCACCAACCACTAACCGTCAAAAGGCCAATAGGTTGACTGACTGAGAGGACATACATTTTTGTCCAATGGTGCTTTGTGAAACTATTTGCCGTATTGTGATGTCTTAATTTCCTACTTTAAACCAATCTAAGCCAATCATGTTTTTGGTTATAGGGAAATGGAGAAAGTGTAATAGATTCATTTCAATGTACTACACATTGAACTTAATAGGGAATGAAACCAAAAAGCGTTTAAATAACAGAGAAAAAAGTGTTTGAATAAAATAAAAAGCTCCTGGACCAACGAGAATAGGCATTCAGTTATACATGCTATAGCCTACATTAGTAATAACACATTTTACCTAAGTTTAAAACATGTGGTTATGACAAACACATGTGGGAGAGGTTTCTTTCTAAGGGACAGCAATCACTTTTAGACTACAGAGTGGATTGTAGCCTAGCAGTAGAGCGTTGGGCCAGTAACACAAAGGTTACTGATTTGAATCCCCATGCTACAAGGTGAAAAATCTGTCGCTGTGCCCTTGAGCAAGGCATTCATCGTAATTTGCTCCAGGGGCGCCATACTACTATGGCTGACCTAAAACAACACATTTTACTGCACCTATCTGGTGTATGTGACAATAAAACATTTTTCCCCCCAATAACTTAGCATCCTAGTCATGGATGTATACAGCACTGTAGCCTATTTAGGGAAATGTGAACTTGTATGCCCTTGTCCACACCTGCTGTGCCATGTATAGAATGCCCTTATGGAAAGTCAAACTACAGATGCAATTGCTATTTAGCCTAATAATTGGGACCTCTTCTGGTATCAGAACTGTTGTGTGATGAAGAGCTGTAGCAAGGTTCCTTTCAAATAAAATGTTATCCATCCCATGATCACAGAGATTTGACTGAAAGTTTCTAATAGGCCTAACAGTTGTTTTATTTGGAATATAGGCCTAATGATCCCCATGGTGATGCTAGGGGATGCTATCTCTGTCGTGATGGGAAAAGCTACCTTAACACTGCATGCGATGTGAAATCCAAAATACACTCAGAAGGTTTTGGGGGGGTTATGCAATTTATTAAAGGGCATTAATATAAACAAAGCGTGTAGCCTAGGCTACTGCAATTAACCAGAATGGCTATTTGAATAGATATTTAAACGGTAAACTATAGCCTACGTAGGATAATAGAATAAAACCTGACTGATCTCGTATACAATACATAATATAAGATGCCGGTACTTACAGTATCTGTGGCAACCAAAACGGAATTGTTCTTCTCACAGATTGATCAATCTACAGTTCCTCGTCCTCTGTCAAAACCCGCTCACTAGACACTTGACGGGTGATGTGTGTTCAGACGCGCTTATCCTGAATACCACCGAGCACAACAATAGTGATGAACCGCAGCGAAACTTGGCAGGCAAAAAAAAAAATCTACGCAGCCGGAATGAAAAATGAAGAGAAGCACTGACTTCATTGGATAAGGAAATGTTGGAGCGATGCTGTTGCTTCCTTATTGGACACTAGTCAGACGATGCCTGTCCCGATTGGATAGGAAAAAAATAGGTGGATACGAATAAATTGGACGAGATTGGTGAATTTTGACAAGTGAATTGCGCACGACGATTGGACGCAATCATCCTCATCATTGACTGTTTTCAAACGTGTAATTTATATTATTCTGATATTAAATGTCTTTATAGATCATTGATAAAGGCTTTATGCACTATACATAGATGCTTCACCAATAATTTATCAGCAAAGTCATCATATATAAAGCATCCATAACAGCATAGACAATTACCTATGTATATTCGGAGGCATTATATGCCTTATCAGAGCAAATTTGCCCAGGACCTCATAAAAGGTTATAAAGGGTTTATGAATGCTTCATTAATTGGGGCCATTATTCCTGGTGTGAAAAAAAGTGGTAACAGACTGTTACATAGTTAATAGTCAACACCCTGAACTTCTGTTTGAAGTCCTTCAATGTCAAGAACTTACAGAGCACAAATATTTATTCCATTGCCATGGCTGTGTTTATCTTAATTATGGTTCATCATCATTCTTAAGTGACGCGTCCTCTCAATCATGTAGGCACATGCGCAAAATGGCAAAGTTCCCTTCCCTCCTCATGATCTTTCTTTCTTTTTTTTTCATTTGTTTCAGTATAATTTAAGTGAAACTCCACATTTCATTATAATAAATGACTATCTTTGAAGAGATCAGGCATAAATTATTGCACACTGAACAAAAATATAAAGGCAACATGCAACAATTTGAAAGATTTTACTGAGTTTGTCACGATCGTCTTGAGGATAATGAGTGGACCAAGGCGCAGCGTGTGAAAAATACATTCTCTTTTATTAGAGACGAGTGAAAAACGAAACGAACACTTATAACAAAACTAAACAAAACAACAAACGACCGTGAAGCTACAAACGTAAGTGCAATACAAAAGCTACAAACGTTCTACATAGACAATTACCCACAAAACCCAATGCCTATGGCTGCCTTAAATATGGCTCTCAATCAGAGACAATAAACCACATCTGCCTCTAATTGAGAACCAATCTAGGCAGCCATAGACATACAAACCCCTAGACAATCCAAAAACATATACATTCCCCATGTCACACCCTGACCGAACTAAAATAATAAAGAAAACAAAGAATACTAAGGCCAGGGCGTGACAGAGTTACAGTTCATATAAGGAAATCAGTCAATTTAAAAAAAGTAATCTTATCTATAGATTTCCCATGACTGGGAATACAGATATACATCTGTTGGTCAAAGATACCTTAAAAAAAAGGTAGGGACATGGATCAGAAAACTAGTCAGTATCTGGTGTGACCGCTATTTTCCTCTTGCAGCACGACACATTTCCTTCGTATAGAGTTGATCAAGCTGTTGATTATGGCCTGTGGAATGTTGATCCACTTCTCTTCATTGGCTTGCGAAGTTGCTGGAATTTGGCGGGAACTGGAACGCACTGTCGTACATGTCGATCCAGAGCATCCCAAACATGCTCAATGGGTGACATGTCTGGTGAGTATGCAGGCCATGGAAGTACTGGGACATTTTCAGCTTCCAGGAATTGTGTACAGATCCTTTGTGACGTGGTGAGGTTTGACCCAGGTGCAGAGAAAAGACCAGATGAGGAATCAGTGATTAAGGATAAACATAATACTTTACTGAAAAACGGTAACCGAAGGATCACAGTAACACGAGAAAAACAACACACACTAAGTCTCGAAAACCCACTTAGGAGAAAAAACGCACAGGGAAAACAATTCAAGCTTTTGCAAAGGACAACAGAAAACACACCTATTTAAACTGGGAAATCATAATGACTAATAGGACACACCTGAGTGTCATTAATGTCTCTAGGATGGTCTCTGCTGCTCTCTGGTGACAGGTGGAACCATGACAAACTTGCAACATGAGGCCGTGCATTATCATGCTGAAACATGAGGTGATGTCGGTGGATGAATGGCACAACAATGGGCTTCAGGATCTCGTCACGGTATCTCTGTGCATTCAAATTGTGTTTGTTGTCCGTAGCTTATGCCTGCCCATAACATAACCCCACCGGCAACATGGAGCACTCTGTTCACAACGTTGACATCAGCAAACCGCTCGCCCACACAACGTCTGCGGTTTGTGAGGCCGTGGGGGGCATACCGTACTGACAAATTCTCTAAAATGGCTTTGGAGGAGGCTTATGGTAGAGAAATTAACATTAAATGATCTGGCAACAGCTCTGGTGGACATTCATGCAGTCAGCATGCCAATTGCACGCTCCCTCAAAACTAGAGACATCTGTGGCATTGTGTTGTGTGACAAAACCGCACATTTTAGAGTGGCCTTTTATTGTCCCCAGCACAAGATGCACCTGCTTAATGATCATGCAGTTTAATTAACTATTTGATATGTCATACCTGTCAAGTGGATGGATTATCTCGGCAAAGGAGAAATGCTCACTAACAGGGATGTAAACACATTTTTCCAGAGAATTTGAGAGAAATAAGCTTTTTGTGCGTTTGGAACATTTCTGGGATCTTTTATTTCAGGTCATGAAACATGGGACCAACACTTTACATGTTGCGTTTATATTTTGGTTCAGTGTATAATTTAGGCATATTTGAATATTCAATTTGGAGCTGAACAGGATGATACTTAATCAATAACTACAGTATGCTCATTGATCATAGCATTGGACATCAATCAATTATTTAGAATATATGTAAATACGCTGTCATGGCCAAATTTGCAAACAAATGGAACACATAATATACCTTAAATGTGCTACTTTTCTAGCTCTGCTATGTCATTCATGATTGACAGGTCTTCAGTGCACTGCTCTGAACAGTGAATGTACTCGGTGAATCCTGTTACGAAAAGCAGCAGGCCGATTAGTATGTTTCAATATTTACATTAAATCACTAAATAAAGGGCAGATAAATGAAGACTACAGAATAAGTGTGTGTGTGCGCCTGTGTGTGTATATGTGTGTCAAAGATTCACTGACTCACCGCACCTGCCTGGAGGGAGAACGACTTAGCGACTAGTCACGTCTGAAGATGTTCCACAGGAGCCAGCCAAAACAGTGATGAGCAAGGAAAATGTGTTCAAACCACACACACACACACACACACACACCACCGCTGGCTTCATGTATGAATCACATAATAGCTGCACTCTGGTGGATGGTGAGTCACTCCCCAATGTCCTGAAGGCTGCAGCCGACAACAGAGCATTGTGGCTAACAGTCACTTCTAGTTAGTTAACCATCAGATCCACTAAAGACATGGGGATATGGGAATCTGTAGTTTCTTTAACATTGATGGAGTAATTCTGCATAGCACTGTATTCTATAAGGCACCATTTACTCATTAATGAGTAGGTTGCTAGCAGACGACTGTGTTGTACAATACCCTAATGAAAGTCATGGAGGG
This sequence comes from Salvelinus fontinalis, assembly GCF_029448725.1. Taxonomy (NCBI): domain Eukaryota; kingdom Metazoa; phylum Chordata; class Actinopteri; order Salmoniformes; family Salmonidae; genus Salvelinus; species Salvelinus fontinalis. Next base: position 15,464,443 of record NC_074705.1, read on the forward strand.
TGTTGTTATTTTAGCTAAGCCTACCCAAGATGGTACATAAAACTACAGTATGAGTCATGAATGAGGAATATGACAGCTGGGCTCGAGGAACAGAAACAGACCAACCAGACAGACATGAAAACATCCTGGTTCTAGAAAAACATCGACAGACCATCCAAGGATATGTGTTCATGAAAATGAATAGACAAGGCAACACATCGCTCATGGAGAGTAAAGGATCATTATTTGCAGTTTAGTTGCAAAAACATATCACACACACCGTGCTGTCCCACTGGCCCTCACAGTAACAACAGCACGATGCGACACCCTGCTACCCAGAATACCAGTGGAAGCTCTGCTCATTTAAAGCCCCTATACTGGACAGGGGACTAGAGCGATCACTCACAAGGCAGTCCGAGTAACCCTGACCTCACACCCAGAACCTCTTTTACAAGAGACTAATGTAATCCTACTGACATATACAGGACAAAAATCCCATGGATCATTTTGAAATAGGCAGTGGGAACTGAACTGCTTTGCTTCTTGTTACAAAGTCGTTCCCGAATATTTAAAATGAAAACAGGATGGATAGGTGGTGCTGAATGGCAGTGCAATTGCCTGTACTGTAATGATTAAAACGTTAGCCTGGAACCAGGGGGTAATGGCGGACTGGTATTTGCACTATAAAACTGCCATAAGCCCGTGTAATGCAATAACGCGCCATTGAACGCCACAGAGGCCGACACGATTCAACAAAATATAATAATATGTGTTATTTAGCAGACGATTATATCCAAAGAGACTTAAGAGTCATGCGTGCATACATTTTAGATACCGGTGGTCTCGGGAATCAAACCCACTTTCCTGGCATTGCAGGTGCCATGCTCTACCAACTGAGCTACAGAGGACCAATCTACTGTAGGTTCACTGGCTATCAGTCTTCATCCTGTGTTGATATGAAGGACAGAATATCCCTGTTACATGCAGAGTACTCAGCACGTACCGGCTACACAACTCTGATTAGGACTCAACCAGCACTATGGGCTACAGAAATCCCTCCAATCATATCATGCATTACTAACGAGTGGTAATGGACTGTGTCAGCAATAAACATACCTTCTATTAATTGGCTATTTCTTCTCTCAAATGTAATCAGATTGGTGCCTGAATGACAAAGAACCTCTAGCCCCCCCCCCCCCCCCCCCCCCCAACTAGCCCAATCCCCATATCTGATATCCTTCTCCATTCCCTTTTTCTTGTACCCTCTGACTGTGTACCAAATAGCGTCCTGTTTGCTATAATGCACTATTCTTGTTCTGGGCCTAAAGTAGCGCAATGGGGAATAGAGGTCCATAACCTCTGTGGCTCTAACAGTCTGAAGTGTCCATCTACATCCGTGTTTATCATCAGTTCCAGGCTGAAGATGTTTCCTTTCTATTTCTGGACCTGCGTAGCACACCGCCGTTGCTACTTCTGCTCATTGATATGACCGGTTGGTTTCCATGGATATGCTGCTGTTCTGGGCCTCAGGATTACAGATCGCAGTTTGAATGTAATGTATGCGGAACACGACTTCCAAACTGGAACCTTCCATGTTCCATATCCATCCCAATCTGATCTAAATTCATATTCATCAATATCACAAAGACGTGATACATACATAGTGTTATACAAAATGGAAGGCAAGTTTGAATGTACTGTATTGCATTTTTAATATTGCTTAAAAGAAATGTGGAAGAGATACTGTACACAAATTGAAAGGAGACGTTTTGATGACAGATCGATTCTTAACATTTACAACATCAGTTTGTTTTTCCTCATCCACAAACGTTAACTATTCATGTTCAACTTCTCTAGAACTGGGGGCATGACCTAATTAGGTGTCGTAAACTTTGCCGTTACTCAGACAACCTGTCCTCTGATGTTTTACAGGTATAGTGCACAATGACCAAAACCACTTCAAATCAAAAGAGCTCATCGATTTTGGCAGGTTTGGGCACAGGCAACAGGGATGCAGGCATCACCCTTAAATAAAGGCAGGGGCTTTCTTGTGCCATGGCCGTGTTCGAAAAGCATCAATTTATGACTGATCTACAAATAATAACAAGTAGTTGTTTAGGAAGCTAGGTTATTTCTAGATCAGTCAGTCAGTCTTGCAGTTGCCGACTGCAGCGTAGTCGATCTCAAACGCGACCCCCGTCTCTGCTCAACTGCAGATCCAAATGGCGTCTCCAGTCGAACCCGTTAGCTAGGCCCCTGCTCCTCTTCCTGCTTCAGTCTCTTCCTCAGATGCTCACCAATAGCTGCCAGAGGGTTAGTCTTGCTGTGTGCCAGGTTCTTCACGGCTTCACTAAACCGACTGGTCTCACTCTCCCTGAGATCAAAACAAAACACGTAGGTTGTATGGTAATAAAAAATATAAAATAAAGAGACGTAATAACGGTAAAAGTAAATAGCAGCTGGGCAGTTTATTATCTTGGTTGCTCTGATAATAAGCAGGATAACATTTACATTGAAGCTTCATGCCATTTTCTCATGGAGAATAATAAGTTGGACATGTGATCATCAGTGGTGGTTTGGCCAGGGTCGGGTACAGGTTAATGTGAGGTCTTACAGGAGTTTGCGTTTTTGTGCTGGCTTCATCAGGCTGAAGTCTGTTGGTTCTGGCTTCTTCTTCACTGGCCTGAGAGGGAGAGACAAAGTGACAAAGATGGTCAAAAAGTGATCGATTTCATATGGAATGATTATGGTTAAAAACAAGAAACAGGTAACACACAAAAAAAGGTTGATAGGACCACAATGTGCTATCCATGTGCGATCGTTCCAGGCAGTGCCATAGTTAGGACTTTCCTGTATGTGTTTAGTTATTTAGGACCGAGGCCAGACAGACAAGTACTTAATTTACTAATAACAGACAGAGATGGAGGCCGGCCAACTGCGCTGATCCACCAACGATCCATTCTGGCCTTGTCCAACAATTGACCATGCCAAGTTGTGACGTACAGAAAAACCTTGTTTTCTATGGCAAAATGGATGTGGAGTTTACCCAAACGCATCAGCAAAGATATAACAAAAGGGCATGACGGGACAAAACATATGCTCTTGCGAGTTGTGACAAGTTTGACAGACAAGAGTGAAAAGGGTAGACGCGGACTTGCTTGCGAATTAAAACTATTTCAATCCAAATAAATGTGTTCTTCAGCAGAGAGGTCATGGGAACTGCAGCTAGGTTGGAGGCAGTGGGGAAGCCAAAGGCCAAAGGTGAAAACAGCCTTGTGGAGCTACAGTAAACACACAGTCTAGTCTAAAAGGTCCATCCAGGACAGCGACAAGAGTTCAACTCGGGAATTAATCAAATATTATCATCATAAATATCAACTCTTCCCATAATAACACAGATGGAACACAACAGAGAACTTGATATATTTGGCAACTGAAGAGAGACTGTGTTGGCTGAATAGCTAGTTAGTCAATAATGCCTGAAGGCTTTGGCAACTGACGGCCCATGGGCCGTACCCCTTTTGTAGGCCTGCGGACCAATTTAAACCCCAAAAAACTCAGTGGAAATAGATTTGGTTTAACGAGTAATACCCCAGAACCAGTGGAAGAAAATAGCCCATAACATCAAAGATCCACCAGCATATTTTACAGTAGGTATGGGGTTCTTTTCCGCTCATGCGTTCTCATTTCAAAAGCCACCCCTAGTGTGCATGGCCAAAGAGCTTGATTGGCATGTCATCTGACCAAATCACCGGTTCCAATCCAGGTGCCAATGCCATTTAGCCACCTCTAGGTGTTTACATTTGCTGGATGACATGAAAATATAGCTCTTGGGCCACACACATCCGTGGTAGGTTTGGCTTCGAAATGAGAACGCATGAGCAGAAAAGAACCCCATACCTACTGTAAAATATGCTGGTGGAACTTTGATGTTATGGGGCTATTTTGATTCCACTGGTCCTGGGGCCCTTGTTAAGCTCAACGGCATCATGCCCTTTACCCAGTACCAGGACATTGTTTACCAAAAACCTGGTTGCCTCTGCCAGGAGCTTGAAAATCGGTCGCAAGTGGATATTCCAGCAAGACAATAACCAAGCATACGTCAAAATCCACAAAAGACATTTTTAATTGACCACAAAATCAACATTTTGCAAAGGCCATCTCAGTCTCCAGACTTGACACCCACTGAAATCTTGTGCTTTGAATTAAAGAGGGCAGTCCATAAGCGCAAACAAAGGATATCTGTCACGTGTGCTCCCTCTCCGGTCTCTAGGACACCAGGCCGCTCGTTATGGCGCACACCTGTCACCATCGTTACACGCACCTGTGTGTCAATACTCACCGGGTCTCCATCACCTCCTTGATTACCTGCCCTATAAACTCAGCAAAAAAATAAATGTCCTCTCACTGTCAACTGCGTTTATTTTCATGTGTAAATATTTGTATGAACATAACAAGATTCAACAACTGAGACATAAACTGAACTAGTTCCACAGACATGTGACTAACAGAAATGGAATAATGTGTCTCTGACCAAAGGGGGGTCAAATTCAAAAGTAATTCAGTATCTGGTGTGGCCACCAGCTGCATTAAGTACTGCAGTGCATCTCCTCCTCATGGACTGCACCAGATTTGCCAGTTCTTGCTGTGAGATGTTACCCCACTCTTCCACCAAGGCACCTGCAAGTTCCCTGACATTTCTGGGGGGGATGGCCCTAGCCCTCACCCTCCGATCCAACAGGTCCCAGACGTGCTCAATGGGATTAAGATCCGGTCTCTTCGCTTTCCATGGCAGAACACTGACATTCCTGTCTTGCAGGAAATCAAGCACAGAACGAGCAGTATGGCTGGTGGCATTGTAATGATGGAGGGTCATGTCAGGATGAGCAGGAAGGGTACCACATGAGGGAGGAGGATGTCTTCCCTGCAACGCACAGCGGTGAGATTGCCTGCAATGACAACAAGCTCAGTCCGATGATGCGACCGATGATGCTGTGACACACCGCCCCCAGACCATGACGGACCCTCCACCTCCAAATCGATCCTGCTCCAGAGTACAGGCCTCGGTGTAACGCTCATTCCTTCGGCGATAAACGCAAATCCGACCATCGCCCCCGGTGAGACAAAACCGCGACTCGTCAAAGAGCACTTTTTGCCAGTTCTGTCTGGTCCAGCGACGGTGGGTTTGTGCACATAGGCTACGTTGTTGCCTGTGATGTCTGGTGAGGACCTGCCTTACAACAGGCCTACAAGCCCTCAGTCCAGCCTCTCTCAACCTATTGCGGACAGTCTGAGCACTGATGGAGGGATTGTGCGTTCCTGGTGTAACTCGGGCAGTTGTTGCCATCCTGTACCTGTCCTGCAGGTGTGATGTTCAGATGTACCGATCTTGTGCAGGTGTTGTTACACGTGGTCTGCCACTGCAAGGACGATCGGCTGTCTTAGGCGTCTCACTGTACGGACATTGCAATTTATTGCCCTGGCCACATCTGCAGTCCTCATGCCTCCTTGCAGCATGCCTAAGGCACGTTCACGCAGATGAGCAGACACCCTGGGCATCTTTCTTTTGGTGTTTTTCAGAGTCAGTAGAAAGGCCTCTTTAGTGGCCTAAGTTTTCATAACTGTGACCTTAATTGCCTACCGTCTGTAAGCTGTTAGTGTCTTAACCATTCCACAGGTGCATGTTCATTAATTGTTTATGGTTCACTGAACATGCATGGGAAACGGTATTTAAATCCTTTACAATGAAGATCTGTGAAGTTAATTGGATTTTTACAAATTATCTATGAAAGACTCGGTCCTGAAAAAGAGACGTTCATTTTTTTGCAGTTTATACATGTCACTCCCTTTGGTTCCTTCCCCATGTGTCATTGTTTCATGTCTGTTCGTGTTTCGTTTATTCATTAAATATATTCACTCCCTAAACTTGCTTCCCGACTCCCAGCGCACACGTTATAATATCAAGGATCTGGAAGAATTCTGTATGGCGGAATGGTCTAAGATCCCTCCCAATGTGTTCTCCAACTCATCAAATATTTTAGAAAAAGGCTCCTCGCAAGGTGGGGTATTGAAAAAAGGAGTGTCAATCATTTTGACCCCTACCTTCTGGAGAAATGTTTTATTTATTTATTTATTACCCCAATTTCAATTACGATCTTGTCTTATCAAAGCAACTCCAAAACGGACTCGGGAGAGGCGAAGGTCTGGACATGCGTCCTCTGAAACATGACCCGCCAAACCGCACTCAACACCTGCCCGCTTAACCCGGAAAACCAGCTGCACCAATGTGTTGGAGGAAACACCATTCAACTGACGACCAAAGTCAGCCTGCAGGCGCCCGGCCCGCCAAAGATTCGCTAGAGCGTGACGAGCCAAGTAAAGCCCCCCCCCCCCCCCCCCAAACCATTCCCCAACCCGGATGACGCTGGGTCAATTGTGCGCCACCCTATGGGACTCCCGGTCACGGCTGGTTGTGACACAACCATTTTTGCTCATCTTTATCAAGGGTGTCAATAATTTCAGACTCAACTGCACACACATCTTTTCCCTAACAAACATTCTACCTACCACATACACGGCAAGAGGGTCTAAGTTGTCATAGGTAGGCCAGCATGTAATATAGGCGCCGTCTGCACTCTTACAATGGTTGAGTTCTATACGGAACCACACAACCCCCATCTTCTTCTAGAGGTGTCTGTCAGTGTCAAGAAGAACAACCTTCCTCTGGGGGTGAACGTTCAGGTACAGTTCCCCTTATTCCATAAAAAACAAACATCAAAAAGATAACGAAGACGTTTTAGGATTTTGATAAAGGTGGAATTGAAGGAAAATGTATCTGACAAACATTCCATTCCTTTAACACGATCTGCCTGATCCTGTTTGATCTACTCTCTAGAGAATTCTAACTTCAGTCAGGGAGGAATTCCAGTGTCACACAGCTGGTGGTAATAAGCCTGTCTTGTTCACACTTCACACACACTTAGAGTCATTGCTGACATCTCTGGCCTTTGGCTTATGTTAGGATCCCTGTTTCACACTTCAAATACATCCATAAGTCAGCCTGAGAGACCAGTATTAGGCTTTACATGATTTCCTTGTATGAATATGCAACAGGCATATCAAAAACTGGTTCAAAAGCAATAGGCTACATCCATCTCCTGGTCTTCATCAAAAGACTGCCTTTCATCAACAAATAACTTTTCTCCAAGACCTGTTCTCGATCTTCTCTATAGTGCCTGCTACTTCGGGCTCCTGGAAGAATTATCTTGTGAGAAGTGAGCTAACCTCGCCACTGCCTAGCAACCATGTCTCCATGGACTCTGATGGAAGGCTTTGTAAGAGCCACAAGGCTAATTGCATGTATTGGAACAGTCTAAAAGGCCCTTTTATACAACCTATATGGTGCATTGCTTTTTTGAGTCTGATAGTTACAATTAGGAGGTAGGCCTGTGTGTGCTCCACTGAGCTCGCCATCTTGGTATACTTTATCTTTAAGCTGAAGAGAGAGAGAAAGGGACACAGATAGAAACAGACAGGAGCGAGAGAGAGAGAGAGAAAAAAGAGCGAGAGAAAGAGAACTGCAGCACATTAAAAAACAAATGCAAGGCATTGGCTCCAAGGCATTAAGTCATACAGACATTTATGACTAGTTGAAAAACTGCCCATCACAATAAACAAGCTCCACTGAGACTTTCCCGAGCTGAATTTGACTGCAATAAATAACCCTGGAAGCATCCAGAAACCAAAGAGGAATGGTATAATGCACAATTGAAATGTCCTCAGAACTAGATCAGACTTCATTCACTTGCAGGATTGCCGTTGGAGGCGATTTCTTCCCCTCTTATATAGTGCATTTTACAGCATAATTTCACCATAGGTGTATTCATTAGTCAAATTCCATTGCAAAACAAATTCCATTGCAAAACAAATTCCATTTACCATTTACTTTAGGAACCAAAGGGAATGAAACAGGGAGGGACCTACCTGCATTTGTCTAATAGAAAGGTTTTGTTGCAAAACGTTTTCCGTTTTGGATTAAACGGTTTCTGTCGCAAAACGTTTTGCGAAAGACCAAAGGTTTTGCAATGGAATCCGACTAATGAATACACCCCAGTTCTCTTCCTTCTTCCTCTGTTTTGAACGGAAGTCCATTGCTCCCTGCCACATCCGTCCTCTACACCTCAAAACGACTTACTAACTAACGCCTGGCTAATTCTGTGCTGAAGGCCATACTGTAGAGGTAGGGGAGTATTGTGTGCTGTGGCAGTCTGGTTCTGTCATAATGTACTGTGTGGAAAATATGGGAATGTCCATCCAGGTCTGTCCTGTAACATGGCTCATTAAACCCAGTGACAGCATCCTGAAGCACTGCTGCTGGGCTGGCCCCTGCTACCAGGTGCCCCTGAGACCAACCAAACACTGGGACATTATGAGCTCATGGATTCCTGTGACAAAAATACTAAGAAAGACCTAAAACAGAGGTTTGAAATTGACTTGGATAAACTCAACTTGACAAAGGCAGACAAAGGGTTGGAGAGTGTGAGGAGACGAAAATGCAACCTATGACATGACGTGGTGGTGAAGAAAACGATGAGGAGACGAAAATGCAACCTATGACATGACGTGGTGGTGAAGAAAACGATGACCCATTTCATGGATGAAACAAGGCCTGCGAGACAAACCAACAGCTGTAAGAACAGTCAGTGGGTGTGAGGAGAAAGAGGATGGTGTGAAATCATAGCATTGTTGGGGTGTTCCCCAGGGATGTGTACTTACACACTGTTCTTTCTGGAGGCCTTTCTGGAGGTCTTGGTGGTGGAGGGGATGAGCTGGCAGAGTTCCGGCAGGGCGTCTGCCAGCGGCCTCATGTCACCCACAACGGGCATGGCCGCCCTCTTAGCCTGGGCCACTTGTTGCTCCTTGGCCAGCTTGATGGAGCTGATCTCTAAATATCACAAAAAAAGCATTTAAATCAAATCAAACTTTAAAATTGCCACATGCGCCAAATACAACAGGTGTAGACCTTACCGTGAAATGCTTACTTACAAGCCCTTAACCAATAGCGCAGTTCAAGAAGTGTTAACAAAATATTTACTAAAGTAAAAATATACTAAAGTAAAAAATGATAAAAAGTAACACAATAATGAGGCTATATACAGTGGGTACCTGTACCGAGTCAATTTGCGGGGGTACAGGTTAGTTAAGGTCATTTCTCCTGTGTAGGTAGGGGTGAAGTGACTATGCATAGATAATAAACAGTGAGTAGCAGCAGTGTACAAAACAAATAGGGGGGGGGTCAATGTAAATAGTCCAGTGGCCATTTGATTAATTGTTCAGCAGTCTTATGGCTTGGGGGTAGAAGCTGTTGAGGAGCCTTTTGGTCCTAGACTTGGCGCTCTGGTGCCGCTTGTCGTGTGGTAGCAGAGAAAACAGTCTTTGACTTGGGTGACTGGAGTCTCTGACAATTTTATGGTCTTTCCTCTGACACCGCCTATTATATAGGTCCTGGATGGCAGGAAGCTTGGCCCCAGTGATGTACTGGGCCGTACTCACTACCCTCTGTAGTGCCTTATGGTCGGGTCAGATGCCATTACAGGCGGTGATACAACTGGTCAGGATGCTCTCGATGGTGCAGCTGTAGAACATTTTGAGGATTTGGGGACCCATGCCAAATCTTTTCAGTCTCCTGCGGGGGAAACGGTTTTGTCGTGCCAACTTCACGACCGTCTTGGTGTGTTTGGACCATGCTAGTTCATTGGTGATGTGGACACCAAGGAACTTGAAACTCTCGACCCGCTCCACTACAGCCCCGTTGATGTTAATGGGGGCCAGTTCGGCCGACTTTTTCCTGCAGTCCACGATCAGCTCCTTTGTCTTGCTCACATTGAGGGAGAGGTTGTTGTCCTGGCACCACACTGCTAGTTCTCTGACCTCCTCCCTATAGCCTGTTTCATCGTCACCTGTGGATCTGTTGGGGCGGTCTTCGAATTTGAGTGACTCTAGGGTGTCTGTGAGAATGCTGTTGATGGGAGCCATGACCAGCCTTTCAGAGCACTTCATGGCTACCGACGTGAGTGCTACGGGGCGGTAATCATTTAGGCATGTTACCTTCGCTTCCTTGGGCACAGGGACTATGGTGGTCTGCTTGAAACACGTAGGTATCACAGACTCAGTCAGGAAGAGGTTGAAAGTGTCAGTGAAGACACATGCCAATTAGTCCCCGCATGCTTTGAGTACACGTCCTGGTAATCCATCTGAATGTTGACCTGTTTAAAAGGTCTTGCTCACATCGGCTACCGAGAGCGGTATCACACAGTCATCCAGAACAGCTGGTGCTCTCATGCATGCTTCAGTGTTGCTTTTAGCTCTTCTGGTAGGCTCGCGTCACTGGGCAGCTTGCGCCTGGATTTCCCTTTGTAGTCCATAATAGTTTTCAAGCACTGCCACATCCGACGAGCATCAGAGCCGGGGTAGTAGGATTCAATCTTAATCCTGTATTGACGCTTTTCTTGTTTGATTGTTCAGGAACGTACAATGTTTCCATCATGGCACAAGCAGCAGAGACTTACTGTATGTCAAAGATGTGCCTCCACAACAATCAGTAGCCTTACCAAGATTACCTACAACCCTTTGTAGAGTGGCATTTATACACTACATGAGCAAAAGTATGTGGACACCTACTCGTCGAACATCTCATTCCAAAATCATGGGCATTATATGGGTGTTGGTCCCTCATTGCTGCTATAAACAGCCTCCACTCTTCTGGGAAGGCCTTCCACTAGATGTTGGAACATTGCTGTGGGGACCATTCATCACAAGGGCATTAGAGAGGTCGGGCACTGAGGTTGGACAATTAGGCCTGGCTCTCAGTCAGAGTTAGCGTTCTCCAAAGCATCCGCCAAATCTAGATTCGTCCGTCGGACTGGCAGATGGTGAAGCGTGATTCATCACTCAAGAGAACGCGTTTCTACTGCTCCAGAGTCCAATGGCAGCGAGCGCTACACCACTCCAGCCGACGCCTGGCATTGCGCATGGTGATCTTTGGCTTGTTTACAGCTGCTCGGATGGAAACCCAGTTCATGAACCTCCCGATGAAAAGTTATTGTGCGAACGTTGCTTCTAGAGGCAGTTTGGAACTTGTTGCTCCCAGATGTTACCACTTCACAAGAACAGCATTTACAGTTGACCGGGGCAGTTCTAGCAGAGCAGAAATTTGATGAACTGACTTGTTGGAAAGGTGGCATCCTATGACGGCGCCAAGTTGAAAGTCACTGAGCTCTTCAGTAAGGCTATGCTACTGCCAATGTTTGTCTATGGAGATTGCATGGCGGTGTGTTCGAATTTATACACCGGTCAGCAACAGGTTTGGCTGAAATAGCCGAATCCACTCATTTGAAGGGGTGTCCACATACTTTTGTATACACTTTATAGTGTATGAGGAGAATCTCTTTCTCTTGAGATGTAAAACATTTGGTTAAAGGCATTGTGGTTTGGGCCTTTTGGCTTTCATCATAGAGTGGTGTTGATCCCAGCCATGAGTTATGATGACCATGGTTTCTTATGTGCCGACTTGCCCATGTAATCAACTGTGACCATATCAGCGGCAAAACACTGAACCCTACATCACCACAGACTTGAACAAATACTGTGATCAGAGCCAGGGAGGAATATTCAAACCAGATGTCATCGGTACAGTTCGTGAACAGGTGAAAATGGAGGTGCATTCAACTTTATGGCTTCAAGTAGAAATTCTGACTTTGGTGGAGACGACCAGATCATAGACAGGCCGTGTTGAAGGTATTAAAATGTCCGCGGAAAAATGATTTGCCGTTCATGTCATTTAGGCTAATCCTCAGGCTATTTCCAGATTGTGTAGAACTGTGGCTTTGATTGAATTGCCACCTCCGTCTCTTATTTAGGCTAAATGAAGGAACACATGGGGCATTAAATCCCCTCTGTGGAATATACAGTCGGAATAATAACCCTTATTCGTCAACACATATTTTGCACATCCTCATCAGTACAGATCCAGAGGACCCCCACGCTGCAGATGCAGACAGCCCCGCCTCTTCCTGGAATATAGTTGGTCTTCGACAGAAAAGCAATTATCCGATTTTTTTCTTCTTTTTTCTTTCTCCTTGTTAATTTCACGAAAACTGCAGAGGTCTGAGGCTCACAGCCTGTCTCTAATTTCCGACAGAGTCAAAAGAACCATTGGAGTCTAATGATATGCACAGAGGAGACATCTTGTGTTACACAGAGAATTGATTGGATCAGCAGATTGGGTTACTAAGTGATCACAATTCTAGAAAAGTAGGTGGTGCTGTTAAAAGCTCAATCTGGGAATCTGTTCAATGGTCATTTCAGAGGGCTGCTGATTTGCCAGACTGTAGCTTTAAAAAGGGGTTGTAATTATACAGACACAGCTAGCTCTGTCGCGGGCTGGCGCGTCGCAGAAACCTCAGCTTCTCAGTAGAGATCAGTGGGGATGGAGCTCCTCATCGCACCAAACTAATTCTGTTATGTCCTGAAGGTATCTCTTTATCTTGCCTTTCAAACATTAGATTTTTGAACACAAAAGGAAAAATCCTACATTTTATAAATTCAAACTTTTGGGAGAGAGCCCCAATGTCAGCATTAAGGAGTGTGGAAAGATAAAAACGTGAACGTTGAAATTATCAGACACCAGCCACCCAAGTCATAGACTGGTTCTCCACGGCAAGCGGAACCGATGCACCATGTGTGGAACCAAAAGGACCCTGAACAGAGTCTACCACCCAAGCTATAAGACGGCTAAATAGTTAGTTAAATAGTTAACCAATTGCTACCCGGACTATCTGCATTGACCCTTTTTGCACTAACCTCTCTTGACTCATCACATAAGCTACTGTTGCTGTTTATTATCTATCCTGTTACCTAGTCACTTTATCCCTACCTATATGTACATATCTACCTCAATGACCTCGTACCCCTGCGCATTGACCCTGTACTGGTACCCTGTGTATATAGCCAAGTTATTGTTACTCATTGTGTATTTTTTCCTTGTGTTATTTTATTTCAATTTCTTATGCTATTTCTATTTTGCATTGTTGGGAAGGACTGTTTGTAAACAACGGGTGTAGACTAAGCGTGTGACAAATAACATTTGATTTGTTACAGAGTCCCCTGCCTGTGAGTCTTATCACTTAATGAAGTGCATTCCACCCAGGCCCAAACAGTGCCAGAGAGAGATCAGAGGGTCATGAACTGGCTCCCCAATCTCCTATTGACCTTTGTGACCAGGCCACTGGTTGCTAGGGTCTGGTGGTTGCTGGGGAACCGGACACAGTCCTCTTGCCTGCTCAGAGCCTACTCAGTCTCCCTTCAAGTGGACATGTGTGATGGTGTGTGGGCAGAAGTGAGTACCACTATTCGGCCCATATTAGTATTGCTTTTGTATCTGCTGAGCCATTCACTACCATGATATGTCTATTATATACAATATATTCATTCATCATCTCTCTTTGTACAGAACCACATTAGTCACATTTGTTCCTGCCAATAAAGTTCCCGATTCTGTGTAACTCTCTGTGAGGGTGCCTAACAGACCAGTGAAATAGGAGGGTCTCCCTCATAGAAAGAGTACGAGTCAGATGTATGTTACGTTATGATAACACTCACTGTTTAGCCACCTGTCTCGCCTCTCCTTCATCTTCTCTTTCTTTGTCTGCTGCTTCTTCTTCTCCTCAGGGGCTGTGAACAGAGACGGAGTGAGTGAGCATCCACAATGTTACACTGGTACTTCACACATTCAGTAGAGAGAACACAGGTACCCTCGTGGGTATGTGAAAAGGTCATCATCAACAATAGAACATAACATTCAAAGCAATTCAATTCACCAACGTTCAAAGCAAATCAATTCACCAACATTCAAAGCAATTCATCAACATTCAAAGCAATTCATCAACGATAAAGGAAGAGAGGGGACTTTCTAAAATGCTTTGGAAATTGAAACGTGCCAGATCTTTTTCCACAAGATAAATGGAACCAGTAAAATGTTCCCATTGCCAAATAAATAATTCACAGTTGAATAGAATTATAATAACAGATTTGAGTTTGGGGTATAAAAATGGAAATTTCCCAGCGAGAGCTTGATTTGACAGGAAAAAGAAAAGCCTGTAACATGTCATTAAAACAAACCACGGCTGAAAAACTTGAAGCCCAAAGGGAGAAAGTAATCACAGTATTGTTGCGAGCGCCTCAGAAGAAGATATGGCTCGATCAGGACATGTGGCTCGTCTTTCCCGGTTCAAAGGCATGGAGAATGGGGAGAGATACCGTCGGAGGGAAGGGGTTGAGAACAGAATACACTACCTACTAGATCTATCTATTTCTCCCTCTTTAGAAAAACATCCTGTCCTGGGATGGAATGTTTTCAGTAATTGGGATAACCACGTTGCGTCCCCCTGTGCATAGGGTAGCCTCAGTGGTGTGTATGTCTGTGTTTGTGGTGTGTGTGTGTGACCATTTGGTCCCATCTCTGCCCTTCCTGACAAAGAAAGCGCTATCACTGACACTGGGCGATAAGAGCAGAGGTTATCACACAGACAGTTGCTTCCTGTAGCGCAATGACAACAACAGATGCTGGGCAGTATGCATATTGTCACTGTCTACCAGATCACCGGAGTGTCTCGTGGAAAACGGACACATTTTCGAGAGAGAAAATGAGATGGAGTTGGTAAAGAAAAGCAAATCGCTCATTTAAACGGAAGTACAACGGTTGAATTGTTTTGAACACAAAACATGACCTTAATCTGACAGGGCAGGTGACAGTATTTTGTGGTGTGTTTTTTATTTATTTTTATCCATCCAGATGATTTCCCGCTCTTTTGACAAAATAGAGAGAAACAGGATGGATGCGCTGCTCCACGACGTTGGGAAAAGTGTCCGTGTTGCAGCCTGGCCCTATACAGTTGAAGTCAGAAGTTTACATACACTTAGGTTGGAGTCATTAAAACTCGTTTTTCAACCATTCCACAAATTTCTTGTTAACAACCTATAGTTTTGGCAAGTTGAAAAGAACATCTACTTTGTGCAAGACACAAGTCATTTTTCCAACAATTGTTTAGACAGATTATTTCACTGTATCACAAATCCAGTGGGTCAGAACTTTACATACACTAAGTTGACTGTCCCTTCGCCTGAGTCAATTGGAGGTGTACCTGTGGATGTATTTCAAGGCCTACCTTCAAACGCAGTGCCTCTTTGCTTGACATCATGGGAAAATCAAAGGAAATCAGCCAAGACCTCAGAAAAAAAAAAATTTACACCTCCGTTCTGGTTCATCCTTGGGAGCAATTTACAAATGCCTGAAGGTACCACGCTCATCTGTACAAACAATAGTACGCAAATATATACACCATGGGACCAAGCAGCCGTCATACCGCTAAGGAAGGAGACGCGTTCTGTCTCCTAGAGATTAATGCACTTTGGTGCGAAAAGTGCAAATCAATCCCAGAACAACAGCAAAGGACCTTGTGAAGATGCTGGAGGAAACGGGTACAAAAGTATCTATATCCACAGTAAAACGAGTCCTATATCGACATAACCTGAAAGGACGCTCAGCAAGGAAGAAGCCACTGCTCCAAAACAGCCATAAAAAAAGCCAGACTACGGTTTGCAACTGCACAATGGGGACAAAGATCGTACTTTTTGGAGAGATGTCCTCTGGTCTGATGAAACAAAAATAGAACTGTTTGGCCATAATGACCATCATTATGTTTGGAGGAAAAGGGGGGACGCTTGAAAGCCAAAGAACATCATCCCAACCGTGAAGCACAGGGGTGGCAGCATCATGTTGTGGGGGTGCTTTGCTGCAGGAGGGACTGGTGCACTTCACAAAATAGATGGCATCATGAGGATGGAAAATTATGTGGATATATTGAAGCAACATCTCAAGACATCAGTCAGGAAGTTAAAGCTTGGTCACAAATGGGTCTTCCAAATGGACAATGACCCAAGCATACTTCCAAAGTCGCGGCAAAATGGCTTAAGGACAACAAAATCAAGGTATAGGAGTGGCCATCACAAAGCCCTGACCTCAATCCTATAGAACATTTGTGGGCAGAACTGAAAAAGCGTGTGCGAGCAAGGAGGCCTATAAACCTGACTCAGTTACACCAGCTCTGTCAGGAGGAATGGCCCAAAATTCACCCAACTAATTGTGAGAAGCTTGTGAAAGGCTACCTGAAACGTTTGACTCAAGTTTAAATTGTTTAAGGCAATGCTACCAAATACTAATTGAGTATGTAAACTTCTAACGCACTGGGAATGTGATGAAAGAAATAAAAGATGAAAAAAATTCTCTACTATTATTCTGAAATTTCACATTCTTAAAATAAAGTGGTGATCCTAACTGACCTAAGACAGGGAATTTTTACTAGGATTAAATATCAGGAATTGTGAAAAACTGAGTTTGAATGTATTTGGCTAAGGTGCATGTAAACTTCCGACTTCAACTGTATATAGCTAGTAGAGCCTACTGATGGAATTGGCTTTGTAATTAGCAATGCCGCAGTCCTTGACTGACATGTCTGAGAGAACGGTAAAGTGGAAGTCAATGGGACCCAAATACTACACGTCGCAGCATCTCTAGTAGGGACCTTTCTTACTCTCATCTTCCTTATGTCAACACACAGTCCCACAATGTATTTTCTGTGAAAAGGCTACATTGTTACCTGGGATCTAATTTTAAAGAGGTTCCTACAGCACTTTTGTCGTTGCCTATTCAGCGATAATATGTTATTCCTGTAAAACTGAACAAGGCGATCTGTTTAGTTTGATAGATGTTGTTTTAGTCTGCCATTGACAACCACGATGATGGACCAATAACTAGGTCTATTCATCCAGACCTTTTCAGGTGAATTACATCATCATCATCATCATTACCATGGCATTGTAGATGTAGTATCTACCATTAGTGTTCAATTAGAAACGTCCAATCATTGAATGGCAGCTTGAGGTTACAGCATTGTGCAGAGCAGAGACAGAGAGCCTAGAGATGTTGTTTAATGGGGCACCACTCCCTTCACCTCCCCGATCAATAGCATCTCATTTAAAGACGCAGATGAGCTTCTGTTAAATGTTGGATATAGCCTACAGACAGGTGGTACGAGGCAGTGACATGGGTTGCACCCCGCCTCTGTTTTTGTAAAACGCTGAGGGATGGGCCTGGAGAAATGCAACCACTCTCAAATTCATAGACAGAGCTAGGGATGCAAGGCCTGGCCATCCATGATCATTTTTAGTGGTTTGTTTTAACCATGTTTTCAGGCAATCCAGTGTTCGTTTACATTTACATTCTTTACAAACATTGGAGTAAACAAGCTTATATTTTGGGGTATGATAGTTGAACTAAGCTCACGAGGCATGCATAAGTTATATTCTTCAACGGGTATGTCATTAGTTATATTAAGTCCAAAAATGGAAGTAGCAATTAAGGATTCTAGCTTTAAGGTACTTCCAGTTGAAATGGAAGCTTTGAAAACACAGTCCTCACGTTGCATTTCGAAAAACAGACATTTAGTACAACAGACAGACATTAAAAACACATGGGAAAGTGCGTGTGTGCTGGAATTGGCCTTGGGGTCCTAATCACTGTACTGGGTTGAGTGTAGCTACTACGTTACTGGCTATGACCCCACTCTCAGAGGGTGTCTCAGGGGGAGTTCGGTTATACAAAAAAAATTATATTATGTCCAATTCACACATGCGTATAACACACACTTTTACATGTGTGAAATAGTAATTAGGTGGGTTCATATGTCCTATGAATCATCTGTACTGTGCCTGTCCATCTCTGAATCCAGCTGCCTTGTAGAATGTATTTGAATAGGCACTGTAATGTGTTAGAAATGGATTTGACTTATCAAGAAAAGTGAGGAGGAAAGGCAGGAAAGAACTATTTCCAATCATGTTATGATAATACAATACAGTGCCCACGCTGTGAAGGCAAATCAATTCTTCAGCCTACATTTGTTGGGGAATGACTCTCCACTAATGACAGCAGGAAGGGAAAAACTAAAAGGAGAGGAGTGGGCAGCGCGGTTGGCAGGGGGAGCTGGCAGGGATGTCCGGGTTGTGTGGTGGTAGCTAATGACATTCTGCGGCAATGAAACTGTCAGTGTGGGACAGTGGGAGTCAGTCACACATGAGGGAACTCATAGTGTTTGTTTATCATTCCCCTGCCACCTCCTCGCCAATCCACTGCTATTAAAAACATCCTACAGCTTCTCTCTTTACGCAAACAGACATTATGGTATGGACCGGGGTTGGGCTCAATTTCATTTCCAGTCAATTTAGAAAGTAAAGCAAATTCAGATCACACATTTTTTTTCATTGAAACGCACTGGGAAAAATTTGAGTTGTGGTTTCAGCGTACTTCCTGAATTGAAATGGACCCCAACACTGGTATGGACTAGAGGTCGACCGATTATGATTTTTCAATGCCGATACCGATTATTGGAGGACGAAAAAGCGGATACCGATTAATCGGCCGATTTATAAAAATACAATTTTTTACTTTTATATATATATATATATATATATATATATATATATATATCATACACACACACACACACATTTTTGTCATAATGACAATTGCAACAATACTGAATGAAAAATGAACACTTATTTTAACTTAATATAATACATAAATACACACACACAGCTCTGAAGTGACAATGATACTGAAGAGTCTGCTTAGGAGACAAATACTTTCAACTGTTTGAATAAAAATAGAGTTTAAGTTACCTGTGATGAATGCTGAAAACAAAAACCTTAATTTCTATATACAGGAAATCCTATTTTAATAATGGGCATGGTAAGAATTGACAACCAAAGTGCGAGTCATAATTGACACCTAGCAAAATCTGAAAAGCGGTTCCTTCATTTATTGCATAGGATATTTTTAGATTCACTTAAAAATAAAGGTGTAAAAAATAAATAAAAAAAATCGGCGCCCAAAAATACAGATTTCCGATTGTTATGAAAACTTGAAATCGGCCATTCCGATTAATCGGTCGACCTCTAGTATGGACTGTCCCAATTATAACTTTCACAATAGTATTCACCATTGAAATTATGCCCAGGGGAATGATTCACTTTGACAAATCATCTACATTGAGGTAATGTCCTCCATATCTGAGTCATGCTCTAGCTAACATGGTGAAAGGTGCTCATGGTGGGTGAGTGTGCTGCTGCATTGGCCTGCTTTCTACTCTGTCCTGCTGTCCTCCTGCTGCCCCAGCCACAAGGTTGAAAGGTTAAACAACAGTCGGCCAACAAATAGAATTCCTGTCATTTTAATGACCCCAGCACGGTTGATGAGCAATATGGACAAAACCACTGGGCCTGGCAGGCAACAGATATTGTACTCTGCTCTCATTGCTTCTTTAACCGGGAAGCAAATAGTGAAGGATCCCGACCAGAGCTCATCCTTAGATAAGAGCAGCAACTAGTTCACAAAGAGATCGGAGTTGTGTACTACGAATCTAGATTGAGGAGTTAGAGAGCTAACTCTGGTCAACTCTTGAGTTCAACTCGGGATAGCCTAACCAGATACATGAAAATGGGTCACCTTTAAGCCAGGTACATTTCTATGGCAACGAATCCTTCAGAACTAACCGGCTGTGGGTAAGGCTAACTCCACTTACCCTGAATGAAGTGTTCGAGCCGTGAGTTGAGGACTAATCAAATTAGATTCCCTCTCGCAAAGAGCGCATCGTTGTCATCCCTTCAAGACGTGGATGTGGATTAAGGCAGCCCCCCGCACATCTCTGATTCAGAGGGGTTGGGTTAAATGCAGAAGACACATTTCAGTTGAAGGCATTCCGTTGTACAACTAACTAGGTATCCCCCTTTCCCTTTTATTCATTAGACTGATTGAATATTTTATTAATCTAATGTTCTTGTGTAAAAAAAAAAAAAAAAAAAAACATGACACTTTTATTTAGTAAATCGAGGATGAATTTGAAACTTCACGCGTAGCAAAAGTTGCGTATGACTTAATAAAAATGGCTTAAATCAATGGAAAAGGGACTCGTGCATTGACAAGCACACCAAAGCACTTTAAAAGGGCCTGTAACGGTTGTCCTCCTCATCTTCATCCGAAGAGGAGGAGCAGGGATTGAACCAAAATGCAGCGGATTGTGAAGACATGATATTTATTAAAGTAAAGACGGAAAACACGAAAACGAAATACACTTGACTAATAAACAAAATAACAAACGGAGTAGACAGACCTGGACGACGAACTTACATAAACACGAAGAACGCACGAACAGGGAAAATAGCCTACACATAAATAACGATGAACAAACAAACCGAACAGTCCCGTATGGTGCGACAAACACTGACACAGGAGACAACCACCCACAACGAACACTGTGAAACAACCTACCTAAATATGACTCTCAATTAGAGGAACGCCAAACACCTGCCTCTAATTAAGAGCCATACCAGGCAACCCATAAACCAACATAGAAACAGAAAACATAGAATGCCCACCCAAATTCACGTCCTGACCAACTAACACATTCAACAAACTAACAGAAATAGGTCAGGAACGTGACAGGGCCATTTCATACTAAATATCTTATCCAGAGTGACTTACAGGAGGAATTAGGGTTAAGTGCCTTACTCAAGGGCACACCAGCAGATTTTTCACCTAGTCGGCTCGGGACTTCGAACCAGCAACATTTCGGTTACTGGGCCTGCCGCCCTATATTCCACACTGTAGTATGCCTTGATCATGTGTAGTACTTACAATATCATTTTGTAGTATACTGTAGAATACTATACACTGTAGTATACGTCAAATCTGTAATGCTTACTATAGAATTGCATAGTATACTATAGTAACTACTACAGTATTATCCGCAAAAAAAAATGTACTAAAAACTACAGTAATTTCCACGAAAACAACACTTTCTTAACTATAGTAATACAAATGCAGTATTAACTTTGCATATACCCCACCTATTCCCCTCCCCAGTGTGTGCCACCATGAGTGAGAAACCTACATGCCAAGTATAGACCACAGGTTGTGTTCCCTACAGGTTATAGAAGAGCAGAAGCTCTGAACTATCTATTCAGACTCCAGTCCTACCTACTTCTAGGTTCTGAAAAATGTGCTCGTTTAGTATTTGTCTAGGATGTTTCGTCAAGGAGAAAGAAGTGGTGGGCTACGTCAAAGATAAAACAAAAACACTATAGTAAATACTACAGTATTCACTGTAGTGTTTTGGGGACCGAAGACCAAAAAACACTATAGTGATTACAATAATATATAAATGTAGTAATACTACAGTATTTATACCATTGTATACTATAGTATTTTTTCATGTAGGTAACTCTACCTAGCAAAATAGTTATCACAAATTGATACTTTCGAGTCAAAGTATCCATACAATATCATCCAAAATAATATACACATGCGATATGTAACTGTATCGATTTTTTCCCCCCATCACTACTACAGAAGACAAAGTGTGACACTGACTAACCAACTAACCTCATATACTGTATATATGCCATTTAGCAGATGCTTTTATCCCACGACTTACAGTCAGGTTCGCATATATTTTCCATATGGGAGGCCCCAGCGGGAATGGAACCAACGATAATTGGCGGTCCATGCGCCATGCTCTAACAACTGGGCCACACCTAACCACAACCTAGATCTACTGAAGTTACTCACTCCCTTCTGGCCGACCTCACCAATTCCCAGCCACCCACTGCTGTTGCTGCCATGGCGATTGACGAGTCAGGACAAGACCCAGCCCCCACATCACAAATCAGGGTCATTCTTAACCCCCGGGGTATACCACTGCAACTAATAAATTCTCGCCGAAAATCTCTCACCTTATATCGGAAACTGCTTCAATATCTCAGAGTTTATCTCAAGCCAAAACATGGTGGCGTAAAATTAACTATCAAACCAAGCAAAATAATTTATCTTTCTCTTTTCATTTCTACGTGCATCTTCAGCCCATGCGCAGATACAGCTCTTCCAGCAGCAACACACACACCAACTTTCATCCCAGGCCAGTTCCTTCCTGCCTGGTCCAATCTTTAATCTGCCACCGCAGTGTCGACAACAAATGTGTTGTCCTGCTGTAGCAGAAGAGGTACAGGGGCCAGATAGGCATCTCTACTCCTGCTGCATCCCCGTCCCTGACAGCCCTGGTCCTGGACTGCTGATGGGTGAAACCCAACCCGACCTGGGGCCATTTGTGGTGGGGGAAGAGAGCCTTACTTACCACCTCCCTAGTCCTCCCTGTACCCCCAGAGAGGATTGGGTTCTCAGTACACAGTGAAATAGATAGCACCGATTAGATCGCAAGAAAGGCATTTCACTGTACTAGTGCACGTGACAAAAACGTGAAACCTGATTAGGCTTTATTATGAGTGATCGGGAGAATTCCATATTTCCTTTCCTGCTTGGGTTTGCCCCCGCTTAGCCTCTCCGCTTTCCCCCTTTTCTCTGGCATAATTGACAGGCAGCTCTCTGTTCGGTGGAGGAGAGGAGGGGGTAGTGCCTTTGGGGAGCTGACAACAAGATAAAGAGGTGGTTTCACCGGGTCCCAGCTCAGATACTGATATCCCCTATTAAAGTGCAAAGAGGGCTCTTTGTCAAAACAGAGGTGGCAGTCATCACTTTTAACCTCACGCCGTGGTACGGCAGCAGGAGTTCTGCTCTTTGAGACAGAGATTGTTCTGTTCAAGACACACAGCAGCACAGAACACATGGAAGCGAACAGGGCTCTACAGTGCGACAGTTTTACTCGCATATGAGCCTAAATATTTTGCTGTGCTGGACCTGGCGTCCTGAAAGATTCATGCTTGCACCATTACATGCTTGCACCATTAAATATTTTTAATTGTGCTCCTAAATTGTTTAACTTAGGTGTACACATGCTCCTTGTAAAAAAAGAATGTAAAAAATGTCAGCGTAGAGCCCTGGTGAAGACTCTGAACTAAGGCAATTGAATAGGCCTAAAATAAATTCAACTGCAGAGACTGATAGGAGGATGGATTTATTTTTATTTTTTTTATCTAACTAGGCAAAAGGCACGCACAAACATGCACACACAAAGTGCCAACGAATATGCCAAGCACCAACAGTAAGTGTGCATAATAATACTAATTAAATCAATCGAATTAAAAGTGGCAGATAAGAGTTTATATCTGCTCGGATACAAGCCCCCAGGGGGACCTACAACAGGCATCGGATGAAAAGACATGACACACACACACAGCATTTGCTTGCTTCTTTCTTCTCTGGCAGAGAGAACAGAGTATTTTATAATTAACAGCGTAGCAAAGTAGAGTGGCTAGCTGGACAGATGCCCGAACAGAAACCAGAGGGCATTAATCCCTGTGGGCAGAGACAGACACCGCCGAGGACGGGGTGGTGGCGAAGACGAACCAAAATAAAAGTAATATTAATGTAGTAGAGTCAGTGAAAGTGAATTTGGGATCCTTCAGGTGAAATACCCCTATTAAACACGACAGCGTGAGAGCGTTTAGCTGAAGTGAGAAGCTGTAGGCTAAAATAATTGCTCTCTATAACGCCGGCTCCCTTCCGTTCCCTCATTGTTAATGTGTAGAAGGAGGCAGTGCTTTAATCACAGCAGCTTTCACAGCTAGAAGAGCTCCCAATGTCTGTCTGCTTAGATGAGAGAAAATGGAAAAATCCAATTCCTACCATTTCCGTGGACAGGAATTAAAAACAGCATTCTTAATAAACCCTTACTTATATCGCCTCAATTTTCTTTTCCCACTAATGTACTGTCAAATTAGATTTTGCTTTCCAGAACCTAGTTACCATTTCACAAAGAGGCCAATATGCAGACACTGTTTCGGGAAAACAAGAGCACACTGACAAACATTTCACCATGGCAACAGATGGAATACTGCATCGCATTGCCCTGTCCTTAAAAAAAGAAATCTCATACACTTGTCAGCAGCCAGGAAAGCACTTGCTTTAATTAGTTAGCCTAATCAATAGACACAGCTAAATATACCCGTCGTTATTAGATCACACACATCCAACGTATTAAAACACCCTGTTAGTTTTGACGCAAGAAAAGGCTGAAGACTGAGTACTCGTTAGCAGTGTGTGTGCGTCTGCAAGCGAGGACGAGAGAAAGAAGAGGAAAGAAACAGCAGAATGCAGAAACTGAAGCCATTTAAATCCTTGCTCACTAGCTACAGCGAACAGCCAGACATCATCTCCAGAGATCGAGCCAGCCAGCCAGGGACCTGGCACCCCTCCCACCATGCACTACAGACAAAAGCCTAAACAAGCAAGAGACAACAAGACATTGGAACAACCTTGATGAGAAAGCCAAACAGTAAAAGTGACACTCAATACAGCTCTCTAACAGCCTTTCTAACAAAGAGTCAGGGCAGACTAATACACGCTGTGTATCAACATCATCACTGCTACACTGTAATACACAAGGGACAGGAACACCTGATGCTTTCCCACCGGGCTGCAGCGAGGTTCCCTACCAAGAGAACTACACCCTGCAGCACCAGCCTCCTCTATGCGCCAGTGGTGCCACGACTCATCTAGTCAGGAAGGAACACTGATGCAGGGGAGCTAGGCAACTGAACATAACCTTGATTTCATGCATGAACTATTTATGCTGCAGAGAGGCTATAAATAGAACCAGTCCTCTGTTGTCTAACAAGGAAGACGGGCTTCTTGCTGCAGCTCTGCCACTGCAGCTGGAGTAGCTGCTCTGCCACTGCAGCTGGAGTAGCTGATCTGCCACTGCAGCTGGAGTAGCTGCTCTGCCACTGCAGCTGGAGTAGCTGCTCTGCCACTGCAGCTGGAGTAGCTGCTCTGACTTACTTACATTGGGCTTAAGCTTATTCAAAAGAGCCTAGGTCTCAAGAGGGAAGAGGTTGGTGGGGGCATCGTTTCTTATCTATAGGTTACTATCCTACTTACTTTTCTTCATTACAAATTTTATACCAATGCTAAGCAATATACTGCATAGACTGAGCTGTTGTCATCGTCACATCGCAAGTCAATTGTTGTCGAGTGATTCCTTTGTATTTTCTGCCCTCTTGTGGTAGGAGAGAATAACATATTGTGTTCAGAAAAATACTATGTGCCTGGTTGATGTTGCTGGAAATAAACAATGTCTCCAGGACGTTTGGGGAAGCTAAAACGTCACGAAAATGAAATGCATGTACTTGAAGGTAGAATATGATTCGTTATTGAGACACAAAGACAAGTACTCTCGTGCAGATTTCCACTGATTAAGTAGCTAAACATTTGGTTGATAATCAAAGTGTCTTTACCTGTCTGCGCAGGTGTAACAGTGTCATTGGATGGTTCTTCAAACTTCAGAGTTTGAACGAGGGCTTCAGGGCTGATTTGTGTTCCAGCAAAGATTCCACTTGGAAAGGAACTCAGTGGGGTCTGTTGGAAGAGAACATCCACATTGACACCCAACATAAATATATTGGAGGGGGAAAAAACACTTCAAAGTAATTTCTCTATAGTCAGCTAGGTTGATCCCATGAACACGTATACATTGTGACCCTAGCTAGCTGACAACTAGCTAGCTAGTGAAATAGCTAACTGTTAGCTAGCTAACGTTAACTGTTTAACAAATTTTAGCTACAACGTTAGCTAAACCATCTAGAAGAGACGCAGTTGGCAAGCGAACGTTAAATTGTGTGTTGATAAAATACCTTCGCGTTTTCATCCTTCTTTATGTGCAACTGTGCATTGTTTGTTTTGTTTACATCGAAGATGAATGAACCACTTGGAATCGGTGCCTTTTCTAAATCTGTGGATCTTGCGCCACCGAACGGTGGACTGTCAAGTTTAACCGCAGCCTGATGAAGCTTTTCGCGGACCCGCTTTATCTTTCCAACCATACTGCCTTTAAGTTACTGAGTTAAATAAAGATACAATCTGTCTCTGAAGCCACATTCTGTGCGCCACAAAATGTGCGTCTCTGTGATATGCTGCCCGGGGGAAACAATTTTTTGCAAACTATAGTTCCACCTCTTCCTCACAAAGTCCCGCAGTGACTGATGTGTGGGCAAAAAAATAGGCTTACAAGAAAACAAAATGGGTGAAGTAAATCAAGGCCGTGTATCTAAATTATTAAGATGATAAAATGTCATATGCATGTCATCTTAGTATATATACATCCATGATCGAATCTCACCAGTCTCTGAACTCTTTAGATAATTGAAAAGCATCTTTATTTGCAAATGGATATGGCAAATAACTAACTACTGTAGTACATGCATACATAGTTAAATACATATACAAATAATACAGGTCTATGAAGTCTGAACTGGACAATAATACAAAATAGTTAATAGATATGCTATAACACAATACAATAGGCTATGCATCAGGGATCTCCAACCCTGTTCCGGGAAAGCGAGCGTCCTGTAGATTTTCACTCCAAACCCTAATCTAGGGTTTAGGAGTGAAATGATTGATTGGTTGATAAAGCTGGTTGTTAGTTACAACTGGGATTGGAGCGAAAATCTACAGTAAGGTAGCTCTCTAGGAACAGAGTTGGAGACCCCTGCTATACATCACGAACACACACAGTGTGTGTACAACAATATACAACTATTATCCCAGCAGCAAATATTTACATCTTCTATAAAATGATCCAAAACAGATGACACGAGTTGAGGCATTTTTGAGTTCCGCTATAATTGCTGTTTATACTAAACAAATTGTTCAGAATATTGTTCATGGAAATGATAATATGCATTAGAGAGTGAGAGAGATGAGGACTGGAGTATATTAGGTTTCATTGACATCATAACCCATTTTAAACCAAAACTTGCCAATAGGCAAAAGAGGGAGGAAATGTGTCCTACAGTAAGCCTAGGCAACTCTAGCCAAACAGTCTCATCAATGTTACGTTCTCGAGGAGCTTGGTTCATAGAAAATACTGTGGTGTGGATAAGAAGACTGACTGAAATTATGTTGAAATGTGTCATTACACTTGACCAGTGGTGGCACATTTCTCCGCTACATATCATTGCAACAAGACAACAAAAATCATTGTACAGTTGTGTAGTTGACTATCATTTGATGACAGAGTTGGAAAAACAGAACCATCCCAGAGCCAGTTCTCCAGTAATACATCCGATTGAGAATACACACTATAAATATAGAATTGTAAGATCACAAGTGAAAACCACACCAATCATACTTTCTAACAGCACATTAATACCTACAAAAAACATTTGGCTTAGTATATGCACACCATTGCGTACTATTTTGAGGAAGTAGTTACAGGAAGTATTCATTACATAGTTTGTGAAACTAGCTCTTGAATGTCAAAACTGCCTGGTGAAAACTATGAGCAATGGTTTGTTCTCTTTTAGTCGTGTCTTCCACCTTCTGTGTCTTCCACCTTCCATGTGTCCCATCTACAAGTCTTGCAGAGAGGACAGCAGCGACTGGGAATCTCTAATGTTCAGCTCATACAAGGTTAGTGATTCTAACATGTACAAATAAGGAGGCGGGAGGAATACTGGTTCCGTCCTTAGACAGGAGGTGGATGTGACGGTATCCTGGAAAAGGGAGTAAAACAGCTGTAGTAGACCATTCATCTCATCTTATTACATGCTATTACGTGTGACTGTCATATTAGGAGGTTATATAATGAGTTTGTACGAAATGCTTAAATACATGGATGAGCCTCACCTTGCTGAATACATGAGAAAGGCAAGGTATACTGTCCGACAAAATCATTCCTTGACGCCTTGTCGTAGTCCTCCACCACAAAGCGTACCAGGGCCAGCTCAGGCGCATGGATGGTGAACCGCAAAGTGTCATACCACACTGGATTGAATCCTGAGCAAACACAATTCATAAATATATAATATAAATAATACCGTAATATACTGCTTTTTTGTATCAGCATTTCTGTAAAAAGTCACATTATAAGCATCTATGTGATTGGGATTTAATGGGTGTGTATATTACCATTGTTGTCTATGTATCTGGTCTCCTGCTTGGCCTGGTCTAGAGGAACTCCATGAATCTCCACTCTCACAAACGGGTCCACAACGGAGCTCTCCTTGATATTCACTTTGGGAAGCTGCTGTCCACTGATCACCTTGAAAACACACACAAATATATACACACACAACGAGAGCGCTTTAGGTCAGATCGGAAGGTTAGCGTTCCACTTGGTTTCTGTAGTTTTTCTGTTGTGGCTCAGGTTGTGTCTTAGGTAGGTCTCAGTTTGTTATTTGTACCTGAATGCAGAGACTGAGGGGTCGGTAGCCTTCCCGGTCATGTGGAACCTCAGGATCGAACCTCCTCTCTGACATCCTCATGAAGTCAGGTTTGAGGACGTAGCCACAGCGGCCATTTTGACTAAACAGTCCATCGTTGAGGTCCATCTCAACCCCTGCCGTCTGGAAATTCAACGCAACTGAGGAAGCAAGGAAAACAGAGAAATTAACCAACTGATCCGAACAGAAGTATAAGCTTAACTAGCTTCACAAAGTCATGTTTGGAAATTGGAAATTGATATTTTGTTTAATCATTGTGTCGTGCCTTAGAATGACCTAAAACGCCCCTCACCGATTTGAGTCCCTGTGTTCCACATTTCCTGTGGGTTGAAGTTGGAGGAGTCTGTTCTGAGGCCACTGGGATAAACCCTGGTCAGTTGCCTGGCATTGTGATGCACAAACTCTGCCCCTGGAAGAGAAAGGCAGTTAAACCATACATGAGATGAGCTTGAGGAACCATGCAATTGAACAGTACACATACAAAGCACTGTGTCTTCTAGTCATTCTGCCTCTGTTTACGGCCCTTACCTCTGAATGAATAACTGACTAAATCTCACTAATCAGACAACATTTCCTTTTAGTAAATCAACAACTTTTGGCTTCTGTTTTGTGGTCCAAACAGAACGACACAAACTGTCCTGAGTGAGTAAGTGACTGGTTGACCCTGACTGATGATGTCATGAGTTACAGTAGAGATTCAGGCCCCACCTGCCTCTCTCAAGTGTTTGCGGGCTTTGGACTCTGTGAAGGAGGATATCTCATAGAACTTGGAGTGAATGCGGGAGTGCTTGAAGCTGCTGAAGTGGACACTCTTGCAGTAAACCACGCAGTCCGACAGCTCCTTTGACAGACGCTGCTTCGATTTCTGAAGAAAAGAAGGAGCGTGAATTGAATAAACTCTATTGATCCACAGCTGGGAAATTGGAGTGTTGACCTTACCAAGCTACATTCAATTCAACTACATATAAATTGGGCAATGGCTTGGACACTACTGCACTAGGAGGATTGGATATACACAGTAAAAACCCTAGTTTTGAGAGCAACGTGGCACTCGTACAGTTTGAGAGGAGGAGTGGAGTGTAGCTAGCCCTGGGGGAAAGCAGCAAGTGGACCGAGACAACCCCAATATGAAGCCAACCACAGTAGGTCTGCCAGTGCCAATCAGGCTTCGGTGACCGAAAGGTTGAGGTATGCAGGCGGGCACAAGGCCAGACTAATTAGCAATGCAACCAGGTCTCCCTCTATATGAAAGCAGATCCGGAGCCGAACACAAACAGAGACTCTGAGCTACAGTCTGTCTTTAGGACAGGACAGCCATCATCAAAGTCAGTTACACCAGGGCCAAGGGCATCCCAGAGCTCACTGCTCCTGTAGACTACTGGCTTTTACCCCCGATTACCATATTGATCAAACCATGTCAACCCTAGTATGGCATTCTAATCTATGGCTTTCATTAAACATAGAGTATCAATGTTAAATGATGTATTAGATCCATACACTCCATCTAATCTGTTAATGGGCACTGCTTGTTATTGAGCGATAGCATGAAAGAACCAAGAATCAAGTCAAAGGTGCTTCAGTGTTTAGCTACATAGGTGATCCCTGACTTCAATTAAGTGTCTCATTTTAGAGGGCTCTCTACCTCTACCCTACAGTGAGTCAGTCAGTCAGTCTTCTCTCTCAAGACAGTACTACAGTCTTGAAAGAGTGTTGGTACCGTCCTCTCTCTCTCTCTCTATGGCTATCTCTGGTGTTCGTATGGCACCGTTAGGAGGCTCACTTGGTCTAGCCCCTGGCTTTAGCCTCTATATCTTTCATGAGCGATGTCAGAGTTGAACGCAACCCATGGACAATATCAGTCCTATAACAGTGGTATAGTGTTGAGTCAACACAGCAGATTCAGACAAAGATGATACACTTTTGCCCTGATGGAATTGAGAAACAATGGAGGAGTGAGTGACTGACGTCTTCTGCTAAGTTGATATGAGAGCGGGAGATGGGGTTGAGAAGGTGTGACAGTGAAATATATAGGACTACATCCAGGCAGGCCCAGAGTGACAGTGACAGGACTAGGGTTGCAAAGCTACCGGTAGTTTACCAAAGTTACCGGAATCCTCAGTCATTTTATAATTAACAGAACATCTATGGCAGTCTAACTTTGGTAATTTATACTTGAATAACTTTTAAAAAATGTATTCATATATAGTATTCATTTTTTATATCTGTGTCCATATAGAGAAAATAGCCTAAGTAATGAAAAAAAAACGTTACTCAACAATGGCATTATTTTCAATGAACTCTGCAACTCTTCCATCTATTGACATTTTCTACAACTGGCAAAACATTAACAACAAATATTGACATAGTAAAATAACTAAAAGTGTGTAAAGAAATAAATAAAAAGGATATTTCAGGCTGAAACACTCATGTTAAATACCAATGGTATTCACTAAGTTGATGGTTTATATTTAGGATAATGTTTTACAGCTTTGTCATTCTATCGTCTTATTGAATTATTTCCTATATTTTACATGTGATAGGCCACACAGAGGGACAGAGATAATTACAGACACCTGTGATAATCTGAAGTACCCAAAAGGGTGAAAGATACCAACATTCTTGTAGTTTACTGGTAAACTTCTAAAGTGTCCAGTAATATACCTTCCCTTCGAAACCCTAGACAAGACACACAGACAAACGTCTCGCAGGTCGATCCCTAGAGGAAGTGGTGAGAGATCGGACAGCTCCGGTCGAGGATCAGTAGCCCACCTTGGCTGTCACTGCAGAGGTTATCCTCATCAATGTCGCATGCACAATTGTACACACAGGCACACACCCTCCCACACAGGCACACAGCCCACACACACACACACACCAGTAGCCTACCTTGGCCGTGCGTCGGAGGCTGTTGCTGTGGAGGCTGTCCTCATCGATGTCAGCCGCCTCGTCCTCGTCGCTCACCTCTCCTGTCTGGGAGTCCTCCGGCTCCACCGGCCCGTTCAGACTCTCCTCCAGACTTCCGATCTTCTTCCCCTTGAGAAGAATCTTCCCCTTCAGCTCCTGTCAGTCAGAACAATTGATCTAGATCGTTTCATCACCAGGGAATAGATATCATGCTTCTGTACCAGGGCATGTTACAGAAAGCCTCTCGACAGCACGTCTCTCTATTGCATATTGGTAATGTAACAAAGATAGATATTTAGAGTCACCTGCATACTTGATGTCACAGTATGGCACAGTATACTACAATCATTGAGGCAGAACAAATATACATCATGCACAGAAAGACAATAGTCTTTGCGTTGAGATGCAGGGCATATAAAGTATTTGCCTTCATTGTCCTATATGGACCTGCAGGTCACGCCCAATACAATGTTGAAAGACTGAGAGAACAATCAATCATATTCTATTCAGTGCTGAGGGAACAATGTTGTGTCTTTTTAATAATTCACAGTGCCAGTGTTGCATCTTACAGCACAGATCATATGGCCCGGGAGGCACTGATAGAAAGGTAGGTAGCAAGACAGGTAGTAGAAAGTGAAGGTGAACCGACAGATCACTCTACAGCGGGGTTTCCCAAACTCGGTCCGGGGGCCTCCCACTTTTCCTTTAATCTGGGTTCTATGTTAACTATTCAAATACATGCATTCTTTATTTTTGCTTTCTGCCACATATTCAGTATTTGCATATCTCAAATGAGTATTCATTATTCTTTTGATTACACGTATTGTATTGGAATACATTTAGATTTTGTACAAGGAACTTTTGGGCAGTTTTAATCTGTTTTATAGCCTTATATTAATATGATCAAACAGTGATTATAAAAAGTGAATCTGAAATTGTGTGAATTTGAATCTGAAAATGAATGTCTTTGAGGCATTCTATCAACAAGATAAACTGGTTTAATAATGTACATCCTGTACACTGACTCCACCCTAAAGTGTTTTGTTGAGGGCAGCAGGTAGCCTAGAGGGCGGCAGGTAGCCTGAGCAGGGTTTCCCAAACTTGGTCCAAAGTTGTTCACTCGCTCCCTCGAGCTAAATTGAGGACCGAGGGGGCAATGTTAGTGAATTGGATCTCCACTTAAGATGGCAATCAAACTGCATCCGGTTTCGACGGGGATTCCCCCGAGGGAAAGTGGATATCGCAAGGAATGAGGAGGTAAAAAGAATGTGTTTGGACTGCAGCCCATGGCAATTTGACATGGGTAAACTCAAAATGGCCGCCGGTCCACGCATTGCATGACGTGGTGAGAGTCAGATCAGAGCAGATTACCTGGCTACTGTTCCTGGTGCCTGCCTCACCTCAGGAGAAGGAAAGCTGACGGGTATCTTTCCATCCAGGGTACTTTTCAGCAGCTTGTCCCCAAGGATGGTGTTGAGGTGTTGGGCCATGACTCGCTGCTGTTCAACACCGCAGTGGTTCTCGGTGGACAGGATGACCGGGTACTCTGATACCTGGGAGGGGAGGAAGGGGGGAGTGAATAATTCAACACTGGACTGCAGCATTCTCAGTGTGAGGAGAAAGGCTATACCTGCTACCAGTTTATATACACCAGCGGCTTCTCCACTGTGGCAGACAGGATAGAGGTCGCATGGAGCAGCCCAGGCCACCACCCAGTTGCAGACAGACAGAGAGTGCGTCCCAAACGGCACCCTCTATGTAGTCCATCCACTACATTCTGGGCTGTCCTGTATGAGTGGCTGCATCCTAAATGGCACCTTATTCCCTATGCAGTGCACTACTTTTGACCAGGGACCTGAAACCCTGACACACAACATGAACCTGGCGGCACGGAGGACAGTTTTGGCACAGAATTGGATAAGTCTTTGACAGGCAGGTCATATGCTGGTTTGCTGTGTGAGGGCTCGGCTTTCTGAAAGGGCCGTGGCTTTGGGATATCATGATGGAATGATCCCCCTCCTGACTCATACACATATAATGAGGTGCTGAGTGAGGAGTGTGTTGATACTGCAAGGTACTGCAAGTTCTTGGATTCCTGTGTGCAAAGTACTGCACTGGTAAATGGACCATGAAAATGCTAAACAATGATTGGATCTGAACAGTTAAAAACACCCCTGTATTCTGCACTGATATGTAAACATTATGTCACGATACCGCAGAGAATACCTGTGAAGCATACCATACAAAGAGGTTTAATCTTGTCATTACAATTTTTTCGTGAATAAATAAATACCTTGAAGGCATAGTTCCCCAGTGCGTTCACAACATCTTTGAAGAGGATCTTGGAGGTGAAGGTGTGTCCGTGGTAGACGATAGGCTCTCCATTGGGACCGTCCCAACAGTCTACTTCTACACACCGACAGCCTCGCTTCAAAGCCCTAACGAGGAAGAAACAAGTTAGCATTTTTGGACATTTTTGTCCCAGAGTATATCCATTTTTAATGGACAACGATCAATCCCTCTGATTCTGTCTTCTACAAGTTGTGTCGTAATTCACCTCAAGACAGAGATCAAAACCATCTCCCAATACAAAGGATAAACCACTCTCAAGAACGGACTACTAAAGCCTTCCCATCAGCCACCACTGGCGTAGCGCACATACCGTATGTATCCCTCGACACTGCTGTGTCCTCGAAGCTGGTCCTCCATCAGGTATGTGTTGTGTGAAGAGGAGATGAAGTAGTGGTTGAGGGGCTGGGTCATGTCCTGGTCCAGGCTCTGCTGTCGGGGGTGGAAGATGGAGCCCTCAGCCGACGCCAGGTACACCAGGAAACCGTCGATAGACATGGCTTTCAGCATCTTGGCTGTGGAACAACAAACAAAGTCAGTTCAAACTATTATATTTAGATTTCTCATTACAACCATCATGATATTCATTAAAACATATTGATTCTTGGTTGAAATAACAAGAACTGCTTGACCATGATGTTGACCTGATGATATGGTTATTGACCTGTTTATTCGTAGGGTGTGATTGGCCAGCTGTAGCCACAAATCATGCCAGGGTCAGAGGTCAGTACTACCTGTGTCGGAGGGTTCGTAGCGCTCGATGAGCTCCGTGGCCAGCTGCTGAACCCCGTCCACCTCCTCCAGTTGTTCATCTCTCAGGAACTCCTCCAGGTCCCGCAGAGACAGCTTCTGTCCGTCGCCAGAGTAGTCCTGGAACACCCTGAGAACGTCCTCTCTCTGGGTCAGCATCTTGTAGAACAGGACAAACTCATCATCCTCCAGAGTCCCCGTCTGAGACTTGTCTGCCGTCTGTGGATGAAATGAAGAAAGGTCTTCAGGCCTCAACAGACACCGGCAATGTACAAGAATCAAAGACATACGGCCTTATTAAGATGATCTCAGGGCTTCTACCATGAAGAGTCGGTGAGCGTGATGTTCGTTCATGTCCACGTTCATCATCTTCAGCAGGACCCTGATCTCCCGGAAGTTCATTCTGCCGTCGTTGTTCTTATCAGCCTTCTTAAACCATTCACAGATCCACCTGGAAATGTCGCTTAAGGGAAACGTCATCATGCTACAGCGAAACTATAGAAGCTATAACACAAACGATACTCTGCTATACACGTGTATAGCGCACTTGTTAACTTCATTAAGCAAACTAGCTAGGACTATGTATCGTATTTGGCCAGGTTCCTGTTAAGCACTTTGTGACAACTGTTGATATATACAGGGCTTTGTAAATACATTTGATTGATTGGTTTAGCTTGTCAGAAAGGATACTGGTCAAGTTTCTCACTCTCGCCCATGTTCTCCAGGTTCTCGATCAGCTTCCTCATGCCTTTGATCCAGGACTGGGCCTCATCCGCCGAGTCTGCAACCAGGTCCAGGTTGCCACGGCGACCACGGAACACCAGGGTGAAGCAGCGGTCCGGGGGAAACTCGTCTGCGATGCTGAGCAGAACCTCTGACTGGTGGCCCTCACGCACCGTCTCCACGTCACTCACAGAGACTGTTGAAAGGGAGAAGAGAAGCTGAATACTATCTACTTAGGTATCTCTTTAGGTATTCATCTCCTTGGGTTTTCTTTAGGCCCTTTGCTCGTGGCTAAAGGGAATAAGTCAAGTCTTTAGGTACATGGTGAACCCTATAGCCCAATATTATCACTCACTTCAGTGATGATTAAACTAGACCCCTGCTACAACAAAATTACTCAAATGAGTGTACAAAACATTAGGAACACCTGCTTTTTCCATGACATAGACTGACCAGGTGAATCCAGGTGTCACTGACCAGGTATCACTTGTTAAATCCACTTCAATCAGTGTAGATGAAGGGGGGAGACAGGATTTTTAAGCCTTGAGACAATTGAGACATGGATTGTGTATGTGTGCCATTCAGAGGGGGAATGAGCAAGACAAAAGATTTAAGAGCCTTTGAACGGAGAATGGTAGTAGGTGCCAGGCGCACTGGTTTGAGTGCGTCAAGATCTACAACATTGCTGCGTTTTTCACGCTCAACAGCTTCCTGTGTGTATCAAGAGTGGTCCACCACCCAAAGAACATCCAGCCAACTTGACACAACCTTGCAAAGCACTGGAGTCAACATGGGCCAGCATCCCTGTGGAACAATTTCGACACCTTGTAGAGTGCATGCCACAACGAATCGAGACTGTTCTGAGGGCGAAAGGGGGTGCAACTCAATATTCGGAATGTTTTGTCCACTCAGTGTATAGCCTGCTGCCGAACATAATCTTGTGGCCAATCATATAAGTATCATATGTGACAAAATGTGTGTCAGTAGGTGATGTTGCCTAAACATTGTCTAGGCATGTAAATGTCACTACTCACATGTGGAGTGGGCGTTCCCGGCCTTCTTGGACTTGTACCAGATGGTCATGCAGTCCTCCTGCAGCTTGAAGTAGCGCTGCTTCTTCCAGGTGCGAGACTTAATCTTCCTCATCACCGTGCCAACGATCATGGACTGGAGGTTGTCATCCCCCTGGATACCTGATCAGACACATTAGGGAAAGTAGGTGTCAAGGCCCCGATAACTGTCCTGTCCTGACATACATTATGGCAACTGCTCAATATCAGTCAACAGTAGCCTGGTCTCAGATCTGTTTGTGCTGTCTTGTCAACTCGTACAGATCTGGGATCAGTCTAAGTGAACGGGACATTCATTTCAGTCTTGCACAGACCCATAAAGTCATACGCACTGGGTACACACTGGGTACACACTGGTTGAATCAACGTTGTTTGAATGTCATTTGTCTACATATTGTGACATAGAATCAACATGGAAAATGTAGAAACATTAAAAATCATTTTCATCCTATATTCAATATACACTGCTCAAAAAAATAAAGGGAACACTTAAACAACACAATGTAACTCCAATTCAATCACACTTCTGTGAAATCAAACTGTCCACTTAGGAAGCAACACTGATTGATAATAAATCTCAAATGCTGTTGTGCAAATGGAATAGACAAAAGGTGGAAATTATAGGCAATTAGCAAGACACCCCCAATAAAGGAGTGGTTCTGCAGGTGGTGACCACAGACCACTTTTCAGTTCCTATGCTTCCTGGCTGATGTTTTGGTCACTTTTGAATGCTGGCGGTGCTTTCACTCTAGTGGTAGCATGAGACGGAGTCTACAACCCACACAAGTGGCTCAAGTAGTGCAGCTCATCCAGGATGGCACATCAATGCGAGCTGTGGCAAGAAGGTTTGCTGTGTCTGTCAGCATAGTGTCCAGAGCATGGAGGCGCTACCAGGAGACAGGCCAGTACATCAGGAGACGTGGAGGAGGCCGTAGGAGGGGAGCAACCCAGCAGCAGGACCGCTACCTCCGCCTTTGTGCAAGGAGGAGCACTGCCAGAGCCCTGCAAAATGACCTCCAGCAGGCCACAAATTACATTGAAACAACGTTGATTCAACCAGTGTGTGCCCAGTGGGTATTGTTTTGATCAATATGCATATCTCAAGAGTAAACTTACGCAGGCCACTTCCCGTAGAAGCCATCGATGGTTGTTTTACGCTTTTTCCACCTGCTGCACAGCAAAAAGGTTGACAGTTAAATGTATGGTAAGACATCAGAACGTGTGAAGAGAGGATAGGTGCTAGGATGAGACGGGATGAAACCAAAGTTGTAATATTTTACAACCAAAATGATAGTTCACAATGCTGTAAAGTCAATACTTAGAATGTCATATTCAAACTACAGCAGACTTGATATAAACAAATACATATTTTGTAACACTCCCTGACTTTGCCAGAGCAGTTTTTGGATTTGACTCTCAACCTGTGATGTGTGCCCTGTTGGGTTCAATTGCATTTCTTTAATTGACTGAATTAAAATGGACTTGACCCCAATTTTATGGCCATTCTCACAAAACTGGCATTTGACCCACAAATTCTCAAGTGTCATTTTTCAAACAATTTTCTCTTGGATCACTGAGATCACGGAGATTCTCTTGAATCTTGGATCACTGAGATTTTCTTAAAACTGTATTGTTGGTTAAGGGATTGTAAGTAAGCATTTCATGGTAAGGTCTACACGCGACAAATAAAATTGGATTTGATTAGGATCTTTACTTCTATCTATTTCATCATAATTATTTTTTTCTGATATTATGCATTTTATAACAATTTCCACAACTACCAATGTAACAATTGTCATTGCCGCAACAGTTTTGCATGGACTCACTTTGTGTGAAATAATAGTGTTTAACACGATTTTTGAATGACTACCTCATCTCTGTACCCCACACATACAATTATCTGTAAGGTCCCTCAGTCGAACAGTGAATTTCAAAGAGATTCAACAACAAAGACCAGGGAGGTTTTCCATTGACTCACAAAGAAGGGCACCTATTGGTAGATGGGTAAAAAAAAAAAAAAAAGCAGACATTGAATATTCCTTTGAGCATGGTGAATTTATGAATTCAACTTCGGATGGTGTATCAATACACCCAGTCACTACAGGCATCCTTCTGGACTTAGTTTCCTGAGAGGAAGGAAACTACACAGGGATTTCACCATGAGGACAATGGTGACTTTAAAACAGAGAATTTAATAGCTGTGATAGGAGAAAACTGAGGATGGATCAACAACATTGTAGTTACTCCACAATACTAACCACAGGCAAAATCCTAGAGGAAAAGATCAATTCACCTTTCAGCAGGACAATAACCTAAAACAAACACAAGGCCAAATCTACACTGGAGTTTCTTACCAAGAAGACAGTGAATGTTCCTGAGTGGCCAAGTTAAAGTTTTGACTTAAATCTGCTTGAAAATCTATGGCTAGACCTGAATGAGTGTCTAGCAATGATCAACAACCAGAGGTTATTGTAACATGTATTGACTCAGGGGGTTGAATACTTCCACTTTGACAAAAGTATTTTGACAAAAAATTACAATTAAATCCCTTTAACCCACTTTGTAACAACATATTGAAAAAGTCAACGGATGTGAATACTTGCTGACTGCCCTGTAAGTACTGTAATTACATGCATGTATATAAAAAAAAGTAACAAAGAGACAAGAAAAATAATGTATCCAAGGTCTTTACAGGTAATATTGGTGTATTAGGATGTGGAAATTAGTGATTAAAGGTACTATAGATACATTTCTGGATTGAATGGGATGGTATAACACAATAAGACTATAAAGTATCTACCGTTGAAGTCGGAAGTTTACATACGCCAAATACATTCAAACTCCGTTTTTCACAATTCCTGACATTTAATCCTAGTAAAAATTCCCTGTTTAGGTCAGTTAGGATCACCACTTTATTTTAAGATTGTGAAATGTCAGAATAATAGTAGAGAGAATGATTTATTTCAGCTTTATTTCAATCATCACATTCCCAGTGGGTCAGAAGTTTACATACACTCAATTAGTATTTGGTGGCACTGCCTTTAATTGTTTAACTTGGGTCAAACGTTTTGGGTAGCCTTTCACAAGCTTCCCACAGTAAGTTGGGTGAATTTTGGCCCATTCCTCCTGACAGGGTTGGTGTGACTGAGTCAGGATTGTAGGCCTCCTTGTTGCACATACTTTTTCAGTTCTGCCCACAACTTTTCTCTAGGATTGAGGTCAGGGCTTCGTGATGAACACTCCAATACCTTGACTTTGTTGTCCTTAAGCCATTTTGCCACAACTTTGGAAGTATGCCTGTGGTCATTTTCAACTTGGAAGACCCATTTGCGACCAAGCTTTAACTTCCTGACATGTTGCTTCACTATATTCACATAATTTTCCTACCTGATGATGCCATCTATTTTGTGAAGTGCACCAGTCCCTCCTGCAGCAAAGCACCCCCACAACATGATGCTGCCACCCCCGTGCTTCACGGTTGGGATGGTGTTCTTCCGCTTTCAAGCCTCCCCTTTTTCCTCCAAACATAACAATGGTCATTATGGCCAAACAGTTCTATTTTTGTTTCATCAGACCAGGGGACATTTCTCCAAAAAGTATGATCTTTGTCCCCATGTGCAGTTGCAAACTGTAGTCTGTCTTTTTTATGGCGGTTTTGGAGCAGTGGCTTCTTCCTTGCTGAGCGGCCTTTCAGGTTATGTTGATATAGGCCTTGTTTTACTGTGGCTATAGATACTTTTGTACCCCTTTCCACCAGCATCTTCACAAGGTTCTTTGCTGTTGTTCTGGGATTGATTTGCATTTTTCGCACCAAAGTACGTTCATCTCTCGGAGACAGAACACGTCTCCTTCCTGAGCGGTATGACGGCTGCGTGGTCCCATGGTGTTTATACTTGCGTACTATTGTTTGTACAGATGAACGTGGTACCTTCAGGCGTTTGGAAATTGCTCCCAAGGATGAACCAGACATGTGGAGGTTTACAATTTTTCTTCTGAGGTCTTGGCTGATTTCTTTTGTTTTTCACATGTCGTCAAGCAAAGAGGAACTGAGTTTGAAGGTAGGCCTTGAAATACATCCACAGGTACACCTCCAATTGACTCAAATTATGTCAATTAGCCTATCAGAAGCTTCTAAAGGCATGACATCATTGTCTGGAATCTTCCAAGCTGTTTAAAGGCACAGTCAACTTACTGTATGTAACCTTCTCACCAACTGGAATTGTGATACAGTGAATTATAAGTGAAATAATCTGTCTGCAAACAATTTTTGGAAAAATGACTTGTGTCATGCACAAAGTAGATGTTTTAATGACTCCAACCTAAGTGTATGTAAACTTGACTTCAACTGTAAATATGTGAGATATGAAAAAGCGTGTGCGAGCAAGGAGGCCTACAAACCTGACTCAGTTACACCAGCTCTGTCAGGAGGAATGGGCCAAAATTCACCCAACTTGGGAAGCTTGTGGAAGGCTACCCAAAACGTTTGACCCAAGTTAAACAATTAAAGGCAGTGCCACCAAATACTAATTGAGTGTATGTAAACTTCTGACACACTGGGGAATGTGATGTAAGAAATAAAAGCTGAAATAAATCATTCTAATATTATTCTGACATTTCACTGTCTTAAAATAAAGTGGGGGTCCTAACTGACCTAAAACATGGAATTTTTACGAGGATTAAATGTCAGGAATTGTGTAAAACTGAGTTTAAATGTATTTGGCTAAGGTGTATGTAAACTTCAACTGGTATACATTTCTCAATGGCTGGCCATGCCTTCCACCTGGCGACTCCAACCTTGGCCAACAGCCCCGCCCCCCCCCCCCCGCTGCTACTCGCCCAAGCCTCCCCAGCTTCTCCTTTACCCATATCCAGATAGCAGATGTTCTGAAAGAGCTGGAAAACCTGGACCCATACAAATCAGCTGGGCTTGACAATCTGGACCCCCTATTTCTGAAACTGTCCGCCGCCATTGTCGCACCCCCTATTGCCAGCCTGTTCAACCTCTCCTTCGTATCATCTGAGATCCCCAAGGATTGGAAAGCTGCCGCTGTCATCCCCCTCTTCAAAGGGGGAGACACCCTGGACCCAAACTGTTACAGACCTATATCCATCCTGCCCTGCCTAGCTAAGGTCTTCGAAAGCCAAGTCAACAAACAGATCACTGACCATCTCGAATCCCACCGTACCTTCTCCGCTGTGCAATCCGGTTTCCGAGCCGGTCACGGGTGCACCTCAGCCACGCTCAAGGTACTAAACGATATCATAACCGCCATCGATAAAAGACATTACTGTGCAGCCGTCTTCATCGACCTGGCCAAGGCTTTCGACTCTGTCAATCACCATATTCTTATCGGCAGACTCAATAGCCTCGGTTTTTCTAATGACTGCCTTGCCTGGTTCACCAAATACTTTGCAGACAGAGTTCAGTGTGTCAAATCGGAGGGCATGTTGTCCGGTCCTCTGGCAGTCTCTATGGGGGTACCACAGGGTTCAATTCTCGGGCCGACTCTTTTCTCTGTATACATCAATGATGTTGCTCTTGCTGCGGGCGATTCCCTGATCCACCTCTACGCAGACGACACCATTCTGTATACTTCCGGCCCTTCCCTGGACACTGTGCTATCTAACCTCCAAACGAGCTTCAATGCCATACAACACTCCTTCCGTGGCCTCCAACTGCTCTTAAACGCTAGTAAAACCAAATGCATGCTTTTCAACCGTTCGCTGCCTGCACCCGCACGCCCGACTAGCATCACCACCCTCGACGGTTCCGACCTAGAATATGTGGACATCTATACGTACCTAGGTGTCTGGCTAGACTGCAAACTCTCCTTCCAGACTCATATCAAACATCTCCAATCCAAAATCAAATCTAGAGTCGGCTTTCTATTCCGGAACAAAGCCTCCTTCACTCACGCCGCCAAACTTACCCTAGTAAAACTGACTATCCTACCGATCCTCGAACTTCGGCGATGTCATCTACAAAATAGCTTCCAATACTCTACTCAGCAAACTGGATGCAGTTTATCACAGTGCCATCCGTTTTGTTACTAAATCACCTTATACGACCCACCACTGCAACCTGTATGCCCTAGTCGGCTGGCCCTCGCTACATGTTCGTCGTCAGACCCACTGGCTCCAGGTCATCTACAAGGCTATGCTAGGTAAAGTGCCGCCTTATCTCAGTTCACTGGTCACGATGGCTACACCCACCCGTAGCACGCGCTCCAGCAGGTGTATCTCACTGATCATCCCTAAAGCCAAAACCTCATTTGGACGCCTTTCCTTCCAGTTCTCTGCTGCCTGCGACTGGAACGAATTGCAAAAATCTCTGAAGTTGGAGACTTTTATCTCCCTCAACAACTTTAAAAATCTGCTATCCGAGCAGCTAACCGATCGCTGCAGCTGTACATAGTCCATCTGTAAACTACCCACCCAATTTACCTACCTCACCCCCATACTGCTTTTATTTATTTACTTTTCTGCTCTTTTGCACACCAGTATCGCTTCTTGCACATGATCATCTGATGATTTATCACTCCAGTGTTAATCTGCTAAATTGTAATTATTCGATTTATTGCCTACCTCATGCCTTTTGCACACATTGTATATAGATTCTCTTTTTTCTACCATGTTATTGACTTGTTTATTGTTTACTCCATGTGTAACTCTGTGTTGTTGTCTGTTCACACTGCTATGCTTTATCTTGGCCAGGTCGCAGTTGCAAATGAGAACTTGTTCTCAACTAGCCTACCTGGTTAAATAAAGGTGAAATAAATAAAAATAAATAAATACAATTGTTAGCATTGATGGACAAACTACAGCATCATATTTTTTGTGTTTTATAAGGTTTTTCTAAAGTACAATTTTATAAAATGACCCGAGAATTTAATCCGGACACATCTCGGTAATGAGAATTTGGGGTGAAATTGTACAAAATTCAGGCACATTTTTTAGATTGATTTAAAATAAGAAACTGCCAAAAACTAGACATCTTAGTCTTCAGAATTATAGTTGATTTTTGCAGATGCATCATGGTTTTGTAACAATTTGAAACAGACATGCTTAAAACTGGTTTCATGAGAATCACCCCAATGCTGCATAGCACAGCACTTTTTAAGTCCAGGATCAGCAGCCTCTTTGTCCAACCCTCATCCTCCTATCTTCGTCCATTCAGCCTGTACCAGCCGGGTGGAAAGCACCGGCTCTGTTTTGCTGTGTCATGTTTTCACTGAGTAGTCCAGTCTATGACTTTGTCCTCTTGTTTTGAGAGGTGGAATTCTGAGGGCAGCAGACACTCATGTTTTTTTTTTTTTAATCTCTGCCATTGTTTGGAATGGCATTCCATTCACTCATCATAACAATCCTATCTAGGTAGATTTATGAACAAGGTATAAAAATAATAATCCGCTTATCAACCTTCGCAGTGGAACTCAAACCCATCTAAAATAATGTCTGGTGGGACCAGAAGTTAATCCCTGTCCCAGGAAATTATCTCACACTTGTTCATGACTGCTGACAACATCACACCCAGAAATGAATGGAAACGCGTCTGATAGCATCCTCACTGAGAAACGTTTGTTAAACAAATGTGCAGTATATGGTTGGTTTGCATATTAAAACACACCTATCAAGCCTTTGAACTTCCAGAGCAAAAAGCAATAAAAAGTTAATGCACATCAATTCCATTTACTTAATCTAATTTGAATGATTCCTTGTAAAACTATAGTTATTGTGATCGATGACACACCGCACCATCACAACACTCACGCATCACTTATGCTATGCTGTTCTATTTGCAGTATGTTTAGCAATTGAGTTTCATTATTCATGTCGGCTATTGCTAATAAAATACCTTCTTTAAGTCTGCCTGTCCTCTTCTCATACTGACACCAGTTACACACATGTATAACATACTGTGTGTACATACAGTCCCATTCAAGGTACAAACATACTCATTCATACTCATTCATACAAACAAACGTACAAACATACTCATTCAAGGATTTTTCTTAATTTTTTACATTGCAGAATAACAGTGAAGACATCAAAACTATGAAATAACACATATTGAATCATTACATTTACTAATCATGTAGTAACCAAAAAAAGTGTTAAACTAATCGAAATATATTTTATATTTGAGATTCTTCAAAGTAGCCACCATGATGACAGCTTTGCACACTCTTGGCATTCTCTCAACCAGCTTCATGAGGAATGCTTTTCCAACAGTCTTGAAGGAGTTCCCACATATGCTGAGCACGACCTCAAATCATCTCAATTGGTTTGAGGTAGGGTGATTGTGGAGGCCAGATCATCTGATGCAGCACTCCATCACTCTCCTTCTTGGTCAAATAGCCCTTACAGTGTGTGCTGGGTCATTGTCCTGTTGAAAAACAAATGATA
The DNA here is from genome assembly GCF_029448725.1 of Salvelinus fontinalis. Classification (NCBI taxonomy): domain Eukaryota; kingdom Metazoa; phylum Chordata; class Actinopteri; order Salmoniformes; family Salmonidae; genus Salvelinus; species Salvelinus fontinalis. Next base: position 15,508,971 of record NC_074705.1, read on the forward strand.
GTCCCACTAAGTGCAAACCAGATGAGATGACGTATCGCTGCAGAATTCTGTGGTAGCCATGCTGGTTAAGTGTGGCGTAAATTCTAAATACATCACAGACAGTGTCACCAGGAAGGCACCCACACACCACCTCCTCCATGCTTCACGGTGGGAACTACACATGCGTAGATCATCTGTTCACCTACTCTGTGTCTCACAAAGACACGGCGGTTGGAACCAAAAATCTCAAATTTGCACTCATCAGATCAAAGGAGAGATTTCCGACGGTCTAATGTCCATTGCTCGTGTTTCTTGGCCCAAGCAAGTCTCTTCTTATTATTGGTGTCCTTTAGTAGTGGTTTCTTTTCATCAATTCGACCATGAACCCTGATTCACGCAGTCTCCTCTGAATGGTTGATGTTGAGATGTGTCTGTTACTTGAACTTTGTGAAGTATATATTTGGGCCGCATTTTCTGAGGTTGGTAACGCTAATGAACTAATCCTCTGCAGCAGAGGTAACTCTGGGTCTTCCTTTCCTGTGACGGTCCTCATGAGAGCCAGTTTTATCATAGTGCTTGATGGTTTTTGCAACTGCACTTGAAGAAACTTTCAAAGTTCTTGAAATTTTCCAGATTGACTGACCTTCATGTCTTAAAGTAATGATGGACTGACATTTCTCTTTGCTTATTTGAGCTGTTCTTGCCATAATATGGTCTTTGTATTTTCTTCTATATACCACCCCTACCTTGTCACAACACAACTGTTTGGCTCAAACGCATTAAGGAAAGAAATTCCCCAAATTAACTTTTAACAAGGCACACCTGTTAATTGAAACGCATTACAGGTGACTACCACATGAAGCTGGTTGAGAGAATGCTAAGAGTGTTCAAAGCTGTCATCAAGGCAAAGGGCGGCTACTTTGAAAATATAAAACATATTTCGATTTGTTTAACACTTTCTTGTTTACTACACGATTCCATGAGTTATTTCATAGTTTTGATGTCTTCACTATTATTCTACAATGTAGAAAATAGTAAAAATAAAGAAAAACCCTTGAATGAGTATGCGTTTCCAAACTCTTGACTGGTACTGTATATACACACAGTGTGTTATACATGTGTATAACTGCTGTCAGTATGAGAAGAGGACAGCAGACTTAAAGAAGGTATTATTATTATTTACAATGATGGCCTACCCTGTAGAAAATATAGAAAATAGTAAAGAAAGAAAAACTCTTGAATGAGTAGGTGTGTCCAAACTTTTGACTGGTACTGTGTGTATGTATATATATATACACACACACATACATTTTGTAGTCCAAACTATCCTCTCCACTGATTCCATTTCCTCTACCTCTTCTAAATCTCTGTCATACCATCTGACCACATCATTTCACTGGGTTCAGAAATAAAAACATGTCTCCCAAATAATTGAATTCATCCTCTACAAGAACCCTGCAACACATTTAAATGTTACTAATTGAAGCTGGTCAATTTTCTCTTTACATACAACAGTCAATAGGCTAGCAAACATGGAGGAATGAATGTATTGACAGACATAAAATGAAGGGACAGCAGGCTGGGGAGAGGATAGCTACTGACTCACCCGATGGAGGGGCATCTCAGCTGGGTCCAGGTGCGTCCTGTGCCTGTTGTGGTTCCGGAGCTTGAGACAGGGAGGGGAGCTGGCCCTGTCTGTCTGGCTGGGTCAGCTCTGGCTCTGCATGCCACTGTAGAGAGCTGAGAGAGAGGCAGGCAGGGATAGCTGATCCTTACTGAGTCAACACAGTCGCCAACAACACTATGACACACCCTTCCCATCCTCCACTCTCTCCCCCCTCCATTCATCCAACCTCGTCTTTGTTGAGGTTTTTTTCCATTCAAAAGGGAGTGTTAAATGGGCAGTCCGTTTGAAATGTAATGAGCTGTACAAAGATCCTGAGCCAACAGCCCAGATCAAAAAGTATGTTATTACTTTAAGCTTCAGCTACACATTTTAGGTCTTCTTTTGATAAATATAAAAAGGCACTATTCATTCATAAACGAGGTGAAAGGTTATGTAGGTGCCCCAAACTGAACAACTGGGGTCATACTTTCCCATAAATGACTAACCCCATGTTAACAGCATTACTCTACTGTATATACAGTCTACCACACATCATTGTAAGGACTTATAAAACTGAACTTAAACATGTTAACGCATTGAAATTATTTGAGGTTTGTTCAAGATAAAGACAACCTGCTGCAATGAGCCCAAGTGAACACACACGAAGAAACTTCAAGCTATCAAAAGACAGGGGGCAATTACCTAAAGGGAAACACCTTACTCATCAAAGATGCAGTACACTCACACTTGGCACATCAGGTTAGTGTTTTTATAATGATGAATAAGCCAGGTCAGAGGAGGAGAGTTTAAAGAGAAGAGGCATTTCTCAATGTTTTTTGTAACCTTTATTTAACTAGGCAAGTCAGTAAAGAACAAATTCTTATTTACAATGACAGCCTACCAGGGAACAGTGGGTTAACTGCCTTGTTCACAGGCAGAATGAGAGACTTATACCTTGTCAGCTCAGGGATTCAATCCAGCAACCTTTCGGTTACTGGCCCAACGCTCTAACAACTAGGCTACCTGCTTTGCCACTGACAGAGAACAAGGCTGTGTTGAGGCCGGAGTTACCTCTACAGTTTAGCACTGAGAACATTAACTTGTTTTTCTGACCGAGTCTCCACTCAGGTTCCAGAGCATCAATAATACACTGCAGCAGCTCAGGTTTCACATAGATAGACAGGGCCAAGGCTCAAATGGGGGGGGTCCCTTATCTGTTAACACTGAAGCACGCCAACACGTTTACCTTGCAGCAACCTCTGTAATATACACAACACAGAAGCAGCTTGATTTCAGTTGATTTCCATACACTAGCCTCTTTGAGATGTGTATATCTATAACACATGCGTGTAACCACAAAGCAGTTACTTGGTAACATGTTATTACACAAGAGAAAATATGCCACATAAACAGTATCGCATATGTCGAGGTGTAACATTTTATTCTGTCGTGTACTTCAACTTCAGAACACTTAGTGAAGACTCCAAAATGTCCTTGAGAAAAAAATATAGAACTAATAGTTTGGAGGACAAGTGAAAAGGCATCCATATACTTCTGGAGATAGGGCAGACAGTTTGATCTGAATGAAAGATACTGTAAGAAAACGGCTGAGTAGAGGTCTTTCATTCAATACAGTCTTTCTTCACAAAATATGCAGCCCTTTATGAGTCCGTCCGTCATTCAAACTGGTGCCTTTTTCTTGCTTCTGGAAGCTGGGTCCTTGCTGGTGGGTATCACTCAGTGCAGCTGCATGGTAAGTAGGGTTGCAAAATTGGCAAAATACCCAGGTTTTACATAAATCCCATTTTGGAAAATTCCCAGATTTCCTGATTATTTCATTCAGATTCCAGTAAAGTCTTCGTAAACCTGGGAATCATGGGAAAGTTACCATAATTGTGCAACCCTGCTGTAGAAGTGAGGAGAGCTACTGTGCGGGCAGAGGGATCCCCCTGGGGTCTGTGACTTGCCCTTCCTGTAGGTTCTTCACCAGCTGTGCCAACCAGCGTTTGGTGGTGGTGTCGTCCTTCAGGACCTGGGCAAACGTGGTGTCTTTAAGCTGGTCTGGTAGACACTGACGGAGGGCCTCTCGGGCTCTGGTGTGGGGGCAGAGGTGAGAAAAACAAATTCATGTTAGTTATGATAGTGAGTAAGTCACTATCAGCAGAATCTATTATCTATCAAGATAAGACCATGACCACATCCACTGTTTTCAGAGTTCCCAACATCATTTCCTCAATATGTTTTTTTTGTCATTCCTGGAAAATTGCTTCAAAAACACTGAAGGAATGAACGCAGGCTAAATGAGACAAGCAACAGCGGGTCGAAGAGTTGATTTCAATACCTGGAGTTGTCTGACAGGCGTAGGTAACAGCGGACAACATGTTTCAAAAGACGAGCAGAGGGCTCTTTGGAGAGCTGAAGAACCATTTTGCCCTGAAAGAGACAACAAAAAGAAACATTTTGTTTTTATTATTTAAAAAAATATTCAGGATGCAACCAATGTCTGGAAAAGTATAATATTTTGAATATTGGTTAACCTTGAACTTACAAGTATCATGGCCACATGGGAGAAGCGTTCATACGTTTGGCAAATGTATGCCAGCCCTGTGTCATCAAGTAGGATTTTCTGTAGTATAAAAGTTGCTACCTGTCGAACAAAAAAATGAGGGTTGAAATTAGTGATGCACCGATATGACATTTTTGGCCGATACCGATATCTGATATATTCCATGCAACAACAAAAAAAACGCTACCGATAACCGATATTAAAAATTGTTACGGCCTTTTAAGCATTCTAGTACAATTAAATAGTTAACACACACACATATATATACATGGACGCAGCAGTCTAAGCCACTGCATCTCAGTGCAAGAGGTGTCACTACAATCCCTGTTTCGAAGCCAGGCTGTATCACATCCGACCGCGATTGGGAGTTCCATAGGGCGGCGCACAATTGGCCCAGCGTCGTCCGGGTTTGGCCAGGGTAGGCCGTCATTGTAAATAATAATTTGTTCTTAACGGACTTGCCTAGTTAAATAAAAGGTTACACACACACACACTGACCAAAAAGTTATTTTGGTGGCATTTACGTAGATCCCTATTACCAGTAAAACATAATCAAAACCTATTTCTTTCACTTACTTGCTGTGCTGTTTCGTTGTTGACTTGTTTCATTCTCAACCAGGATTTCTATGGAACGCTGTTTGGGTCTTTGCGTGTCAAAAAAGATACACGTCAAATAGCATGACATAATCTGTTTCAGTAGCTATAGTTAAAATAATTAATGAGACAGTTCTTATTTGATTAATGGTGATCGGACCCATCTATGTGAAGCCAACCACAATAAGGATTAGCCACAATAGTAGACTTTGCGGTTAGCGTTCAAAACAAAAGTATGGCATAATACTATTTATATTAATTTGCATCACTGCCAATGTCATACTTTTATATTGAAGGCAAACTGCAAATTCCACTATTGTGCCTAATCCTTATTGTGGCTAGCTTCACAACACATAACCCGGTCCGGTCGAGCGTCACTAGCCAGATGAAGCGAGCTGGCTGCTTATAACGTTAACTTTTGGAAACTGGGTTAAGTAGCTGGCTAGCTATTTATTTTCATGAACTGAAGTTCAATTTCAATAGGCGTTCAACAAGTGGCAACCTAGCTAATACTTACAAGGATTCCTAAATCATTGCTAAGAAAAATGAAAATGACTGCAGTTTCTACTGGTCATTGTTTTCAGGCAGGTTGTATTGGTGCTAGCTAGGTACCAAGCTAAAGCTAGCTACCCCAGAAGTTGCCGTCGAACAAATTATGCTTTATTACCAACGCGGTATTGTAAACACATCGTTCGTGGCCGGTGTTTGCAGACTTTTTTTGTACAGCTTTGACAGTGCTACTGTATCTTTTTTCACACGCAAAGAATCAAACGGCGTTCCATAGTATGTATGTCGTGAGGCTAATAGCAGTGACACTATTGCTGTGCAACTCTGGTAAGGCAACATCTGAAAAATAGTGCACTTGGTAGTGTGTACCAGTGCTCGACCAGTCGGCGAACATCACCCACGGCAGGGAACGGTTGATTGTCAAGGGCAATGAATTCCATTATCTTGGCTTTAATGGATTTCGCCTTTGAGTTGTCTCGCTGAAATTGTCTTACTCTTTCAATTGACTGCTCAATCCACACAGCAGACATGGTGTTTACGTGCAGACATGGTGTTTACATCCACACAGCAGACATGGTGTTTACGTGGTGTTATTATGTCATGTACCTACGTTATATAGGTGTGCACGGTAGCTTTGACATGTTTTTAACGTCGATGTTAAACTAGACATCGCGCCGATGCCGATGTTGGCATTTTAACTAATATTGGCAGATTCCGACATGTTCACCGATTTATCGTACTTCCCCAGTTGAAATACACTTATCTTTAGAGAGACACAGAGAGAGAGAGCGCAAGAGCGACAGGGAGAGAGCGCGCGAGAGAGTCTGTCATCATACAAGAAACATTGCATAAAGGAGACGGACCCACTGGTTGCCCTCTAGGCTACGGAGAGCTGGAAGGTCCATCCACCAAACAACCAGGTGTGAAACAGGGAAGAAACTCAGGGGGTATGCTAATTTGCTATAGAGCACACCTAACCCTCTCTATTCAACTAGTCAAAACAGGAACATTTTATATCTGGCTAGAAATTAATAAAATGTCCTGTGTGCTTCCTATATACCCCCAATAGAATCCCCATACTTTAACGATGACAGCTTCTCCATCTTAGAGGGGGAGATCAACAATTTCCAGGCCCAGGGACATGTACTAGTCTGTGGTGACGTAAATGCCATAACTGGACAAGAACCTGACACCCTCAGCACACAGGGGGACAAACACCTACCTGGAGAGGACAGCATTCTCTCTCCCATATGCCCCCCTAGGAACAACTATGATAACATAACCAACAATAATGGGTCACAACTTCTGCAGCTCTGTTGGACTCTGGGTACGTACATAGTCAATGGTAGGCTTTGAGGGGACTCCTATGGTATGTACACATATAGCTCATCTCTTGGCAGTAGTACTGTAAACTACTTTATCACTGACCTCAACCCAGAGTCTCTTAGAGCGTTCACAGTCAGTCCACTGACACCCCTAACAGATCACAGCAAAATCATACTCTACTTGAACAGAGCTTTGCTCAATCATGAGGCATCAAAGCCAAAGGAGCTGAATAATATTAAGACATGATATAGATGGTAGGAGAGTAGTGTGGAGATCTACCAAAAAACAATTAGGCAACAACAAATTCAATCCCTTCTAGACAATTTCCTGGACAAATTGTTTCACTGGAAAAGTGAAGGTGTAAACCTGGCAGTAGAAAACCTAAACAGTATATTTGACCTCTCAACTTCCCTATCAAATCTAAACATTTCAAACAGAAAACCTAAGAAAATTAAAAATTATAAATGGTTTGATGAAGAATGCAAAAACCTAAAAGAAATTGAGAAACCTGTCCAACCAAAAACATAGAGACCCAGAAAACCTGATTCTACGCCTTCACTATGGTGAATCACTAAAACAATACAGCAATACACTACGGAAAAAGAAGGAACAGCACGTCAGAAATCAGCTCAACGTAATTGAATTAACCACTTCTGAGAAAATTGGAAAACGCTAAACAAACAATTATCTTATCAAGATGGAGATGTACGGGTAAAACCCTTCTACAATCTATTTTAGCTCTATAACAAAGAACAGCAAAAACATAGACATTATAAAATACAAATCTTATAATCAACTATTAAAAGACTACCAGAACCCACTGGATTCTCCAATTACCTTGAATGAACTACAGGACAAAATAAAATAAAACTCCAACCCAAAAAGACCTGTGGTGTTGATAGTATCCTCACTGAAATGATAAAATATACAGACAACAAATTCCAATTGGCTATACTAAAACTCTAACATCATCCTTAGCTCTGACATCTTCCCCAATATTTGGAACTAACGACTGATCACCCTAATCCACAAACAAACAAACAAACCAAAAAAGGCAACGTCTTCACATGCTTTGTTGCCTTCGACTAAACTTGGTATGAGGGTCTGCTAAACCCATTGATGGAAAGTGGTGTTGTGGGAAAAACATACATTATAAAATCCATGTACACAAACAACAAGTGTGCAGTAAAAATAGACAAAAAAAAATACAATTTCTTCCAACAGGGACGTGGGGTGAGACAGGGATGCAGCTTAAGCCCCACCATTTTCAACATATTTATCAACAAATTGGCGAGGGCACTAGAACAGTCTGCAGCACCCGGCCTCATCCTACTAGAATCTGAAGTCAAATTTCTACTGTTTGATGATGATCTGGTGCTTCTGTCACCAACCAAGGAGGGCCTACAGCAGCACGTAGATCTTCTGCACAGATTCTGCCAGACCTGGGCCATGACAGTAAATCACAGTAATACCAAAATAATGGTGTTCCAAAAAAGGTCCAGCCGACAGGACCACAATACAAATTCCATCTAGACACAGTTGCCCTAGAACACAAAAAAAACTATACATACCTTGGCCTAAACATCAGCACCACAGGTAACTTCCACAAAGCTGTGAACGATCTGAGAGACCAGGCAAGAAGGGCATTGTATGCCATCAAAAGGAAAGTCAAATTTGACATACCAATTAGGATCTGGCTAAAAATACTTGAATCAGTTATAGAACCCATTGCCCTTTATGGTTGTCTGGGGTCCGCTCACCAACCAAGAATTCACAAAATGGGACAAACACCAAATTGAGGCTGCATGCAGAATTCTGCAAAAATATCCTCCCTGTACAATGTAAAACACCAAATAATGCATTCAGAGCAGATTTAGGCCAATACCCACTAATTATCAAAATCCAGAAAAGAGCTGTTCAATTCTACAACCACCTAAAAGGAAGCGATTCCCAAACCTTCCATAACAAAGCCATTACCTATAGAGAGATTAACCTGGAGAAGAGTCCCCTAAGCAAGCTGGTACTGGGGCTCTGTTCACAAACACAAACAGACCCCACAGAGCCCCAGGCCAGCAACACAATTAGACCCAACCAAATCATGAGAAAACAAAGAGAATTCTTTCCAATGTGTCAAGTAATTAACAAAAAAACTGAGCAAACTAGAATGCTATTTGGCCCTAAAAAGAGAGTACACAGTGGCAGAATACCTGACCACTGTGACTGACACAAACTTAAGGAAAGCTTTGACTATGTACAGACTCAGTGAGCAGAGCCTTGCTATTGAGACAGGACGCCGTAGGCAGACCTGGCTCAAGAGAAGACAGACTATGTGCACATTGCTTACAAAATGAGGTGGAAACTGAGCTGTACTTCCTAACCTCCTGCCAAACATTTGACAATATTAGAGACACATATTTCCCACAGTTTACACAGATCCACCAATAATTTGAAAACAAACCCGATTCCGATAAACTCCCATATCTACTGGGTGAAATACCACAGTGTAACATCACAGCAGCAAGATTTGTGACCTGTTGCCACAAGAAAAGGGCAACCAGTGAAGAACAAACACCATTGTAAATACAACCCATATTTATGTTTATTTATTTTCCATTTTGTACTTCAACTATTTGCACATCGTTACAACACTGTATATATACATAATATGACATTTGTAATGTCTTCATTGTTTTGGAACTTCTATGAGTGCTTCTATGAGTGTTTACTGTTCATTTTTATTGATTATCTCACTTTGTATATAATCTATTTCACTTGCTTTGCCAATGTTAACATATGTTTCCCATGCCAATAAAGCCCCTTGAATTGAAATGTATTTATTTATTTATTTATTTTTATTTTACCGTTATTTTACCAGGTAAGTTGACTGAGAACACGTTCTCATTTGCAGCAACGACCTGGGGAATAGTTACAGGGGAGAGGAGGGGGATGAATGAGCCAATTGTAAACTGGGGATTATTAGGTGATCATGATGGTTTGAGGGCCAGATTGGGAATTTAGCCAGGACACCGGGGTTAACACCCATACTCTTACGATAAGTGCCATGGGATCTTTAATGACCTCAGAGAGTCAGGACACCCGTTTAACGTCCCATCCGAAAGACGGCACCCTACACAGGGCAGTGTCCCCAGTCACTGCCCTGGGGCATTGGGATATTTTTTAGACCAGAGGAAAGAGTGCCTCCTACTGGCCCTCCAACACCACTTCCAGCAGCATCTGGTCTCCCATCCAGGGACTGACCAGGACCAACCCTGCTTAGCTTCAGAAGCAAGCCAGCAGTGGTATGCAGGGTGGTATGCTGCTGAAATAGAAAGTGAGAGAGCTACAGAGAGTAGAGGTTGACTGATTAATCGGAATGGCCGATTAATCAGGGCCGATTTCACGTTTTCATAACAAAATCGGTAATCGGCATTTTTGGACACCGATTATGGCCGATTACATTGCACTCCATGAGGAGACTGCGTGGCAGGCTGACTACCTGTTATGCGAGTGCAGCAAGAAGCCACGGTAAGCTGCTAGCTAGCATTACACTTATCTTATAAAAACAATCAATCTTAACATAATCACTAGTGAACTACACATGGTTGATGATATTACTAGTTTAGCTAGCTTGTCATGCGTTGCATATAAAGAATGCGCTGCCTGTTAATTTATCATCGAATCACAGCCTACTTCGCCAAAAGTAGGCTGTGATGATTTAACAAGCGCATTCGCAAAAAAAGCACTGTCGTTGCACCAATGTGTACCTAACCATAAACATCAATGCCTTTCTTTAAAATCAATACACAAGTATATATTTTTAAACCTGCATATTTAGTTAATATTGCCTGCTAACATGAATTTCTTTTAACTAGGGAAATTGTGTCACTTCTCTTGCGTTCCGTGCAAGATATATGCAGCAGTTTGGGCCGCCTGGCTCGTTGCGAACTGCGTGAAGACCATTTATTCCTAACAAAGACCGTAATTAATTTGCCAGAATTGTACATAATATAACAGCAATATTTAGACTTAGTGATGCCACCCGTTAGATAAAATTCGTAATGATTCCGTATTTCACTGAAAGAATAAACATTTTGTTTTCGAAATGATAGTTTCCGGATTTGACCATATTAATGACCTATGGCTCGTATTTCTGTGTGTTATTATGTTATAATTAAGTCTATGATTTGATATTTGATAGAGCAATCTTGACTGAGCGGTGGTCGGCAGCAGCAGGCTCATAAGCACTTTTGTGCGTTTTCCAGCAGCTCTTCGCTGTGCTTCAAGCATTGAGCTGTTTATGACTTCAAGCCTATCAACTCCCGAGATTAGGCTGGTCTAACCGATGTGAAATGGCTAGCTAGTTAGCGGGGTGCGCGCTAATAGCGTTTCAATGGGTGACGTCACTCGCTCTGAGACCTTGAAGTAGTTGTACCCCTTGCTCTGCAAGGGCCACGACTTTTGTGGAGCGATGGGTAACAATGCTTCGAGGGTGGCTGTTGTCGATGTGTTCCTGGTTCGAGCCCAGGTAGGGGAGAGGAGAGGGACGGAAGCTATACTGTTACACTGGCAATACTATAGTGCCTATAAGAACATCCAATAGTCAAAGGTATATGAAATACAAATGGTATAGAGAGAAATAGTCCTATAATAACCACAACCTAAAACTTCTTACCTGGGAATATTGAAGACTCATGTTAAAAGGAACCACCAGCTTTCATATGTTCTCATGTTCTGAGCAAAGAACTTAAACTTTAGCTTTTTTACATGGCACATATTGCACTTTTACTTTCTTCTCCAACACTTTGTTTTTGCATTATTTAAACCAAATTGAACATGTTTCATTATTTATTTGAGGATAAATTGATTTTATTGACGTATTATATTAAGTTAAAATATAAGTGTTCATTCAGTAGTGTTGTAATTGTCATTATTACAAATAAATAAATAAAATAAAAATCGCCCGATTAATCGGTATAGGCTTTTTTTTGGTCCTCCAATAAATCGGTATCGGCATTGAAAAATCATAATCGATTGACCTCTAACAGAGAGATCTACAGAGAGAGAGAGAGAGAGAGAGAGTGAGAGAGAGCTACAGAGAGAGAGAGAGAGAGAGAGAGAGAGAGAGAGCGCTACAGAGCGAGAGATACCGTTTTGGAAAGCTCACTGCCAGACTCCATTATGCGAAGGCACAGGGGAATGATTTCTGTCGTCAACAGGAAATTGATAACTTCCTGCTCATCTGTTTTGACCAAGGCACCTGCCAATCAAACAGGAACAAGTTATAGAGAAACATACTGTATTGTCAAAGTAATTGGATCATTTCATTACTTAAGCAATGACAACATCAGAGAGTGAGATAGAGAAGAAAATACAGAGAGAAGGCATCATAGCAATAGAACCACAAAAATGATATAAAGGATATTTACCGATGACTCCTAGGCTGGTGAGTCGGAGGTACTCAAATGGTCGTGTTTTGCTGACAGTGTGTAAGAAGGGGTACAGGAATAGAGGAATGTGTGCTGCCAGAAATGCCGATCTGTGAAAAACAACCGTACTTAAGTTACACATTTCACATGATATAGAAGAAAATACACTGACTGTTTTGGTTAAGTGCACTGTACAATTCAATCATGATGAGAGAGGAATCAAGGGACCCACCTTGTCTCTGGATGAGAGGCCACGCACTGCAGAAGTGCTAATGCGTTGCATACTCTGTTGGACTGGTGAGCGGTGAGGGTTGGGGGGTTTATTGAGGGGTAGATGTTGACAATTTCCTATTTTTGAAAGAGCATGAAGCGGGTCATCATCAAGTTTAGAGCCACACTCACAGAGGAAAACCATGCTCCATCCTGCTGGAGACTAGCCAGTGAGTGTTGTCCACAATCTTACCTGCAGGAGAGCAGCTATAGTCCCACAGGAGTGCCATAGCATTGGAGCCAAATCTGGCACGGACTCCCGTTTTTTACTGAGCTCAAGCAGGGCATTCTCGCGGGTCTCTGGGCTGGACAGCTCGTTGATCCACTGGTAGATCTTTTCCCTATCCACTTGAGCCAGAGCCGTGGTTACAGCCTGTTTTACAGGAGAGGTGGACACATTGAGCTAAACTGACATTGTGTTTGAATTATGCAGTTAACAACAGGGTTGGCAATGCGTTTCTAGCCACCTTCATGAATGAATGAGTTAGCTAGGTAACTAGCTGGCTACCGAACGCTAGCTAACAAGTGTCAACAACAATATGTAAATTCACGTTACTTTCATGGATACAGTAACTTTCCCACAAATAGTTCGCTACCATAGTTAGCTACCATAACTAGCTCATTCAAATGCAAGTATTATCCATACAGTTTGCCACAAGAGGGGTTCGAAACATCTTTGTAACAAGTTTAGCATTAGGTAGCTAATAGCAAATCTACTGGCCAAAGTCAGGCCTTGTGCTAGCAAAAAAAGCCTTGTGTTAGCTCTTGTTAACCTAGCTAGATAACGCTTGCAAGCTAGCAATATCGTTTGTGTACTTACTGCTCCTGTAGCCAGCATTCTATGCAGCGCTTGGTTATTTTAGAAAAACGTCTCGTAAAATATAAAAATATGTTCTGTTGTGAAAACATACAACGAATCTCGCGAGAGCGCAACTGCGTTTAACCTTTCAACTCAGACGTGGCTCAAGTGATCCGCTGGGAAAGTGTCGTGACTATTTCCGACTTTTTCTGTTTTGGACCAGACTTCAATATTATGCACTTGTTCGATATTGCAGCCGACAGTGGGCGACTCCCGAATGACAGATCTACAACTAATGATTATTATGATTATTATTTGTAGATAATTCAATCAGTCGGGCTCCCGAGTGGCGCAGCGGTCTATGGCACTACATATCAATGATAGTGGCGTCACCACAGACCCTGTTTCGACTCCAGGCTGTATCACAAGCGGCCGTGATTGGGAGTCCCATATGGTGGCGCACAGTTGTCCTGGTTAAGGTTTGGCTGGTGTAGGCCGTCAGTGTAAATAAGAATTTGTTCTTAAAATTAACTGACTTGCCTAGTTAAATAAAGGTTACATTTTTTTTTAAAGTCACAATTTACCTACAATGCATCATGGATTTGAAGCTCTCCAACACGGCCAAAATAATGAAATTCACATTTTCGATATGCTACCTCTTATCTAATTATATAGGTATTTGTGGAGTACTTTACATCTACTGGTGTATATCATGGTTGTCATTTTTGTGCGTTTTGACTTTGAGGCCCATAAAAAAAGGGCGTTGATCCACATTCTCTCAACTGAGCCACACTCCCATTGCTACATGCATAAATATCAACCTTAGTTACATTGATAATAACAGAGTGGTAGTTTTTGATACTATTCTTTTTCATTATACTTACCATTGTGACGTGTGTACATAACATGAACAACCTTTTCTGATGATCTGCATCCTACATATTGAGCAACTAAAGTTTGAGTTGATCACAGAGTGAAACAAGGAGTTAGACTTTCATTTTATTTCAACAATTATCTGTTTTTATTCATAGGCATTGAAGTTAATGTATGTCAATCGGACCAGGTAGTAGGAGGAGTGTTCCACTGCACCAATAAGCACTCAAATAATTGTCTGTTTAGTGCCCAGTTCTAATAAAGCAGCTCAGTCCATCCAGATCCCCTCTGTAGCATTTCTCATTAACCAGTCCAGCCAACTGTATTTGTTTGTTTTGGGGGCGGATCATGTGATGCAACCATAGACAGGTGTTCATTAATTGATGTTAGTTAATCCTTCAACAGTTGGCTAGAACACAGTCCCTAGCACGGAAAAGGTTTCAGAAACACTGGGCTGGATAGCACAACCTATAGTGGTTGCATCTTCAGCGTAACAAGACCAAAGCAGTAGGATACGTCTTGTATAAAAACAAACTAGTTGACCTGTCAATGTGGATAATAAGAATCGGGCCTGCTTGACTGCTACTTAGCTGAGTAATGCTTTGATCACCTAGATCAATGCTGACTGCTGAGGATGTTTGACCATTATACACTGTTTAATCCTTTGGATCAAAGGTCACAGAGGCTATAATAGAGTCACTACTGCCATAGCTAATAATAACCAACACAAAGCTCTTTGATTCAGATTTAAGAAATCCTATTGGCGATGGTGCATATTTTGTGTACTATTTAGGAAACAGTGTTACTGGTACGAAAAAGTTCAAAAACTCTGTATACCATAAATACAGGAGATGAATACACAATGAATGCAATATGATAATGCAGCGGTGGGTCTAGATCTGTGCACCACTTCACATTTCAATCATAATTATTGAAATTGCCATCTCTGATCCTGAGATATCATCCAATAGGATTTAGCCAAGTGTTTACTATGGCTGTGGTGAGAAAGCAGAGGTAACAGCTAGAGTGGAGAGTTCACCAGCTATCCGTCTGTCAGCCTGGATACTTCCTTTGATCATACTGAATTGATTCCTTCACCCTTCGCATCCGGTGCTCCAGTATTTAAGTCTAACCTATGGCGAAACAGGGATTTGTGTCTATGAATGTTGCATGTGAGGCTGGCACCATCCGCGCCAGGTCCTGGTAAATATTAGACTAGAGCAGCCTGGGAATCACTGCCAGCTGCCCTAGATAAGAGGACAATGGAGCAAGTTAATGATTCAACCAGCGTTACAGATGGACAGACTGCTTAAATGTCCCATTTGGGGATGAAGAGACAGACTGGATGGGTTGGTGTGTGCTCGTGGAGCAGAGAGAAAGGGGGAATACACTTGTGCCTTAAATTGGTCTGATTCCTCGTCTCGGATTACCCGACTCTGTGATTATTATGGCTAAGCTGGTGGAGTGTGTGCCAAACTTCTCAGAGGGCCGGAACAAAAAGGTGAGTAGGCATGGGAGATACAGAAAGTGGATTACCTGTTGGCACAGCAGAAGGAAGCTGTTAGTAGTAGTCTGTGGTGTGATTAACACAATACACATGATCGCTTTATATTGGTCATGTAAGAAGACTTTCTGTCTGATTACCAAGAACATTTTTATTTTACATTTTTCTGTATTTACATATTTATATTTATGAATCAAGGGGGCCTCATGATGACTGTGAATACCTAAGCAAACAAACAAGCCAATTCCAAACAATTTTACAGTATAATCTCAATCCTGAATATGATCTCGAGGTACCAACAAAATGTTTTCTGAAAATGTTTTAAGAGTCAATGTGACTTGCTTCCAGGTGATTGATGCCATAGGAGAGGCCATTTCCAGCACGGAGGGATGCAGTCTGCTCAACGTGGACCCTGGATCCTCCACCAACCGTACAGTCTACACCTTCGTAGGCTCGCCACAGGCTGTGGTGGAGGGTGCATTGAACGCTGCACGCACTGCCTTCCCACTCATTGATATGACCAAACACTCAGGTAGGAGATAGAGAGTAAGAGCTAAAAAGAGAGACAGAAACTGCTGACTCCTCACATGATTCAGTGAAACAGTTACACTACCGTTCAAAGTTTGGGGTCACTTAGAAATGTCCTTGTTTTTGAAAGAAAAGCACATTTTTCCGTCCGTTAAAATAACATCAAATTTATCAGAAATACAGTGTAGACATTGATAATGTTGTAAATGACTATTGTAGCTGGAAACGGCAGATTTTCTATGGAATATCTACATAGGCGTACTGAGGCCCATTATCAGCAACCATCACTCCTGTGTTCCAATGGCAGGTTGTGTTAACTAATCCAATTTTATCATAGCTAATCCAAGTTTATCACTAATTGATCATTGGAAAACCCTTTTGCAATTATGTTAGCACAGCTGAAAACTGTTGTGCTGATTAAAGAAGCAATAGAATTGGCCTTCTTTAGACTAGTTGAGTATCTGGCCCTCAAACCATCATGGTCACCTAATAATCCCCAGTTTACAATTGGCTCATTCATCCCCCTCCTCTCCCCTGTAACTACTCCCCAGGTCGTTGCTGCAAATGAGAACGTGTTCTCAGTCAACTTACCTGGTAAAATAACGGTAAAAAATAAATAAATAAAAAAATAAAATAAAAATCAGCATTTGTGGGTTCAATTACAAGCTCAAAATGGCCAGAAACAAAGAACTTTCTTCTGAAACCTGTCAGCCTATTCTTGTTCTGAAAAATGAAGGCTATTCCATGCGAGAAATTGCCAAGAAACTGAAGATCTTGTACAACTCTGTGTACTACTCCCTTCACAGAACAGCGCAAACTGGCCCTAACCAGAATAGAAAGAGGAGTGGGAGGCCCCGGTGCACAGCTGAGCAAGAGGACAAGCACATTAGAGTGTCTAGTTTGAAAAACAGACGCCTCACAAGTCCTCAACTGGCAGCTTCATTAAATAGTGCTCGCAAAACAACAGTCTCAACGTCAACAGTGAAGAGGCAACTCTGGGATGCTGGCCTTCTAGGCAGAGTTCCTCTGTCCAGTGTCTGTGTTATTTTGCCCATCTTAATCTTTTCTTCTTATTGGCCAGGCTGAGATAGGCTTTTTCTTTGCAACTCTGCCAACTAGTCTAAAGAAGGCCAGTTTTATGGCTTCTTTAATTAGCACAACAGTTTTCAGCTGTGCTAGCATAATTGCAAAAGGGTTTTCCAATGATCAATTAGCCTTTTAAAATTATACACTTGTACTAGCTAACACAACGTGCCATTGGAACACAAGAGTGATGGTTGTTGATAATGGGCCTCAGTACGCCTATGTAGATATTTCATAAAAAATCTGCTGTTTCCAGCTACAATAGTCATTAACAACATTAACAATGTCTACACTGTATTTCTGAGCAATTTGATGTTATTTTAATGGACAAAAACATGTGCTTTACTTTCAAAAACAAGGACATTTCAAAGTGACCCCAAAATTTTGAAGGGCAGTGTATGTTCAAAGGCCATAGTTCAGAAATACCATGACTCCTCTCCACCTCACTTTAAGTGCAAATAAGGGGTGACTCCACCTCACTTTAAGTGCAAATAAGGTGTGGCTAAGTACTGTTGATAAGTTGTTTAGTGTGTTTAGTGGAACAATATGTGCGTTTGTTGTAGGGGAGCATCCACGGATGGGCGCCATGGACGTGTGTCCCTTCATCCCTGTCCAGAATGTCACTATGGAGGACTGTGTCAACTGTGTCAACATTTTTGCCCAGCACTTAACAGATGTGCTGCATGTACCTGGTAGGTTTTCCTCTCTGATCCATTGACCTATAGTTAACATATTGGCCATTTACTTTGCTGTAGACAAAGCCACAAGGTCAGTTTCAGTGCAGTGCCCCTTGGTTCTGTGTATTCTTTCCCATGTGGTATTGCTCTCAAAAAGCCACAAACAGGTGAATAAGACACGTTGTCGTTTCTCCATAGTGTATCTTTATGGAGAAGCAGCGAGGAAGGAGAACAGGAGATCTCTTCCCTCTGTCCGGGCAGGAGAGTATGAGGCCTTGTCTGAGAAAGTGAGTTTGACCTAACTTCATTGTATTCATACCCAATGGGCAACATTTTCCTCATTGTAGAAGAGCATAGATCAGCGAAAAATAAGCTAAAAATCAAAGGCAGTACTTTCACTACTTTCAGTGATCTGATTGCTCTGCCCTCATATACAGTTGAAGTCAGAAGTTTACATACACCTTAGCCAAATACATTTAAACTCAGTTTTTCCCAATTCCTGACATGTAATCCTAGTAAAAATCCCTGTCTTAGGTCACTCACCACTTTATTTTAAGAATGTGAAATGTCAGAATAATAGTAGACTGAAAGATTTATTTCAGCTTTTATTTATTTCATCACATTCCCAGTGGGTCAGACGTTTACATACACTCAATTAGTATTTGGTACCATTGCCTTTAAATTGTTTAACTTGGGTCAAATGCCTTCCACAAGTTTGCCACAATAAGTTGGGTGAATTTTGGCCCATTCCTCTTGACAGTGCATGTGTAACTGAGTCAGGTTTGTAGGCCTCCTTGCTCACACACGCTTTTTCAGTTCTGCCCACACATTTTCTATAGGATTGAGGTCAGTGCTTTCTGATGGCCACTCCAATACCTTGACTTTGTTGTCCTTAAGCCATTTTGCCACAACTTTGGAAGTATTCTTGGAGTCATTGTCCATTTGGAAGACGCATTTGTTGTCACGATCGTCTTGTGAAGAGACGGACCAAGGCGCAACATGACTTGTATACATCTTCTTTTTATTACAACGACGAAGATGAACACGTAACACTTATACAAACTAACAAAAAACAACAAACGATCGTGAAACTTAAAACGCAAGTGCACACACAAACTACTTACGTTCGACATATACAATGACCCACAAATAGCTAAAGCCTATGGCAGCCTTAAATATGGCTCCCAATTAGAGACAACAGAAACCAGCTGTCTCTAATTGAGAACCCATTCAGGCCACCATGGACTTTCCTAGAAAACTACACACCCATAGACACAGCTAGATACATACACTCAACACAAAACCATACACTACCACCAACACCCCCTCTACCATATAATACCCCAAACACACACATACCCCATGTCACACCCTGACCTAACTAAAATAATAAAGAAAACAAATAATACTAAGGCCAGGGCGTGACATAACCCCCCCCCCCTTAAGGTGCGAACTCCGGGCGCACCAGCACATAGTCTAGGGGAGGGTCTGGGTGGGCGTCCTTCCACGGCGGCGGCTCCGGCACTGGTCGTGGTCCCCACCCCACCATAGTCACTACCCGCTTACGTAGCCTCCTCCAAATGGCCCCCCTCCACATTAACCCCACTGGATTAAGGGGCAGCACCGGGATAAGGGGCAGCACCAGGATAAGGGGCAGCACCAGGATAAGGGGCAGCACCAGGATAAGGGGCAGCACCAGGATAAGGGGCAGCACCAGGATAAGGGGCAGCACCAGGATAAGGGGCAGCACCAGGATAAGGGGCAGCACCAGGCTGGATGACGGCTCTGGCGGATCCTGGCTGGACGGCTCATGGCTGGCTGACAGATCTGGCTGCTCATGGCTGGCTGACGGATCTGGCTGCTCATGGCTGGCTGACGGATCTGGCTGCTCATGGCTGGCTGACGGATCTGGCTGCTCATGGCTGGCTGACGGATCTGGCTGCTCATGGCTGGCTGACGGATCTGGCTGCTCAATGCTGGCTGACGGATCTGGACGCTCATGGCTGGCTGACGGATCTGGACGCTCATGGCTGGCTGACGGATCTGGACGCTCATGGCTGGCTGGCGGCTCTGGCAGATCCTGTCTGGTTGGCGGCTCTGGCAGATCCTGTCTGGTTGGCGGCTCTGGCAGATCCTGTCTGGTTGGCGGCTCTGGCAGATCCTGTCTGGTTGGCGGCTCTGGCAGATCCTGTCTGGTTGGTGGCTCTGGCAGATCCTGTCTGGTTGGCGGCTCTGGCAGATCCTGTCTGGTTGGCGGCTCTGGCAGATCCTGTCTGGTTGGTGGCTCTGGCAGATCCTGACTTACGAATGGCTCTAGCGGCTCCTGACTGACTAACGGCTCTGACGGCTCGGGACAGACGGGCGGCTCTAATGGCTCTGGACAGATGGATGGCTCAGACGGCACTGGGCAGACGGATGGCTCAGATGGCGCTGGGGAGACGGAGGGCTCAGACGGCGCTGGGGAGACGGATGGCTCAGACGGCGCTGGGGAGACGGATGGCTCAGACGGCGCTGGGGAGACGGATGGCTCAGACGGAGCTGGGGAGACGGATGGCTCAGACGGAGCTGGGGAGACGGATGGCTCAGATGGCGCTGGGGAGACAGATGGCTCTGGCCGGATGAGGCGCACTGTAGGCCTGGTGCGTGGTGCCGGAACTGGAGGCACCGGGCTAAGGACACACACTCTCAGGCTAGTGCGGGGATAAGGAACAGGGCATACTGGACCCTGGGGACGCACATTAGGCCTAGTACGTGGGGCCGGAACTGGTGGTACCGGACTGGGGACACGCATCTCAGGGCTAGTGCGGGGAGCAGCAACAGGATGCACAGGACTCTGGAGACGCACAGGAGGCTTAGTGCGTGGTGCCGGAACTGGAGGCACTGGGCTGGAGACACGCACCATAGGACGAGTGCGTGGAGGAGGAACAGGGCTCTGGAGACACACTGGAAGCCTGTTACGTGGTGTAGGCACTGGTGGAACTGAACTGGGGCGGGGAGGTGGCGCCGGAAATACCGGACCGTGCAGGCGTACTGGTTCCCTTGAACACCGAGCCTGCCCAACCTTACCTGGTTGAATGCTCCCCGTCGCCCGACCAGTGCGGGAAGGTGGAATAACCCGCACCGGGCTATGTAGGCGAACCGGGGACACCATGCGTAAGGCTGGTGCCATGTATACCGGCCCGAGGAGTCGCACTGGAGACCAGACGCGTTGAGCCGGCATCATGGCACCTGGCTCAATGCCCAATCTAGCCCTACCAGTGCGGGGAGGTGGAATAACCCGCACCGGGCTATGAACACGTACAGTAGACACCGTGCGCTCTACTGCGTAACACGGTGTCCGCCCGTACTCCCACTCTCCACAGTTAGCCTGGAAAGTGGGCGCAGGTCTCCTACCTGCCCTCGGCCCACTACCTCTATGCCCCCCCCAAGAAATTTTTGGGTAGTACTCGCGGGTCTCCAGCCTTGCCTCCGTGCTGCCTCCTCATATCGCCTCCTCTCGGCTTTCGCTGCCTCCAGCTCTTCACGAGGGAGGCGATATTCTCCCGGTTGTGCCCAAGGTCCCTTACCATCTAAAATCTCCTCCCATGTCCATGAATCCTTAATGCCTTGATCCTGTTGCCGCTGGTCATGTTGCTTGGTCGTAGATTGGTGGGTCATTCTGTCACGATCGTCTTGTGAAGAGACGGACCAAGGCGCAACATGACTTGAATACATCTTCTTTTTATTACAACGACGAAGATGAACACGTAACACTTATACAAACTAACAAAAAACAACAAACGATCGTGAAACTTAAAACGCAAGTGCACACACAAACTACTTACGTTCGACATATACATATACAATGACCCACCAACAGCTAAAGCCTATGGCAGCCTTAAATATGGCTCCCAATTAGAGACAACAGAAACCAGCTGTCTCTAATTGAGAACCCATTCAGGCCACCATAGACTTTCCTAGAAAACTACACACCCATAGACACAGCTAGATACATACACTCAACACAAAACCATACACTACCACCAATACCCCCTCTACCATATAATACCCCAAACACACACATACCCCATGTCACACCCTGACCTAACTAAAATGATAAAGAAAACAAATAATACTAAGGCCAGGGCGTGACATTTGCCACCAAGCTTTAATTTCCTGACTGGTGTCTTGAGATGTTGCTTCAATATATCCACATAATTTTCTTCCCTCATGATGCCATCTATTTCTGAAGTGCACAAGTCCCTCCTGCAGCAAAGCACCCCCACAACATGATGCTGCCACCCCCGTGCTTCACTGTTGGGATGGTGTTCTTCGGCTTGCAAGCCTCGCACTTTTTCCTTCAAACATAACGATGGTCATTATGGCCAAACAGTTCTATTTTTGTTTCAGCAGACCAGAGGACATTTCTCCAAAAAGTACGATCTTTGTCCCCATGTGCAGTTGCAAACCGTAGTCTGTCTTTTTTATGGCAGTTTTGGAGCAGTGGCTTCTTCCTTGCTGAGCGGCCTTTCAGGTTATGTCGATATAGGACTCATTTTACTGTGGCTATAGATACTTTTGTACCTGTTTCCTCCAGCATCTTCACAAGGTTCTTTGCTGTTGTTCTGGCATTGATTTGCACTTTTCGCACCAAAGTACATTCATCTCTAGGAGACAGAACGCGTCTCCTTCCTGAGCGGTATGACAGCTGCGTGGTCCCATGGTGTTTATACTTGCGTACTATTGGTTGTACAGATGAATGTGGTACCTTCAGGCGTTTGGAAATTGTTCCCAAGGATGAACCAGACTTGTGGAGGTCTACAATTTCCTATGATGTCAAGCAAAGATGCATTGAGTTTGAAGGTAGGCCTTGAAATACATCCACAGGTACACCTCCAATTGACTCAAATGATGTCAATTACCCTATCAGAAGCTTCTAAAGCCATGACATCATTGTCTGGAAATTTTCAAGCTGTTTAAAGGCACAGTCAACTTAGTGTATGTAAACTTCTGACCCACTGGAATTGTGATACAGTGAATTATACGTGAAATAATCTGTCTGTAAACAATTGTTGTAAAAATTACTTGTGTCATGCACAAAGTAGATGTTCTAACCGACTTGCCAAAACGACAGTTTGTTAACAAGAAATGTGTGGAGTGGTTGAAAACGATTTTCCATTGACTTCAACCTAAGTGTATGTAAACTTTCGACTTCAACTCTATATCCTCACATTGAAGTGTTTTACCATTTTGTTTTCAAGACAACCAGGGACACACGTGGAACACAAAACAGGTTGACATAAACAGTTGCATTCATGAGTTTTATTGTCAATAAATGTCAATAAAAAATAAGGTCCGCCAAGCAAAAACGTGATACAAATTTTATTTATAAGAATGCTGTAAGTAGATTGTTTGCTCAGTGGGAAATGAATAATTAGTCAGTGATGTGGAGTTTGGCGTTTGTGACAGCAACTATGTGAGCTTATTACAGTGTCACACACAATGTGCAATAATTGTGTATGATTTTCTATGTAGAGGATCCCTTACCTTTCTAATGATTCTAGTGTGGCTTGTGAGCGCCATAGAGCAAAGCTCATGAGAGTCTTAGCTTTTCATACTGGGGTCATAAGAGTTTCTAGCTCAAACCGTTCAGACTTTACAGATGTTTTTGTGAGAATAACCATTTTCTGGATCCGCCTTTGTCTCATTAACACTGCTCAACCCCCAGGCTAATGGTTCAACCCCCAGGCTAATGTTTGGTATCGGCTGATGCAGAAGAAATAGACGAATCCAATGTAAAAAAAAAAAAAAAAAGGCTGTAGCTCAAACACACAATGTTTAAGAGGGGTTGGAAGCACTAAATGATGCCGATGTGTCTATTGTCCTCAGTTGAAGAGGACAGAGTGGGCTCCTGACTATGGCCCTGCCACCTTCGTGGCCTCCTGGGGAGCTACAGTAGCAGGTGCTCGCAAATTCCTGGTTGCCTACAACATAAACCTCCTCAGCACCAAGGAACAAGCCCATCGGATCGCACTAGATATCCGGGAACAAGGCAGAAACAAAGACCAGGTAGGGTAGGCTCGCTACTGTACATCTTGATCGCCCAATGTCAGAGATGAATGACACACAGCTACTTTGGCTTTGGAAGAGATTCCTCTCATTCTTACAAGACATTATTGTTTTCCTCTTCTTTATAACTGACGCTGAACTAATAAAAGTCTATTTTTGAGTCATATGCCTTGTCTGCTTCCAAAGACAGTAACATTATTGATTTTTGTATTGTAGCCGGGTCTGATGAAGAAGGTGCAGGGAATGGGATGGTACCTGGAAGAGGCGAACATAGCCCAGGTGTCCACCAACATCCTGGACTTTGAGCTGACGCCCGTCCACACTGTTTACGAAGAGATCTGCAGTGCGGCCAAGGTAAGGAGCTACCACAACCACAACCACAACCGCAGCTGAAAACAGTACAGCATTATTGTGCAAAACCCTCTCATTGATCTGGTGGTTTGAACCAGTGACGTAAAGGCAGCTAATAATGTCAAAAAGTTGAGCCAATTTGACACCTCTCCTTCCTTCCTCTTCTCCCCAGGACCTGAACCTGCCAGTGGTGGGCTCTCAGATTGTAGGCCTCATGCCTCTGAGAGCCGTGCTGGACTGTGCTGATTTCTACATCCAGAGAGACAGGCTCTTCATTGTGGAGGAGGAGCACAAAGTCCGTCTGGTCATCAGTAAACTTGGGCTTGATTCACTTGGGCCTTTCGTCCCCAAAGAGAGAATCATAGAGTGAGTACCAATGAGTGCACTATTTCCATGGCCTATGGGACTTTTCCATTCTAGTCATTCAAATCCATTTCTATGGTTGTGACTCTAGGTACATGGTGGAGAGGACTGAGGAGGACAAGCGTTTGGTGTCTCTGTCTCTGCAGCAGTTTGTCCGCAGCGTGGGAACCAGAACCGCTGCTCCAGGAGGAGGGTCAGTCTCTGCTGCCGTCGCTGCAATGGTACAACCATCTTTAATATCATGTAGATGACTATATTCCCCGTATGACCTTGCCCAGGACATAGGAATAAACCAATATAAAGTATGTACAATACAAGGAGGAGTCAAAGGTGTGTGTGTGTGTGTGTGTGTGTGTGTGTGTGTGTGTGTGTGTGTGTGTGTGTGTGTGTGTGTGTGTGTGTGTGTGTGTGTGTGTGTGTGTGTGTGTGTGTGTGTGTGTGTGTGTGTGTGTGTGTGTGTGTGTGTGCATTTCAGGGGGCTGCTCTGGGAGCCATGGTGGGTCAGATGACCTATGGCAAGAGGCAGTTTGATAGCCTGGACAGCATCATGAGGAGACTCATCCCTCCCTTCCATCAGGCCATGAATGAACTGCTGGTCATGGTGGACGCAGACTCCAAGGCATTCAGTCGCTACATGGTGAGAGGAAAACATATCATGGTTAAACCAGATTGAAGCCTTCAGTCTGGGTTAACCGGGCTAGGGAAAGCAGGAACTATACCGGGAAAAACTAGACTGAAATCCTAACTGAATATTTTTCACTATTGTTTCACTTTATTCGGTTTCAGAGCATATTCAGATTGGATTCCAGGCTAAGAAAAAAATACTTATCTAAACTTATGCTTTGAATTTTTGGGGGGAAAAATTAATGTTTTATTATCCGGTGCAGTGAAATGTGTTGTTTTACAGGGTCAGCCATAGTAGTACTGCCCCAACGTGCTAACTGCTGGGCTACCTGCCGCTCGATGCGACACAACCTGATGCGACCCTGCCCAGTCTTTTAGCTAAGCAGAGAGTCATACAAAATATGATGGATATTTCTTCTGATGATAAAAGTTCAGGTGAAGAACGAGTGATCAAAGCTGTTTTTGTTTCTTGTAAATGCTTACTTTGAAGGTTCGAACCAAGGTATGATCTTGATGTTTGCTGTCTTGTGGCTTTGCTATGAAAATGTAGTGGAATGTAGTCTTTTAGTGGAAAAGGAGTGTTGATATAACCTTCAGGGAAGAGTTTATTACAACCATCTAGAACTTTTTGACTCTGTCAATGAACCTGTCAATGAATCACTTCCATCTAACATACTAGTCATAGTTTATAGCCGGTCCCATGTCAAAACGGCTGTTGCATTTTCACCACAGGGTGTGGTGGTGCCATTGTTGAATTTAGTTGAAAGCTGATGGTATTGCACGACTCGTTTAATTGTGATGTGAGAATAAATGTGGCTTGTATCGGCTTTGCTGACACTGTATGCAGTTCTCTTTTACTCCTGTTTTATAAGGTTTAACTTTCTCGTTTTCAGGCTGCATTGAAGATGCCAAGGAACACAACAGATGAAGTTAAAAGGTGATTGCCATGCTCCAATATATGGCAGTTCTGTCCAATCCAAGATGTCAGAGAAGCATGTCATTAAAGTAGATGTGTAATTACGCACACACACAAACAGCACAGCACGTTGGAACTATTTCAAACCATCTTTACTTCAGATTGACATCTATGGAAACTCATTACTGTACATTCTCCTGTATCCCATCCTCACCTGTCTTCACACGTCACCTCCTTTTACCTGGCAAGCAACCTGGCCCATCCCTGTAAACACATAAAGCAGGCTTTCCCAAAGAAGAATGGTTTACTGTAGTTCCTTTACGGTCAGCTCATCTGGTCTAACAGTAAGTAAGGTGTAGTCTTGTAGTCATGGTGTAGTCTTGTCATGCTCCAAATCTATCTCACCTCTCTGCTCTTCCTCTTTCCTATACCTTATACCTATCCCCACGACTAATCCTGCCTCTGACCCTACCCTGGTCTTGCTTCTGACCTGCCTCTTCGCCTATTCCTACCTACTCCTGCCTTCCCATTAACACTACCCCTGTTCCTGCCGCAGGAGGGAAGCTGCCATGCAGGAGGGTCTGAAGCAGGCCGTGGCGGTCCCACTGTCTCTGGCTGAACGAGTCAACCTGCTGTGGCCTTGTCTAAAGGAAATGGTGATCTACGGAAACGTGGCCTGCAAGTCTGACCTCCAGGTACTGTATGAGAGACGGTTTTACAGTGACTGAAACCATGAACAGAGTCCCTGTCTATGGACTTTGCATTGCAACTTTGCAAGCATACCTGAGTGACTTCTATGCAGTTGCTTATTTGCTTGAGGGCAGACACCGACATGCATAAATGACTGTGGAACATTTTGTTTTGTGCCTGTCACAAGGATGACGCTGGAGAGACGAAGCAGGTACGGGGAGTAAAACAATAAATAAATAACGGACATGGAACGAGACAAAAAACAATTAATGCTGCAGCGGGGAACAGAGCTGGGGAACTGACAAATATAAGGGAGGAAATAAACAGGTGATGGCTGAGTCCAGGTGAGTCCAATATCGCTGATGCGCGTGACGAGGGAAGGCAGGTGTGCGTAGTAAATGGAAGGAGTGCGTGATGCAGGGCAACCTGGCGCCCTCAGGCGCCAGGGGGTGGAGAGCGGGAGCAGACGTGAAAGTGCCAACTGCTTATACTCACATACCACCCTACTGGCATACTGTAAAACAACATTTCAAAACGCCAGGACACCCATAAGTGTCTCCATGAAGTATGGTTGCAAAACGTTTTCTGACAGATGCCCCAGAGCTATGACATGCATTATACTGTAAACAGCCTACAAAAACATCTTCCTTATATGGTTCTTTTTCGTGGCGTTGCAGGTAGCAGCTAAAGCCCTGGAAACAGCAGTGTTTGGAGCCTACTACAACATTGTGATCAACCTCAAGGATATCACAGATGAGTCCTTCAAAGTGACTGTAAGTTACAATGTAGCCTGTAGGTCTTTCTGACTCCAAAAGGATTACGTAGGTAATCTTTCAATACTGGAAAACCAGATTTTGGTGAGAGTCAGTGGCTTATTACATAGTTATACTCATACAATCGTGTTTTGTGTTTTGCAGACTCAACAGAGAGCATCAACTCTGCTTACTGAGGCCAGGGAGAGTGCTAATGTAGTCCTGGATACTGCAGAGAGAAAAAAGTGAAGAAGTTACCACATTACCAAAGCGTCACCCGCTGCCTGCCTAGGCCTCAAACCAGGCTTTCACAACCATCAATTCTATTGCAAATAAACTGGGTTCACATAAATACATGCTTTATCAACTACTCCTCAATGGTGCTCCTTTGCTTTGTTAGAAATTCACTAAATACTTACGTAATGTACTGTATAGCAGCAGCCTACACCAAGCCAGGATGTCACAGTGTTCTTATCCACAGCGACTTACAGGCGCAATTAGGGTTAAGTGCCTTGCTCAAGGGCACATCGGCAGATTAGTCACCTACTTAGCTCGGGGATTCAAACCAGCATCCTTTCGGTTACTGGCCCAACCTCTTAACCTCTAGGCTACCTGCCGCCCTGAATCACACGAAATAGAATAGTACTACAAGGTTTCTTCCTCTCTCTTCCACTTCGACATGAAGCTAAAATGATAAAGTAGTATTATCTGAATGACAAAGTGATGCGTTTCGGGATATGAACCCCGTCCATACCTCAGCTCCACCTGTGTAGTACAACAGCCAGGATGACGTGACGGCAATAAAAGGGTGTAGTTTATCCAGTTCCTTTAAGTAAGAGAACATCCTTCACACAAGACAAAGGACAGAATCGAGAGCTGCTTACCAACCAGTTACAGGCGTGTACACTCTTCATTTAATCTACGTTCTATGTTAAAACTAAAATACATGCATTATTTATTTTTGCTTTCTGGCATATATTCAGTATCTGTATATCTCAAATGAGTATTCATTATTTCTTTTGATTACATGTAATGTATTGGAATAACTTTAGATTTTGAACAAGTAACTTTTGGGCAGGTTAATCTGTTTTTATAGCCTTATATTAATATGATCAAACATTATATTATAAAACGGAATCCTTTGTTGCAATTTTCTTACCAAAGTAACAAATTTCATCGCCGGGACTTGAAAATGTTTGGCAGCAGCTCAGGTAAAATATCCTCATTGTTTTGTCTGCACTGCATACAACATTTTATGAACATATTTTGCCTAGCAGTGTTTAAATGATAATTCTCCTTTTGACTGATTCTCTCTCCTAGGTGGTCGTCACCCCCCAGGGTATGAAGTAGATCAGGGGGACCAAGGGACCCGGGGGCTGTCCTCCTGGGGATAAACCATGTTATTGACTACCATGTTATTGACTTGTTTATTGTTTACTCCATGTGTAACTCTGTGTTGTCTGTTCACACTGCTATGCTTTATCTTGGCCAGGTCGCAGTTGCAAATGAGAACTTGTTCTCAACTAGCCTACCTGGTTAAATAAAGGTGAAATAAAAAAATAAATAAAAAAAGACCACCACTCTGGGGGGGGGGGAGACCATGGTCTTCCAGAGGGTTGCTACCCCCCCAGACCACAGAGGCAGTGGTGACCATGGAGGCAGACACAGCCCTGGTGGTAGAGACCACCATGGTCATGGTAGTGGTAGTGGTCATGGAGAAGGCCATGGGCATCGCCACAAGAGGCACTGAAGAGTAAGAGTAATACACTTTACGCTCAAAGGGAAATTCAGCCATGATTTTCTGAATTACCTTGACCCAATAACAATCTACATCATTCATGTATTTTACATTGTAATGTGTATAAACCCATTGAATAAACTTGCTTTCAATTGTATTTTAATCATCTGTAAAACTGATAATAATCCATTGAAGCAAACTGTTGGGCAAATTAAGTTTTCCTTTGAAGATTTACAAAAATTATGGTAACACAAACAAGGAACTTTATCTTATGGTCAAAATAGCCATGGAGCTAACATTGACATAACCCGCAGTCCAAACAATACCCTGAGGGACTTGTTTTGATGGCAACAAAGGCCAGGTTTCATAGCACAGTAAACACCCACAATGACAAGGTGATCCCCGTTATACAGGTGAGAAGACAAAACTTTCTCTCACAGTCAATGAAAAAGATATGAGAGCCGACGACTACGTCTGTCCTTGGGGCCAAACATGAAAGATTAGAAGAAAGGAAATCATATTGAGGTAGTTTATTGGTTTGTGGAAAAAGGAAATTAAACCATTTCCAAAAATGTTTTGGTTTGATACAGTTGCATGGTGTTTGGTTTAAACTAGAACTACAGAATTGGCAGACACTTTCGATGGTGACCACTGCTCTGGCTTGTTGTATAGGGACATAAGCAATTGGTACCACTCGTGATCTGTGCCTCCCTCTAGTTGCATTCTTGGTCATTGTTAGTTAATGCTTCCAGTATTAAAGGCAACATACTTGTGATTTGATGAATGAATATGATATTGCTCTTGAATAACTCATCTCAAGTGTTCCGTGTTGCTTTCATCGGATTTGTCTCCCCAGTCCCTGTTGCACAAGAAGCATAATATGTATGAGTGTTTATATTGTTTATCTGTGTAGGTGCAGGTCAACCTAATTATTTTCAGTCTAAACTGTAACTAGGCCACTCAGGAACATTCAATGCTGTCTTGGTAAAACTCCCTACTCTTTGCCGATGACAAGCACACCCATCACATGATGCAGCCATCACCATGCTTGAAAATATGAAGAGTGGTACTCAGTGTTGTGTTGGATTCGCCCCAAACATAACACTTTGTATTCAGGACAAAAAGTTCATTTCTTTGCCATTTTCTTTGCAGTTTTACTTTATTGCAAACAGGAATATTTTTTATTCTGTACAAGCTTCCTTCTTTTGGCTGTCATTTAGATTAGTATAGTAGAGTAACTACAATGGTGTCGATCCATATTCAGTTCTATCACAGCCATTAAATTCTGTTTTAAAATCCCCATTGCCCTCACAATGAAATCCCTGAGCAGTTTCCTTCCTCTCCGAGTTAGGAAGGACTTCTGTATCTTTGTAGTGACTGTGTAACGGGTGACGCTCTCCTCATCCTCGGACGAGGTGAGGAGAGAAGGATCCTCAGACCAAAACGCAGGCTTTGGGAAATAAGCCATCTTTATTAACACAACGATAAAGATGGCAACACGAAACGAAACAAACACTTGCAAAACTACAAAATAACAAAACGACGTTGACGAGACCTGAACATAAACTTACATAACTAAACATAAACTTACGTACAGGTAACAGACGAACATCGAAACGAAAACGAAACAAACAAACGCTACAGTCCTATGTGGTACGAACATAACATACGGACACAGGAGACAATCACCCACAAACAAACAGTGAGAATGCCCTACCTAAATATGACTCTTGATTAGAGGAAAACGCAAACCACCTGCCTCTAATCAAGAGCCATACCAGGCAAACCAAAACCAACATAGAAACGAATAACATAGACTGCCCACCCAAAACTAACGCCCTGACCATAAACACATAAAAACAACATAAAACAGGTCAGGACTGTTACAGTACCCCCCCCTCAAGGTGCGAACGCCGGGCGCACCAGCACAAAGTCCAGGGGAGGGTCCGGGTGGGCAGTTGACCACGGTGGTGGTTCCGGCTCAGGACGCTGTCCCCACACCACCATAGTCACTCCCCTCTTCTGTCTACCCCTTCCACTGACCACCCTAAAACTACTTTCCCCTAAATAAACAGCCAGCACCGGAACAAGGGGCAGCACCGGGACAAGGGGCAGCACCGGGACAAGGGGCAGCACCGGGACAAGGGGCAGCACCGGGACAAGGGGCAGCACCGGGACAAGGGGCAGCACCGGAACAAGGGGCAGCACCGGAACAAGGGGTAGCACCGGGACAAGGGGCAGCACCGGAACAAGGGGCAGCACCGGAACAAGGGGCAGCACCGGAATAAGGGGCAGCACCGGGACAAGGGGCAGCACCGGGACAAGGGGCAGCACCGGGACAAGGGGCAGCACCGGGACAAGGGGCAGCACCGGGACAAGGGGCAGCACCGGGACAAGGGGCAGCACCGGGACAAGGGGCAACACCGGGACAAGGGGCAACACCGGGACAAGGGGCAACACCGGGACAAGGGGCAGATCCCGGCTGAAGGACTCTGGCAGGTCCTGTTTGGACGGCTCTGGCAGGTCCTGGCTGGACGGCTCTGGCAGGTCCATGCAGGCTGACGGCTCTCGACACTCATGGCAGACTGACGGCTCTCTACGCTCATGGCAGGCTGACGGCTCTCGACGCTCATGGCAGGCTGACGGCTCTCGACGCTCATGGCAGGCTGACGGCTCTCGACGCTCATGGCAGGCTGACGGCTCTCGACGCTCATGGCAGGCTGACGGCTCTCGACGCTCATGGCAGGCTGACAACTCTCGACGCTCATGGCAGGCTGACGGCTCTCGACGCTCATGGCAGGCTGACGGCTCTCGACGCTCATGGCTCTCTGACGGCTCTGGCTGCTCATGGCTCTCTGACGGCTCTGGCTGCTCATGGCTCGCTGGCGGCTCTGGCTGCTCATGGCTCGCTGGCAGATCCTGTCTGGTTGGCGGCTCTGGCAGATCCTGTCTGGTTGGCGGCTCTGGCAGATCCTGTCTGGTTGGCGGCTCTGGCAGATCCTGTCTGGTTGGCGGCTCTGGCAGATCCTGTCTGGCTGACGGCTCTAGCGGCTCCTGTCTGGCTGACGGCTCTAGCGGCTCCTGTCTGGCGGATGGCTCTGTAGGCTCATGGCAGACGGGCGGCTTTGCAGGCTCATGGCAGATGGGCGGCTTTGCAGGCTCATGGCAGACGGATGGCTCAGACGGCGCTGGGGAGACGGATGGCTCAGATGGCGCTGGGGAGACGGATGGCTCAGATGGCGCTGGGGAGACGGATGGCTCAGATGGCGCTGGGGAGACGGATGGCTCAGATGGCGCTGGGGAGACGGATGGCTCAGATGGCGCTGGGGAGACGGATGGCTCAGATGGCGCTGTGGAGACGGATGGCTCTGGCCGGATATGGCGCACTGTAGACCTGGTGCGTGGTGCCGGAACTGGAGGCACCGTGCTAATGATAAGCACCTTCCTACTAGTGCGGGGAGTAGGGACAGGGCACACTGTATTCTCAAAGCCTACTCTATCCCTGATGCGTGGTACCGGCACTGTTGACACCGGGCTGAGGACAAGCACATCAGGATTAGTAGGGGGAGAAGATACAGTGGGTTCAGGGCTCTGGAGACGCACAGGTAGCTTAGTGCGTGGGCCCGGAACTGGAGGCACCGGGCTAGATACACGCACTACAGGGAGAGTGCGTGGAGGAGGAACAGGGCTCAGGATACGCACTGGTAGCCTAGTGCGTAGTGTATACACTGTAGGTACTAGGCTGGGGCGGGGAGGTGGTGCCGGAAATACCGGACCGTGGAGGCGTACTGGCACTCTTGAGCATTGAGCTTGCCCAACCTTACCTGGTTGAATACTCCCGGTTGCCCGACCAGTGCGGGGAGGTGGAATAACCCGCACCGGCCTATGTAGGCGAACCGGGGAAACCATGCGTAAGGCAGGTGCCATGTATGCCGGCCCGAGGAGACGCACTGGAGACCAGACGCGTTGAGCCGGCCTCATGACACCTGGCTCAATACTCAATCTAGCCCTACCAGTGCGGGGAGGTGGAATAACCCGCACTGGGCTATGCACTCGTACAGGAGACACCGTGCGCTCTACTGCGTAACACGGCGCCTGCCCGTACTCCCGCTCTCCACGGTAAGCCTGGGAAGTGGGCGCAGGTCTCCTACCTGCCCTTGGCCCACTATCTCCTAGCCCCCCCCCAAGAAATTTTTGGGAATTACTTACGGGCTTTTTCGGCTTCCGTGCCAGACGCGTTCCCTCATAGCTCCGGTTCCTCTCCCAGGTAGCCTCTGTTCTCCTCCGTGCCTCCAGCTCAGCTTTGGGACGGCGATATTCTCCCTGCTGTGCCCATGGACCTCTCCCGTCCAATATTTCCTCCCAAGTCCAGAAATCCTTGTTTCTCTCCTGTCCTTTACTCCGTTGAGTTTCCCTTTGCCGCTTGGTCTTAGCTTGGTGGGTGATTCTGTAACGGGTGACGCTCTCCTCATCCTCGGACGAGGTGAGGAGAGAAGGATCCTCAGACCAAAACGCAGGCTTTGGGAAATAAGCCATCTTTATTAACACAACGATAAAGATGGCAACACGAAACGAAACAAACACTTGCAAAACTACAAAATAACAAAACGACGTTGACGAGACCTGAACATAAACTTACATAACTAAACATAAACTTACGTACAGGTAACAGACGAACATCGAAACGAAAACGAAACAAACAAACGCTACAGTCCTATGTGGTACGAACATAACATACGGACACAGGAGACAATCACCCACAAACAAACAGTGAGAATGCCCTACCTAAATATGACTCTTGATTAGAGGAAAACGCAAACCACCTGCCTCTAATCAAGAGCCATACCAGGCAAACCAAAACCAACATAGAAACGAATAACATAGACTGCCCACCCAAAACTAACGCCCTGACCATAAACACATAAAAACAACATAAAACAGGTCAGGACTGTTACAGACTGGGTGTATTGATATGCCACCCAAAGTGTAATTAATATGCTCAAAGGGATATTCAAATGTCATTTTTTTAAAAACCTATCTACCAATAGGTTGCCCTTCTTTGCAAGGCATTGGAAAATCTCTCTGGTCTTCGTTGTCACGTGTGCTCCCTTTCCGGCCTCTAGGTCACCAGGCTGCTCGTTATGGCGCACACCTGTCACCAGTGTTACATGCATAACGAAACTCACCTGGACTCCATCACCTCCTTGGTTACCTGCCCTTTATATGTCACTCCCTTCGGTTTCTTCCCCAGTTGTCGTTGTTTGTTTCATGTCGGTGCGCTGTTCGTGTTCCTTGTTTTGTTCATTTATTTATTCAAATGTATTCACTCCCTGAACTTGCTTCCCGACTCTCAGCGTACATCGTTACATTTGTGGTTGAATCTGTTTGATATTCACCTCTCAACTGAAAGACCTTACAGACACAGACATGCGGTATTCATTCAAAATGAATGTTAAACACTACTTTAACACAGTTAAACACAGTCCATGCAACTTATTATGCACATTTTTACCCCTGAATTTATTTAGGCTTACCAAAACAAAAGGGTTGAATCCTTATTGACTCAAGACATTTCAGTTTTACATTTTTTATTCATTTATAAAAACAATTCCACGTTGAGATTATAGGGTGTGTAAAGCTTTAATACATTTTATATTCAGGCTGTAACAAAATGTGGGAATACCTTCTAAAGGCAATGTTGTTAAGTGCTTTAAATTTATACAAATCACAAAATTATGAATTGTTTCCAGTTCAGTAAAGTGTAATATATAATGTATATTTCTAAACTGACTCGGTACAAAAGTATTTGTTCTGAAACGTGACTACCGAAGCTCAAGGAGAGTAAAGGATAAAAATGAAATGTTTTATACTGAAGCATTTCCTGGACTAAAAGATCAGGTCACACATGTCTGTTGGCTCAGTTGCAGTCCAAGTCAGGTGTCATCTACAGAGGATGATAAAAACGTCAACATGAGCAAAATGTCTTTAATGGATACAAAGCTACCATTGGTCAGAGGGACAAAATAAATGCCATGAATGTGCGTATTACAAATTCAATCTCAAGGGATTGAAGCATTTTTAGAGGATGTTGCCTACCGGTCAGGAAATGTAGCAGACTACAGACAATCATGCATACATGAGCCTCTAGCTGAAAACACAAAACAGTTGTACTGCAGGTACTACTATAAGCTACTACAGTAGGTACGGTTTGCCAGCAGCGGTGATTATTTTGCAAAATTGAAACGTCACCCACAGCCTGTTATTACTAGCAAAGACATGCTTATTCGGAGAAAGGGGCACCATTGACAATACCTGAAAGTCTTAAGGTAAAAACTCTCTGAGATCAGACGCCTGAGGCAAGTAGTATGATAAAGAACAATAATGGACGAGAAATGCAAGAGACATATTCGCAAATGATGGCATTGTTCATCAATTCTTAGTGTTTGGCATCACACCGCAATTGAATTGAATTGAATAAACGTTTTTTTAAACACCAGAGGGGAAGTTTTACTCACCACAGCGTCAATGTCCTTAGGACTACTCCAGCACTGGAGCACTGGTGCAACAGTCCTCTTCAGCTCTCCGAACACATCTGGCGACATGGGCATCATGTTGTCTTGCAGTCTAGATGGGTGACTAAAACGCATTGTGAAAATAACAGTTAAGTCAGATTATCAATCATACTCAAACCAGACTACAGTTGAAAATACAAATACAGTATTTATGGCATCTTCACCTTCAACGAAATTAATAATGAGCATGATGAGGGATACTCTAGACTTACACTTCTGACACTGATATGAGTTCTGTCTTCATGTATCCTGTGACGCTGGAACCCTCCACATCCATGGGCTCCGATGCTGAAAAATAAAAATGGTGGACCAGCGATATAAGACCACTTGTCCCGGATCTGTTTGTGATTTATAGCCAACTCCTATGGTCGTTCAATGCTATACAGAGAAAAGTGATTCAGAGGTTGGTCATAAAACGCAACCACAATGGACTACCAAACAGACATCCGGGTCCTTACAGTGGCTTTGTGTAAATCAAAAATAACACTATTGCTACCAAGGTGAATGATTCAGGAGCAAACTGAAGAGAGAAGAATTTTCCGCCACTCTTTGTGGGACAATGGAAGTAGATTTCAGTAATGCTTCTTTATTCCGGGACCACCCATACATACAATGTATACACGTATGAGAAAGTCGCTTTGGATAAAAGCTAAATGGCATATATTATTTCTTTTAATATTCAGAGGATTGAAACAAAAAGGTTGCTGGATGCTTACCCTCGGAGGCCCTGGTGTAGTACTTTCCGAAGGACTTGTCTTTGGGGATGTCTGGGTAGAGGAAGCGGAGTGGGTTCTCTGGGATGTTCTCAGCTGCCATCACCTTGTAGGTTCGGATGATGTCAGGCAGAGAGACTGCGGACAGCTCCTTCTTGGTGTAGGGCTCCACTGCATGGAATACAGGCTTATCTGCGGAACACACACATCAAAATATATCAACCTTTTCATTGTAATTGCCTACAGGGCCGCTGTGTGTGTGTGTGTTTTCACAGACTCACCGTATAGGTCGTGTTCCACCCAAGTGAATGTGATGGCTCCGTCTCTGCTACTCTCACTGAAGCGCAGCAGGAACGTGCCTGGACACTTCCCAGTCAGCATGGCCTTCTCCCTCTCCTTACTCACAAAGCCCAGGATGCAACTGTAGTGGGAGAGAACAAGAGAATAAACAACATTTCTTCACTTTTTATTATGTTTATTTGACAGGGGAAATTCACATTGTTCAACAATTCGGTAAATGTACAGTGCATTCGGAAAGTATTCAAACCCCTTGACTTTTTCCACATTTTGTTACGTTACAGCCTTATACTATAATGGATTAAATTGTTTTTTTCCCTCATCAATCTACCCCAAAATGGGGCGGCAGGTAGCATTGTGGTCAGAGCGTTGGGCAAGTAACCGAAAGGTTGCTGGATCGAATCCCCGATCTGACAAGGTAAAAATCTGTCGTTCTGCCCCTGAACAAGGCAGTTAACCCACTGTTCCCCGGTAGGCAGTCATTGTAAATAAGAATGTGTTCTTAACTGACTTGCCATGTTAAATAAAGTTGAATAATTTATTTTTATTTTTATAATAATGACAAAGCAGAAACAGGTTATTAGAAATAATTACAAATAAACTGTATTCAGACCCTTTACTAAGTACTTTGCTGAAGCACCTTTGGAAGTGATTACAGCCTCGAGTCTTCTTGGGTATGATGCTACAAGCTTGGCACACCTGTATTTGGGGAGTTTCTCCCATTCTTCTCTGCAGATCCTCTCAAGCTCTGTCAGGTTGGATGGGGAGTGTCATTGCACAGCCATTTTCAAGTCTCTCCAGTTCAGGTCCTGAGCGCTCTGGAGAAGGTTTTCATCAAGAATCTCTCTGTACTTTGCTCTGACCATCTTTCCCTCGATCCTGACTAGTCTCCCAGTCCCTGCCACTGAAAAACATCCCCACAGCATGATGCTGCCACCACCATGCTTCACCGGTGCCAGGTTTCCTCCAGACGTGACGCTTGGCATTCAGGCCAAAGAGTTCAATCTTGGTTTTATCAAATCAAATTTTGTTTGTCACATGCGCCGAGTACAACAGGTGAAGACCTTACAGTGAAATGCTTACTTACAAGCCCTCTGAAGCAAGCCGGCCATCTCTGTTGGTGCCATCATACAAGGGCTGATGGCGCCGACAGAGATAGTCGGCTTGCTTCAGGTCCTTAGGAAACTATGCAGTAATTTGTTTTTTTATGTATTATTTCTTACATTGTTAGCCCAGAATATCTCAAGTGTTATTACATACAGCCGGGAAGAACTATTGGATGTAAAAGCGACGTTAACTTACCAACATTACGACCAGGAATACGACTTTCCCTAGGCGGATAATTTGTTCGGACCTCCACCCTGGACGTGGGATCTAATCCCAGAGGCCGACCCAAAACAACGAGGTCGCCGCAGGAGAGGCAGACGGAGCGGCCTACTGGTCAGACTGAGAAGGCGAGCACACCATACACCGCTTCCGAGCATATTTATTGCGAATGTCCAATCTCTAGACAACAAGGTGGACGAAATTAGGGCACGAGTTGCCTTCCGGAGAGTCATCAGAGATTGTAACATTTTCTGTTTTATGAAAACATGGCTCACTCGGGATACGTTGTCAGAGTCGGTACAGCCACCCGGTTTCTTCACGCATCGTGCCAACAGAAACAAACAACTCTCTGGTAAGAAGGGCGGTGGTGTATGCCTTATGATTAACGACTCATGGTGTGACCATAACAACATACAGGAACTTAAGTCCTTTTGTTCGCCTGACCTAGAATTCCTTACAATCAAATGCAGACCACATTATCTACCAAGACAATTCTCTTCGATTATAGTCACAGCCTGGTATAGAGGTTCTGAATGGCAAGAAGCTTAGCACCGGTGATGTACTGGGCCGTACACACTACCCTCTGTAGTGCCTTGCAGTCGGAGGCCGAGCAGTTACCATACCAGGCAGTGATGCAACCCGTCAGGATGCTCTCGATGGTGCAGTTGTTGAACCTTTTGAGGATCCATGCCAAATCTTTTCAATCTCCTGAGGGGGAATAGGTTTTGTTGTGCCCTCTTCACGACTGTCTTGGCGTGCTTGGACCATGTTAGTTTGTTGGTGATGTGGACGCCAAGGAACTTGAAGCTCTCAACCTGCTCCACTACAGCCCATCGATGAGAATGGGGGCGTGCTCGGTGCTCCTTTTCCTGTTGTCCACAATCATCTCCTTTGTTGATCACGTATTTTTGTCCAAAACAACGTTGGTCCTTCAGCGGGTTGCTTCTTTTGAAGTTTTTTTTTAGCCCCTTTTCCCCCCAATTTTCGTGGTATCCAATCGCTAGTAATTACTATCTTGTCTCATCGCTACAACTCCCGTACGGGCAAGGTCGAAAGTCATGCGTCCTCCGAAGCACAACCCAACCAAGCCGCACTGCTTCTTAACACAGCGCGCCTCCAACCCGGAAGCCAGCCGCACCAATGTGTCGGAGGAAACACCGTGCACCCGCCCCCCTTGGTTAGCACGCACTGCACCCGGCCCGCCACAGGAGTCGCTGGAGTGCGATGAGACAAGGATATCCATACCGGCCAAACCCTCCCTAACCCGGACGACGCTGGCCAATTGTGTGTCACCCCACGGACCCCCCGGTCGCGGCCGGCTGCGACAGAGCCTGGGCGCGAACCCAGAGACTCTGGTGGCACAGCTAGCGCTGCGATGCAGTGCCCTAGACCACTGCGACACCCGGGAGGCCTGAAATTCACTCTTTTAATACAAACTTTTATTGAATACAAACACGCACTTCTTCCATTTTTACAAGAACCGACTGATGGTGACTCAATGTTGTTGCTACCAAATCCCTCGACCAGTCATCAAAGCAACTCTGCCTCGATATAAGAGAACTGAATTGAGCGTTCCTCAACTAATTAGAGCTTAAGTGTAATTGTTTGCTTTTGTACTAGGAAATTTTGCAGATGCAGCTCTAACAGAATGAAGTCTGTTGTGGCAAGCTATAGATACCATTCTGCTAACTCTCCGATAACGATAATGTTCAATCGACTGATAATGAAATAACTCACCCATCGTTCCATAGGGACAGCAGATGTCTCTTGATGAGGTCCAGGATAGCTTCGATCCACAGCCAGAAGGGAAAGCTCTTCTCACTGAGACTCTACAGTAGACAATGTGTCTTCAGATGTCTAGATGGATTACTAGGTCCTTCTATATTGTTGTGTCTGTGAACTGTAAAGATGTTGTATTCTGTATATATTGTAGTCACCTACCTTACAGAACTTAGTCCAGGGGATAAGGCCCTCAGGATTCCGCTGTGCTTTCTGGCCTGTTAGAAAATGTTTACCTCATCATCCAAATATAGGGAGTTTGGTTGATTTACAATAACATTATTAGAAGTATGATAACAAAAGCCAATCCCCCATCATGACTCACCCAGTAGTTTGTCAGCCAGCATGCCTAGCTGCTCTTCATTGAGCCCCCTCTTGGTGACAGAGGAGAACTGCCAGCTCAGCACCTCAGACAGCTGACCCCAGGACGCTACAGGAGGGCTCAGGAAGAACTTCAGGTTCTGGGACAGACCAGGGACACGAGCGAGACAGAAAAGGAGAGCAGTGCGTTTGTGTACTGTCAATTTTTGATCTGATTTAGACTGGCTAATGGGTGGGCCTTCTGAACAGGTCTCTCTTGCAATGAGATTTAATCTCAATGCAAATAAATAAAGTTTAAACAAAGTGTCACGGCCGTCAAAAGGAGGAGACCAAAGCGCAGCGTGGTATGCGTACATCTTCTTTAATATAAGAATGAACACAACTAACAAAATAACAAAACATGACGCTATACAAATGAGTGCTGAACAGGCAACTACACATAGACAAGAACCCACAAATACCCAAGGGAAAATGGCTACCTAAATATGGCCCCCAATCAGAGACAACGATAAACAGCTGCCTCTGATTGGGAACCATAATCAGGCCACCATAGACTTACAAATACCTAGACCTACTAAAACCCCTAGACAATACAAAACTAGCATACCCACCCTAGTCCCACCCTGATCTAACCAAAATAATAAAGAAAACATAGATAACTAAGGTCAGGGCGTGACACAAAGGTTAAATAGAATGAATGCACTGTACTCTACCTTGGGCTCGCTGGTCAGCATGTTGTACCACAGGATGGAGGCCCAGCCACTGGGCAGCTGGCTGACGTTGGAGATGACCACGATGGGCAGGGAGATGGTCTAAAAAGGACCAGAGGCCAGAGAAAGTCAAAGTCAAATGAAATAAGGCCAGAGCGCTGTTGAATCTCATGAAAATGGGAGTGTAGACCTAGTATAAAGCGAAGCCAGTTCAGATAGTGAACCTGAGTTCCCGCCTCAGCTTTTTGCTAGTACGCGTTTGCTGCATTGCTGCTGTAACTAGACGTTTCTCGCTATACTGCGGTTTTCTGATATGATTTTTTTTTTTACGAATGCTCAATATGCTCAAGTGGCATGTCTGGCTGCTGAGGGGATGTCACTGACTGCGAGGAGCAATCCACGTCGCCGCTCTACTGTTGTCAATAGTGGCTACAACTAGCTAAAGTATTGTATACTTTGTTTGTTTCCAATGCCAGCTTCGGGCAGAGTCCGTGCGCTCGGTTAACACACCCCGTCACAGAGAAATCTGCTCGCCCGTAGAGGAGGAAGTAGCCTACACTAGCCTTTATGGGTCGATATACAGTGAGTACCAATGTTTTCTTGGTGACATGAGCAAGATGGTGCTCATCACGGCGATTTGATAGTATTTGGTCTCAAGCGGCCGCTAATTTGTTTAGTGCAGCAATCAATATCAGTAGCCTATTATGTGTCGAGCGGGACACCAGACCGCTGCAAGACACTATAGTATTAGCTATACATTTATGGTGTCTTCCAGTCACATTAGCTAGTGTGACTTGCACCGGCAGTCACACTTACAATTTCATACATATTCTGACTGTAGGTTTATCATTCTGGAACCTTCCTTTATACATTTAGCTAAAAACACTCAATTTAACGTGCAGGTCTGAAATACTGTGCAATTATAGCTATACTTGCCGCTTCTGTTCCGAGCTAACTAATATACATGCATATATTTCAATATCTATTTGGTCTATCTCTTTTTATTATCAGGTCATCATCGATCTTCTCTCAGAGCTTCCCGGAATATACGTTAGACATAGCCATCAGCTCAGGTAGAACTTATTGTAGACCTAAGTTTTAGATGATCGTGTCACTCTCACTTTGCACTTCTGTGCATGCACAAGATGGGCAAATTAGATAGTACACGTGGTTACACATAGCTACCGTTTAGTTGTGGTTTTGGGGCGTTGTTAGTATACTACATGTTTTATGCTATGTGCGTAGCCTAATCAGGATCAATCTTACTGCTACTGTCATGGCCTACGGAAAAGTGTATCTCTCCTCTCTCAGTAGCACAAGTTTGAGTCCAAGGCGAAAGTGTTGTAGTTGCAATGACCTTTTCCAGAGGCGGTCCGTATGATGGCTTAAAGGATTCTTCAGTCTGATATACACTAAAATGTTCCTTCCCTTTAATCTTGCATGCTCTCTTAAGTATTGTTTGCATTATGGACACTCACATGTTAACCGTACTCTCATACAGTGACTTGAGAAAGTATTCACCCCTTTGGCATTTTTCCTATTTTGTTGTTACAACCTGGAATTAAAATATATTTTGGGGGGGTTGTATCATTGTATCATTTGATTTACATAACACGCCTACCACTTTGAAGATGCTAAATATTTTTTATTGTGAAACAAACAAGAAATAAGACAAAACTGAAAACTTGAGCGTGCATTACTATTCACCCCCCCCCAAGTCAATACTTTGTAGAGCCATCTTTTGCAGCAATTACAGCTGCAAGTCTCTTGAGGTATGTCTCCATACGTTTGGCACATCTAACCACTGGTATTTTTGCCCATTCTTCAAGGCAAAACTGCTCTAGCTCCTTCAAGTTGGATGGGTTCCGCTGGTGTACAGCAATCTTTAAGTCATAACACTGATTCTCAATTGGATTGAGGTCTGGGCATTGACTAGGCCAATCCAAGACATTTAAATGTTTCCCCTTAAACCACTCAAGTGTTGCTGTAGCAGTATGGTTAGGGTCATTGTCCTGCTGGAAGGTGAACCTCTGTCCCAGTCTCAAATCTCTGGAAGACTGAGACAGGTTTCCCTCAAGAATTTCCCTGTATTTAGAGCCATCCATCATTCCTTCAATTCTGACCTGTTTCCCAGTCCCTGCCGATGAAAAACATCCCCACAGCATGATGCTGCCACCATCAGGCTTCACTGTGTTCTCGGGGTGATGAGAGGTGTTGGGTTTGCACCAGACATAGCGTTTTCCTAAATGGCTAAAAAGCTCAATTTTAGTCTCATCTGACCAGAGTACCTTCTTCCATATGTTTGGGGAGTCTCCCACATGCCTTTTGGAGAACACCAAACGTGTTAGCTTGTTTTTTTCTTTCAGCAATGACTTTTTTCTGGCCACTCTTCCGTAAAGCCCAGCT
Source organism: Salvelinus fontinalis (assembly GCF_029448725.1). Taxonomy (NCBI): domain Eukaryota; kingdom Metazoa; phylum Chordata; class Actinopteri; order Salmoniformes; family Salmonidae; genus Salvelinus; species Salvelinus fontinalis. Next base: position 15,552,315 of record NC_074705.1, read on the forward strand.
CTGTGGAGTGTACGGCTTAAAGTGGTCCTATGGACAGATACTTAAATCTCCACTGTGGAGCTTTGCAACTCCTTCAGGTTTATCTTTGGTCTCTTTGTTGCCTCTCTGACTAATGCCCTCCTTGCCTGGTCTGTGAGTTTTGGTGGCTGGCCCTCTCTTGGCAGGTTTGTTGTGGTGCCATATTCTTTCTATTTTTTAATAACGGATTTTTAACCCAACCCTGATCTGTACTTCTCCACAACTTTGTCCCTGCCCTGTTTGGAGAGCTCCTTGGTCTTCATGGTGCCGCTTGCTTGGTGGTGCCCCTTGTTTAGTGGTGTTGCAGACTCTGTGGCCTTTCAGAACAGGTGTATATATACTGAGATCATGTGACACTTAAATAAAGTCCACCTGTGTGCAGTCTCACTAATGATGTGACTTCTGAATGTAATTGGTTGCACCAGATCTTATTTAGGGGCTTCATAGCAAAGGGGGTGAATACATATACGCACACAGCACTTTTCCGATGTGTTTTTTCTTCTTTTTTTTTAAACTTTGAAAAATTTCACTTCACCAATTTGGACTATTTTGTCCATTACATGAAATCCAAATAAAAATCCATTTAAATTAGGTTGTAATGCAACAAAATAGGAAAAACGCCAAGGGGGATGAATACTTTTGCAAGGCACCCCTAGATGAAAGAGACGACAAAGCACTGTTAGTTCTACTGACGACGACTGATGTTCCATGCTAAATCTTTCATGTTATGCTACCTGGATACTGAGCACGGGCGGGACCTGGAAAACCTCTGTTCAACATTGATGCTGGCAACGAATGACAAGATACTGGAGCTAATCATGGCTCTGGTCCCTTCGTCAGCGCTGCGGGCTAGCTCTGAGCTATGGGCTGGCCAATTCTGCCTCGTTAGATAGGTAGAATATTTCCCATGTACCAAGATGACAGCTCATCTTGCTTCATCGAGTGTACCCGGCGGTGCTTCATATGAGAAATAGACGTATGGCTGCATTAGCTCATGCTACACAGTTAGTATTCACACATAGGCCTATTAGACATTCATGTAATGGTAGAATGACCTTCACTGGTCTATTGAGAGCTCCTAAACTGGGATGAGTTTAACTGCCAGTACCATGCCTCACTAAGTTTGCTGTGACGGAGTCAGCCGTGGTCAATAGCCTACAGGTTGCCGTATTTACTGGCTACTTGATATAAAGAACATCCCATATGCAGTGCCTTCGGAAAGTATTCAGACCCCTTGACTTTTCCCCCATTGTTACGTTAAAGCCTTATTCTAAAATTGATCAAATATATTTTTTCCTCTCATCAATCTACAGACAATACCCCGTAATGACAAAGCGAAAACAGTTTTAGATTTTTTTGCAAAAGTATTAAAAATAAAAACAGAAATCCCTTATTTACAGAAGTATTCAGACCCTTTGATATGATACTCAAAATTGAGCTCAGGTGCATCCTGTCTCCATTGATCATCCTTGAGATGTTTCTACAAATTGATTGGAGTACACCTGTGGTAAATTGAATTGATTGTACATACTTTGGAAAGGCACACACCTGTCTATATAAGGTCCCACAGTTGATAGTGCATGTCAGAGCAAAAACCAAGCCATGAGGTCGAAGGAATTGTGTTGAGGCACAGATCTGGGGAAGGGTACCAAAACATTTCTGCAGCATTGAAGGTCCCCAAGAACACAGTGACCTCCATCATTCTTAAATGGAAGAAGTTTCGAACCACCAAGAGTCTTCCTAGAGCTGGCCAAACTGAGCAATCAGGGAAGAAGGGCCTTGGTCAGGGAGGTGACCAAGAATCCGATGGAGTTCCTGTGTAGAGCTAGGGAAAACTTCCAGAAGGACAACCATCTCTGCAGTCCTCCACCAATCAGGCCTTTATAGTAGCGTGGCCAGACGGAAGCCACTCTTCAGTAAAAGGCACATGGCAGCCCACTTGGAGTTTGCCAAAAGGCAAGATTGAACTCTTTGGCCTGAATGCCAAGCGTCACATCTGGAGGAAACCTGGCACCATCCCTACGTTGAAGCATGGTGGTGGCAACATCATGCTGTGGGGATGTTTTTCAGCAGCAGGGACTGAGACTAGTCAGGATCGAGGCAAAGATGAAAGGAGCAAAGTACAGAGAGATCATTGATTAAAAACCTGCTCCAGAAAACTCAGGACCCCAGACTGGGGCAAAGGCTCAGCTTCCAACTTGACAATGACCCTAAGCACACAGCCAAGACAACGCAGGAGTGGCTTCAAGACAAGTCTCAATGTCCTTGAGAGGCCCAGCCATATACTTATGTGTACTTATGTACACATAATGTAAATGTGATATCAGTTCTTTAATTTAATCAATTTTAGAATAAGGCTGTTGTCACGCCCTGGCCTTAGTATTATTTGTTTTCTTTATTATTTTAGTTAGGTCAGGGTGTGACATGGGGTATGTGTGTGTTTGGGGTATTATATGGTAGAGGGGGTGTTGGTGGTAGTGTATGGGTTTGTGTTGAGTGTATGTATCTAGCTGTGTCTATGGTTGTGTGGAGTTTTCTAGGAAAGTCTATGGTTGCCTGAATGGGTTCTCAATTAGAGACAGCTGGTTTCTGTTGTCTCTAATTGGGAACCATATTTAAGGCGATCATAGGCTTTAGCTGTTGGTGGGTCATTGTATATGTCGAACGTAAGTAGTTTGTGTGTGCACTTGCGTTTTAAGTTTCACGATCGTTTGTTGTTTTTGTTAGTTTGTATAAGTGTTACGTGTTCATCTTCGTCGTTGTAATAAAAAGAAGATGTATACAAGTCATGTTGCGCCTTGGTCCTCTCATTCACGTCAAGACGATCGTGACAGAATGACCCACCAAACCCGGATCAAGCAACATGACCAGCGGCAACAGGATCAAGGCATTAAGGATTCATGGACATGGGAGGAGATTTTAGATGGTAAGGGACCTTGGGCACAACCGGGAGAATATCGCCTCCCTCGTGAAGAGCTCGAGGCAGCGAAAGCCGAGAGGAGGCGATATGAGGAGGCAGCACGGAGGCAAGGCTGGAGGCCCGCGAGTACTACCCAAAAATTTCTTGGGGGGGGGGGGCTAAGAGGTAGTGGGCCTAGGGCAGGTAGGAGACCTGCGCCCACTTCCCAGGCTTACCGTGGAGAGCGGGAGTACGGGCGGACACCGTGTTATGCAGTAGAGCGCACGGTGTCTCCTGTACGTGTTCATAGCCCGGTGCGGGTTATTCCACCTCCCCGCACTGGTAGGGCTAGATTGGGCATTGAGCCAGGTGCCATGATGCCGGCTCAACGCGTCTGGTCTCCAGTGCGTCTCCTCGGGCCGGTATACATGGCACCAGCCTTACGCATGGTGTCCCCGGTTCGCCTACATAGCCCGGTGCGGGTTATTCCACCTCCCCGCACTGGTCGGGCGACGGGGAGCATTCAACCAGGTAAGGTTGGGCAGGCTCAGTGTTCAAGGGAACCAGTACGCCTGCACGGTCCGGTATTTCCGGCGGCACCTCCCCGCCCCAGTTCAGTTCCACCAGTGCCTACACCACGTAACAGGCTTCCAGTGTGTCTCCAGAGCCCTATTCCTCCTCCACGCACTCGTCCTATGGTGCGTGTCTCCAGCCCGGTACCACCAATTCCGGCACCACGCACTAAGCCTCCTGTGCGTCTCCAGAGTCCTGTGCATCCTGTTGCTGCTCCCCGCACTAGCCCTGAGATGCGTGTCCCCAGTCCGGTACCACCAGTTCCGGCCACACGCACTAGGCCTAATGTGCATCCCCAGGGTCCAGTATGCCCTGTTCCTTCTCCCCGCACTAGCCTGAAAGTGCGTGCCTTTAGCCCGGTGCCTCCAGTTCCGGCACCACGCACCAGGCCTACAGTGCGCCTCATCCGGCCAGAGCCATCCGTCTCCCCAGCGCCGTCTGAGCCATCCGTCTCCCCAGCGCCGTCTGAGCCATCCGTCTCCCCAGCGCCGTCTGAGCCATCCGTCTCCCCAGCGCCATCTGAGCCATCCGTCTGTCCAGAGCCATTAGAGCCGCCCGTCTATCCCGAGCCGTCAGAGCCATTAGTCAGTCAGGAGCCGCTAGAGCCATTCGTCAGTCAGGATCTGCCAGAGCCGCCAACCAGACAGGATCTGCCAGAGCCGCCAACCAGACAGGATCTGCCAGAGCCGCCAACCAGACAGGATCTGCCAGAGCCGCCAACCAGACAGGATCTGCCAGAGCCGCCAACCAGACAGGATCTGCCAGAGCCGCCAACCAGACAGGATCTGCCAGCCGCCAACCAGACAGGATCTGCCAGAGCCGTCAGCCAGCCATGAGCGTCCAGATCCGTCAGCCAGCCATGGGTGTCCAGATCCGTCAGCCAGCCATGAGCGTCCAGATCCGTCAGCCAGCCATGAGAACCCGGATCCGTCAGCTAGCCATGAGCAGCCAGATCCGTCAGCCAGCCATGAGCCGTCATCCAGCCAGGATCTGCCCATTATCCTGGTGCTGCCCCTTATCCTGGTGCTGCCCCTTATCCTGGTGCTGCCCTTTATCCTGGTGCTGCCCCTTAGTCCGGTGCTGCCCCTTAGTCCGGTGCTGCCCCTTGGTCCGGTGCTGCCCCTTGGTCCGGTGCTGCCTCTTAATCCAGTGGGGTTAATGTGGAGGGTGGCCATTTGGGGGAGGCTACGTAAGCGGGTAGTGACTATGATGGGGTGGGGACCACGACCAGTGCCGGAGCCGCCGCCGTGGAAGGACGCCCACCCAGACCCTCCCCTAGACTATGGGCTGGTGCGCCCGGAGTTCGCACCTTAAGGGGGGGGTTATGTCACGCCCTGGCCTTAGTATTATTTGTTTTCTTTATTATTTTAGTTAGGTCAGGGTGTGACATGGGGTATGTGTGTGTTTGGGGTATTATATGGTAGAGGGGGTGTTGGTGGTAGTGTATGGGTTTGTGTTGAGTGTATGTATCTAGCTGTGTCTATGGTTGTGTGGAGTTTTCTAGGAAAGTCTATGGTTGCCTGAATGGGTTCTCAATTAGAGACAGCTGGTTTCTGTTGTCTCTAATTGGGAACCATATTTAAGGCGATCATAGGCTTTAGCTGTTGGTGGGTCATTGTATATGTCGAACGTAAGTAGTTTGTGTGTGCACTTGCGTTTTAAGTTTCACGATCGTTTGTTGTTTTTGTTAGTTTGTATAAGTGTTACGTGTTCATCTTCGTCGTTGTAATAAAAAGAAGATGTATTCAAGTCATGTTGCGCCTTGGTCCTCTCATTCACGTCAAGACGATCGTGACAGAATGACCCACCAAACCCGGATCAAGCAACATGACCAGCGGCAACAGGATCAAGGCATTAAGGATTCATGGACATGGGAGGAGATTTTAGATGGTAAGGGACCTTGGGCACAACCGGGAGAATATCGCCTCCCTCGTGAAGAGCTCGAGGCAGCGAAAGCCGAGAGGAGGCGATATGAGGAGGCAGCACGGAGGCAAGGCTGGAGGCCCGCGAGTACTACCCAAAAATTTCTTGGGGGGGGGGGGGGCTAAGAGGTAGTGGGCCTAGGGCAGGTAGGAGACCTGCGCCCACTTCCCAGGCTTACCGTGGAGAGCGGGAGTACGGGCGGACACCGTGTTACGCAGTAGAGCGCACGGTGTCTCCTGTACGTGTTCATAGCCCGGTGCGGGTTATTCCACCTCCCCGCACTGGTAGGGCTAGATTGGGCATTGAGCCAGGTGCCATGATGCCGGCTCAACGCGTCTGGTCTCCAGTGCGTCTCCTCGGGCCGGTATACATGGCACCAGCCTTACGCATGGTGTCCCCGGTTCGCCTACATAGCCCGGTGCGGGTTATTCCACCTCCCCGCACTGGTCGGGCGACGGGGAGCATTCAACCAGGTAAGGTTGGGCAGGCTCAGTGTTCAAGGGAACCAGTACGCCTGCACGGTCCGGTATTTCCGGCGGCACCTCCCCGCCCCAGTTCAGTTCCACCAGTGCCTACACCACGTAACAGGCTTCCAGTGTGTCTCCAGAGCCCTATTCCTCCTCCACGCACTCGTCCTATGGTGCGTGTCTCCAGCCCGGTACCACCAATTCCGGCACCACGCACTAAGCCTCCTGTGCGTCTCCAGAGTCCTGTGCATCCTGTTGCTGCTCCCCGCACTAGCCCTGAGATGCGTGTCCCCAGTCCGGTACCACCAGTTCCGGCCACACGCACTAGGCCTAATGTGCATCCCCAGGGTCCAGTATGCCCTGTTCCTTCTCCCCGCACTAGCCTGAAAGTGCGTGCCTTTAGCCCGGTGCCTCCAGTTCCGGCACCACGCACCAGGCCTACAGTGCGCCTCATCCGGCCAGAGCCATCCGTCTCCCCAGCGCCGTCTGAGCCATCCGTCTCCCCAGCGCCGTCTGAGCCATCCGTCTCCCCAGCGCCGTCTGAGTACATCCGTCTCCCCAGCGCCATCTGAGCCATCCGTCTGCCCAGTGCCGTCTGAGCCATCCGTCTGTCCAGAGCCATTAGAGCCGCCCGTCTATCCCGAGCCGTCAGAGCCATTAGTCAGTCAGGAGCCGCTAGAGCCATTCGTCAGTCAGGATCTGCCAGAGCCGCCAACCAGACAGGATCTGCCAGAGCCGCCAACCAGACAGGATCTGCCAGAGCCGCCAACCAGACAGGATCTGCCAGAGCCGCCAACCAGACAGGATCTGCCAGAGCCGCCAACCAGACAGGATCTGCCAGCCGCCAACCAGACAGGATCTGCCAGAGCCGTCAGCCAGCCATGAGCGTCCAGATCCGTCAGCCAGCCATGGGTGTCCAGATCCGTCAGCCAGCCATGGGCGTCCAGATCCGTCAGCCAGCCATGAGAACCCGGATCCGTCAGCTAGCCATGAGCAGCCAGATCCGTCAGCCAGCCATGAGCCGTCATCCAGCCAGGATCTGCCCCTTATCCTGGTGCTGCCCCTTATCCTGGTGCTGCCCCTTATCCTGGTGCTGCCCCTTATCCTGGTGCTGCCCCTTAGTCCGGTGCTGCCCCTTAGTCCGGTGCTGCCCCTTAGTCCGGTGCTGGCCCTTGGTCCGGTGCTGCCCCTTAATCCAGTGGGGTTAATGTGGAGGGTGGCCATTTGGGGGAGGCTACGTAAGCGGGTAGTGACTATGATGGGGTGGGGACCACGACCAGTGCCGATGCCGCCGCCGTGGAAGGACGCCCACCCAGACCCTCCCCTAGACTATGGGCTGGTGCGCCCGGAGTTCGCACCTTAAGGGGGGGGTTATGTCACGCCCTGGCCTTAGTATTATTTGTTTTCTTTATTATTTTAGTTAGGTCAGGGTGTGACATGGGGTATGTGTGTGTTTGGGGTATTATATGGTAGAGGGGGTGTTGGTGGTAGTGTATGGGTTTGTGTTGAGTGTATGTATCTAGCTGTGTCTATGGTTGTGTGGAGTTTTCTAGGAAAGTCTATGGTTGCCTGAATGGGTTCTCAATTAGAGACAGCTGGTTTCTGTTGTCTCTAATTGGGAACCATATTTAAGGCGATCATAGGCTTTAGCTGTTGGTGGGTCATTGTATATGTCGAACGTAAGTAGTTTGTGTGTGCACTTGCGTTTTAAGTTTCACGATCGTTTGTTGTTTTTGTTAGTTTGTATAAGTGTTACGTGTTCATCTTCGTCGTTGCAATAAAAAGAAGATGTATTCAAGTCATGTTGCGCCTTGGTCCTCTCATTCACGTCAAGACGATCGTGACAGCTGTAACGTAACGAATAAAGTCAAAGGGTCTGAATAGTTTCTGAAGGCATTGTAGCTGCAGGTTGTTGACTGGCTCATATTGCTTAAGTTTGCTTGTTCGATAAGGAGATATTTTTATGTAAACACGTCAGATGATTACACATTTAGTTTCAGTGAGAGCACCCGGCGGTGCGTCTCCAAGGCGGTTGGATTCGTACTGCTTACGGTTGCGAGTTAGATAGGACGTAGATACTAAAATGACAGCTCATCTTGCCTCAAGCGAGGGTACCCAGTGTCATATGAGAACTGTAAGGCGTGTGTTGCACAGCGCATTCTACACGTTGATATTCACACATAGTATAGTCTTGAAATGGTAGGATGACTTAGCTGGTCTATTTGATCATGTCTCAACGGCGCTTTCTGCAGTAGCGACACATAGTCGTCTGGTGTATGGTTCTGCCATTTTTGGGGGGATTGGTATAGCTTGTAGGTAATTTTATATATTGACGCTTTGCTGGGGCAGTGAGCTACCCTGATGTAACAGAGCCTATATCGCCAAGACTTGAAATACGAATTATTTAATAAATGGTTAAACATATTTCTATGTTGTGTTTCTTTTCTTAAATAAAGAAAAGCCAGTTCAGAAAGGGAACCCGAGTGCCCGCTTCAGCTGACACATCAGCTGAGGTGGCACCAATTAGATGCTAGTAACAATCCCCTCTACCTTATTTGGCGTTCTATTTAAGATGACCGATTCTGCTCACACATCCTGCTGCCGCTTGCTGCTACTACTAGTATCCGTTTGCTTCTTTAACCCCACCACCACCCCAGCCTCCACCTGTTAGGTTCTGTTTTCCTGCTTGTAGGTCATTTTATATATTGATGCTTTGCTTGGGCAGTGAGCTACCCTGAAGGAGCCTATTTCACCAAGACTTGCATTATTCAATCTTTAATAAATGGTTAAAAAAAAACATTTTCTACTTGGCGTTTCCTTTCTGAACTATATTTCAGACCACTTACCTCTAGCTTGAGCTCCAGACCTGACTGGTTGAGTTCAGACTCAAAGCAGATGCAGTGCAGCTCCTCTGTCACAATGAGAGGCCCCTGGAATAACACGGTCAGACAGTAACACATTAGGGCTATGTCGCAATTGTCTCGCCTTCCTCCAAAAGTCTGCACTTGTTCACTTCCCTGATTTGAAAGAAATGACTGGTATAAGAAATATGATGGAAACTCCCTCCGAACCATACCAATTCAATGCTTTGAGATTTGTGGGAAGTTGTGAAATAGTGCACACTTCAGGAGAAAGAATATTGTGACGCACCCATATCTATCAGAATGAACTGACTGTAACCGATTACCTTGTCATTATAAGCCAGTCATATAACCCAGCTATCAATCTGCAGGTAGTCTCTTACCTCATTTGTTCTGTTGCCAGCTACTTTCTGCTCTTTCAGTTGCTGTGTTGAGACCAGAGAATAAACTGTAAGGAGTGATGACAGTGCAGGTCCAAATGGACAATCGGGACAACTCATTCAGATGTAGTGCCCTGTATGCTATTTGTAAATGGTGCTAGCTTACCAAATGGCGAAACTCTGCAGCCAAGCTTCCATTTGACTCCTCCATATTCATAACTTTTGTGTTGGTACCCAATATGTTGAACTTACGAAACCCTTTCTTTTCTGTAACGTCCCTGGAGAGAAAATGCAATGTGCATTCCTTATTAAGTTATGTATTCACATCACAAATTCAAGAGCAGGGCATAACAATGCACAAACACATATATTCTACCACACTCATTCACTTACTTGTCAAACAAAGCTTTCACTTTGAGTTGATAGTTGAATTCCGGGAGCTTCACAAGAAATCTAGAGGAGAGGAAATACAAATCAAAACTCAACCAGGTCTGAACAGATCCATAGGAACTACTGACGGGAGGAACTACAGACAGGAGGTGCTGTTGTGTTTGTGCTTACCTGAGCTTGACAGTGAACTGCACCTGTGTCTTCAGCACCAGAGTTCTCTGTGGATGTGTGGGCATACAGGGCTGTCTCTCTACCACCAAGGAACTAAGACACACCACAGAGACACAAGGAATTTTGAGGTTATATACTGTATAGAGGCATTTAGAGCCATTTAGATATTCAGATATTCTTCAAGAACAAATGGGTAGAATATACAGTGTATATATATATATATATATATATATATATATATATATATATATATATAATATATATTGTTACATTCTGGGTTAAACTTGGAAAATTGTTGTACTCAGAAGTATAGTCTAAGGAGGGAAAGAGACTGGTTTTTATGTCAGAAGCTAATGGTTATCTGTAGGAGCCAGATGGCTTTGGAATGTGTTGGGTGGACGGGAGGAAGTCACAGGATTGCTATAGGGGAAGCGGAAGGACATCTGTGGATTAGGCGAATGAGTGGTTGAGGTCAGGTCAGATCCCCTGAAGGGAGAAATTATGGTTTATTACCATAATACCCTCTTCCTCTTGAACCATAATAGATGTAAGGATTGGAGAGAAGGAGGAGTGCCTAAATTGGAGTATATATACTTGTGGTGGTGGAAACATGTGTTGTCTGAATCCAGCTGTATCAACCCTTTGGGAGGAATTAAACTTGGTTCAGCTTTCTAGTGTCTGTTGAGTTATTTACTCTGAAAATTATGACCTAACAATTATATATACACACTGCTCAAAAAAATAAAGGGAACACTTAAACAACACAATGTAACTCCAAGTCAATCACACTTCTGTGAAATCAAACTGTCCACTTAGGAAGCAACACTGATTGACAATAAATTTCACATGCTGTTGTGCAAATGGAATAGACAACAGGTGGAAATTATAGGCAATTAGCAAGACACCCCCAATAAAGGAGTGGTTCTGCAGGTGGTGACCACAGACCACTTCTCAGTTCATATGCTTCCTGGCTGATGTTTTGGTCACTTTTGAATGCTGGCGGTGCTTTCACTCTAGTGGTAGCATGAGATGGAGTCTACAACCCACACAAGTGGCTCAGGTAGTGCAGCTCATCTAGGATGGTACATCAATGCGAGCTGTGGCAAGAAGGTTTGCTGTGTCTGTCAGCGTAGTGTCCAGAGCATGGAGGCCAGTACAGGCCAGTACATCAGGAGACGTGGAGGAGGCCGTAGGAGGGCAACAACCCAGCAGCAGGACCGCTACCTCCGCCTTTGTACAAGGAGGAGCACTGCCAGAGCCCTGCAAAATGACCTCCAGCAGGCCACAAATGTGCATGTGTCTGCTCAAACGGTCAGAAACAGACTCCACGAGGGTGGTATGAGGGCCTGACATCCACAGGTGGGGGTTGTGCTTACAGCCCAACACCGTGCAGGACGTTTGGCATTTGCCAGAGAACACCAAGATTGGCAAATTCGCCACTGGCGCCCTGTGCACTTCACAGATGAAAGCAGGTTCACACTGAGCACATGTGACAGACGTGACAGTCTGGAGACGCCGTGGAGAACGTTCTGCTGCCTGCAACATCCTCCAGCATGACCGGTTTGGCGGTGGGTCAGTCATGGGGTGGGGTGGCATTTCTTTGGGGGACGCACAGCCCTCCATGTGCTCGCCAGAGGTAGCCTGACAGCCATTAGGTACCGAGATGAGATCCTCAGACCCCTTGTGAGACCATATGCTGGTGCGGTTGGCCCTGGGTTCCTCTTAATGCAAGACAATGCTAGACCTCATGTGGCTGGAGTTTGTCAGCAGTTCCTGCAAGAGGAAGGCATTGATGCTATGGACTGGCCCGCCCGTTCCCCAGACCTGAATCCAATTGAGCACATCTGGGACATCGTGTCTCGCTCCATCCACCAATGCCACGTTGCACCACAGACTGTCCAGAAGTTGGCGGATGCTTTAGTCCAGGTCTGGGAGGAGATCCCTCAGGAGACCATCCGCCACCTCATCAGGAGCATGCCCAGGCATTGTAGGGAGGTCATACAGGCAAGTGGAGGCCACACACACTACTGAGCCTCATTTTGACTTGTTTTAAGGACATTACATCAAAGTTGGATCAGCCTGTAGTGTGGTTTTCCACTTTAATTTTGAGTGTGACTTGAGTGTGACTTTAAATTTGATTTCCATTGATCATTTTTGTGTGATTTTGTTGTCAGCACAGTCAACTATGTAAAGAAAAAAGTATTTAATAAGAATATTTCATTCATTCAGATCTAGGATGTGTTATTTTAGTGTTCCCTTTATTTTTTTGAGCAGTATATATATATACACGCATATACATACATAAATGCGCATACTTCGGAAAGTATTCAGACCCTTTAATATTTTTCACTTGTTATGTTACAGCCTAAAATGTATTAAATCGTTTTAATCTTAACCCGATATACCATAAGTAAAAACACTTTTTATTTGCTAATTTATATAAATAAATAAAAATGTAATTTTACATTTACATAAATATTCAGACCCTTTGCTCAATACTTTGTTGAAGCACCTTTGGGAGCGATTACAGCATTGAGTCTTCTTGGGTATGACGCTACAAGCTTGGCACACCGATATTTGGGGAGATTCTCCCATTCTTCTCTACAGATCCTCTCAAGCTCTGTCAGGTTGGATGGGGAGTGTTCCTGCACAGCTATTTTCAGGTCTCTCCAGAGATGTTCGATCAGGTTCAAGTCCAGGCTCTGGCTGGGCCACTCAAGGACATTCAGAGACTTGTCCCGAAGCCACTTCTGCATTGTCTTGGCTGTGTGCTTTGGGTCGTTGCCCTGTTGGAAGGTGAACCTTCACCCCAGTCTGAGGTCCTGAGCACTCTGGAGCAGGCTTTCATCAAAGATCTCTCTGTACTTTGCTCCGTTCATATTTGCCTCGATCCTGACTAGTCTCCCAATCCATGCCGCTGAAAAACATCCCCACAACAATATGCTGCCACCACCATGCTTCACCGTGGAGATGGTGCCAGGTTTCCTCCAGACGTGACGCTTGGCATTCAGGCCAAAGAGTTAAATCTTGGTTTCATCAGACCAGAGAACCTTGTTTCTCATGGTCTGAGAGTCTTTAGGTGCCTTTTGGCAAACTCCAAGCGGGCTGTCATGTGCCTTTTACTGAGGAGTGGCTTCTGTCTGGCCCCTCTTCCATAAAGGCCTGATTGGTGGAGTGCTGCAGAGATGGTTGTCCTTCTGGAAGGTTCTCTTAGCTCTATAGAGGAACTTTGGAGCTCTGTCAGAGTAACCATCGGGTTCTTGGTCACCTCCCTGACCAAGGCCCTTCTCCCCCATTGCTCAGTTTGGATGGGCAGCCAGCTCTAGGAAGAGTCTTAGTGGTTCCAATGTCACGTTCCTGACCTTATTCCTTTGTTTTGTCTTTGTTTAGTTGGTCAGGACGTGAGCTGGGTGGGCATTCTATGTTATGTGTTTCTATGTTGGGTTCATTGTTATCTAGCCTGATATGGTTCTCAATCAGGGGCAGGTGTTTAACGTTTCCTCTGATTGAGAACCATATTAAGGTAGGCTGTTCTCACTGTTTGTTTGTGGGTGATTGTTCCTGTGTTAGTGTTTGTGCCACACAGGACTGTTTCGTTCGTTCGTGCGTTCTTTCCTGTTTGTGCGTTCTTGTTTTATGTTCTCAAGTACAGGTCTGTTCACGTCGTTTATTGTTTTGTAGTTTGTTTAAGAGTTTTTCCGTCTTCGTCTTTCTTTAATAAATCATTATGTATTCAACCCATGCTGCGTTTTGGTCCGATCCATGCTCCTCTTCAGACGAGGAGGAGGACGAGCGTTACATCCAAACTTCTTCCATTTAAGAATGATGGAGGCCACTGTGTTCTTGGGGACCTTCAATGCTGCAGACATTTTTTGGTACCCTTCCCCAGATCTGTGCCTCGACATAATCCTATCTCAGAGCTCTACGGACAATTCCTTCGACCTTGTGGCTTGGTTTTTGCTCTGACATGCACTGTCAACTGTGGAACCTTATATAGACAGGCGTGTGCCTTTCCAAATTATGTACAATCAATTAAATTTACAACAGGTGGACTCCAAGTTGTACAAACATCTCAAGGATGATCAATGGAAACAAGATTTAAAGTCTCATAGCAAAGGGTCTGAATACTTATGTAGATAAGGTATTTCTGTTTTACAATTTTTATAATTCTCAAAAATTGCTTTGTCATTATGGAGTATTGTGTGTACATTGCTGAGGATTTATTTTTATGTAATCCAATTTAGAATAAGGCTGTAATATAACAAAATGTGGAAAAAGTCAGGGGGTCTGAAAACTTTCCGAAGGCACTGTGTGTGTATATATATATATATAATTAAAATGATCAAAAACAGGGCTTCCCAAGTGCTCGAGGCGCCACTGTAGACCTGGGTTGGAGCCCGGCCGCGACTGGGAGACCCATGAGGCGGCGCACAATTGGCCCTGTGTCGTCCGGGTTAAGGGAGGGTTTGGCCAGCCGGGATGTCCTTGTCCCATCTCGCTCTAGTGACTCTAGTGATTGCAGTCACCAGTTGTACGCTGTTTCCTCCGACACATTGGTGCGGCTGGGTTAAGCGAGCAGTGTGTCAAGAAGCAGTGCGCCTTGGCAGGGTCGTGTTTTGGAGGACGCATGACTCTCGACCTTCGCCTCTCCCGAGTCTGTACGGGAGTTGCAGTGATGGGACAAAACTGTAAACTTCCAATTGGATAAAAACTATAAAATAATAAAAAAACACCAGTGAAAAACACAGAGTGGGCCTTTAACAGTGGAATACAAGTGTGGTGTCACTCACTGTTCAAGGAGGTTCCGGAACAGTGCCAGGGCCCGCCCCTCCAGGAAGCCTTTCTGCTGTTTGATTGGGTCGTTGTCGTATGTGTACTTCTGCTCTAGTTCCTGGAGCTCCTTCAGCTGCTGCCTCACCTGCTGCAGGCTTTCTGCCACCGCTGTGAACCTACAGGAGAAGAAGAAGATGAAGCAGAATAAGAACAATACTTTATTTTGTTGGGTTCCTAAATTCATCTTTTTGCTTGATCAGACAAGAGATGCCCAAAAGAATGAACTAGTCTCCTCACCAGTTCTGCAGTTGGTCCAGACATGCGTTGGGTGGTCCTCCAATACAGGAGCTCTGCTGCCTCTTCTTCCACTCAGGCAGCTCCTCTGAGATCAGGTCTGACTGGACCGCCTCGGCCATGTTGAGCACCTCCGCCAACTGGCCAACCACTTCCTGTGGAGGAAATTAAGTAAAGTCCATGCACGCAAAGAACAGTTATCTACTCTTCAATGTGAGCAGGCTGGTTATTACTGGATAATACACTCTAAGGGCGTTTCACATATAGTTTTGAGCTATAGTTCGACTATATTTGTTACATTGTCGTCCCCCCCCCCCCCCCATTTGATCCGATTGGTTTCACATTGCCAAATGTCAAACAAACAAAAATTCCTCAACAAAACCATGTGTCCGTAAAAGTAATTTGCTTAAATGCTCCCGTTAAATCCATCTATGATTATTATGAATCATCAATTGCGTGTCCAATCTTCATATTACTTTCGCTTTGGTCTTCCAACAACATGCAGGGGGAAACGGAGCGCAATAGCTGCTATAACTGCAGCGGGAATAGGCTATATTCAGCTATACCCCCGGTATAGCCCCCCGGCTCCCCTAACCTGCATTGGATGCACTCATAAATGCGCTGCTACTCACACAATGTTTCAGAGATCTCACTGATGATGCTGTGTGCATTAAATCAAATGCTTGCAAGTCAAACAACCCAAAATAATGCGTAACTTATTTTCCTGTGTTTCGGCTGACTGCGTTCTCATCTGCAGCGAACCGCACCACAGTACCATTTGAATTGGACCGAGACCACCCTTTTTGAGCGAACCACTGTGCATTGTTTAGTGCCCTCCCAAGCGCGGATATTTTATTTATTTTTATTTTATTTATTTCACCTTTATTTAACCAGGTAGGCTAGTTGAGAACAAGTTCTCATTTGCAACTGCGACCTGGCCAAGATAAAGCATAGCAGTGTGAACAGACAACAACACAGAGTTACACATGGAGTAAACAATAAACAAGTCAATAACATGGTAGGAAAAAGAGAATCTATATACAATGTGTGCAAAAGGCATGAGGTAGGCAATAAATCGAATAATTACAATTTAGCAGATTAACACTGGAGTGATAAATCATCAGATGATCATGTGCAAGAAGAGATACTGGTGTGCAAAAGAGCAGAAAAGTAAATAAATAAAAGCAGTATGGGGGTGAGGTAGGTAAATTGGGTGGGTAGTTTACAGATGGACTATGTACAGCTGCAGCGATCGGTTAGCCGCTCGGATAGCAGATTTTTAAAGTTGTTGAGGGAGATAAAAGTCTCCAACTTCAGAGATTTTTGCAATTCGTTCCAGTCGCAGGCAGCAGAGAACTGGAAGGAAAGGCGTCCAAATGAGGTTTTGGCTTTAGGGATGATCAGTGAGATACACCTGCTGGAGCGCGTGCTACGGGTGGGTGTAGCCATCGTGACCAGTGAACTGAGATAAGGCGGCACTTTACCTAGCATAGCCTTGTAGATGACCTGGAGCCAGTGGGTCTGACGACGAACATGTAGCGAGGGCCAGCCGACTAGGGCATACAGGTCGCAGTGGTGGGTCGTATAAGGTGCTTTAGTAACAAAACGGATGGCACTGTGATAAACTGCATCCAGTTTGCTAAGTAGAGTATTGGAAGCTATTTTGTAGATGACATCGCCGAAGTCGAGGATCGGTAGGATAGTCAGTTTTACTAGGGTAAGTTTGGCGGCGTGAGTGAAGGAGGCTTTGTTCCGGAATAGAAAGCCGACTCTAGATTTGATTTTGGATTGGAGATGTTTGATATGAGTCTGGAAGGAGAGTTTGCAGTCTAGCCAGACACCTAGGTACTTATAGATGTCCACATATTCTAGGTCGGAACCGTCCAGGGTGGTGATGCTAGTCGGGCGTGCGGGTGCAGGCAGCGAACGGTTGAAAAGCATGCATTTGGTTTTACTAGCATTTAAGAGCAGTTGGAGGCCACGGAAGGAGTGTTGTATGGCATTGAAGCTCATTTGGAGGTTAGATAGCACAGTGTCCAGGGAAGGGCCGGAAGTATACAGAATGGTGTCATCTGCGTAGAGGTGGATCAGGGAATCGCCCGCAGCAAGAGCAACATCATTGATGTATACAGAGAAAAGAGTCGGCCCGAGAATTGAACACTGTGGTACCCCCATAGAGACTGCCAGAGGACCGGACAACATGCCCTCCGATTTGACACACTGAACTCTGTCTGCAAAGTAGTTGGTGAACCAGGCAAGGCAGTCATTAGAAAAACCGAGGCTATTGAGTCTGCCGATAAGAATATGGTGATTGACAGAGTCGAAAGCCTTGGCCAGGTCGATGAAGACGGCTGCACAGTAATGTCTTTTATCGATGGCGGTTATGATATCGTTTAGTACCTTGAGCGTGGCTGAGGTGCACCCGTGACCGGCTCGGAAACCGGATTGCACAGCGGAGAAGGTACGGTGGGATTCGAGATGGTCAGTGATCTGTTTGTTGACTTGGCTTTCGAAGACCTTAGCTAGGCAGGGCAGGATGGATATAGGTCTGTAACAGTTTGGGTCCAGGGTGTCTCCCCCTTTGAAGAGGGGAATGACAGCGGCAGCTTTCCAATCCTTGGGGATCTCAGATGATACGAAGGAGAGGTTGAACAGGCTGGTAATAGGGGGTGCGACAATGGCGGCGGACAGTTTCAGAAATAGGGGGTCCAGATTGTCAAGCCCAGCTGATTTGTATGGGTCCAGGTTTTCCAGCTCTTTCAGAACATCTGCTATCTGGATATGGGTAAAGGAGAAGCTGGGGACGCTTGGGCGAGTAGCAGCGGGCCGGGCGGGGCTGCTGGCCAAGGTTGGAGTCGCCAGGTGGAAGGCATGGCCAGCCATTGAGAAATGCTTGTTGAAGTTTTCGATTATCACGGACTTATCAGTATTGACCGTGTTATCTAGCCTCAGTGCAGTGGGCAGCTGGGAGGAGGTGCTCTTGTTTTCCATGGACTTTACAGTATCCCAGAACTTTTTGGAGTTAGAGCTACAGGATGCAAATTTCTGCTTGAAAAAGCTGGCCTTTGCTTTCCTGACTGACTGCGTGTATTGGTTCCTGACTTCCCTGAACAGTTGCATGTCACGGGGGCTCTTCGATGCTATCGCAGTTCGCCACAGGATGTTTTTGTGCTGGTCGAAGGCAGTCAGGTCTGGAGTGAACCAAGGGCTATATCTGTTCTTGGTTCTGCATTTTTTGAACGGAGCATGCTTGTCTAATATGGTGAGGAAGTAACTTTTAAAGAATGACCAGGCATCCTCAACTGACGGGATGAGGTCAATATCCTTCCAGGGTACCCGGGCCAGGTCGATTAGAAAGGCCTGCTCGCAGAAGTGTTTCAGGGAGCGTTTGACAGTGATGAGGGGTGGTCGTTTGACGGTGGACCCGTGGCGGATACAGGCAGCAGAGGTGTATTTGGAGGGCAAGTTGGTCAGGATAATGTCTATTAGGGTGCCCATGTTTACGGATTTGGGGTTGTACCTGGTGGGTTCCTTGATGATTTGTGTGAGATTGAGGGCATCAAGCTTAGATTGTAGGACTGCCGGGGTGTTAAGCATATCCCAGTTTAGGTCACCTAACAGAACAAACTCTGAAGCTAGATGGGGAGCGATCAATTCACAGATGGTGTCCAGGGCACAGCTGGGAGCTGAGGGGGGTCGGTAGCAGGCGGCAACAGTGAGAGACTTATTTCTGGAGAGATTAATTTTTAAAATTAGAAGTTCAAACTGTTTGGGCATAGACTTGGAAAGTATGACAGAACTTTGCAGGCTATCTCTGCAGTAGATTGCAACTCCTCCCCCTTTGGCAGTTCTATCTTGACGGAAAGTGTTATAGTTGGGTATGGAAATCTCAGAGTTTTTGGTGGCCTTCCTAAGCCAGGATTCAGACACGGCAAGGACATCAGGGTTGGCAGAGTGTGCTAAAGCGGTGAGTAAGGCAAACTTAGGCAGGAGGCTTCTGATGTTGACATGCATGAGGCCAAGGCTTTTTCGATCACAGAAGTCAACAAATGAGGGTGACTGGGGACATGCAGGGCCTGGGTTTACCTCCACATCACCCGAGGAACAGAGGAGCAGTAGGATGAGGGTGCGGCTAAAGGCTATCAAAACTGGTCGCCTAGAGCGTTGGGGACAAGGAATAAAAGGAGCAGATTTATGGGCGTGGTAGAATAGATTCTGGGCATAATGTGCAGACCAGGGTATGGTGGGGCACGGGTACAGCGGAGGCAAGCCCAGGCACTGGGTGATGATAAGAGAGGTTGTATCTCTGGACATGCTGGTCTCAATGGGTGAGGTCACCGCATGTGTGGGGGGTGGGACAAAGGAGGTATCAGAGGTACGGAGAGTGGAACTACGGGGTCCATTGCAAACCAAAACAATGATAACTAGCCTGAACAACAGTATGCAAAGCATATTGATATTTGAGAGAGACATACAATAAGGCATAAAGTGATTGCAGGTCATGATTGGGAGAGCTAGCTAAAACAGCAGGTCAGATAACAGCAGCTAGTCGGCTAACACAGCAACAGAAGGTAAAAAATGGCGACGACTGGGCAGAGAGGGTCGGATTAACTACACACAGATCCTGAGTTAAGGCACAGAGCCGACAGATAAAACACAAATAAACAGAATGGAGTACCGTGAATTAATGGACAGTCAAGCAGGCATAAGCTATGTAGCCAAGTGATCATAGTGTCCAGGGGCCAGCCGTAGATGAAGTAGTGAGGCCTCCACTAAGCTAGCCCGCGGCGTTTAAAGTTAGTAGCCCGGGGGGGTGGTCTGCTCAGACGGAGGCCGGTTGAGGGCACAGCGGATGGGGTATTTGTCTGCAGACCAGACATGGTCGTGTCGACAGAGAATCCAAGCCGGATGGCGGTGGCGAAAGAGAGGTTGTGAGTTGTAGAATTGTGTTTGCTAACTGGTGCTAGCTTCGTGATTCAGACAGCTAGTCATGGGTAGCAAGCTAGCAGAAGATGGAGGTCTGTTTTTAGCCACGCCGTGCAATTCCGTCGGTAGATTAGTGGGGTTCCGTGTGGTAGAGGGGACCAATCCAGTTGTCAAAATAGTTATAGTGGCCTAAGAAGATTGTTCGATAGACCTGTTCAGATAGCAGCCGATATGCTCAAGACAGCTAACGATTAGCGGGCCGCAGTTAGTATATGGACGTTCAGGTTACGTCGCGATGGAGGGGCCGGTTGAAATACTCCCTCGGGCAGATAACGTCGGTATCCCAGTCGTGAAGGCCCGGTGGGGCTCCGCATCGGCAGTAAAACGGGTCCGGATAGGTGATTGTAGCCCAGGAGTGGCTGATGGCACTCTTCAGCTGGCTAGCTCCGGGATAATTGGTGTTTGCTCCGGAATTGATGTTGGCCGATAGTCACTCGGATAGCAGCTAGTTAGCTGCAAGATCCAGGTGTAAATGTCCAGAGCTTGAGGTAAAAATCCGGGGATATGGAGAGAAAAATAGGTCTGGTATGCTCTGGTCTGAGTCGCGTTGTACAAAACTGGCAATAGTTTTCCGAGCTAAAGGATGGCTGATGAGCGCTAGCTGTGGTTAGCTGAACTATTAACGTTAGCTGCTAACGTTAGCTTGTGAGCTGGCTAACTTCTGGTTAGCTTGTTAGCTTCTGTTGTAGATTTCGGATACGAGGTGAATAATACTTTTGAGGAAGAAAAAAAACAGATCCGCACCACATTTGGTGAGGTGGGTTGCAGGAGAGTGTTTTGAAGTTGAGTTTTTAAGAAGAAAATAATATATATATAAAAAAGATATGCGAAGAAAAATATATATACACGGGACAAGACGAGGACAATGGACATCTGACTGCTACGCCATCTTGGAAATCTTTTAATGTGTGTTTAATATAGTGTTCACACCAGTCCAAACAAACCGAACTATGGGGGTAAACGCACCAAACCAATTTGTTTGGAAAAAACACACCAAACCAATTTGGTGTGAAAGCCCCCTTAGTCTCAACTCATATGTTCTGAATGACTAGAGCACATGTAGTTTTAGTGGTGCTTGAAGCGTAAACAATCGGTTAACATTCACAGTACAATGTCACGATAAAATGTCACTTTTGAACCTCATCATGACCCCTCTTACCACTCTCTTGAACTTCAGCTTGAAACACATCTCTACAATCAGCAGCTTCTCGTGTTCCAGCTGTTTGGGTGTCAGCCCGTTCATTTCATGTTCTAAAGTGGGAGAAGGAAAAACATTCACTTACTGACCATATTTGAAACACAGACCTGTAAATAGATGATATATTACAGACAGAGAGAATAAAACACCTCACCTCTGTTCTTAAGAGTATTTTCCTTAAAGTCATGCTCGTCTTGAAGGTATTCCAGAGACTTTACATTCTGATCCGCTTCCTAGCAAGTGAGATAAACACGTTGGACCAGATAGGTGGCAAACCTGACATGCAAATCACTGATGGAACTGTTCCACCAGGAAACAATCAACATATAGTATATGATGGAAATGATAACTCACCTGAACCTTGTTTTTCATGTCTTTCACTTTGTTGTCCAGCTTTTGCTTCTCCAGAACCATGCTGGTCTGTGTGTTTTCTCTGTCGGTCTGAGAAGAAAATACTGTTCATTTAACTCTACAGTTAAAGCATGTAAACACTCCAATATACAGTTATGTATCATCCACAATATCTGACAGCACGGATAGAGAAAGACGTGTGGTTATTTTATTAATTACAATGTATGTCAATACAAGTTCATGTAGGGCACCTCTATGCTTTTGGCAGCAGCCAGAATCCTCTGCTCCTCCTTCAGGTTTCTGGAGATGATCATGGCCATGTGAACGGGGTCCTCCTGAAAGCGGTCCTGTAAAAGTGGGTACTTTATTACTACAAACCCCAAAAACCATGCAGACGCTGGGGTCATAACTTCCAGAATTAAACCAACAAAAAAAAGTTCTTATAGATCATTACTGTAACATACAAGCAATACGGTTTGGAAGGCCGCTGGTACAGATGTAACTGAGATAATACTACACCTGGAGGTTTCTCTTGATCTTGCGGATGTTGTGTTGTAGCAGGAAGTTGTTTTCCAGGGCGAAGCGGCTGTGTTGGTCATCCAGCTGGGCTAGGAGGTCATGGAAACGTACTGTTGCTAAGGAGTCCTGAACAGCCACATTATCCCTACAGGGTTTCAATCACAGGGGAAGAGATCAGATGAAGGATATGAATAGACTACAGTAGAAAGTAGATCTTTATTTATCCATTATACAGCAGCTTCTCAGCATCACTAAAATAGAATAGAATGGAATAGAACCGAATATAGTAGAATAGAATGTATATTTATCCATTAAATACAGCAGACTCTCTCCTCCCATCACTGCTTACCAGTCGATGCTCTCAATCCACTTGCTGAGGTACTGTCTGATGTCCATGGGGAAGGAGTCATCATAGATCTGGTCGACCTGCTCCAGGTATTTAGACTCCAGTAGTTGCAGCTGGCACCACTGGGCCATCTGATCAAGGAGGAGTAACAGTGAGTTATTAAATGAGGCAATTAAATAAATAACAGTGGCAAGAAAAAGTATGTGAACCGTTTCTGCATAAATTGGTCATAGATGAAGATCAGATCAAATTTTAAGTCACAACAGTAGACAAACACAGTCTGCTTGAACTAATAACACACAAACGATTATACTTTTTCATGTTTTTATTGAACCCACCGTGTAAACATTCACAGTGTAGGGTGGGAAAAGTATGTGAACCCTTGGATTTAATAACTGGTTGACCCTCCTTTGGCTGCAATAAACGTAACAATTTTTTTTTGTAGTAGCGGATCAGACCTGCACAAAAGTCAGAAGGAATTTTGGACCATTCATCTTTACAGAACTGTTTCAGTTCAGTAATATTCTTAGGATCTCTGGTGTGAACCAGTCTCAAGGTCATGCCACAGCATTTTAAATCGGATTGAGGTCAGGACACTGACTGGGCCACTCCAGAAGGTGTATTTTCTTCTGTTGAAGCCATTCTGTTGTTGATTTACTTCTGTGTTTTGGGTCGTTGTCCTGTTGCATCACCCAACTTCGTTTGAGCTTCATTTGGCGGACAGATAGCCTTACATTCTCCTGCAAAATGTCTAAATAAACTTGGGAATTCATTTTTCCATCGATGGTAGCAAGATGTCCAGGCTCTGAGGCTGCAAAGCAGTCCCAAACCATGATATTCCATCCACCATACTTTACAGTTGGGATGAGGTTTTGATGTTGTTGGGCTGTGCCTTTTTTTCTCCACACATAGTGTTGTGTTCCTTCCAAACAACTCAACTTTAGTTTAATCTGTCCACATAATATTTTGCCAGAAGCGCTGTGGAACATCCAGGTGCTCTTTTGCAAACTTCAGATGTGCAGCAATGGTTTTTTTGGACAGCAGTGGCTTCTTCTGTGGTGTCCTCCCATGAACACCATTCTTGTTTAGTGTTTTGCGTATCGTAGACTTGTCAACAGAGCTCTTAACATGTTCCAGAGATTTCTGTAAGTCTTTAGCTGAGACTCTAGGATTCTTCTTAACCTCATTGAGCATTCTGCACTGTGCTCTTGCAGTCATCTTTGCAGAACGGCCACTCCTAGAGAGAGTAGCAACAGTGCTTAACTTTCTCCATTTATAGACAATTTGTTTTACCGTGGACTGATGATTAAGGCTTTTAGAGATACTTTTGTAACCCTTTCCAGCTTTATTCAAGTCAACAATTCTTAATCTTCTTCTGAGATCTCTTTTATTCGAGGCATGGTTCACATCAGTCAATGCTTCTTGTGAATAGCAAACTCAAATTTTGTGAGTGTTTTCTATAGGGCAGGGCAGCTCTAACCAACATCTCCAATCTCATCTCATTGATTGTACTCCAGGCTAGCTGACTCCTGACTCCAATTAGCTTTTGGAGAAGTCATTAGCCTAGGGGTTTACATACTTTTTCCAATCTACACTGTGAATGTTTAAATGATGTATTCAATATTGACAAGAAAAATACAATCATTTGTGTGTTATTAGTTTAAGCACACTGTGTTTGTCTATTGTTGTGACTAAGATGAAGATCAGATCAAATTTTCTGACTAACTTATGCAGAAATCCAGGTAATTCCAAAGGGTTCACATACTTTTTCTTGCCACTGTCAGATATTAATATTGTCTAAGATTGAGACAAGAACTGCTATAACATGGATCAATGCACCTAGTAGCAATAACCGTTAGATTTGAGATGTGTATTTGGGTTACAATATGGCCTGTATCAGCTTGCTCTTCTAGTTAAAGGTCCTTCCGGACCTCTTTAAGTGATGGGACGTAGCAAGCTACAGGATCTGCTTAAGTTTTCGAGATAATCGATCGCTTTCGAGGAAGGAGCTGGTTTTTACATAGTGTGTATTTATTTATTCTGTACACAAACATTTAAATACATACGTTTACGGTCGCTAGCTGGACCGGCAAACCGCAGAGTACTAAACTCAAAACTTGTGTACTATCCATAGTACTATCTCTGCTGATCACGTCTGCCAATCACGTTCTCCGTATCTAAGGTAGTAGACAGCTGGTGACATCTCGAGAGCAATCTTCATCCGACAAACTGCTATCAGGTAAAACAATCTTTATTTATTTTTAACTATTTAGTTATAGAAACATGACACCATCAATGCCAGCTGTAAAACGACTCCCAACATAGAACACAGCAACCTTAGTAATGTAGCTAGCTTGCTAATAAGTACATAATGTACACAGTGTACATTCTGAACCTTGTTTGAAGTCAGTAGGTCACATGACCAAGGTGCTATTGACATTCCAAAATTAAGATGAATAATTGAAAATAGTGCAAGATGTAAATCAACAAAAAAAGTGTGTGCAATGTGTGTCTATGCCATCGGGTTAACTAGAACCCATTTTGAACAGTTTAGGAGTACTGGTTAAAGAGCTATTGAAATTTGAACATTTTGATTTGGCACTATGTTGACGGTCCCTAACTGCTGTTGGTTTACGTAAGGAAAACTACAGGTGAATATCAGTCGGATATCCAACCTGAACCTGTCTTTACCTCGATACCTGTCACTACACATCATTGCGAAAGGTGGGATCCTATGACGGTGCCACGTTTAAAGTCACTGAGCTCTTCACTATAGTTAGGCCATTCTACTGCCAATGTTTGTCTATGGAGATTGCATGTCTGTGTGCTAGATTTTATACACCAATGGGTGTGGCTGAAATATCCGAAACCACTCATTTGAAGTGGTATCCACATACTTTGGTGATTTAGTGTATTTATCTTATTTCAGTCAATGGGAGATAGCTATATCTGTTCCAGGCAGCAGATTGTGTTTTCACAAGAGGCTGTGTTTACGTCGAAGATAGAAGCAGTCCATTGGCTGCCTTCATCACGAGGGGTATGTACGTGAGTTGTGACTGGTTCCAAGTTTAGCAGTTCGGGAAATTTGCATGCGCAGACTGTTGAAATATAGTTTTTTTAATGCGAAAATGTGCAAGAATTGAAGGTGTCATTTTATAGTCATCATAAGCATGTTTTACCATCATATACAAAACTTCCACTCTTCCCTAGACGGGGATCGATCACCTTCACGTTTTTCAGCTTTCAGACCACCACCTAATTTCCCATCTCCAAACAGATTGCAAGTGCTTTGAACTAGTTAATTTCCTTCTCTTTTAATTTTATTTTTTTATTACCAATGTAGAAAAGTCTGTATACATACAATAAGTACATAAATAGACAATGATAACATATGCTAGGGGGTACAAAAAAATGACAGATTATACAAAGACCTTAAAAGAAACACACAAATTGATTGTTTTAACAGCTTTCTTATTAGAAGAATGTATAATAGTGTTAATGTATTGATCGAATTCCTTCTAGAACACACGGAAGAGTGTTTTTTTATTAGTGAATTTACATTTATGAATATGAACATTTCCCATTAGCACAATTAGATTGATGAGGTAAAATTGTTTTTCTTTATCTTTATTATGGTTAAGGAAACCGAGCAGCACGTTATCCCATAACAAACAAAAGTCATCAAGAATATGAACAGTTATAAAACTGTGAATATCTTTCCATAATTGTTTTACATGTAGACAATGCCAAAATAAATGCGCAACTGTTTCTGGATGCTTAACACAAAAAGTACAATCAATGTTAATGTATTTTTTGAGTTTCTTCAGGTAATGATTCACAGGGTAATACTTATGGATCATTCTGAAAGAGACCTCTTTGACCTTGTTAACAAGCAAGTATTTGTGTGGTAATAACCAGACTTTTTCCCAACAGATATTAGTGACCAATGTATTCCTGTAAATTGTGACATAAGGAATGGAGACAATATCCCTTTTAAATAAAGCACGTAAAGATCTGTTGTTCTGAGGGAGCAAGGAGAAACATATTTTCCCTATTGGAGAGTCAACTGGATTAAGCGAGGCTAGGGCAAGAAGGTGATGTCTGGCTACACCAATTTCCTTCTCCTTTCTAATGAGCTGGTATAGACTGTCATCAACACTGTTATAAATTATAGATCGCCTTACCTTTTGATTATGGACAACAAATCACGAACGAAAGACTTGAATAAAGTATGGTTTGCTGTTGCAGATCCGCTGAAAAGTATTCACAACATCAAACAGCATCACCAAAAAACTTGTTTTAACTAATCGTATATCTGTAGCGTAAATCTGATGATGACGCCCACAAGCGGAAGAATGTCTTATCCAATAGGAGTTTCTGATTTATCAGGGTTACTCAGAACCCTTTTCGATAGCCAATCAAGACGCAGAGTTTGCTTCCAGACAAATCCGGACTGGGCTGTTCCAACAGATAGTCGACCTCCCATGATATCCTTCGCCGTCCATTTGAAGTATTTTCGTGGATAAGACAATGGTACAATTCAGTTTTCATTAACTGTAATTAATGATAGATTACGGGTTTGTATTTGTTGACGCGTCGCAAATCTATCCATAACATGAGCAAAGCAAATACTGTATTATCTGCTGCCGTTCAGAAGCAGAAGGGAGAACACCCATCAGAACAGCCAAGTGTTTACCTCGTGTTGTCAAGGAAAGTGAAAGTAGCTAGAGCCTCTGCTAAAAATGATTTATAAATCATAGTTTATATATACATATATATATAATATAACTGAGTGGCTACTTTGACACTGACGAACTGAGATCAATAAAAACGATCTGGTCTGAATTCAAAGAATAGCCCACTTGTCACGACTTCAACCGAGGCAGGCTCTCCTTCCCGTTCGGGTGGCGTTCGGCGGTCGTCGTCACCAGCCTACTAGCTGCCACTGACTCTTTTTCCTCCCCCCTCCTTATGTGTTTATTTGTTACACCTGTGTTCAGTTAAGTGGGTAATTAGTATGGCTTTATTTGTCAGCCAGCCCGTAGGCGTCTTTGTGCGGGATTGTTACTTTGTATACCTTTTGGATTTCGGGAGTGGAGATTATATTTGTGGACTGGGATTGTTGCTCGTGTCGTTGGACCGTAGTGTATGTTCACCCAGTTCGTCCGTGTTGGACATTTGTGTTGGACTGTTGGGGATTAAAAGACTCAATTTATTGAAGCTCTGCTGTCTCCTGCGTTTGACTTCGCACCCCCCCGACACCCAGGTCATTACACCACTCCAATGAATCGAGAACACATATTGTACAATATTAGGAGGAAATATATACAGTGAACAAAAATATAAACGCAACATTTTCAAAGATTTTACTGAGTTACAGTTCATAGAACGAAATCTGTCAATTTAAATAAATAAATTAGTCCCTAATCTATGGATTTCACATGATTGGGCGGGGCCACAGCCATGGGTAGGACAGGGAGCCGTCCACCTACTAGGGTGCCAGGCCCAGCCAATCAGAATAAGTTTTTGCACACAAAAGGGATTTATTAAAGACAGAAATCCCTCAAGACAATTCCGCAGGTGAAGAAGCCGGATGTGGAGGTCCTGGGCTGGCATGGTTGCACATGGTCTGCGGTTGTGAGGCCAGTTGGATGTACTGCCAAATTCTCTAAAATGACATTGTGATAGAGAAATTAACATCCAATTCTCTGGCAACAGCTCTTCCTTTGGTCAGCATGCCAATTGCACAATCCCTCAAAACTTGACACATCTATAGCATTGTGTTGGGTGACAAAACTGCACATTTTAGAGTGGCCTATTATTGTCCTCAGCACAAGGTGCATCTGTGTAATGAGCATGCTGTTTAATCAGCTTCTTGATATGCCACACCTGTCAGGTGGATGGATTATATTGGCAAAGGAGAAATGCTGTCTAACAGGGACACATATTTGTGCACAAAATTTGAGAGAAATAAGCTTTTTGGAAAATTTATGGACAATTTATGAGATCTTTTATTTCAGCTCACGAAAAATGCGACATTCCGTTTATATTTTTGTTTAATGTATATATATTATAGTTTACAGTAGGCTACTAAATAAACTTTCAAGTGGCACACTGACTCACCCAATGATGAAGATACTGTAAGTAGGCCTATACTTTGAAAAACAGTGCTGCTGTTCAGTCAAAATTGAGATTTGTTTGAGAAAAATAATGTATATTGGTTCTACAGACAAATTAGTCTTCTATTTTTAGCAGTTTGCATTTGCTTTCATTTGCTCAAGGTCCTAAACAATATCATAACCGCCATCGATAAAAGACAGCCGTCTTTATCGACCTGGCCAAGGCTTTTTGACTCTGTCAATCACCGTATTCTTATCGGCAGACTCAACAGCCTTGGTTTCTCTAATGACTGCCTCGCCTGGTTAACTAACTACTTCTCAGATAGAGTTCAGTGTGTCAAATCGGAGGGCCTGTTGTCTGGACCTATGGCAGTCTCTATGGGGGTGCCACAGGGTTCAATTCTCGGGCCAACTCTTCTCTGTATATATCAATGATGTCGCTCTTGCTGCGGGTGATTATTTGATCACCCTCTACGCAGACAACACCATTCTGTATACATCTGGCCCTTCTTTGGACACTGTGTTAACAAACCTCCAAATGAGCTTCGACGCTGCCAAACATACCCTCGTAAAACTGACTATCCTACCGATCCTTGACTTCTGCGATGTCATTTACAAAATAGCCTCCAACACTTGACTCAGCAAATTGGATGCAGTCTATCACAGTCCCATCCGTTTTGTCTCCAAAGCCCCATATACTACCCACCACTGCGACCTGTATGCTCTCGTTGGCTGGTCCTTGCTACATATTCGTCGCCAAACACACTGGCTCCAGGTCATCTATAAGTCTTTGCTAGGTAAAGCCCCGCCTTATCTCAGCTCACTGGTCACCATAGCAACACCCACCTGTAGCACGCGCTTCAGCAGGTATATTTCACTAGTCATCCCCAAAGCCAACACCTCCTTTGGCCACATTTCCTTCTACTTCTCTGCTGCCAATGATTAGAACGAATTGCAAAAATCACTGAGGTTGGAGACATATCTCCCTCTCTAATTTTAAGCATCAGTTGTCAGAGCAGCTTACCGATCGCTGCAGCTGTACACAGCCCATCTGTAAATAACCTATCCAACCAACTACCTACCTCATCCCCATATTTGTTTTTGTTTTTCTGCTCTTTTTCACACCAGTATTTCTACTTGCACATCATCATCTGCAAACTCCAGTGTAAATTGCTAAATTGTAATTACTTCGCCACTATTGGCCTATTTATTGCCTTACCTCCTTACTTCATTTACACACACTGTATACAGATGTCTCTATTGTGTTATTGACTACACACTGAATACAGATGTCTCTATTGTGTTATTGAGTGTACGATTGTTTATCCCATGTGTAACTCTGTGTTGTTTTTGTGTCATCGCTTTGCTTTTTCTTGGCCAGGTCGCAGTTGTAAATGAGAACTTGTTCTCAACTGGCCTACCTGGTTAAATAAAAGTGAAATAAAAAAAGATATATATATATATATATACTTTATGTTGGTGTTTCTTTTATTTTGGCAGTTACATGTATGTGCTTTTGATCAAACTTAATCCACAGTTATTTTTTAGAAACGATTGATCCTCTGTGGGTAAATTATGCTTTCTGGTGTATTTTGAACATTGAGAGCGGGCTCCTGTGTTTTTTTCCTTATTTTTTGCCTCTGGTCCCTTACGGACTTGGGCCCAGGGGCTTCTCTGTAAAACCCTGCATTTATCCGGCCCTGTATATGGGGTAGCTACTTTATGCACTTTTAATTCCCTTTAAATATTTTTATTTAAACAAGCTAAATTAAATTAATAAAAATAACAAATTTCATCCGAATATTGATGAAGCAATAAGCGCATAGACGATGTCTTCCCCACAGTGACTATACTAACATAGCTTATCCAAACCAAAAACCATCGATTACAGGCTACCGCCTACAAGGAACAGGACACAGACATGGACACATACAGTAAAGTTTTTTATTTTTTATTTTATTTCACCTTTATTTAACCAGGTAGGCTAGTTGAGAACAAGTTCTCATTTGCAACTGCGACCTGGCCAAGATAAAGCATAGCAGTGTGAACAGACAACAACACAGAGTTACACATGGAGTAAACAATAAACAAGTCAATAACATGGGAGGAAAAAAAGAGAATCTATATACAATGTGTGCAAAAGGCATGAGGTAGGCAATAAATCGAGTAATTACAATTTAGCAGATTAACACTGGAGTGATAAATCATCAGATGATCATGTGCAAGAAGAGATACTGGTGTGCAAAAGAGCAGAAAAGTAAATAAATAAAAGCAGTATGGGGGGTGAGGTAGGTAAATTGGGAGGGTAGTTTACAGATGGACTATGTACAGCTGCAGCGATCGGTTAGCTGCTCGGATAGCAGATTTTTAAAGTTGTTGAGGGAGATAAAAGTCTCCAACTTCAGAGATTTTTATAATTCGTTCCAGTCGCAGGCAGCAGAGAACTGGAAGGAAAGGCGTCCAAATGAGGTTTTGGCTTTAGGGATGATCAGTGAGATACACCTGCTGGAGCGTGTGCTACGGGTGGGTGTAGCCATCGTGACCAGTGAACTGAGATAAGGCGGCACTTTACCTAGCATAGCCTTGTAGATGACCTGGAGCCAGTGGGTCTGACGACGAACATGTAGCGAGGGCCAGCCGACTAGGGCATACAGGTCGCAGTGGTGGGTCGTATAAGGTGCTTTAGTAACAAAACGGATGGCACTGTGATAAACTGCATCCAGTTTGCTGAGTAGAGTATTGGAGGCTATTTTGTAGATGACATCGCCGAAGTCGAGGATCGGTAGGATAGTCAGTTTTACTAGGGTGAGTTTGGCGGCGTGAGTGAAGGAGGCTTTGTTGCGGAATAGAAAGCCGACTCTAGATTTGATTTTGGATTGGAGATGTTTAATGTTGTTGTTTAATATGAGTGATGTTTAATATGAGTCTGGAAGGAGAGTTTGCAGTCTAGCCAGACACCTAGGTACTTATAGATGTCCACATATTCTAGGTCGGAACCGTCCAGGGTGGTGATGCTAGTCGGGCGTGCGGGTGCAGGCAGCGAACGGTTGAAAAGCATGCATTTGGTTTTACTAGCGTTTAAGAGCAGTTGGAGGCCACGGAAGGAGTGTTGTATGGCATTGAAGCTCGTTTGGAGGTTAGATAGCACAGTGTCCAAGGAAGGGCCGGAAGTATACAGAATGGTGTCGTCTGCATAGAGGTGGATCAGGGAATCGCCCGCAGCAAGAGCAACATCATTGATGTATACAGAGAAAAGAGTCGGCCCGAGAATTGAACCCTGTGGTACCCCCACAGAGACTGCCAGAGGACCGGACAACATGCCCTCCGATTTGACACACTGAACTCTGTCTGCAAAGTAGTTGGTGAACCAGGCAAGGCAGTCATTAGAAAAACCGAGGCTACTGAGTCTGCCGATAAGAATATGGTGATTGACAGAGTCGAAAGCCTTGGCCAGGTCGATGAAGACGGCTGCACAGTAATGTCTTTTATCGATGGCGGTTATGACATCGTTTAGTACCTTGAGCGTGGCTGAGGTGCACCCGTGACCGGCTCGGAAACCGGATTGCACATCGGAGAAGGTACGGTGGGATTCGAGATGGTCAGTGATCTGTTTGTTGACTTGGCTTTCGAAGACCTTAGATAGGCAGGGCAGGATGGATATAGGTCTGTAACAGTTTGGGTCCAGGGTGTCTCCCCCTTTGAAGAGGGGGATGACCGCGGCAGCTTTCCAATCCTTGGGGATCTCAGATGATACGAAGGAGAGGTTGAACAGGCTGGTAATAGGGGGTGCGACAATGGCGGCGGACAGTTTCAGAAATAGGGGGTCCAGATTGTCAAGCCCAGCTGATTTGTATGGGTCCAGGTTTTCCAGCTCTTTCAGAACATCTGCTATCTGGATATGGGTAAAGGAGAAGCTGGGGAGGCTTGGGCGAGTAGCAGCGGGGGGGGCGGGGCTGTTGGCCAAGGTTGGAGTCGCCAGGAGGAAGGCATGGCCAGCCATTGAGAAATGTTTGTTGAAGTTTTCGATTATCATGGACTTATCAGTGGTGACCGTGTTACCTAGCCTCAGTGAAGTGGGCAGCTGGGAGGAGGTGCTCTTGTTTTCCATGGACTTTACAGTATCCCAGAACTTTTTGGAGTTAGAGCTACAGGATGCAAATTTCTGCTTGAAAAAGCTGGCCTTTGCTTTCCTGACTGACTGCGTGTATTGGTTCCTGACTTCCCTGAACAGTTGCATATCGCGGGGGCTCTTCGATGCTATTGCAGTTCGCCACAGGATGTTTTTGTGCTGGTCGAGGGCAGTCAGGTCTGGAGTGAACCAAGGGCTATATCTGTTCTTGGTTCTGCATTTTTTGAACGGAGCATGCTTGTCTAATATGGTGAGGAAGTAACTTTTAAAGAATGACCAGGCATCCTCAACTGACGGGATGAGGTCAATATCCTTCCAGGGTACCCGGGCCAGGTCGATTAGAAAGGCCTGCTCGCAGAAGTGTTTTAGGGAGCGTTTGACAGTGATGAGGGGTGGTCGTTTGGCCGCGGACCCGTGGCGGATACAGGCAATGAGGCAGTGATCGCTGAGATCTTGATTGAAGACAGCAGAGGTGTATTTGGAGGGCAAGTTGGTCAGGATAATGTCTATTAGGGTGCCCATGTTTACGGATTTAGGGTTGTACCTGGTGGGTTCCTTGATGATTTGTGTGAGATTGAGGGCATCAAGCTTAGATTGTAGGACTGCCGGGGTGTTAAGCATATCCCAGTTTAGGTCACCTAACAGAACAAACTCTGAAGCTAGATGGGGAGCGATCAATTCACAGATGGTGTCCAGGGCACAGCTGGGAGCTGAGGGGGGTCGGTAGCAGGCGGCAACAGTGAGAGACTTATTTCTGGAGAGATTAATTTTTAAAATTAGAAGTTCGAACTGTTTGGGCATAGACCTGGAAAGTATGACAGAACTTTGCAGGCTATCTCTGCAGTAGATTGCAACTCCTCCCCCTTTGGCAGTTCTATCTTGACGGAAAGTGTTATAGTTGGGTATGGAAATCTCAGAATTTTTGGTGGCCTTCCTAAGCCAGGATTCGGACACGGCAAGGACATCAGGGTTGGCAGAGTGTGCTAAAGCGGTGAGTAAGGCAAACTTAGGGAGGAGGCTTCTGATGTTGACATGCATGAGGCCAAGGCTTTTTCGATCACAGAAGTCAACAAATGAGGGTGACTGGGGACATGCAGGGCCTGGGTTTACCTCCAAATCACCCGAGGAACAGAGGAGTGGTAGGATGAGGGTGCGGCTAAAGGCTATCAAAACTGGTCGCCTAGAGCGTTGGGGACAAAAAATAAAAGGAGCAGATTTATGGGCGTGGTAGAAAAGATTCTGGGCATAATGTGCAGACCAGGGTATGGTGGGGCACGGGTACAGCGGAGGCAAGCCCAGGCACTGGGTGATGATAAGAGAGGTTGTATCTCTGGACATGCTGGTCTCAATGGGTGAGGTCACCGCATGTGTGGGGGGTGGGAAGAAGGAGGTATCAGAGGTACGGAGAGTGGAACTACGGGGTCCATTGCAAACCAAAACAATGATAACTAGCCTGAACAACAGTATGCAAGGCATATTGATATTTGAGAGATTGCAGGTCTTGATTGGGAGAGCTAGCTAAGACAACAGGTGAGATAACAGCAGCTAGTCAGCTAACACAGCAACAGGCATAAAGTGATTGCAGGTCTTGATTGGGAGAGCTAGCTAAGACAACAGGTGAGATAACAGCAGCTAGTCAGCTAACACAGCAACAGCAGGTAAAAATGGCGACGACTAGGCAGAGAGGGTCGGATTAACTACACACAGATCCTGAGTTAAAGCACAGAGCCGACAGATAAAACACAAATAAACAGAATGGAATACCGTGAATTAAAGGACAGTCAAGCAGGCATCAGCTATGTAGCCCAGTGATCATAGTGTCCAGGGGGCAGCCGTAGATGGAGCAGGGAGGCCTCCGCTAAGCTAGCACGCGGCGTTTTAAAGTTAGTAGCCCGGGGGGTGGTCTGCTCAGACGGAGGGGGTCTGCTCAGACGGAGGCCGGCTGAGGGCACAGCGGATGGGGTATTCGACTGCAGACCAGACGTGGTCGTGTCGACAGAGAATCCAAGCCGAATGGCGATGGCGAAAGAGAGGTTGTGAATTGTAGAATTGTGTTTGCTAACTGGTGTTAGCTTCGTGGCGGTGGCGCTAGCTGCGCTAGCTGCAAGCTAGCTGTGAGGATCAGAAGTAGTGTCTCAGGGATTACGGCAGGAATCCGGCGTTGTTGTCGAGAGACAGTCCGATGCTGGTAAATTGGTGAGTAATTCTGCTCTTCGTGCGGTGACGTTGATAAACCAGTCGTGGATTAGTAGGATTCCAAGTTGCTCCAGGTAGCTAGTAGGCCGGGGTTAGCAGAATGGGCCTTCAGCGGACGTCACGCCTGAGGGGCCTGTTGGAATCCTCGGGCAGGTTATGTCAGTATTCCAGTCGTAGAGGATCGGTGGGGTTCCGTGCCCCGTACCGGCAGTAGAAGGGGTCCGGATGTTGTAACCCAGGAGTGGGCTTCGGTGGTAGCCCAGGAGCCCTAGCCAGGCTAGCTTCAAGCTAATTGGTGCTTGCTCCGGGATGGAAACGCTAGCCAGGAGTAGTCACCCGGGATTACGGTTAGCTAGTTGCGAAGAACCAGATGAAAATGTTCAGAGTCTGCGGTAGGAATCCGGGGATATGGAGAGAAAATAGGTCCGGTATGCTCTGGTTTGAGACGCGTTGTACAAACTGGCGAGAGCTTTCCGAGCTAAAGGTTAGCTGATGACCGCTAGCAGTAATTAGCTGACTGCTAGCTAGTAGCTAGCGAGCTGGCTAGCTTCTGTTGGGGGATTCCAGATTCGAGGTGAATAATACTTTAGAGAAAAAAACAGATCCGCACCACATTGGGTGAGGCGGGTTGCAGGAGAGTGTTTTGAAGTTGAGTTTTAGAAAAATTTTTTTTAAAGATATGCGAAGAAAAGGATATAAAAATATATATACACAGGACACGACAAGACGAGGACAAAGGACGTCTGACTGCTACGCCATCTTGGATTCCAATTGTATGTATGCTACGACCTCCGACAAGACATCAAACATGCAAAAGGACAAGGAGGGAGGTGGAATCCTATTACACTGTTTCCGACGATCGTCACATGTGGCAGGGCTTGCAGACGATAATGGATTACAAAGCGAAACCCAGCTATAAATTGCCCAGCAATGCAGAACTCCCAAATGAGCTAAATGCCTTTTTTCGAGGAATATAAGACTGTGCCTTGTGTGAAAGACCCTGTTTTTCCAGATGACTGTGTGATCTTTCCATGGCCGATGTGAGCAAAACGTTTAAACAGGTTAACAATCACAAGGCAGCCGGACCAGACAGAATACCAGGGTGCTTTCTCAAAGCATGCACAAATCCGCTGGCAAGTATTTTCACTGACATTTTCAAACTCTCCTCGTCCCAGTCTGCATAGGAAGTAGATTGGGGGTGGGGGTGCTGCGATTGTTTTCGCCAACCAGGGGGGCGGGTATAATTAACATTTTAAATATATATATTTGTATTAATATATTTTTTCATTCAGATTTTTCAGGGGGTGCTGCAGCAGCCCTACTTCTTGCAGCTATGCCAGTCTGTAATCCCAACATGTTTCAAGCTGACCACCATTGTACCTGTTCCCAAAATCTTTAAGGTAACCTGCATGAAGTACTATTTCCCTGTAGCACTCACATGTGTAATTATGAAGTGCTTTGAAAGGCTGGACATGACACACATCAACACCATTATCCCAGACACCCTAGACCCACGCACCGCCCCAACAGATCCATAGATGACACAATCTCAATTGCACTTCACACTGCCCTTTCCCACCTGGACAAGAGGGGATATAACTATGTGAGAATTCTGTTCATAGACTACAGCCCAGCGTTCAATAGCATAGTCCCTTCATCACCAGGCTAGGGACCCTGGGACTGAACCCCTCCCTCTACAACTGGATCCTGATCTTCATGACGCGCCGGCCCCAGGTGGTGAGGACAGGAAACCACACCTCCAACACGCTGACCCTCAATACGGGGGCCCCTCAGGGGTGTGTGCTTAGACCCTTCCTGTACTCCCTGTTCATCAAGTTTGCTGAGGACACAACGATGGTAGGCCTGATCACCGACGGTGATGAGAGGAAGGAGGTCAGACTTAGCAGTGTGGTGTCAGAAAAACAACCTCTCCTTCCACATCAGAAAGACCAAGGAGCTGATCGTGGACTATAGGAGAAAGAGGGGCGAGCATGCCCCCATCCACATCGACGGGGCTTTTGTGGAGCGGGTCTAGAGGTTCAAGTTCCTTGGCGTCCATATCAATAAGGACGTAACATGGTCCACACACACCCACACAGTCGTTAGAGGTAATGGCAGCGCCTCTTTTCCCTTAGGAGGCTGAAAAGATTTGGCATGGGCCCTCGTATCCTCAAAAAGTTCTACAGCTGCACCATCGAGAGCATCTTGACTGGCTGCATCACCGCTTAGTATGGGATATGCACCGCCCTCGACCCTTAAAGCACTGCAGAGGGTGGTGCAGACAGCCCAGTACATCACAGGGGCTGAGCTCCCTGCCATCCAGGACCTCTATATCAGGCGGTCAGGCCTGAAAGGCCTGAAAAATTGCCAAAGACTCCAGCCACCCAAGCCATAGACTGTTCACTCTGCTACTGTTTGGCAAACGGTACCGGAGAATCAGCTCTCAGACCAAGAGGCTCCGGGATAGTTTCCACGTCCAAGCTATAAGACTGCTAAATAGTCAGACTGAATGGCGCCGGAGGGGTTGGCTGCCGTTTTATGGGCTCTTAACCAACCATGCAATTTTGTTTCATTTTTTAAATTTTGTACATTATGTTGCTACTACCCTCTCTTTATGACCGAAAAGAGCTTCTGGAAATCAGAACAGCGATTACTCATCTTGAACTTGACAAAGAATTTCTCTTTAATTAGTTGGACGAGAGGGATTTACTCCAGACAACTGAACAGGCCCTCATCCCGTCATTCGCAGGAGAAAGAGACGGAAAAGGTATTGCGGAAGGAGATCAGGGTGCCTTGTGAGGATCCGCCGACGAGTGGCTAATCTGCCTTTGTACGTTGGCCAATAGTACCGATGGCAATCTCAGGATAATAAATGAGACGAACTAAAAGCATGTATATTCTACCAACGGGACATTAAAAACTGTAATATCTTATGTTTCACCAAGTCATGGCTGAACGACGACAAGAATAAGATACAGCTGGCGGCTTTTACACTGTATCGGCAGGATAGAACAGCAGCCTCTGGTAAGACAAGGGGTGGCGGTCTATCTATATTTGTAAACAACCGCTGGTGCACGATATCTAAGGAAGTCTCAAAGTTTTGCTCGCCTGAGGTAGAGTATCTCACGATAAGCTGTAGACCACACTATCTACCAAGAGAGTTTTCATCTGTATTTTTCGTAGCTGTCTATGGACCACCACAGACCGCAGCTGTACACCGTCATAAGCAAACAGGAAAACGCTCATCCAGAGGCAGCGCTCCTAGTGGCCTGGGACTTTAATGCAGGGAAACTTAAATCCATTTCATTTCTACCAGCATTTCTAGACCACCTTTACTCCACACACAGAGACGCGTACAAAGCTCGCCCTCGCCCTTCATTTGGCAAATCTGACCATAATTCTATCCTCCTGATTACTGCTTACAAGCAAAAAATGTAAGCAGGAAGCACCAGTGACTCAGTCTATAAAAAAGTGGTCAGATGAAGCAGATGCTAAGCTACAAGACTGTTTTGCTAGCACAGACTGGAATATGTTACGGGATTCTTCCGATGGCATTGAGGAGTACACCACATCAGTCACTGGCTTCATCAATAAGTGCATCTGATGTCATCCCCACAGTGACTGTACATAATGTACATACCCCAACCAGAAGCCATGGGTTACAGGCAACATCCGCACTGAGCTAAAGGGTAGAGCTGCCGCTTTCAAGGAGTGGGACTCAAACCCGGAAGCTTCCGACAAACCATCAAAAGACTAAGATCGAATTGTACTACGATGCTCGTCGGATGTGGCAGGGCTTGCAAACTATTACAGACTACAAAGGGAAGCACAGCCGAGAGCTGCACAGTGACATGAGCCTACCAGATGAGCTAAATTACTTCTATGCTCAATTCGAGGCAAGTAACACTGAAACATGCATGAGAGCATCAGCTGTTCCGGATGACTGTGTGATCACGCACTCCGCAGCCGATGTGAGTAAAACCTTTAAAAAGGTCAACATTCACAAGGCCGCAGGGCCAGAAGGATTATCAGGACGTGAACTCCGAGCATGCACTGACCAACTGGCAAGTGTCTTCATTGACATGTTCAACCTCTCCCTGTCTGAATCTGTAATATCAACATGTTTCAAGCAGACCACCATAGTCCCTGTGCCCAAGAACACCAAGGTAACCTGCCTAAATGACTATCGACCCGTAGCACTCATGTCTGTAGCCATGAAGTGCTTTGAAAACCTGGTCATGGCTCACATCAACACCATTATCCCAAAAACCCTAGATCCACTCCAATTTGCATACTGCCCCAACTGATCCACAGATAATGCAATCTCTATTGCACTCCACACTGCCCTTTCACACCTGGACAAAAGGAACATCTATGTGAGAATGCTATTCATTGACTACAGCTCAGCGTACAACACCATAGTGCCCTCAAAGCTCATCCCTTAGCTAAGGACCCTGGGACTAAACACCTCCCTCTGCAACTGGATTCTGGACTTTCTGACGGGGCGCCCCAAGGCGGTAAGGGTTGGTAACAACACATCCACCAAAATGATCCTCAACATAGGGGCCCCTCAGGGGTGCGTGCTCAGTCCCCTCCTGTACTCCCTGTTCACTCATGACTGCATGGTCAGGCACAACTCCAACACCATCATTAAGTTTGCCGATGACCCAACAGTGGTAGGCCTGATCACCAATAACGACGAGACAGCATATAGGGAGAAGGTCAGAGACCTGGCCATGTGGTGCCAGGACAACAACCTCTCCCTCAACGTGATCAAGACTAAGGAGATGATTGTGGACTTCAGGAAACAGCAGAGGGTGCACCCCCCTATCTACATCGACGGGAGTGCAGTGGAGAAGGTTGAATGCTTCAAGCTCCTTAGCATACATTTCACTGACAAACTGAAATGGACCACCCACACAGACGATGTGGTGAAGAAGGCACAACAGAGCCTCTTCAACCTCAGGAGGCTAAAGAAATTTGGCTTGGCACCTAAAACCCTCACAAACTTTTACAGATGCACAATTGAAAGCATCCTGTCAAGGTGTATCACTGCCTGTTAAGGCAACTGCACCGCCCGCAACCGCAAGGCTCTCCAGAGGGTGGTGCAGTCTGCCCAACGCTCAACGCGGGGCAAACTACCTGCCCTCCAGGACACCTTCAGCACCTGCTGTCACAGGAAGGCCAAAAAGATCATCAAGGACATCAACCACCCAAGCCACTGCCTGTTCACCCCGCTATCATCCAGAAAGCGAAGTCAGTACAGGTGCATCAAAGCTGGGACCGAGAGACTGAAAAACAGCTTCTATCTCAAGGCCATCAGACTGTTAAACAGCCATCACTAGCACATTAAAGGCTGCTGCCTATAGGCATAGACTAGAAATCACTGGCCACTTTAAGGAATGGAACACTAGTCACTTTAATAATGTTTACATATCTGGAATTACTCGTCTCATATGTATATACTCTATTCTATACTATTCTACGGTATCTTAGTCACTTAATAATGTTTACATATCTTGCATTACTCATCTCATATGTATATACTCTATTCTATACTATTCTACTGTATCTTAGTCCATTCTGACATTGCTCGTCCATATGTATATAGTCTTCATTCATTCCTACTTAGATTTGTGTGTATGTTGTGTCATTTATTAGATATTACTTGTTAGATTTCACTGCACTGTCGGAGCTAGAAGCACAAGCATTTCGCTACACCCGCAATAACATCTGCTAATCACGTGTATGTGATGGGTCTTACACTTTGATTTGATGTATATATTACCTCAATTACCTCAACTAACCGGTGCCCCCGAACATTGACTCTGTACCGGTACCCCCTGTATATAGCCTGACTAACCGGTGCCCCGAACATTGACTCTGTACCGGTACCCCCTGTATATAGCCTCGCTATTGTTATTTTACTGCTGCTCTTTAATTATTTGTTACTTTTATTTCTTATGTTTTTGGTTATTTTCTTAACTGCATTGCTGGGTAAGGGCTTGTAAGTAAGCATTTCACTGTAAGGTCTACACTTGCATGTGACAAATACAGTTTGATTTAAATAGTCAATTAATGGTACCCAATCTATCTGCATTGACCCTATCTTGCATTGACCCTACGCACACTCACTTGACAAAATATACACAGCATGTACACACTCATTCACTCACACACAATACATTGACACTCAAAACCCATACACATACACATTCACTACATATGCACACATAGACATAACACACACACACATACCAAATCAACACAAACACACAAACATTATTATCTATCCTGATGCCTAGTCACTTTACCCTGCCTTCACGTAAACTCAGCAAAAAAAGAAGCATCCTTTTTCAGGACCCTGTCTTTCAAAGACACAGATCTTCATTGTAAAGGGTTTAAACACTGTTTCCCATGCTTGTTCAATGAACCATAAGCAATTAATGAACATGCACCTGTGGAATGGTCGTTAAGACACTAACAGCTTACAGACGGTAGGCAATTAAGGTCACAGTTATGAAAACTTAGGCCACTAAAGAGGCCTTTCTACTGACTCTGAAAAACACCAAAAGAAAGATAACCAGGGTCCCTGCTCATCTGTGTGAACGTGCCTTAGGAATGCTGCAAGGAGGCATGAGGACTGCAGATGTGGCCAGGGCAATAAATTGCAATGTCCTTACTGTGAGACGCCTAAGGCAGCGCTACAGGGAGACAGGACGGATAGCTGATCGTCCTCGCAGTGGCAGACCACATGTAACAATCTAGAAGAAAAAAGAAACGCACACCTATGTAGGCGAGGTGCTGGCTAGCGGAGTAGAAAACTAGAAAATAAAGGAGAGCCGCACACTCTAGGAGCTCAGATGCAAAAATATTTAATTACCAACGTTTCGACAGACAAGCTGTCTTCATCAGGGTACCACATGTAACAACACATGCACAGGATCGGTACATCCGAACATCACACCTGCGGGACAGGTACAGGATGGCAACAACAACTGCCCGAGTTACACCAGGAACGCACAATCCCTCCATCAGTGCTCAGACTGTCCGCAATAGGCTGAGAGAGAATGGACTGAGAGCTTGTAGGCTTGTTGTAAGGCAGGGCCTCACCAGACATCACCGGCAACAACGTCGCCTATGGGCACAAACCCACCGTCGCTGGGCCAGACAGGACTGGCAAAAAGTGCCCTCCACAGACGGGTTGCGGTTTTGTCTCACCAGGGGTGATGGTCGGATTCGCATTTATCGTCGAAGGATTGAGCGTTACACCAAGGCCTGTACTCTGGAGCGGGATCGATTTGGAGGTGGAGGATACATCATGGTCTGGGGCGGTGTGTCACAGCATCATCGGACTGAGATTGTTGTCATTGCAGGCAATCTCAACGCTGTGCGTTACAGGGAAGACATCCTCCTCCCTCATGTGGTACCCTTCCTGCAAACTCATCCTGACATGACCCTCCAGCATGACAATGCCACCAGCCATACTGCTGTGCGTGATTTCCTGCAAGACAGGAATGTCAGTGTTCTGCCATGGCCAGCGAAGAGCCCGGATCTCAATCCCATTGAGCACGTCTGGGACCTGTTGGATCGGAGGTTGAGGGCTTGGGCTATTCTCCCCAGAAATGTCAGGGAACTTGCAGGTGCCTTGGTGGAAGAGTGGGGTAACATCTCACAGCAAGAACTGGCAAATCTGGTGCAGTCCATGAGGAGGAGATGCATTGCAGTACTTAATGCAGCTGGTGGCCACACCAGATACTGACTGTTACTTTTGATTTTGACCCCCCTTTTGTTCACAAACACATTTTTTTCCATTTCTGTTAGTCACATGTCTGTGGAACTTGTTCAGTTTATGTCTCAGTTGTTGAATCTTGTCATGTTCATACAAATATTTACACATGTTAAGTTTGCTGAAAATAAACGCAGTTGACAGTGAGAGGACATTTCTGTTTTTGCTGAGTTTCCATATCTACCTGAAATACTTTGTACCGCTGCACATTAATCTGGTACTGGTACTCTCTGTAAATAGCTCCATTCTTGTGTATTTTATTTTATTTCTTGTGTTACTATTTTATTTTTATTATTATTTGGAAACTCATGCATCATTGGGAAGGGCTTGTAAGCAAGCATTTCATGTTACAGTTTACACCAGTAGTAAATAAAATACAAATATTGGTCACATACACATATTTAACGAAATGCTTGTTTTCCTAGCTCCAACAGTACAGTAATATTCGGCGCATGTGACAAATAAAAATGTATTTGAGTTGATATAGCACTAGGGAAGCTCTAATGCAAAACATAATATTCCTATCATAATCTGTAGGCTAAACTGATCACAATATAATATGACTATAGGCCTAAAACATTTAGCTACATAAGGAACATATCATTTTTGGTTTAAATTCATGTAGGCTAATAGAATAGCTCTGTATGTGACACTGTGTTCTGAGGACCACCAAGCTGTTCCAAAATCCTGTGATCCACGATATCGGGGACATCTGTTTCAGTGCAGATTTTGCACTCCAATGACAATTGTGTTATGTGTCCTTAAATGTTTATAGCAGTTCCAGCCACATTGCGGAACGAACCTCAGGGGGGAGAGTATGGGCAGTTCATGTCCTCACTCAGAGCAAAGGGTTCATGTTTTTCAAACTCCACATGTCTCTTGTAGCCTTTTATGCAAAAATATTATGGATTCTTGTAAGAGGGTTCACTTTGGGATAACTTTTTAACTCATTACACAACACAGTGTCTGTGTGTGTGTGTGTGTGTGTGTGTGTGTGTGTGTGTGTGTGTGTGTGTGTTGTCCTGTCCTCTCATCCTCCCTCTCAGGAGCAGCCACAGTGGTCCACCACCATAGATGGTATCTTCCCATAAATGATCTGCTCCATGCGGTTGAAGTAGAGCATGTTGATGGGGGACATCTTAGTTGGAGTACAACAGGGCCCTGTCGTACCCCGGGGGTTAGCCTTGTTCACCAGGTGAGTGTGGGGGTACTTCTGGAGGTGCATGTACTCACACTCTCCAGAACAGTAGTTGGCCTTGTAGCGTTTGGGGGCAATGATCCAGTCCCACCCAAAGGCCTCAAAGTCAACGGTGAGGGGGTAGCGGCAGCACCGTGTCTCTGAGGACTCTTCATCACAGTCCAGGCCTGAGGCCCTCCGGGAACGTTTTAGGTTCTCCAATATCTTCACCTCCACGAAGGGTTGCTGTGAATGGAATGACAATAAGAAT
Organism: Salvelinus fontinalis; assembly: GCF_029448725.1. Taxonomy (NCBI): domain Eukaryota; kingdom Metazoa; phylum Chordata; class Actinopteri; order Salmoniformes; family Salmonidae; genus Salvelinus; species Salvelinus fontinalis. Next base: position 15,596,145 of record NC_074705.1, read on the forward strand.
GAAATCCAAAACAAAACAGCACTGCAAACATCTGGTGGCATAACTCTGATGGAATGAAATGTCCACTGTGGATGGATTACGTGTATACAATGGTTATTAATAACAATATATTTGATTAAACCTTGTAACCAACCTATTATGATGCCTATAGGCAAAATCACATTCCAAATCATTATGATATAATTACATTCCAGATGGTAGTACTTACCAGTCCCTCTTCTCCCAGCTCCGCTACCGTGACAGCCAAGTCCTGCCCTTTCGAATCATAAGCTTTGATCTCGAGACCATAATGAGTTACTGGCTGACGAAGCCAGGTTTTGAGTAATTGATTGATGTCTACACTTTGCCAAGAGCTTGCACCAGAAGCCACATCGATCTTCAGGGAGAGGATCCTTATGCGCGAGTTTCCCTCAGTGGTTGCTTTTATGCGGGAGATTTGCAAGAAGACAGTTGTGACTGTGTCGGCTGGTCGCAGGTGCACCCAAAGTTGTGCATGTAAAATGTTGTTAGGTCGAATCTTCGGACTGAGATTGAAGAAACAACAAGATGGTATTCCGTCTTGTTGTGACATTGGTCCAACTAAAAAGAGAAGAGTTAGAATAAGTCCCAGTTTTGTCTATTTGGAACCCAATTACGCACAGCACACAGGTGAATTTACGCACAGACTTTTCTGGTTCCATGGCGCATGGCAGGCATAAACTACCCACTTTTGTATGAGCAAATACTTAATTACTTACGTTTTGCCATGGTTATGATCGTTTCAGTGGTGGCACGCTCCTCATCCTCCACACGATGCTCATACTGGTCTATAAGTTGTGTCAAGGGAGGCGCTTTCGGTAAGAGCTGCCTGATCATTTCTCGGCTGATGTTTGGAGCCTGCTCGAGCCTCAGAATGCTGAGAATTTGGGATCGGATGTTGTGGAGTCTCATTTGTCTGCTCTGTTCTCTGAACTCGCAGCTTGAGCATTGCTGTACTTCTCCCTCTTCTGTTGTTACGTTGGCTTGGCGCCTCGTGGTTTCATTCATCCCCATGGTGGTGCCAAGTACACCTAAGAGTGTCAGGTAAAGCATAAATTGCATCCTGTCACTTGTCTTTTTAATCCCACTTTGGACAGAATAGCCTATTCCAGGCCTATATAACACAGTGACAAATATTTTAATTACTATTTTTTATAATCTCCCCATCTCCCTTTTATGATTCTGATTGGCTGCATTAGAGATGAACGTTTTGTTTCAGTTTTAAAGAGATAGGCAGCTTTAAAATGCTATAGGCCAATTACTGGAAGCATGTACTATCTGTAGCTATGTTTCCATCCTATTGGCAACAGATTTTCATGCGAATTTTCTAGACTCCACTTAAAGAAAATACAACATTTTTCCACCTGTGGTGTGTTTCCACCAAAATGACTGGTTGTGGATACAAATCAGTGCCCGATGACGTAGCGCACACAAAATGTACGCCTACTTTTTCCACGTATGTTTTTTTATTCCATTGCATTTTCAACACTAGCGTAATTTTGTCACAGCAACTGTTGCATTAAATAGCAAATGTGCAGTGGCGATTTTAGCATGTAAATCTTGGTGGGGCGAAAAAAATCAATAAATGTGGGATACGTGCCAGCAAAGCCACTACACAACACAACACTAAACAATACATTAATTGCACTATAACGGTGACAAACTGTCCCCACAAACTGTTAGGGCCTACATAAAGCTGTCCCAACGGCAGTCCTAACATCTTACCACTACTACACCTGGCTATAAGCAGAGCCTTGTCTGGCAGGGAAACAGTTCATTCAGCCTCATTTAATGCCTTTTAAAAAACATAACTAATATGGCTGACTTGCTTAAACAAATGTGGTTTCTAATGACAAATGAGATGTACAAACTATGGCATAAAGGGATGACAAGTGGATAAGAGGCAATCCATAATTTTGATTAAGACATTAATGAGCGAGCTAGGATGGACGTAGTCAATTTAACTATTTGTTTAGCACTTTTAAAATGTACAGCGACAGAATTCAGAACATGAGCCGTTCTTACAGTGTTCTCCCTGTACACCAAGTCAGAACCGTGGAATAAATAAAGGGGCCATATAAGCAGACAATGAAAGCTCTTACAAAATTTGATGATTACATTTCTCTAAAACAGGTTATAGGCTACATGTGTACCACCAAGTCAGAACAGTAGGCGAAATGAAGAGGGGTACATAGACCAAATTATTAGGGTGAGGCACATGGGCTACTAACATCTTACTACACAACATACACTTAGTATTACTTTCTTAGCTACAGTGTACATATCTCCCTGGCATATTACATAATTTATACCAGCAGAATACAAGACATTTTTGCACTCACCTTGTTGTGCTGTGCTCACTTGAACAGGAAGGTGGTGCGGCGGTCCTTCACGGGCAAATTTTGTCATCAAAGTCTGGCATTCTCTGGATTTATGGTGCATTCAAGACAACTGGGAACTCTGAAAATAACAAGTTTGAATCAATCATCAAGATCACGTCATTGATCTTTAGGTTGTAGCTTTAGAAAGAGGCCCCAGTTCCCAACTTACAATTCCAAGTTGGATGACCGTTCAAAACGGATTTCCCAGTCGGAGCTCGTTTTTTTCCAGAATTCCCAGTTGTCTTGAACTCACTGAAGTCAAGTTTTTGCAGTTCTGAGTTAATAGTTGTTTTGAGCGCGGTACAAATCATGCTTCATTGACAGCATGGCCAATGTTGAATGTTTATCATTTTAAACTTGGAAAGAGACACTTGATCCCAGATGTGGGACCACACACACATTCCACTGAATAGCAGACTAGTGATTGCTTTGCAATGCTTGCAGTGAGCCACTGTCACTGATTCATTCCAAATCACTCATTGTTGAATTTGCGATTTCCAACTTGTTGCGTAATGTTTATGTCCAATGGCCGATGAGCTCTGATATGTTTTATCTATAATTTCTCTTCATTATTTCTCTTCATATGACAAGGATTAAAAGGATTTGCCAGTAGATTGTTGACTTGATTCATGATGATGACTGCTAGCTAATATTTTGAAAGTATGATGTTGACATGATCAGTCCAATAAAAGCTACTGTAGATGTAACGTGATTTGACATCATTTTATATGCCAATGACCTTGAGCCTTCTTGGATGGGCACTTCTAATGTAACTCTATGGCAGCACCCAAGGGGCTTGCAGTTTATTAGGCTACAGATGGAATAAGTTATGATAGACTTCACAGAGTGGTTAAAGTGCCAAGCCATCCCTTTACTTAGGTTTGTGTGTATTAGGTAGTTGTTGTGGAATTGTTAGATTACTTGTTGATCTTGCTGCATTGTCAAAGCACAAGCATTTCGCTACACTCACAATAACATCTGCTAACCATGTGTATGTGACCAATAAAATTTGATTTGATTATATTTGATTTTTCGAGGTCTACCCTTAGACTTCCCCACGAGTGACAGCACACTGAGCTAATCACGGCGCAACTAGAGAACATTACCAACACCTACCCTCCATATTTTCCACTGGGTTCCCCACCACAGAAACATCTGAGCTAAGCTTGAACACCTGCATTTTGGAGCTGCCTTCCTCAAGAAGGCAAAAACGAGACCATGTTTGTATGTGGCTTTATTAACTCAATGATTCTTTAAAAAAAAATGTTTTTTTACATTGTTTGCAAACTGATATGTGACATGTATTAATGCCAAAATAACATGCAAAACAGGTAAGCCCCCCCCCAAAATGAAGGTTATTTTATTATTTTTCTGCAAAAAATATGGGCCCCACCTGCCCTGAATGACGGGTCGCCACTGCAAGTGTGCTTACTCAGGTCTTGGCACCTCTAGCAAACCGCTCGCAGATACAGTGCGGGTAGGCTAGTCCACATTATATTATTGTGGATAAGAGCAGAATATTTGTATTTGTAAAATAGCAGTCAAGCATTGATCACCATGTCACCAGAATAAGACCGTGCACTTTAACCACCCTGGGAAGTTTATCATGACTTATTCCATCTGTAGCCTAATAAACGGCATGATTTCCCGAGTCATAGTGGGAGGACCATCACACACCATATCATCGAGTGACTCCAAGTTACCGAGGTAAAGACAGTTTCAAATTGGATATTCGAGGGATATTCGCGCTTTCAAACCTCAATCCACTTGAGCCACAGACTCCAAATAAGTGTCATTATGTTTGAAAAATTGCGCACAACATTGCAGAGGCCTTATTTTCACGATTTGGACATTAATTCGTTTTCCAAAGCTAATAAACATGTGTAAATGTGAGCAGCATTTTGTATTCCCAGTTGAATTAATTAGGGAGCATAAACAAAGTACAAACTTTTTTTACATTTGAATTTCAATAGCTTATTGGTCATGTGACCTACTTGACTCAAACAAGGTCCAGAATGTCCACTGACTACCCTTCTATATTTTACACACTCTTGTTTGTGTACTGTGAAATCAGTGTAACGTACATTTTTCATAGTTTTACATTTCAATAGCTCCTTGGTCATGTTGTACATTAATATTAGTTTGACAATTAGGGGGTTCAGTCCAGTGTTGTGTTTACCCTTTTCTTTAATATTTATCTATAATAATTGGTAGTTCTAAGTACTTCTTTTCCCTGTTTTTATTTTTCCACAGTATTTAACAGCGGTACACAATATGAGAGAGACAGATAATATCTCCTGAATAAAAATGAGAGAGATAAATCAATGAATAAAAATTTAATATTGACAAATTAAACAGAAATTGTAGACCTTTAATCTTTTCCAACATGTCAACAGACATTTAACTTCAAATAAGTACAAAACATTTCACAGTGTTAACTTCCTCTTTATCCCTGGTTGATGTACATTTCAGAGCCTCTTCAGTGTGGATGGGGTATAGCATACATTTTCAACAACAAAGAATACACTTCCAGTTTGTGTTCTTCACTCTGTTGAACTTGTTTGTCTTCGTTCCTAGGCACAGCACATGGAACCACCGTTGGCATGCAAAACATTCAATCTAAAACAAAACAAAGCGTAACACGTTAAACACGTTAAACACGTTAAACGTTGATATCATAAGGTGAATGCACCAATTTGTAAGTCGCACTGGATAAGAGCGTCTGCTAAATGACTTAAATGTAAATGTAAATGTTATAAATAATATCAAATATTAATGCGGTATGATGAATTAGCCATCCATTGTGTTATATCATAAACTGTCTTACATGCCGTCACTGTTGTCAAAAGATTATAAACATGTTAAATAAAGTTACTAACACAGTCAGTCTTTGGGCCACATCCAGGTTCTTTATCAGAGGCACACATGAAGCAGTTGTTGGCTTTGTTGAACTCTGAAATCATAGGCATGAACTGAACATATGGCGGTTCCACACAACTAAATAAAAATAAAGAATTTACATTTACTTTGAATTAAATGTCATTACATACCAGACATTTTTTATATATCCTCAGCCATTTCTTTTCGCAGTTGTGTTTTTGAAGGTTCCATATCGATTTGAGATGGGATGTTGGGGAAGTTCTGTCCAACTTCCTTGACCATCTACACCAATAAATAAAATAGAATTTTTGACCTAATTGTCACATAACAGCTAACCATTCATTATTGAAAATATAACTATCAAACCTGCATTACAAAGACCCCACAGCTGAAGGTGTCCTGCTGCATGGTGTGAGTTATTTCCCCTCTTTTCCACTTTATGTCCACCCAGTTGTCTTTTCCATGGCAGGATCTTCTCATTTTGAAGTATTCTCTTTTTAATGTAAACATAATGGAATTCTGATTAGTTATAGGCAAATGAATACACAAGCCAAATTTGTATGCTGTTTTCCTTATCACTATAATCTAGTAGTAATTTAGTAGTAGAGGTAATTTCCTTTATGCCCCATTCTACACACAGCCTAAATTATAGGCACTGAACCATTTACAAGACAATAATAAAAGTAGCATAAAGGATCCAACTCTATCAGAGTGAATAAATGTAGAGCGTTTGTAGACTTTAAGAAAAAAATATTAAGTGACTGTTTCATCAGTACGTGCTTAAAGAAAGTCATATCACAAAGATCACAGATGACAGTGCCCACCAAATCTATGACAATAGAGAATGAATTGTAAGCACCAAAGTATGTTGTCAAATAATATCTGAAAATGTCAGTTGTTGAACATAATACTTCTATTTGCAATAGCAATTTATGATATATGCAGTTGAGGAATATTCCATGTACAAACACTACATGTAGAACGGACATAAGACATTCCCACATACAGAATTTGTTTATTTATTTTATTTTTTATTTCACCTTTATTCAACCAGGTAAGCCAGTTGAGAACAAGTTCTCATTTACAACTGCGTCCTGGCCAAGATAAAGCAAAGCAGTGTGAGACAAACAACAACACAGAGTTACACATGGAATAAACAAACGTACAGTCAATAACACAATAGAAAAGTATATATACAGTGTGTGCAAATTAAGTACGATTAGGGAGGTAAGGCAATAGACCGTTGTGGCGAAATAATTACAATTTCGCAAATAAACACTGGAGTGATAGATGTGCAGAAGATGAATGTGCAAGTAGAGATACTGGGGTGCAAAGGAGCAAATAAAAAAAGAATAATAAATAAATAACAATATGGGGGATGAGGTAGTTGGATGGGCTATTTACAAATGGGCTATGTAGAGGTGCAATGATCTGTAAGCTGCTCTGATAGCTGATGCTTAAAGATAGTGAGGGAGATGAGTCTCCAGCTTCAGTGATTTTTGCAATTCAATCCATTCATTAGCAACAGAGAACTGGAAGGAAAGGCGGCCAAAGTAGGAATTGGCTTTGGGGATGACCACTGAAATATACCTGCTGGAGCGCGTGCTACGGGTGGGTGCTGCTATGGTGACCAGTGAGCTGAGATAAGGCGGGGCTTTACCTAGCAAGGACTTATAGATGACCTGGAGCCAGTGGGTTTGGCGACGAATATGTAGCGAGGGCCAGCCAACGAGAGCATACAGGTCGCAGTGGTGGGTAGTATATGGGGCTTTGGTGACGAAACGGATGGCACTGTGATAGACTGCATCCAATTTGCTGAGTAGAGTGTTTGAGGCTATTTTGTAAATGACATCGCCGAAGTCAAGGATCGGTAGGATAGTCAGTTTTACGAGGGTATGTTTGGCAGCATGAGTGAAGGATGCTTTGTTGTGAAATAGGAAGCCAATTCTAGATTTAACTTTGGATTGGAGATGCTTACTATGAGTCTGGAAGGAGAGTTTAGAGTCTAGCCAGACACCTAGGTATTTATAGTTGACCACATATTCTAAGTCAGAACCGTCCAGAGTAGAGATGCTAGGCGGGCGTGCAGGTGCGGGCAGCGATCGGTTGAAGAGCATGCATTTAGTTTTACTTGCATTTAAGAGCAGTTGGAGGCTATGGAAGGAGAGTTGTATGGTTAGTTAACAGTGTCCAAAAAAGGGCCAGAAGCATACAGAAATGGTATCGTCTGCGTAGAGGTGGATCAGAGCATCACCAGCTGCAAGAGCGACATTCCTTGATGTATACAGAGAAAAGAGTCGACCTGTTAGGAGTGTGTATTGGAGGCGAAGTCAGGTGCAGGAGAGCAGAGTGTAGTGAACAGGCACACTTTATTCCGGTCCCAAATGACAGCACAAAGTAACATAAAATGTGTCCAAACACGGAACATAGACAAAAAGTAATACGCGTAACAATATCCACAATTCCAAAATACACGTAACACAAACAATCTTACACAAAGACATGGGGAACAGAGAAATAAATACATATGGATTGATTGGGGAATGAAAACCAGGTGTGCAGGGAACAAGACAAAACAAATGGATACATGAAAAATGCTAAATTTTTCATGTACAAGGAGCAAGGAGAGGAGCCGACTTCGGCGGAAGTCGTGACACGACCCGAGAATTGAACCCTGTGGCACCCCCATAGAGACTGCCAGAGATCCGGACAACAGGCCCTCCAATTTGACACACTGAACTCTATCTCAGAAGTAGCTGGTGAACCAGGCGAGGCAGTCATTTGAGAAAGCAAGGATGTTGAGTCTGCCGATAAATCAAATCAAATTTATTTATATAGCCCTTCTTACATCAGCTGATATCTCAAAGTGCTGTACAGAAACCCAGCCTAAAACCCCAAACAGCAAGCATTGCAGGTGTAGAAGCCAGTCCTCTTCTGGCTGTGCCGGGTGGAGATAACAGAACATGGCCAAGATGTTCAAATGTTCATAAATGACCAGCATGGTCAAATAATAATAATCACAGTAGTAGTCGAGGGTGCAGCAAGTCAGCACCTCAGGAGTAAATGTCAGTTGGCTTTTCATAGCCGATCATTAAGAGTATCTCTACCGCTCCTGCTGTCTCTAGAGAGTTGAAAACAGCATGTCTGGGACAGGTAGCACGTCCGGTGAACAGGTCAGGGTTCCATAGCCGCAGGCAGAACAGTTGAAACTGGAGCAGCAACACGGCCAGGTGGACTGGAGACAGCAAGGAGTCCTCATGCCAGGTAGTCCTGAGGCATGGTCCTAGGGCTCAGGTCCTCCGAGAGAAATAAAGAAAGAGAGAAAGCGAGAATTAGAGAGAGCATACTTAAATTCACACAGGACACCGGATAAGACAGGAGAAGTACTCCAGATATAACAAACTGACCCTAGCCCCCGACACAAACTACTGCAGCATAAATACCAGAGGCTGAGACAGGAGGGATCAGGAGACACTGTGGCCCCATCCGATGATACCCCGGACAGGGCCAAACAGGAAGGATATAACCCCACCCACTTTGCCAAAGCACAGCCCCCACACCAATAGAGGGATATCTTCAACCACCAACTTACCATCCTGAGACAAGGCAGAGTATAGCCCACAAAGATCTCCGCCACGGCACAACCCAAAGGGGGGCGCCAACAAAGACAGGAAGATCACGTCAGTGACTCAACCCACTCAAGGGACGCACCCCTCCTAGGGACGGCATGAAAGAGCACCAGTAAGCCAGTGACTCAGCCCCTGTAATAGGGTTAGAGGCAGAGAATCCCAGTGGAGAGAGGGGAACCGGCCAGGCAGAGACAGCAAGGGCGGTTCGTTGCTCCAGATAAGTTCCTAACTTCCCTGAAAAGTTTCATATCGCGGGGGCTATTCGATGCTAATGCAATACACCACAGGATGTTTTTGTGCTGGTCAAGGGCAGTCAGGTCTGGAGTGAACCAAGGGCTATATCTGTTCCTGGCTCAATTTTCTTTGAATTGGGCATGCTTATTTAAGATTGTGAGGAGAGCACTCTTAAAGAATAACCAGGCATCCTCTGACTAAATGAGGTCAATATCTTTCCAGGATACTCGGGCCAGGTCGATTAGAAAGGCCTACTTGCTGAAGTGTTTTAGGGAGCGTTTGACTGTGATGAGGGGTGGTCGTTTGACCGTGGACCCATTACTGACGCAGGCAATGAGGCAGTGATCGCTGAGATCCTGGTTGAAGACAGCAGAGGTGTATTTAGAGGACAGGTTGGTCAGGATGATATCTAGACTATTTCTGGAAAGGTGGATTTTTAAAAGTAGAAGCTCGAACTGTTTGGGCACAGACCTGGATAACATGACAGATCTCCGCAGTAGATTGCAACTCCACCCCCTTTGGCAGTTCTGTCTTGGTGGAAAATGTATACACATACAAAAGAGGCATTTTTCAGCTATGATTTTACCACTCAGAATCCAGAATGGATATAACAATGAGGCCAGCACAGGATGTAATACACCCTTACAACACTCTACTTTTTGATCTACTTGACTTATCTGGTAAACTGCTACTGTGTGTCAAGAAAAGAGCCCCAATTAGGGGTTAGTGAACTCCGGTAAAAAAGGGCTGGTTTAGATTAAAAACTATTGTCCTGTGTCCCCGTTCATAGGGGCATGAGAGAATCGTCACTGGTAGAATTGAGTTGACACTTTATTGGCCCAAACACCCACAGACCCACAAGGTTGAGGTTACTCATGGACAGTAATTAGTATACATTTATTTTTTGCATTGACGCATTGTGTCTCGTAACTGTCCAAGAATAGGATCCAAAGTGTTAGGAAATATTTGTTCCCATAAATACAAAGGACGATGTCTCTCCTCATACCTCTGGCACTTTAGTCAGACTGCCAGACTGTAAAAACTTTATGATGGGGCCGGCAACGGAGTTCCCATTGACTAAGCACCACAGAGACCAATCAGGAGAGAATACATACAAGTCAAGGGTGCCAATTGAAAGTCAAGGGGTGCGTCTGTGTCCTTTGGATTACTCTCTCTTTACAGAGAACCCCTGTTGTTCAAGTCAAGAGCTACCCTTCCCCTTTCAGTCTGCTCTGCACATGTCTGAAAGTGACTGAGCCAAGAGAGTTTTTCACAGTATGTCATAAATTATTACACTTATGAATGTAGATAAAATGCTAATATGTTTTAGATCCAGTACAATGGAATAACTATGACCTGAATTTGAATGCAGCGTGTTCCGATTCCTCCTTCTCTTTCTGGTCAACCAAAAACACTTGACCTGATGGTTCATGCAGATACTGGGGAAGCAATATAAAAATGTATTTATCACTTAAATGATTTTACTATTAAATGACCCATATCGCAATGCTCATACCTCTTCACAAAATCGTACCTAAATCAATTTTGGAAAAAGGATTTTCCAGTTAGAAATAACTATTTACATCAGAAGAACGAACCCTCAAATGCACTATTGCATTTTGTAAGTTGTCTGCAGGTGGCTTGTTGTGAATGCACTCAAATATCAAGTCATTATCAGGTTATGTAAACTGCGTTCTAACACTCAACGTAGAAGGATTTGTCTTAATGTACAGTATTTGAAAGCGATGCTATGAAAAAGGATTCTTTCACGTTATCAAGCTCACTGTGACTGACAAATCACTGCCTATTACTGTGATTAAAAAGAGCATTTGAAACATTGTTTTTCATGAGGCCTACCTGTGCACCTTCCTTTAAGCCCCTCTGTTTGAACACCTCTCCTGTCCTTGATCCATTCCACATACAGCCATTTGTGGATCTTTCCAGTATCCATGTGAAAGATGGTTATTGCGAGGCTGGAAAATTTGTTAAAATTTAACTAAAAAAAAAAAAAAGACCACCCATGTGAAATGAAGTTCTGCAAAGCGTACAGATTTAAGTCTAATAGCATGATATGAAAGTAGACAAACATCAGAGTGTGCGATATGAAGGTATAGTCAGTGGACATTCTAAACCTTGTTTGAGGTCAGTAGGTCACATGACCAAGGAGCTATTGAAATGTTACATGTTGAAAAATTCATGTAAAATCTTGTGAGATGGAAATGGACAAACTATAGGGTGTGCAATATAGTAGGGTAGTCAGTGGACATTCTGAACCTTATTTGAAGTCCCTAGGTCACATGACCAAGGAGCTATTGACATTTTAAATTTAGAAAAATTCATGTAAAAATGTGTGAGATGAAAATTGACTAACTAAAGGGTGTGCAATATAGAAGGGTAGTCAGTGGACATTCTGAACCTTGTTTGAGTTCAGTAGGTTATATGACCAATGAGCTATTTAAATTCAAAAATGTAAATAATTTAAACTAGTGCTAGATGTAAATCAACAAAAAATAAATGTGCAATGTGTGTCAATGCCAGTGTGTCTATGCCATTGGGTTAGCTAGAACCAGTTTTGAACGTTTTAGAAGTAATGTTAAATAGCTATTGAAATTTGAAAATTTTGATTTGTCACTATGTTGACGGCCCCTAACTGCTGTTTGTGGACGTAAGGAAGATTACAGGCGAATATCCGTCGAGTATCCAAACTGAAACTGTCTTTACCTCGGTCTCCAAGTTTACTTTAATATGTTAATATATCAATATTTGCGCAAAAAGCGGTTCCGACATTTATCGAATCATTAAATTTTACTGACTCAAAAGATCCCACCATGCAATCGAACAAAATATGTTGCGATTTATAAAATTGTCCCGAGAATTCCTGTTTCCATCACAGCTGTCATAATTGTTTTATACGCATGGCTGCACTCGCATAAAAACTGTTCATGTGCTATCCGGAACGTGGAAACTCGGAAGTTGTAGTTATACACATGCCGTTGTTCAATAATTTAGTAAACCAGGATTTTACTAGTTCCGACAAGTATGTGAATGCTGCATAAAACCTGGGGAATTCCTGAGGATGTCACGTTTTTCCAAAATAGAACCCAGAAACAGACCAGGACAAGGAGAGCAGGGTGGAGGCGGTAGAAGTCACGAAGCAGGTCAGCATCAAGGATCTGACGCCGAGGAATCCAACTCCTCTCCTCTGGACCATATCCTTCCCAATCCACGAGATACTGGAACCCTCGACCCCGCCGTCTGGAGTCCATGATGCGGCGCACCGTGTAGGCAGGACCACCTCCGATCATCCGAGGAGGAGGAGGACGAGGAGGAGGGGGCAACAGAGGACTGAGGAGAACCGGCTTGAGGCAGGAGACATTAAAGGTGGGGTGTACTCTAAGCGTTGCAAGCAACTTGAGTCGGACCACAACAGGATTAATGATTCTCTCCACCACAAACGGACCAATGAACTTCGGTGACAGTTTCCTCGACTAAGTCCGTAGAGGAAGATCCCGGGTAGCCAACCAAACCTTATCTCCGACGGTATAAGCGGGTGCAGGAATACGGCGACGATTCGCCTGGATCTGATACCGGTCAGAAACTCTGAGGGACTTCCTGGCCCGATTCCAGGTCCGGTGGCAACGACGAATGTGGGTCTGGACAGAGGGAACCGAGAGATCCCGCTCCTGAGAAGGAAACAAGGGAGGTTGGTAACCGTACAGGCACTGGAAGGGAGACATCCCAGTGGCAGATGAAGGGAGAGTATTATGAGCATACTCGACCCAGGGTAATTGAGAGGACCAAGAGGTGGGATCAGAGGAAACAAGACAGCGCAGCGTGGACTCCATCTTCTGGTTGGCTCTCTCCGCCTGACCATTAGATTGGGGGTGAAATCCAGATGTGAGACTGACTGTAGCTCCAATGGCCAAACAGAAGGATCTCCAGACAGCAGAGGTAAACTGAGGACCACGGTCAGAAACAAATGTCACTGGGCAACCCGTGGACCCTGAAAACCTCCCTAACCAGGATCTCGGACGTCTCAGTGGCAGATGGAAGCTTGGAGAGGGGGACAAAGTGAGCAAACTTGCTGAATCTGTCCACAATGGTCAAAATGACCGTATTCCCAACAGAAGAGGGCAACCCCGAGACAAAGTCCAGGGCCAGATGCGACCAAGGTCGCCGGGGAATAGGTAGGGGGTGAAGAAGCCCAGAGCTGGGCCGATTGTTACTCTTATTCTGCGCGCAAACAGGACAAGCGGCAACAAACCTCCGGGTATCTTCTCCCATTGCAGGCCACCAAAATCGTCTGCGCAGTAGCGCCATAGTCCGAGCAACGCCAGGGTGACAAGCTATCTTGCTGGCGTGGGACCACTGAAGGACAGCAGAACGGACCGACTCAGGCACGAACAACCGACCGGGTGGACCGTTTCCGGGGCCGGGCTGCGTCCGAAGGGCCGCCATCACATCCTCCTCAATCCTCCATGTAACGGCTCCCACGACAAAGTTCTGGGGAAGAATCGTCTCAATCTTGGCCCCACTCTCCTCCGTCTTGGAGAACATCCGGGACAAGGCGAACGTCAGGGAAAAATTGAAACGTCCAAAAAACAAAGCCCACCTGGCCTGACGGGAGTTGAGACGTTTAGCCGATTGCACGTAAGCCAGATTCTTGTGGTCAGTCCAGACCACAAACGGTTGCTCCGCTCCCTCCAACCAGTGACGCCACTCCTTCAAGGCAAGCTTCACAGCGAGAAGCTCCCGGTTACCCACATCGTAGTTTCTCTCTGCTGGTGAAAGACGACAAGAGTAGAAGGCGCAGGGATGGAGTTTACCGTCAGTGGAGCTACGCTGAGACAGGATGGCGCCCACCCCCACATCAGACGTCCACCTCAACAACAAACTGACGGGAAGTGTCAGGTTGAGAGAGAATCGGGGCGTTGGTGAATCGGCTCTTCAAGTCCAGAAATGCTCGGTCTGCCTCAGGAGTCCAACAGAAATCTCTGGAGCAAGACGTCAGGGCAGTTAAAGGGGCGGCCACCCGGCTGTAATCCCGGATAAACCTCCGATAGAAGTTCGCAAACCCCAGGAATCTCTGGAGCTGCAATCTCGTACCGGGCTGGACCCAATCCCGAACCTTCTCTTGGTCCATCTTGATCTCCCCTGGAGATGATGTACCCGAGGAAGGACGTAGTGTGGACGTAAAAATCACACTTTTCAGCCTTCACGAACAGGCGGTTCTCCAATAACCGCTGCAAGACCTGCTTGACATGCTGGACGTGGCTAGAAGGCTCCCTCGAGAAGATGAGGATATCATCCAGGTAAACAAACACAAAAATACCAATCATATCTCTCAGCACGTCATTCACCATACTTTGGAACACAGCAGGAGCGTTGGTCAGTCCAAACGGCATCACCTGGTACTCGAAATGTCCCATAGGTGTATTGAACCCACTCAACCACTCGTCCCCCTCCTTGATCCGAACCAAATGATAAGCATTGCGTAGGTCAAGCTTCGTAAACATCGTAGCACCCTGTAAAGAGTCGAACGCAGAGCTCATCAAGGGCAGGGGATACCTGTTTTTGACCGTAATATCATTCAACCCCCGATAATCAATACACGGTCGAAGAGAGCCATCCTTCTTGCTCACAAAAAAGAATCCTGCTCCCAGGGGTGATGACGAGGGGCGAATGAGACCTGCAGCTAGAGACTCCTTGATGTAGGTCTCCAAGGCTTCACGCTCAGGTCGAGAGATACTGTATAACCGTCTCTTGGGAAAGGCAGCTCCAGGGAACAGATTATAAGGTCGGTGGGGAGGAAGTGACATAGCCTTCTGCTTACTGAATACTTCACCCAAATCGTGATATGTTTCTGGAACCAGGGACAAATCAGGGGAGCAGACTCACTGACCTGACTGGGAACAGCATGAGAACAGGCAGTCCTAAGACAGTTAGCGTGACACTCAATGCTCCAACTAGTTACCTTACCCGTCACCCAATCAAACGAGGGATTGTGTTCTTTCAGCCAGGGGTAACCAAGAACCAGAGGAACATGGGGCGAGGGCAGAATGAAGAAGGAGATAACCTCTGAATGATTCCCCGACAACAACATCTTAACCGGTTCAGTCCTCATAGTGATCCGTGCCAGACTACTGCCGTTCAGAGTGGTTGCTTCAATGGCTTTCGGCAATTGCTCCTTGGAAAGCCCCAGCTGTTCCACCAAGTCGGCATCAATAAAGCTGCCATCGGCACCTGAATCAATAAAAGCGTTCATCGCTAAACTCTGATTGTTATGAATAAGGGTCGCAGGAAAACGGGGTCTGACATGGTTCTTGAGAGGTTGAAACTTGCTCGCTAAAAGACCTCCCAAAACTAGCGAGCCGGGCAGTTTAACGGACGCTGAGTACAAGCGGAGATGTAATGTCCCGAGCTACCACAGTAGAGGCAGCTGTTGGTCTCACGTCTACGTTGGCGCTCCTCCTTAGTTAACCCGTGTCGCCCCACTAGCATGGGTTCAGGATCTGGACGCAAGACCCCTCCACTAATCCCGTGTGGGGAATAATGATCAACACGTTCTGGTCCACTTCCTGAACCGAATGGTAACAGAGTTGCTGATTGATTGGACGGACCCCACTGCTTCTCCCTCCTCCTCTCTCGGACTCTATTATCTACCCGAATAGATAATGTGACCAAACTGTCTAGGTCACTAGGCTCTGGATAGGAGATCAGCTCGTCCTTGAGTTGCTCCGACAACCCCTGGTAAAAAGCAGCTTGTAGTGACTCCTCATTCCAACCACTCTCCACAGCCAATGTCCTGAATTCGATCACAAAGTCTGCCACACTGCGAGCTCCTTGGCGAAGAGAGAACAAACGTTTAGCTGCGTCCTTACCTCGGACTGGATGGTCAAAAAGCTCTCATCTCTGCCGTGAACTCCTGGTTTGACGCCATGCAGGTGTCCTGTCGTTCCCAAACGACTGAAGCCCATTCCAGAGCTCTACCACGCAGCAGTTCAATCACAAAAGCTATCCTAGCCTTATCTGTGGCGTATGAGTAGGGGTGCAGATCAAAAACTAACCCACACTGCATAAGAAATGAACGGCATCCTCCCAAATCCCCCTCGTACTTATCAGGCGTCGGAACCTTGGGCTCACGGAAAGAACCCACTCCAGAATCGGCAGGGAAGATGGGTGAAACAGGTGGTGGATAACCCGCCGGCAAACTGAGCTGATCCTGGATACTCGTCAAGCTAGCAGATAAGTTCCGGACTGAACCCGCTGTCTCCTGTAGCGCCGTGTTGTGTTGTCCAAATATCTTCCCCTGTTGGGTAATGGCATGGCAAACGGAGTCCAGGTCAGCTGGGTTTATCCTTGGCCGGATCGTTCTGTCACGTTTTTCCAAAATAGAACCCAGAAGCAGACCAGGACAAGGAGAGTAGGAAGAAGGTGAGTATTTATTTACAAGTGTAAATGTAGAGGTAAAAATATCCAGGTGGCGGAGCGGGCAGCGGCGGTGAGTTGATGGGAGTGAATAGGTAGATCCAAGGGAGTAGCGGAAGCCACTGATGACCAGGCAGGAATGTGGTAAGTGATCCGGGTGAATAACTGTAGACAGAACAAACGGAGGTAAGTTCAAGGCAAGCAAGACGTACAAAACAACAAAACAAACTCTATCAAGCTGGATGCTGATACGCTGGCACAACATACTGTTCATGGCTAACGATCCGGCAGGGAATGGATGTCAGGTCCGAGCTTATGCGGTGGAGAGGTGATGATCAGGACCAGGTGTGCAGATAGCTGATGGGATACAGGTGCGGTTAATCAGAGATCTCCCAACTAGCTACGTCGCCCGGCAACCAGACAGGGTGCGTTCCAGGACACCGGAAAAACACTCCAGGACAGAACACAGGCAAAAACAGACTCAGGAAGCGGGATTCGTGACAGAGGAAATACGATAATACTTATTTCCGCATTCAGATTTCACTGCCTTCGAGACTGTTGCGTTTGCGATTTGTGTAGCCTACTGGCCGTACATTTTAACAGAGAATACTGTTCTCTGTGATTTATTTTTCCTCATCAAAGGTAAGGCAATCCATTTTTTTTTAAACAGTGGTGTTACAGCCTTTATACCAACATCCCACAAAGGGAGAAGGACATTCACTTGAAACTTTATGCATATTAATTACACGACGCATGAAACAAGTCACGACCGCGCTATGGAAACATGAAATGCTTTTAACATTTTATAAATGCCGACAGACAATTTGTTTTTTTCGACATGGTGGGATCTTTTTTTTTGTGAGTCAAATTAATTATGCGAGAAATCGTCTTTATGGGCAAATAGGCTATTGGTATAGTTAATAACCATCATATCGAAGTACATTTGTTGTCACATCATGATGTGTTGTGTGCTCCTCCCACTACGACTTGGGAAAGCATACAGTTTATTAGGCAAAATAAATACATTATGATGAACTAAACAGGATTAGGGTCTGATTGTGTAAATTGAGGAACTTGACGCTCCTTTCCAATGAATATCGAGAGTCTTATTCTGGTGACATGATGATCGATGCCATGGCTGCTGTTTGACAAATAAAACAATATCGCTCTTATCCATAACAATCTCATAATGTTGGTTGCCTACCCGCAGATATATCTGCGAGCTGTTGGCTAGAACGCATGTGTCAAGACCAGTGGGCACATTTGCTATATAAAGCTAACGCGACAGGTTTTGTGACAGAACCATCAGTAGAGTTGAAAATGCGATGGAACCTCATTTAATTTGTATTTTTCATTCGGTACAGGAGAATTTAACAGCAAAAGGGATTTGTTTATGTAGACTACGTCACACGCACATGGCTTTTTATCCGCAAACAGTCAGTTTGATGGAAACATCCCCTGAGAGGAAATGTTTATATTGTTTTATGCAGATTATAGAGTATTTGCTTGAAAATCTGTCGCAAATTGGATGGAAACCTAGCTAATATTTGGAAATGGGGTAGAACCGTTGTGTTGAGATTGAGGTAATGGGGCAGGGAGGACAACAAGCTGATGCATGCCAGCCATATAAAGGTGAATTATTATTCATGTTGTAGCCAGGTTCCTGTTTCTATCATAGACATACATTTTCGCAATAAGTTTACTGTTATTGCTCATTGGTCTAGATGGCCCAGTGGTGCCAGCTGACCCTACTGGACCCTAAATACCAGGAGCAGGTCCACCAGCTCTATGATGACTCCTTCCCCATGGACATCAGACAGTCCCTCAGCAAGTGGATTGAGAGCATCGACTGGTAAGCAAGCAGGGTTGAAGACTGCAGGCTGCTGTTAAATGGATATACAAAGATCTATTCTATTTGACCGGTATTCTACTGTACTCTACCCTTTTCAATTATATCTGTATTTTATTGTATTTCATCTCGTTCATCCAATCTTGATTCCCCTGTGAATCCATATCTATGTAGAGATAATGTTGCTGTTCTGAGATTTGATATACAGTATGTCAATGATCCAATCCATAGGGATAATGTGGCTGTTGATGAATCCCTGGCCTCTGTCCGCTTCCACGACCTCCTAGCCCATCTTGACGACCAACACAGCCGCTTCGCCCTGGAGCAAGACCTCCTGCGACAACACAACATCCGCAAGTTCAAGGGAAACCTCCAGGTGTAGTATTATCTCAGTTACATCTTTTCAGGACAGACCTTACTGCATGTGGCCTTCCATACTTTATTGCTTGTATGTTACAGGAATGATTAATTAGAAGTTATACATTCTGTTGCTAATTTCCCCTTTTAACTCCTGAAATATATTGATTTTGAATGAGTTGTTGATGTGGAATTTATGACCCCAGTGTCAGTAAATGTTTTTTGGGTTTGTAGTAATAAAGTACCCACTTTTATAGGACCGCTTTCAGGAGGACCCCGTTAAAATGGCCATGATCATCTCCAGAAACCTGAAGAAGGAGCAGAGGATTCTGGCTGCTGCCAAAAGCATAGAGGTGCCCTACATGAACTTGTATTGACATACATTGTAATTAATAAAATCACCACACTTCTTTCTCTATCCGTGCTGTCAGATATTGTGGATGATACATAACTGTATATTGGAGCTTTAACTGTAGAGAAAAATGAACAGTATTTTCTTCTCAGACCGACAGAGAAAACACACAGACCAGCATGGTTCTGGAGAAGCAAAAGCTGGACAACAAAGTGAAAGACATGAAAAACAAGGTTCAGGTGAGTTATCATTTCCATCATATACTATATGTTGATTGTTTCCTGGTGGAACAGTTCCATCAGTGATTTGCAGTACATGTTCGTGCATGTCAGGTTTGCCACCTATCTGGTCCAACGTGTTTATGTCACTTGCTAGGAAGCGGATCAGAATGTAAAGTCTCTGGAATACCTTCAAGACGAGCATGACTTTAAGGAAAATATTCTTAAGAACAGAGGTGAGGTGTTTTATTCTCTCTGTCTGTAATATATCATCTATTTACAGGTCTGTGTTTCAAATATGGTCAATAAGTGAATGTTTTTCCTTCTCCCACTTTAGAACATGAAATGAACGGGCTGACACCCAAACAGCTGGAACACGAGAAGCTGCTGATTGTAGAGATGTGTTTCAAGCTGAAGTTCAAGAGAGTGGTAAGAGGGGTCATGATGAGGTTTAAACAGTGACATTTTACCATGACATTGTACTGTGAATAGAAAAATGCAATGACAAAAAGCATGAATAATCATGCATCAAGCACCGCTAAGAATACCATGTATCATAGTCTGTCTGAATGACTAAGAGTGTATTATCTAGTTATAACTAGCATGCTCATATTGAAGAGTAGATGACGGTTATAGAGTAAATAATAACTACGTATGTTGTTGTCTCCCTCCACAGGAAGTGGTTTGCCAGTTGGCGGAGGTGCTCAACATGGCCGAGGCGGTCCAGTCAGACCTGATCTCAGAGGAGCTGCCTGAGTGGAAGAAGAGGCAGCAGAGCTCCTGTATTGGAGGACCACCCAACGCATGTCTGGACAAACTGCAGAACTGGTGAGGAGACTTGTTCATTCTTTTGGGCATCTCTTGTCTGATCAAGCAAAAAGATGAATTTAGGAACCCAACAAAATAAAGTATTGTTCTTATTCTGCTTCATCTTCTTCTTCTCCTGTAGGTTCACAGCGGTGGCAGAAAGCCTGCAGCAGGTGAGGCAGCAGCTGAAGGAGCTCCAGAAACTAGAGCAGAAGTACACATACGACAGCGACCCAATCAAACAGCAGAAAGGCTTCCTGGAGGGGCGGGCCTTGGCACTGTTCCGGAACCTCCTTGAACAGTGAGTGACACCACACTTGTATTCCACTGTTAAAGGCCCACTCTTTGTTTTTGCTGCCGTTTTTGATCACTTAAATTAATTATATACATTAAAGGGTTTTCTTTGTTTTTACAATTTTTTACATTGTAGTATAATAGTGAACACATCAAAATATGGAATCGTAGTAACCAAAAAATATATTTTATATTTTCAAAATATATTTTATATTTGAGATTCTTCAAAGTAGCCCCCCTTTGCCTTGATGACAGCTTTGCACACTCTTGGCATTCTCTCAACTAGCTTCATAAGGAATGCTTTTCCAACAGTTTTGAAGGAGTTCCCACATATGCTGAGCACTTGTTGGCTGCTTTTCCTTCACTCTGCAGTCCAACTCATCGCAAACCATCTCAATTGGGTTGAGGTCAGGTGATTGTGGAGGCCAGATCATCTGAGGCAGCACTCCATCACTCTCCTTCTGGGTCAAATAGCACTTACACAGCCTGGAGGTGTGTTTCAAATCAAAACAAATTGGATTTGTCACATGCACCGAATACAACACATCTAGACCTTACAGTGAAATGCTTACTTACAAGCCCATAACCAACAATGCAGTTTTAAGAAAAATACATGTAAAGTAAAAAATGTATAAGTAAAAATTAGGAAATAAAAGTAACATAATTTAAGAGCAGCAGTAAAATAACAATACCGAGGCCATATACAGGGGGTATCGGTACAGAGTCAATGTGCGTTGGCACCGGCTAGTTGTGGGTAGATTTAAAAGGACTATGCATAAATGATAGTCCCACTAAGCACAAACCAGATGGGATGGCAGATATCTCTGCAGAATGCTGTGGTAGCCATGCTGGGTAAGTGTCCCTTGAATTCTAAATAAATCACTGACAGTGTCACCAGCAAAGCACCATCACACCTCCTCCTCCATGCTTCAATGTGGGAACCACACATGCGGAGATCAGGCTTTCACCTACTCTGTGTCTCATAAAAACACAGCAGTTGGATCCAAAAATTGCACATTTGGACTCATCAGACCAAAGGACAGATGTCTAATGTCCATTGCTCGTGTTTCTTGGCCCAAGCAAGTCTCTTCTTATTATTGGTGTACTTTAGTAATGGTTTCTTTGCAGCAATTCGACCATGAAGGCCTGATTCACGCAGTGAACTCTGTGAAGCATTTATTTGGGCTGCAATCTGAGGTGAAGTTAACTCTAATGAACTTATCCTCTACAGCAGAGGTAACTCTGGGTCTTCCTCTCCTGTGGCGGTCCTCATGAGAGCCAGTTTCATCATACCGCTTGATGGTTTTTGCGACTGCACTTGAAGAAACTTTCAAAGTTCTTGAAATGTTCCGTATTGACTGTTAAAGTAATGATGGACTTTCATTTCTCTTTGCTTATTTGATCTGTTTTTGCCATAATATGGACTTGGTCTTTTACCAAATAGGGCTATCTTCTGTATACACAACTGATTGGCTCAAACGCATTAAGAAGGAAAAGAATGTCACAAATGAACTTTTATGAAGGCACACCTGTTAATTGAAATGCATTCCAGGTGGCTACCTCATGAAGCTGGTTGAGAGAATGCCAAGTGTGTGCAAAGCTGTCATCAAGGCAAAGAAAGGGCGGCTACTTTGAAGAATCTTAAATATAAAATATATTGATATGTTTAACACTTTTTTGGTTACCACATGATTCCATATGTGTATTTTTCATAGTTATGTCTTAAGTATTATTCTACAATGTAGAAAATAGTAACAATAAAGAAAACCCTTGAATGAGTAGGTGTGTCCAAACTTTTGACTGGTACTGTATATATTATGTATAAGCTGGAAGTAGAAACATAAGTGTTGTTTCTATGCCTCTATACAGTATATCACCTCAAAATTCCTTGTGTCTCTGTGGTGTGTCTTAGTTCCTTGGTGGTAGAGAGACAGCCCTGTATGCCCACACATCCACAGAGACCTCTGGTGCTGCAGACAAAGTTGAAGTTCACTGTCAAGCTCAGGTAGCACAAACACAACAGCACCTCCTGTCTGTAGTTCCTCCCGTCAGTAGTTCCTATGGATCTGTTCAGACCTGGTTGAGTTTTGATTTGTATTTCCTCTCCTCTAGATTTCTTGTGAAGCTCCCGGAATTCAACTATCAACTCAAAGTGAAAGCTTTGTTTGACAAGTAAGTAAATTAGTGTTGTCCTGCTCTTGAATTTGTGATGTGAATACATAACTAAAGGGGGAATGCACATTTTATTTTCTCTCCAGGGACGTTACAGAAAAGAAAGGATTTCGTAAGTTCAACATATTGGGTACCAACACAAAAGTTATGACTATGGAGGAGTCAAATGGAATCTTGGCTGCAGAGTTTTTACATTTGGTAAGCTAGCACCATTTCAAATGGCATACAGGGCACTAAATCTGAATGACTTTTGTCCGTTTGGACCTGCACTGTCATCACTCTTTACAGCAGGGTTCCCCAACTGGAGGTCATTTTATTTGGTGGTCAAGTGGCGGTCTGGCGGTCAAGTTGTATTTTAATATTTTTTTTACTGTAAAAACACCAGCAAATCAGCTCCAAGTGATTTTAATTTTGGAAATCTGTTCCAAAGTATTCCACGCATAATAGAGAAATATTTGTGACCGTATACAAATGTAAGCAAGGTTTGATATGATTATGTTATAGTAAAATATGATATCTGTTTGGGCTTCTTGCGGTCAATTTGTAGGCTACAAATGATTTGTAATTATGCCCTGACCATCCTCTCAAGAAAATATCGGCCTGCAGCTGAATCTACAGTAGTTGATGATCCTTGCTTTACAGTTTATTCTTTGATATCAATACAGCAACTACAAGAGCAGAGAGTGACTGGAAGAGGAAAGAAAGAGGTAATAGAGTTGGTTTCTGATTGGTCTTAATGGGCTGTAATGACCATGTAATCTGTACAGTATTTGTGAATTTCATGATAACTATTAAATACATTCTGGTGCGGATTATGTTTCTCTGTCTGTCCATGTTATTCCAGGGGCCTCTCATTGTGACAGAGGAGCTGCACTGCATCTGCTTTGAGTCGGAACTCAACCAGTCAGGTCTGGAAATCAAACTAGGGGTAAGTGATCTGAAATATAGAGATTCAGGCCTACACTCCCATTGTTATGAGGTCCAACAGCGCTCTGGCCTTATTTAATTTGACTTTGACTTTCTCTGGCCTCTGGTCCTTCTTAGACCATCTCCCTGCCCATCGTGGTCATCTCCAACGTCAGCCAGCTGCCCAGTGGCTGGGCCTCCATCCTGTGGTACAACATGCTGACCAGCGAGCCCCAGGTAGTCTTCTCTCAAGGTTCCTTCCTTCGAAGGAGTTTTTCCTTGCCTTGAAGGTGTTATGCCTGGTTACTGTCAAGCACTTTGTGACAACTTGATTTAAAAATGAGTTTTTAAATAAATATGACTGATTTGTTGGAACAGAACCTGGAGTTCTTCCTGAGCCCTCCTGCAGCGTCCTGGGGTCAGCTATCTGAGGTGCTGAGCTGGCAGTTCTCCTCTGTCACCAAGAGGGGGCTCAATGAAGAGCAGCTAGGCATGCTGGCTGACAAACTACTGGGCCAGAAAGCACAGAGGAATCCTGAGGGTCTTATCCCCTGGGCCATGTTCGGTGCTGTCAAGGTAGGTTAGGATTACAGTACACAAAATATTTGGTCCCAATTTAAACAAAGTACAACTGATAAAGGATTTATATACTGTAGCAAACATAAATGCTTCATAAACACTACATAAATTATCTAAGTGTATATCATACTCTTTAAATGGTGTAGAAATGGTGATGTAACAATTCCCAACGTAGGGGGACTTGCCAAATGTGACAATGTACAATGTATGTTTATACGCCATTTATAGAATATGACATGCACATATAGATGATGTGTGAAGCATTTACAGTGCATTCGTAAAGTATTCAGACCCCTTGACTTTTTCCAAATTTTGTTGCGTTACAGCCTTATTATAAAATTGATAGAATAATTATTTTCCCCTCAATCTACACACTAATGACAAAGCAAAAACAGGTTTTTAGACATTTTTACAAATGTATAAAAAAAATATATATTTACACTATTTACACTATATTTACACTTTAGAACACCTAGTCATTCGAAGGGTTTTTCTTTATTTTTACTATTTTCTGCATTGTATAATAATAGTGAAGACATCAAAACTATGAAATAACACATATGGAATCATGTAGTAACCAAAAAAGGGTTAAACAAATCAAAATATATTTTATATTTGAGATTCTTCAAATAGCCACCCTTCGCCTTTGCACACTCTTGGCATTTTCTCAACCAGCTTCATGAGGCAATCACCTGGAATGCATTTCAATTAACATGTGTGTCTTCTTAAAAGTTAATTTGTGGAATTTCTTTCCTCCTTAAAAGGATCGGACTGTTTTTTTTCAATTTTCGCCTGAAATGACATATCCAAATCTAACTGCCTGTAGCTCAGGCCATGAACCAAGGATATGCATATTCTTGATACCATTTGAAAGGAAACACTTTGAAGTTTGTGAAAATGTGAAATTAAGGTAGGAGAATATAACACGTTAGATCTGGTAAAAGTTAATGCATGTTCCATCATCTTTAAAGTGCAGGAGAAAGGCCAATATATCACTTAGGAGTCTAGATGCAATTTAGATTTTGGCCACTAGATGGCAGCAGTGTATGTGCAAAGTTTTAGACTGATCCAATGAATACTTGCATTACTGTTCAAAATATTGTATCAAGTCTGCCCAAATGTTTGAATTGGTAAATTGATACATTTCTAGTACATAACTATAGAGAACATGCAAAAATTATATGGTAATAAAGTTGTTTAGTTTACACACTCCCAGGAATGTCATAAATTATGGATAATTAGCTTCCCTACAGAAAATACACTAACCTTCACACATCTAAATGGGGGGGTGAGACACAGCAGGGGTTCAAACTGTAGAACCCAGTTCCTACATTTGAATATCAAAATGTATTTTATCAAACAAAACTGTGCTACATTTTATCTATGGGACCCTCAGAATGACAAATCAGAGCAAGATTAATGAATGTAAGTACATTATTTACCTTCAGAGGGGAATGTATCAAACCAGTTGCGTGATAAAAGTTTTTGTTGTTGTGCACTCTCCTCAAACAATAACATGGTATTTTTTCACTGTAATAGCTACTGTTAATTGGATAGTGCAGTTAGATTAACAATAATTTAAGCTTTCTGCCTTATAAGACATGTCTATGTCCTGGGAAATGTTCTTGTTACTTACAACGTCATGCTAATCACATTAGCACACGTTAGCTCAACCGACCCATGGGGGGACACCGATCCCGTAGAGGTTAACGCGTTTGAGCCAATCAGTTGTGTTCTGACTACTTTAAGACATGAAGGTCAGTCAATATGGAACATTTCAAGAACTTTGAAAGTTTCTTCAAGTGCAGTCGTAAAAACCATCAAGCGCTATGATGAAACTGGCTCTCATGAGGACCGCCACAGGAAAGGAAGACCCAGAGTTACCTCTGCTGTAGAGGATAAGTTCATTAGAGTTACACACCTCAGAAATTGCAGCCCAAATAAATGCTTCACAGAGTTCAAGTAACAGACACATCTCAACATCAACTGTTCACAGGAGACTGTGTGAATCAGGCCATAAAGTCAAATCAAATTGTATTTGTCACATGCGGCGAATACAACAGGTGTAGACCTTACAGTGAAATACATACTTACCATGATAGCGCTTGATGGTTTTTGCGACTGCTTTTGAAGAAATTTTCAAAGTTCTTGAAATGTTCGGTATTGACTGACCTTCATGTCTTAAAGTAATGATGGTCTGTCATTTCTCTTAGCTTATTTGAGCTGTTCTTGCCATAATATGTACTTGGTCTTTTACCAAATAGGGCTATCTTCTATATACCCAGTACCTTGTCACAACACAACTGATAGGCTCAAAAGCATGAACATCTGCTCCAGAGACTGGGGTGAAGGTTCACCTTCCAACAGGACAACGATCCTAAGCACACAGCCAAGACAACGCAGGAGTGGCTTCAGGTCAACTCTCTGAATGTGTTATAACCAAGAAGACTCAAGGCTGTAATCGCTGCCAACGGTGCTTCAACAAAGTACTGATGGGTGCTGACTTCTAAACTTGAAAATATGAAATATCCTTATTCATGTCACTGAGTGAGAGCGAGAGGGGAATGTAGAACATTTACATTCTGTCAGAATACGTTATTGTTAGACATCAGGGATCCTATGGAAGGAGAAGGGCCACAGTCTGGTACAAGTCAACAGGACAGCCATGAGTTGGGGAGGAGTGAGGAAATTGTGCCGTGGTCAGGACAGATATCACTCATGTTTTGTCTAGCTTAAGAGATGAATTGGCTGTCCAGATGTGTAAGGAGGAGGCTCAGTATACGAGGAAGGTTTAAATACCAGTGCTTGTGTAAATATATGTATTGGTCTGTTCAGCTTTCTGACTCAGTGGGTGAATAAACTTGGTTTGAGCTTTACTAATCGCCCATGAGATTTGACTCTTTATTTAGATCGTAACAGTACTGAGTAAAGGGTCTCAATACTTATGTAAATGTGATATTTCAGTCTTTTTCTTTTAGATAAATTAGCAAAAATGTCTACAAACCTGTTTTTGCTTTGTCATTATAGGGTAGTGTGTGTAGATTGATGAGGGAAAAAACTATTGAATCAATTTTAGAATAAGGCTGTAGTGTAACAAAATGTGGAAAAGTCAAGGGGTCTAAATACTTTCCGAATGCTCTGTACATGTATGTAGTGCTTATGAAGCCTATGTATGCTATATAAAGCCTTTTATAAGTTGTACATTGTTAAAATATTTACAGTTCACAAAGATATGAGGAGGACCTCTAGTAAGTGTTTCCTTGTGTCAACTACAGAGCCTCAGTGAGAAGAGGTTTCCCTTCTGGCTGTGGATCAAAGACATCCTGGACTTCATCAAGAGACATCTGCTGTCCCTGTGGAATGATGGGTGAGTTTTTCTTTACTCTTTTTGGAATTGCACATTACAAAAGCAAATAACTAGTGCTCTTACAGGGATGACATATTAGCTGAATGGCTACTTCTGGCACATTGACAGACATGTGTATTGTCCCTGCCTACTAAAACGAAAGTAAGTAATAAAGAAATGTTGCTTGTTCTCTCCCACTACAGTTGCATCCTGGGCTTTGTGAGTAAGGAGAGGGCAAAGGCCATGCTGACTGGGAAGTGTCCAGGCACGTTCCTGCTGCGCTTCAGTGAGAGTAGCAGAGACGGAGCCATCACATTCACTTGGGTGGAACACGACCTAAACGGTGAGCAGCACACATGGGCATTTACAACTAAAGGTGCTATATTTGAATCTGTGTTTTTTATTTTTTATTTACATTTACATTACATTTAAGTCATTTAGCGGACGCGACTTACAAATTTAGCGGAGCGACTTACAAATTGGTGCATTCACCTTATGATATCCAGTGGAACAACCACTTTACAATAGTGCATCTAACTCTTTTAAGGGGGGGGGGGGGGGTTAGAAGGATTACTTTATCCTATCCTAGGTATTCCTTAAAGAGGTGGGGTTTCAGGTGTCTCCGGAAGGTGGTGATTGACTCCGCTGACCTGGCGTCGTGAGGGAGTTTGTTCCACCATTGGGGTGCCAGAGCAGCGAACAGTTTTGACTGGGCTGAGCGGGAACTGTACTTCCTCAGAGGTAGGGAGGCGAGCAGGCCAGAGGTGGATGAACGCAGTGCCCTTGTTTGGGTGTAGGGCCTGATCAGAGCCTGAAGGTACGGAGGTGCCGTTCCCCTCACAGCTCCGTAGGCAAGCACCATGGTCTTGTAGCGGATGCAAGCTTCAACTGGAAGCCAGTGGAGAGAGCGGAGGAGCGGGGTGACGTGAGAGAACTTGGGAAGGTTGAATACCAGACGGGCTGCGGCGTTCTGGATGAGTTGTAGAGGTTTAATGGCACACGCAGGGAGCCCAGCCAACAGCGAGTTGCAGTAATCCAGACGGGAGATGACAAGTGCCTGGATTAGGACCTGCGCCACTTCCTGTGTGAGGCAGGGTCGTACTCTGCGAATGTTGTAGAGCATGAACCTACAGAAACGGGTCACCGCCTTGATGTTAGTTGAGAACGACAGGGTGTTGTCCAGGATCACGCCAAGGTTCTTAGCACTCTGGGAGGAGGACACAATGGAGTTGTCATCCGTGATGGCGAGATCATGGAACGGGCAGTCCTTCCCCGGGAGGAAGAGCAGCTCCGTCTTGCCGAGGTTCAGCTTGAGGTGGTGATCCGTCATCCACACTGATATGTCTGCCAGACATGCAGTGATGCGATTCGCCACCTGGTTATCAGAGGGGGGAAAGGAGAAGATTAATTGTGTGTCGTCTGCATAGCAATGATAGGAGAGACCATGTGAGGATATGACAGAGCCAAGTGACTTGGTGTATAGCGAGAATAGGAGAGGGCCTAGAACAGAGCCCTGGGGGACACCAGTGGTGAGAGCACGTGGTGCGGAGACAGATTCTCGCCACGCCACCTGGTAGGAGCGACCTGTCAGGTAGGACGCAATCCAAGCGTGGGCCGCGCCGGAGATGCCCAACTCGGAGAGGGTGGAGAGGAGGATCTGATGGTTCACAGCATCAAAGGCAGCCGATAGGTCTAGAAGGATGAGAGCAGAGGAGAGAGAGTTAGCTTTAGCAGTGCGGAGCGGAGCGCCTCCATGACACAGAAGAGCAGTCTCAGTTGAATGACTAGTCTTGAAACCTGACTGATTTGGATCAAGAAGGTCATTCTGAGAGAGATAGCAGGAGAGCTGGCCAAGGACGGCACGTTCAAGAGTTTTGGAGAGAAAAGAAAGAAGGGATACTGGTCTGTAGTTGTTGACATCGGAGGGATCGAGTGTATGTTTTTTCAGAAGGGGTGCAACTCTCGCTCTCTTGAAGACGGAAGGGACGTAGCCAGCGGTCAAGGATGAGTTGATGAGCGATGTGAGGTAAGGGAGAAGGTCTCCGGAAATGGTCTGGAGAAGAGAGGAGGGGATAGGGTCAAGCGGGCAGGTTGTTGGGCGGCCGGCCGTCACAAGACGCGAGATTTCATCTGGAGAGAGAGGGGAGAAAGAGGTCAAAGCACAGGGTAGGGCAGTGTGAGCAGAACCAGCGGTGTCGTTTGACTTAGCAAACGAGGATCGGATGTCGTCGACCTTCTTTTCAAAATGGTTGACGAAGTCATCCGCAGAGAGGGAGGAGGGGGGAGGAGGATTCAGGAGGGAGGAGAAGGTGGCAAAGAGCTTCCTAGGGTTAGAGGCAGATGCTTGGAATTTAGAGTGGTAGAAAGTGACTTTAGCAGCAGAGACAGAAGAGGAGAATGTGGAGAGGAGGGAGTGAAAGGATGCCAGGTCCGCAGGGAGGCGAGTTTTCCTCCATTTCCGCTCGGCTGCCCGGAGCCCTGTTCTGTGAGCTCGCAATGAGTCGTCGAGCCACGGAGCAGGAGGGGAGGACCGAGCCGGCCTGGAGGATAGGGGACATAGAGAGTCAAAGGATGCAGAAAGGGAGGAGAGGAGGGTTGAGGAGGCAGAATCAGGAGATAGGTTGGAGAAGGTTTGAGCAGAGGGAAGAGATGATAGGATGGAAGAGGAGAGAGTAGCGGGGGAGAGAGAGCGAAGGTTGGGACGGCGCGATACCATCCGAGTAGGGGCAGTGTGGGAAGTGTTGGATGAGAGCGAGAGGGAAAAGGATACAAGGTAGTGGTCGGAGACTTGGAGGGGAGTTGCGATTAGTGGAAGAATAGCATCTAGTAAAGATGAGGTCAAGCGTATTGCCTGCCTTGTGAGTAGGGGGGGAAGGTGAGAGGGTGAGGTCAAAAGAGGAGAGGAGTGGAAAGAAGGAGGCAGAGAGGAATGAGTCAAAGGTAGACGTGGGGAGGTTAAAGTCACCCAGAACTGTGAGAGGTGAGCCATCCTCAGGAAAGGAACTTATCAGGGCGTCAAGCTCATTGATGAACTCTCCAAGGGAACCTGGAGGGTGATAAATGATAAGGATGTTAAGCTTGAAAGGGCTGGTAACTGTGACAGCATGGAATTCAAAGGAGGCGATAGACAGATGGGTCAGGGGAGAAAGAGAGAATGTCCACTTGGGAGAGATGAGGATCCCAGTGCCACCACCCCGCTGACCAGAAGCTCTCGGGGTGTGCGAGAACACGTGGGCAGACGAGGAGAGAGCAGTAGGAGTAGCAGTGTTATCAGTGGTAATCCATGTTTCCGTCAGTGCCAAGAAGTCGAGGGACTGGAGGGAAGCATAGGCTGAGATGAACTCTGCCTTGTTGGCCGCAGATCGGCAGTTCCAGAGGCTGCCGGAGACCTGGAACTCCACGTGGGTCGTGCGCGCTGGGACCACCAGGTTAGAGTGGCGGCGGCCACGCGGTGTGAAGCGTTTGTATGGTCTGTGCAGAGAGGAGAGAAGAGCGATAGACAGACACATAGTTGACAGGCTACAGAAGAGGCTACGCTAATGCAAAGGAGATTGGAGTGACAAGTGGACTACACGTCTCGAATGTTCAGAAAGTTAAGCTTACGTTGCAAAAAAAATCTTATTGACTAAAATGATATAGTACTGCTGGCTGGTGGTGGCTGGCTGGTGAAGTAGGCTAGCTAGCAGTGGCTACGTTGTTGACTTTGTTTGAAAGTGTAGCTGGCTAGGTAACCTCGATAATTACTCTAAACTACACAATTATCTTGGATACAAAGACAGCAAAGACAACTATGTAGCTAGCTAACACTACGCTAATCAAGTCGTTCCGTTGTAATGTAATAGTTTCTACTATTCGGTAGAAGTTGGCTAGCTAGCAGTGTTGACTAGGTAGGAGAACGGCAGCGCGGCGGACGAAAATAGCTGGCTAGCTAACCGATAATTACTCTAAACTACACAATTATCTTAGATACAAAGACAGCAAAGACAACTATGTAGCTAGCTAACACTACGCTAATCAAGTCGTTCCGTTGTTCCGTTGTAATGTAATAGTTTCTAATAGTTTCTACAGTGCTGCTATTCGGTGGCTAGCTGGCTAGCTAGCAGTGTTGACTACGTTACGTTACGTTAGAAGAACGAAAATAGCTGGCTAGCGAACCTCGATAAATACTCTAAACTACACAATTATCTTTGATACAAAGACGGCTATGTAGCTAGCTAAGATCAAACAAATCACACCGTTGTACTGTTGTACTGTAATGAAATGAAATGTAATACTACCTGTGGAGCGAAGCGGAATGCGACTACTCGCTCCAACTGGGAAGTCAGGGTGGATTCCCCCCAAAATACATTCATAAAAAAACAAGCACATTTCTCAACAAAGAGTTCCTCAACCAACAACCTGAATTGCTGAATTGCCCAAAGGGCACCAATGCACCCAACTGTAGATTATTTTCAAGATGGTTCCATAAATGAGGTATTAATCAATTAAAAGCTGTTTTATCCTAAATCTGTAGTGACAGAAGGAATTTCAAGAGTTAACCATCCCTGTGACGGAGTATGGTATCTCATACTTCTATAGGTTAGTAACAATGTTAGGTAAATGCAGTTTTTTTGCAAAAGGGCTTTATAAATTAACAGAATGCAATATTTTGACCAATGCGATATCAGAGCCTACTTTCTGTTAGAATGCAACGATGAATGCTAAACCTGTCGCCAGTGACATACCTGTCACCCATGTTCCACAGATAAGCCTGTATTCCATGCAGTGGAACCCTACACCAAGAAGGAGGTGTCTGGCGTCTCTCTGCCTGACATCATCCGAACCTACAAGGTGATGGCAGCTGAGAACATCCCAGAGAACCCACTCCACTTCCTCTACCCAGACATCCCTAAAGACAAGTCCTTCGGAAAGTACTACACCAGGGCCTCTGAGGGTAAGCATCCAGCAACCTTTTTGTTTCAAATCATATATTATTTACAAGGTCTCGTGAGAAGGTCACCCGTGACTGAGGTAAAAAATGTATGGAATAAATAGGATTTAACCGTTATTTCCTTTTTGTTGTTGTTTTGTTCCTGATGCTTTCCTAAATCTCTCAGATGCATTACAGACACCTCAAACCATACTTCGTTTAGATTAATTTTTGGCCATGTATGAATTTTTTTTTATATGTGTTTCTATGGGCTAAGGCCAAATTCAGTCTTTCATCAAATCATTTGTATGTATTTTATGGGAATACCTACAAGGTTCCTAAAACTCAATCAAATAGCTTAATGGTCCATCTTATGACCATAATAAAACAATTCCATATGTTAGCTTTGTAGATATCGCCTTAGACTCCTAGGGGTTCAGCTTGTGGGTGTCATAGGTCAAAACAGCTGACCCGTTCCTGTTAGTCTCAGCTTTCCATAGTGGGGTGATTTTTGTTTCTGGCTTAAACAGTTCGGACTTGACAGATGTTGTCGTTGGAAGAAAAACAAAGTTGGCATGCCGAAGGGACCGACTTCAAACGAGTCCCATGAAGCAAAACAGCCATGAGTCTCAGCTTTCCATAATGGGGTCACTCTGCTGTAGAACTGCCTGTTTCCACCGCAGATGGGGTCAACCGACATCATCGGCAGATGTTGTGTATTGAGACGCAGTCCATGCAAAAAACAAAAGTCTCTAGGTTAAACAGACAGATTAGTTTTCCATGCGGGCACCGACATCGACTATCGGCATATTAAATATAAGTGTATACAAAATAATAATAATAAGACATGATAGATTTCACATTATAGGAATTAAAAATCTAATGTTGGTCAGAAAATAGAAGTGATAAGCTTAGGCATTCTATTTCTGTTTAAAATCCCCTCAATGACCATGATGTCTGGTAAACCTTTGAGAGGTTTTGTTCATAATAAACATCCCCAATCTTCCATCTGGTCCACCATTTTGTTTTTCAGCATCAGAGCCCATGGATGTGGAGAGTCCCACCGACACAGGATACGTACAGACCGATATCATATCAGTGTCAAAACTGTAAGTTTACCCTTCATACGTTACATATTTCGTAATCTATAACAGGAAGACATTTTATTTGCAGTGTTCTAGTTTGGGTATAATCCATAATCTGACTTAATTTACCCTTATTTTTGCAATGTGTTTTAGTCCCCCGTCTAGACTGCAAGACAAGATGATGCTCATGTCGCCAGAAGTGGAAAGTAGACACCATTGTTGGAATGGAAGCCCTAAGAATATTGATACTGCTGTGGTAAGTTACATATTTTTATTTATTTAACTAGGCAAGTCAGTTAAAACTTCTTGCCACTATAGGGGGTGCTGTTTCGCATTAGCATAATTTCCTCTACAGATTAAACGGCTTCCTACTCAATTCTTGCTCGTACAATATGCATATTATTATTATTATTGGATAGAAAATACTCTCTAGTTTCTATAGCCGTTGGAATTTTGTCTCTGAGTGAAACAGAACTCAATCTACAGCACTTTTCATGATAGGGAGTCAGATTTCAGACATCTTGGCCCCTGATCTGGAGTCAGTTTAAAGGTCCGTGTAAATGCTATGGAGAAACAGACACTTCTTACGTCTTCCCCTGGATGTCAGTACGTGATGACGCTTTGAATGGAGTCGATTGCGCAATCAGGGGCTGTATAAAACAGCAAATACCGGAAGTAGCTTCCCTTTGCTGCCTGCGCCTGGCGCACGAAGGATGTCGGACTCGCCTCCTTCCAAGCTTTTGTTTAGCCAGTAATATTTCTCTGGTCATGTTTTTACTCGTTAGAGGTGTTAAAAACATCATAAGGTAGTTAATTTAAACCGTTCTATAGCAATTTATATCCGTTTAGTGCGATTTTGAGGCATTTATTTCTGAGACACTTTGAACCGCTGGGCACGTTTCCAGTTCATGCCGAACGTTAGTGGGCATTTCCACATGGCAAGAGGACAGCTTTCGACCAAAAGACGATTAGACCCAAGAAAGGATTCTTTGCCCAAGATTCTGATGGAAGAACAGCTCACAGTAAGAACAATTTATGATGATAAATCGTGTTTCTGTCGAAAAATGTTAAACGCTTATGCCGCCATTTTGTTTTGTATAGCTTCGCTTGGCGCAACCTGTATTGAAAAGTAAGGATAATTAAAAAAAATGGAAATCAGCGATTGCATTAAGAACTAATTTGTCTTTCGATTCCTGTCAACCCTGTATTTTTTAGTCAAGTATATGATTAGCTTTTGATTAAACTAGATCACTCAAAGATGGCGACCGACATTTCCAGGCTTGTTTTGCTACTATTTTCATTGTATAACCACGTTTTTTTATGGCTAAATATGCACATTTTCGAACAAACTCTATATGTATGTTGTAATATGATGTTACAGGAGTGTCATCGGAAGAATTCTGAGAAGGTTAGTGAAAAAATTAATATATTTTGGCGATGATAACGATATCGCTCTCTTTGGCTTGAATTCATGCTGGGGTAACGTTTGCATATGTGGTATGCTAATATAACGATTTATTGTGTTTTCGCCGTAAAACACTTAGAAAATCTGAAATGTTGTCTGAATTCACAAGATCTGTGTCTTTCCATTGCTATGTGCTGTGTATTTTTAAGAAATGTTTTATGATGAGTAAATTGGTAATACAAGTTGCTCTCTGTAGTAATTCTAGTCGCTTTGGTGAGATTTGTGATGGTGGCTGCAATGGCAAACTATGATTTATACCTGAAATATGCACATTTTTCTAACAAAACCTATCCTATACCATAAATATGTTATCAGACTGTCATCTGATGAGGTTTTTTCTTGGTTAGTGGCTATCAATATCTTAGTTTAGCCGAATTGGTGATAGCTACTGGTGGAGAGAAAAAATGGTGGACAAAGAAAAATGGTGTCTTTTGCTAACGTGTTTAGCTAATAGATTTACATATTGTGTCTTCCCTGTAAAACATTTTAAAAATCTGAAATGGTGGCTTTATTCACAAGATCTGTATCTTTCATTAGGTGTCTTGGACTTGTGATTTAATGATATTTAGATGCTACTATTTAATTGTGACGCTATGCTAGCGATGCTAATCAGTGTGGTGGTGGTGGGGGGGGGGGGTGATCCCGGATCCCGGATCCGGGGTTGAGGCTCGTTAGAGGTTAAGAACCAATTCTTATTTT
The DNA here is from genome assembly GCF_029448725.1 of Salvelinus fontinalis. Taxonomy (NCBI): domain Eukaryota; kingdom Metazoa; phylum Chordata; class Actinopteri; order Salmoniformes; family Salmonidae; genus Salvelinus; species Salvelinus fontinalis. The sequence goes on from NC_074705.1 coordinate 15,631,753, forward strand.
ACAATGACGGCCTACCGGGGAACAGTGGGTTAACTGCCTTGTTCAGGGGCAGAACAACAGATTTTTACCTTGTCAGCTCCGGGATTCGATCCGGTGATCCAGGTGAGTGCAGGGTGTGGTGTATATTGTATATCTTAAATGAATGCCTACATTCAGATATAGATCTCTCTGTTCAATATCACTTACTCTTCCATTTCTTGACCAGTTGTCTTGGACAGGGATGTTGTTTCAATTCGTAGGCAAGTACTCTACATTTGAGGCTACTAAGCCCATGAAACAGGTCTGTGAGATTCTTGATATGTTTAGCAAGCTCAGACTCCATGTCATCAGATATGAACTTGTGTGTCTCTGCTACTCTATAATAGCCTCTCTTTTACACCAATACATGTTAGTTTTCTTTTATATCAATGGAACTCTTCAGTGTCCTTCAGTCTATTTGTCTCATCCGTTGCTGCTGCTCAAATGGACTTCTTCCCTTCTCTCACTGACCTGGCTGTTCTCTTAAGAACCTCAAGGGGGGTTAGACCCCTGCGTGCTTTACATTTGTATACACTGCCCCACGGGGTCTGCTCTTTAATATAGAAAATGCACTCAAGTTCATATGAATAACACTTTCTAAATATATTATGCATAAAACCATTGGCTCAATTTACCCAAGGCAAACATTTTGACTATATTAGCCTACACAGCTACAAGGATGCACTTTAATACTAGGTTTAGGACTTCATATTGTATCTTATAGTGACCCGAACTGATGTACAAAACAATCTTATAACCATCTACTTTGGTTATAAGTCAGTTTGATGGAAACGCATCCCTGAGAGGAAATGCCTATATTGTTTTATGCAGATTATAGAGTATTTGCGTGAAAATCTGTCGCAAATTGGATGGAAACCTAGCTACTGTTTGGAAATGGGGCAGAACCGTTGTGTTGAGATTGATGTAATGGGGCAGGGAGGACAACAAGCTGATGCATACCAGGCATATAAAGGTGAATTATTATTCATGTTGTAGCCAGGTTCCTGTTTCTATCATAGACATACATTTTCGTAATAAGTTTACTGTTATTGCTCATTGGTCTAGATGGCCCAGTGGTGCCAGCTGACCCTACTGGACCCTAAATACCAGGAGCAGGTCCACCAGATCTATGATGACTCCTTCCCCATGGACATCAGACAGTCCCTCAGCAAGTGGATTGAGAGCATCGACTGGTAAGCAAGCAGGGTTGAAGACTGCAGGCTGCTGTTAAATGGATATACAAAGATCTATTCTATTTGACCGGTATTCTACTGTACTCTACCCTTTTCAATTATATCTGTATTTCATCTCGTTCATCCAATCTTGATTCCCCTGTGAATCCATATCTATGTAGAGATAATGTTGCTGTTCTGAGATTGATATACAGTATGTCAATGATCCAATCCATAGGGATAATGTGGCTGTTGACGAATCCCTGGCCACTGTCCGCTTCCACGACCTCCTAGCCCATCTTGACGACCAACACAGCCGCTTCGCCCTGGAGAAAGACCTCCCGCGACAACACAACATCCGCAAGATCAAGGGAAACCTCCAGGTGTAGTATTATCTCAGTTACATCTTTTCAGGACAGACCTTACTGCATGTGGCCTTCCATACTTTATTGCTTGTATGTTACAGGAATGATTAATTAGAAGTTATACATTCTGTTGCTAATTTCCCCTTTTAACTCCTGAAATATATTGATTTTGAATGAGTTGTTGATGTGGAATTTATGACCCCAGTGTCAGTAAATGTTTTTGGGGTTTATAGTAATAAAGTACCCACTTTTACAGGACCTCTTTCAGGAGGACCCCGTTAAAATGGCCATGATCATCTCCAGAAACCTGAAGGAGGAGCAGAGGATTCTGGCTGCTGCCAAAAGCATAGAGGTGCCCTACATGAACTTGTTTTGACATACATTGTAATTAATAAAATCACCACACATCTTTCTCTATACGTGCTGTCAGATATTGTAGATGATACATAACTGTATATCGGAGTGTTTACATGCTTTAACTGTAGAGTTAAATGAACAGTATTTTCTTCTCAGACCGACAGAGAAAACACACAGACCAGCATGGTTCTGGAGAAGCAAAAGCTGGACAACAAAGTGAAAGACATGAAAAACAAGGTTCAGGTGAGTTATCATTTCCATCATATACTATATGTTGATTGTTTCCTGGTGGAACAGTTCCATCAGTGATTTGCAGTACATGTTCGTGCATGTCAGGTTTGCCATCTATCTGATCCAACGTGTTTATCTCACTTGCTAGGAAGCGGATCAGAATGTAAAGTCTCTGGAATACCTTCAAGACGAGCATGACTTTAAGGAAAATACTCTTAAGAACAGAGGTGAGGTGTTTTATTCTCTCTGTCTGTAATATATCATCTATTTACAGGTCTGTGTTTCAAATATAGTCAGTAAGTGAATGTTTTTCCTTCTCCCACTTTAGAACATGAAATGAACGGGCTGACACCCAAACAGCTGGAACACGAGAAGCTGCTGATTGCAGAGATGTGTTTCAAGCTGAAGTTCAAGAGAGTGGTAAGAGGGGTCATGATGGGTCATGATTAGAGGTCGAACAATTAATCGGCGTGGCCGATTTTAATTAGTGCCGATTTCAAGTTTTCATAACAATTTGTAATTGGCCTTTTTGGATGCCGATTATGGCCGATTTACATTGCAATCCACGAGGAGATTGCGTGGCAGGCTGACCACCTGTTATGCGAGTGCAGCAAGGAGCCAAGGTAAGTTGCTAGCTAGCATTAAACTTATCTCATAAACTATCAATCTTCACATAATCACTAGTTAACTACACATGGTTGACGATATTACTAGGTTAACTAGCTTGTCCTGCGTTGCGTATAATCAAAGCCGTGCCTGTTAATTTATCATCGAATCACAGCCTACTTCAACTTCGCCAAACTGGTTGTCACGCCCTGGCCTTAGTATTCTTTGTTTCCTTTATTATTTTAGTTAGGTCAGGGTGTGACATGGGGAAGGTATGTGTTTTTGTATTGTCTAGGGTGGTTGTATGGTTTAGGGGGTTAAGTAGAGTAGATGGGTTTGTGTTTAGTGTAGGTGTCTAGCTGTGTCTGAGAACCATTCAGGCAACCATAATCAGAGACAGATGTCATTAATTGTCTCTGATTGGGAGCCATATTTAAGACAGCCATAGGCACTAGGTTTATGTGGGTAATTGTCTATGTTGTACGTTTGTAGCTATTGTGTGCACTTACGTTTATAGCTTCACGATCGTTTGTTGTTTTGTTTCGTTTTGTTATAGTGTTCGTTGCGTGTTTTTTCCCTTCTCTCAATAAAAGAGAATGTATTTTGCACACGCTGCGCCTTGGTCCTCTCTCTCACCCATTGACGATCGTGACACTGGTGATGATTTAACAAAAGCACATTTGCGAGAAATGCACAATCGTTGCACAAATATACCTAACCATAAACATCAATGCCTCCATTCAAATCAATACACAGAAGTATATATTTTTAAACCTGCATATTTTGTTAAAATAAATACATGTTAGCAGGCACTATTAACTAGGGAAATTGTGTCACTTCTCTTGCGTTCAGTGCAAGCAGAGTCAGGGTATATGCAGCCGTTTGGCCGCACCATTTCTTCCTAACAAAGACCGTAATTAATTGGACAGAATTTTACATAATTATGACATGACATTGAAGGATGTGCAATGTAAAAGAAATATTTAGACTTAGGGTTGCCACCCGTTCGATAAAATACGTAATGGTTCCGTATTTCACTGAAATAATAAACGTTTTGTTTTCGAAATGATAGTTTCTGGATTTGACCATATTAATGACCTAAGGCTCGTATTTTTGTGTGTCTATGATTTGATGTTTGATAGAGCAGTCTGACTGAGCGGTGGTAGACAACAGCAGGCTCGTAAGCATTCATTCAAACAGCACTTGACTGCGTTTGCCAGCAGCCCTTAACAATGCTTGAAGCACAGCGCTGTTAATGACTTCAAGCCTGTCAACTCCCGAGATTAGGTTGGCAATACTAAAGTGCCTATAAGAACATCCAATAGTCAAAGGTAAATGAAATACAAATGGTAGAGAGAGAAATAGTTGACGCATCATAATTCCGATAACTACAACCTTAAACTTCTAAACTGTGAATATTGAAGACTCGTGTTATAAGGAACCATCAGCTTTCGTATGTTCTCATGTTCTGAGCAAGGAACTTAAACGTTAGTTTTTTACATGGCACATATTGCACTTTTAATTTCTTCTCCAACACATGCATTATTTAAATCAAATTGAACATGTTTCATTATTTATTTGAGACTAAATAGATTTTATTTATGTATTATATTAAGTTAAAATATAAGTGTTCATCGTTCATTCAGTATTGTTGTAATTGTCATTATTATATATATATATATATAAATCGGCCGATTTAATCGGTATCAGCTTTTTTGGGTCCTCCAATAATCGGTATCGGTGATGAAAAATCAGAATCGGTCGACCTGTAGTCATGATGAGGTGAAACAGGGACATTTTACCATGACATTGTACTGTGAATAAAAAAATGCAATGACAAAAAGCATGAATAATCATGCATCAAGCACCGCTAAGAATACCATGTATCATAGTCTGTCTGAATGACTAAGAGTGTATTATCTAGTTATAACCAGCATGCTCATATTGAAGAGTAGATGACGTTTATAGAGTAAATAATAACTATACGTATGTTGTTGTCTGCCTCCACAGGAAGTGGTTGGCCAGTTGGCGGAGGTGCTCAACATGGCCGAGGCGGTCCAGTCAGACCTGATCTCAGAGGAGCTGCCTGAGTGGAAGAAGAGGCAGCAGAGCTCCTGTATTGGAGGACCACCCAACGCATGTCTGGACCAACTGCAGAACTGGTGAGGAGACTAGTTCATTCTTTTGGGCATCTCTTGTCTGATCAAGCAAAAATATGAATAAAGGAACCCAACAAAATAAAGTATTGTTCTTATTCTGCTTCATCTTCTTCCCCTGTAGGTTCACAGCGGTGGCAGAAAGCCTGCAGCAGGTGAGGCAGCAGCTGAAGGAGCTCCAGGAACTAGAGCAGAAGTATACATACGACAGCGACCCAATCAAACAGCAGAAAGGCTTCCTGGAGGGGCGGGCCTTGGCACTGTTACAGAACCTCCTTGAACAGTGAGTGACAAAACACTTGTATTCCGAAGTTAAAGACCCACTATTTGTTTTTTGCTGCCGTTTTTGATCATTTAAATTATATATATATATATTCCTCTATACAGTATATCACCTCAAAATTCCTTGTGTCTCTGTGGTGTGTCTCTTAGTTCCTTGGTGGTAGAGAGACAGCCCTGTATGCTCACACATCCACAGAGACCTCTGGTGCTGCAGACAAAGATGCAGTTCACTGTGAAGCTCAGGTAAGCACAAACACAACAGCACCTACCATCTGTAGTTCCTATGGATCCTTACAGTCCTGGGAGAGTTTTAATTTGTATTTCCTCTCCTCTAGATTTCTTGTGAAGCTCCAGGAATTCAACTATCAACTCAAAGTGAAAGCTTTGTTTGACAAGTAAGTAAATTAGTGTTGTGTGTTATTTTGTCCTGCTCTTGAATTTGGGATGTGAAAACCTACCTTAAAAGTGGATGCACTTTTTATTTTCTCTCCGTCAGTTCACTCCATAAGTTCCCTCAGTTCAACGTTCGTAAGTTCAACATATTGGGTACCAACACAAAGGTTATGACTATGGAGCAGTCGAATGGAATCTTGGCTGCAGAGTTTTTACATTTGGTAAGCTAGCACCATTTCAAATGGCATACAGGGCACTAAATCTGAATGACTTGTCCCATTTGTCTGTTTGGACCTGCACTGTCATCACTCTTTTCAGCAGGGTTCCCCAACTGGTGGTCATTTTATTTATTAAAGTTGTATTTTTATTTATTTATTACTGTTAAAAACCCCAGCAAATCAGCTCCGAGTGATTTTAATTTTGGAAATCTGTTCTAAAGTATTCCCATGCATATTAAATGAATATATGTGACCGTATACAAACGTAAGTACGTTTGAAATGATTATGTTTTAGTCAAATATTAGATCTGTTTGGGCTTCTTGCGGTCAGTTTGTAGGCTACAAATGATTTGTAATTATGCCCTGACCATCCTCTCAAGAAAATATCGGCCTGCAGCTGAATCTACAGTAGTTGATGATCCCTGCTTTACAGTTTATTCTTTGATATCAATACAGCAACTACAAGAGCAGAGAGTGACTGGAAGAGGAAAGAAAGAGGTAATAGAGTTGGTTTCTGATTGGTCTTAATGGGCTGTAATGACCATGTAATCTGTACAGTATTTGTGAATTTCATGATAACTATTAAATACATTCTGGTGCGGATTATGTTTCTCTGTCTGTCCATGTTATTCCAGGGGCCTCTCATTGTGACAGAGGAGCTGCACTGCATCTGCTTTGAGTCGGAACTCAACCAGTCAGGTCTGGAAATCAAACTAGGGGTAAGTGATCTGAAATATAGAGATTCAGGCCTACACTCCCATTGTTATGAGGTCCAACAGCGCTCTGGCCTTATTTCATTTGACTTTGACTTTCTCTGGCCTCTGGTCCTTTTTAGACCATCTCCCTGCCTATCGTGGTCATCTCCAACGTCACCCAGCTGCCCAGTGGCTGGGCCTCCATCCTGTGGTACAACATGCTGACCAGCGAGCCCCAGGTAGTCTTCTCTCAAGGTTCCTTCCTTCGAAGGAGTTTTTCCTTGCCTTGAAGGTGTTATGCCTGGTTACTGTCAAGCACTTTGTGACAACTTGATTTAAAAATGAGTTTTTAAATAAATATGACTGATTTGTTGGAACAGAACCTGGAGTTCTTCCTGAGCCCTCCTGCAGCGTCCTGGGGTCAGCTATCTGAGGTGCTGAGCTGGCAGTTCTCCTCTGTCACCAAGAGGGGGCTCAATGATGAGCAGCTAGGCATGCTGGCTGACAAACTACTGGGCCAGAAAGCACAGAGGAATCCTGAGGGCCTTATCCCCTGGGCCATGTTCGGTGCTGTCAAGGTAGGTTAGGATTACAGTACACAGAATATTTGGTCCCAATTTAAACAAAGTACAACTGATAAAGGATGTATATACTTTAGCAAACATAAATGCTTCCTAAACACTACATAAATGCTTCACAAATCATCTATAAGTGTAAATCATACACTACAATTGGTGTAGAAAGGGTGACAAAACAACTCCCACTGTAGGGTGACTTGCCAAATGTGACAATGTACTATGTATGTTTATACACCATTTATAGAATATGACATGCACTTGAAGATGCATGCATACCACTGCTGGCTTGCTTCTGAAGCTAAGCAGGGTTGGTCCTGGTCAGTCCCTGGATGGGAGACCAGATGCTGCTGGAAGTGGTGTTGGAGGGCCAGTAGGAGGCACTCTTTCCTCTGGTCTAAAAAAATATCCCAATGCCCCAGGGCAGTGATTGGGGACACTGCCCTGTGTAGGGTGCCGTCTTTCGGATGGGACGTTAAACGGGTGTCCTGACTCTCTGAGGTCATTAAAGATCCCATGGCACTTATCGTAAGAGTAGGGGTGTTAACCCCGGTGTCCTGGCTAAATTCCCAATCTGGCCCTCAAACCATCATGGTCACCTAATAATCCCCAGTTTACAATTGGCTCATTCATCCCCCTCCTCTCCCCTGTAACTATTCCCCAGGTCGTTGCTGCAAATGAGAACGTGTTCTCAGTCAACTTACCTGGTAAAATAACGGTAAAATAAAAATAAATAAAAATAAAGATGATTTGTGAAGCATTTATGTAGTGCGTATGAAGCCTTTATGTATGCTATGTAAAGCCTTTTATAAGTTGTACTTTGTTTTAAAATATTTACAGTTCACAAAGATATACTGTATATATATATGAGGAGGACCTCTAGTAAGTGTTTCCTTGTGTCAACTACAGAGCCTCAGTGAGAAGAGGTTTCCCTTCTGGCTGTGGATCAAAGACATCCTGGACTTCATCAAGAGACATCTGCTGTCCCTGTGGAATGATGGGTGAGTTTTTCTTTACTCTTTTTGGAATTGCACATTACAAAAGCAAATAACTAGTGCTCTTACAGGGATGACATATTAGCTGAATGGCTACTTCTGGCACATTGACAGACATGAGGAACAATGTGCATTGTCCCTTCCTACTAAAACAAATACAGTAATGTAAGTAATAAAGAAATGGTGCTTGTTCTCTCCCACTACAGTTGCATTCTGGGCTTTGTGAGTAAGGAGAGGGCAAAGGCCATGCTGACTGGGAAGTGTCCAGGCACGTTCCTGCTGCGCTTCAGTGAGAGTAGCAGAGACGGAGCCATCACATTCACTTGGGTGGAACACGATCTAAACGGTGAGGAGCACACGTGCGCACGGACACACACTGTAGCCATTTACAATTAAAGGTGTTATATTTTAATATGTGTTTGTTTATTTATTTATTTTTGATTCTAGCAGAGTGGAATCCAGAAGGCAGCATGGGAGTATAGACCAAACACTTGCATAAAAATAAATAATAAATTCTCAATAAAGAGGTCCTCAACCAACAAACTGAATTGCCCAAAAGGGACCAAATCAAACTTTATTTGTCACATGCGTCGAATACAACAAGTGTAGACCTTACCGTGAAATGCTTACTTACAAGTCCTTAACCAACAGTGCAGTTCAAGAAGAGTTAAGAAAATATTTACCAAATAAACTAAAGTAAAAAATAATAAAATGTAACATAACAATAACGAGGCTATATACAGGGGGTACCGGTACCGAGTCAGTGTGCGGGGGTACAGGTTAGAGGTAATTTGTACATGTAGGTAGGGGTGAAGTGACTATGGTTAGAGAATAAACAGCAAGTAGCAGCAGATCACAAAACAAATGGAGGGGGGGGGGGGTCAATGTAATAGTCCGGTGGCCATTTGATTAATTGTTCATCAGTCTTATGGCTTGGGGGTAGAAGCTGTTAAGGAGCCTTTTGGTCCTAGACTTGGCGATCCGTTACTGCTTGCTGTGCGGTAGCAGAGAAATCAGTCTATGACTTGAGTGACTGGAGTCTCTGACAATTTTATGGGCTTTCCTCTGACACCGCTTATTATATAGGTCCTGGATGGCAGGAAGCTTGGCCCCAGTGATGTTCTGGGCCGTACTCACTACCCTCTGTAGCGCCTTACGGTCAGATGCCGAGCAGTTGCCATACCAGGCAGTGATGCAACCGGTCAGGATGCTCTCGAAGGTGCAGCTGTAGAACTTTTTGAGGATCTGGGGACCCATGCCAAATCTTTTCAGTCTCCTGAGGGGAGTTTTTTTTGTCTTGTCCTCTTCACGGCTGTCTTTGTGTGTTTGGACCATGATAGTTTGTTGGTGATGTGGACACCAAGAAACTTGAAGCTCTTGACCCGCTCCCCGACAGCCCTGTTGATGTTAATGGGGGCCTGTTCGGGCCCACCCTTTTCCTGTAGTCCATGATCAGCTCCTTTGTCTTGCTCACATTGAGGGAGAGGTTGTCCTGGCACCACACTGCCAGTTCTCTGACCTCCTCCCTATAGGCTATCTCGTTGTTGGTCAGGCCTACCACTGTTGATTCGTCAGCAAACGTAATGCTGGTGTTAGAGTCGTGTTTGGCCACGCAGTCGTGGGTGAACAGGGAGTACAGGAGGGGACTAAATACACACCCCTGAGGGGCCCCAGTTTTGAGGATCAGCGTGGCAGACGTATTGTTGTCTACCCTTACCACCTGGGGGCGACCTGTCAAGAAGTCCAGGATCCAGTTGCAGAGGGAGATGTTTAGTCCCAGGGTCCTTAGCTTAGTGATGAGCTTCGTGGGCACTATGGTGTTGAACGCTGAGCTATAGTCAATGAACAGCATTCTCACATAGGTGTTCCTTTTGTCCAGGTGGGAAAGGGCAGTGTGGAGTGTGATTTGAGATTGCGTCATCTGTGGATCTGTTGGGGCAGTATGCAAATTAGTGGGTCTAGGGTATCTGGGAGGATGTTGTTGATGTGAGCCATGACCAGCCTTTCAAAGCACTTCATGGCTACCGACGTGAGTGCTACGGGGCGGTAATCATTTAGGCATGTTACCTTCGCTTCCCTGGGCACAGAGACTATGGTGGTCTGCTTGAAACATGTAGGTATTACAGACTCAGTCAGGGAGAGGTTGAAAATGTCAATGAAGACATTTGCCAGTTGGTCCGTGCATGCTTTGAGTACATGTCCTGGTGTGAATGTTGCCCTGTTTAAAGGTCTTGCTCACATCGGCTATCGAGAGCATTATCACACAGTCATCCAGAACAGCTGGTGCTCTCGTGCATGCGAGAGCGTTCAGTGTTGCTTGCCTCGAAGCGAGCATAAAAAGCATTTAGCTCGTCTGGTAGGCTCCCGTCACTGGTCAGCTCGCGTCTGGGTTTCCCTTTGTAGTCCGTAATAGTTTTCAAGCCCTGCCACACCCGACGAGCGTCAGAGCCGGTGAAGTATGATTCTTAATCCTGTATTGACGCTTTGCTTGTTTGATGGTTCGTCTGAGGGCATAGCGGGATTTCGTCTAAGCGTCTAGATTAGTGTCCCGCTCCTTGAAAGCGGCAGCTCTAGCCTTTAGCTCAATGCGGATGAACCCGGAACGTATTCCAGTCTGTGCTTGCAAAACAGTCTGTAGTGTAGTCATCCGCGTCATCTGACCACCAATGCATCCAACTGTAGGTTATTCTCAAAATGGTTCCATAAATGAGGTGCAAATCAACTAAAAGCCGTTTTATCCTAAATCTGTAGTGACAGAATGAATTTCAAGAGTTAACCATCTCTCCATCGTACTTCTATATGTTAGTAACAATGTTAGGTAAATGCAGGTTTTTTTGTTGCAAAAGGGCTTTATAAATTAACAGAATGCAATTTTTTGACCAATGCGATGTCAAAGAGGGCCAGCCTACTTTCTGTTAGAATGCAAAGATGAATGCTAAACCTGTCGCCAGTGATATAGAGTTGAAGTCGGAAGTTTACATACACTTACACGGAACCCAAACCGGCTACGCGCGTGCGCCATCGTGCATAAATGTATTTTGTCCCCCCACACCAAACGCGATCACGACACGCAGTTAAAATATCAAAACAAACTCTGAACCAATTATATTAATTTGGAGACACGTCGAGAAGCATTAAACATTTATGGAAATTTAGCTAGTTAGCTTGCACTTGCTAGGTAATTTGACCTATTTAGCTAGCTTGCTGTTGCTAGCTAATTTGTCCTGGGATATAAACATTGAGTTGTTATTTTACCTGAAATGCACAAGGTCATCTACTCCGCCAATTAATCCACACATAAAACAGGATTTTTCTTCTCTTGACTTTATATTGCGATTGGCAACTTTCATAAATTAGGTGCATTACCGCCTCTGACCTCATTCGTCTCTGTCACCCACGTGGGTATAACCAATAAGGAGATGGCATGTGGGTACCTGCTTCTATAAACCAATGAGGAGATGGGAGAGGCAGGACTTGCAGCGCGATCTGTCTCACAAATAGAACTGACTTCTATTTTAGCCCTTGGCAACGTGGATGCTCGCTGGTGCGCGCGCGAGCAGTGAGGGTGCAATAATTGAAAAATATAGATTCAAAATTTATTTAGAAACGCGAGCGCACGCGACGCGAGCGTTGTAGTCAGCCTGTTAGATTGGAGTCATAAACTCGTTTTTCAACCACTCCACAAATTTCTTGTTAACAAACTGTAGCTTTGGCAAGACAGTTAGGACATCTACTTTGTGCATGACACAAGTAATTTTTCCAACAATTGTTTACAGACAGATTATTTCACTTATAATTCACTGAATCACAATTCCAGTGGGTCAGAAGTTTACACATACACTAAGTTGACTGTGCCTTTAAACAGCTTGGAAAATTCCAGAAAATTATGTCATGGCTTTAGAAGCTTCTGATAGGCTAATTTACATAATTTGAGCCAATTGGAGGTGTACCTGTGGATGTATTTCAAGGCCTATCTTCAAACTCAGTGCCTCTTAGCTTGACATCATGGGAAAATCAAAAGAAATCAGCCAAGACCTCAGAAAAAAAATTGTAGACCTCCATAAGTCTGGTTCATCCTTGTGAGCAATTTCCAAATGCCTGAAGGTACCACGTTCATCTGTACAAACAATAGTACGCAAGTATAAACACCATGGGACCACGCAGCCGTTATACCTCTCAGGAAGGAGACGCGTTCTGACTCCTAGAAATGAATGTACTGTGGTGCGAAAGGTGCAAATCAATCCCAGAACAACAGCAAAGGACCTTGTGAAGATGCTTGAGGAAACGGGTACAAAAGTATCTATATCCACAATAAAACGATTCCTACATCAACATAACCTGAAAGGCCACTCAGCAAGGAAGAAGCCACTGCTCCATAACCGCCATAAAAAAGCCAGACTGCCTCCCGGGTGGCTGGCTTCCAGGTTGGATGCGCGCTTCCAGGTTGGATGCGCGCTTCCAGGTTGGATGCGCGCAGTGCGGCTTGGTTGGGTTGAGTTTCGGAGGACGCATGGCTCTCGACCTTCGTCTCTCCCGAGCATGTACGGGAGTTGTAGCGATGAGACAAGACAGTAACTACTAACAATTGGATACCACGAAATTGGGGAGAAAAAGGGGGGTAAAAAAAAAATGACGAAACACCTAGCAACCTGGTTTGCAACTGCACATGGGGACAAAGATCGTACTTTTTGGAGAAATGTCGTCTGGTCTGATGAAACAAAAATAGAACTGTTTGGCCATAATGACCATCGGTATGCGTGGAGGTAACAGGGTTAGGCTTGCAAGCCGAAAAACACCATCCCAACCGTGAAGCACGGGGGTGGCAACATCATGTTGTGGTGGTGCTTTGCTGCAGGAGGGACTGGTGCACTTCACAAAATAGATGGCATCATGAGGGAGGAAAATTATGTGAATATATTGGAAGCAACATCTCAAGACATCAGTCAGGAAGTTAAAACTTGGTTGCAAATGAGTCTTCCAAATGGACAATGACCCCAAGCATACTTTCAAAGTTGTGGCAAAATGGCTTAAGGACAACAAAGTCAAGGTATTGGAGTGGCCATCACAAAGCCCTGACCTCAATACTATAGAAAATTTGTGGGCAGAACTGAAAAAGCGTGTGCGAGCAAGGAGGCCTACAAACCTCACTAAGTTACACCAGCTCTGTCAGGAGGAATGGGCCAAAATTCTACTTATTGTGGGAAGCTTGTGGAAGGCTACCTAAAACATTTGACCCAAGTTAAACAATTACCAAATACAATTACCAAATACTAATTGAGTGTATGTAAACTTCTGACCCACTGGGAATGTGATGAAAGAAAGAAATCATTCTCTCTACTATTATTCTGACATTTCACATTCTTAAAATAAAGTGGTGATCCTAACTGACCTAAGACAGGGAATGTTCACGAGGATTAAATGTCAGGAATTGTGAAAAACTGAGTTTAAATGTATTTGGCTGAGGTGTATGTAAACTTCCGACTTCAACTGTACCTATCACCCATGTTCCACAGATAAGCCTGTATTCCATGCTGTGGAGCCCTATACCAAGAAGAAGCTGTCTGTCATCTCTCTGCCTGAAATCATCCGCAACTACAAGGTGATGGCAGCTGGGAACATCCCAGAGAACCCACTCCACTTCCTCTACCCAGACATCCCCAAAGACGAGGCTTTCGGAAAGTACTACACCAGGGCCTCTGAGGGTAAGCATCCAGCAACCTTTTTGGTGTTGTTTTTTTTGTTCCTGATGCTTTCCAGACACCTCAAACCATACTTCATTTTGATTTCTTTTTGGCCATGTGAGTTGGTCTCCCGAGTGGCGCAGCGGGCTAAAGCACTGCATCTCAGTGCTAGAGGTGTCACTACAGACACCCTGGTTCGAATCCAGGCTGGATCACAACTGGCCGTGATTGGGAGTCCCATAGTGCGGCGCATAATTGGCTCAGCGTCGTTTTGGAATTACCTGGATTTCTGCATAAATTGGTCATACAATTTGATCTGATCTTCATCTAAGTCACAACAATAGACAAACAGTCTGCTTAAACTAATAACGCACAAGAAATATATGTTTTCATGTCTTTATTGAACACACTGTGTAAACATTCGCTGTGTAGGGTGGAAAAAGTATGTGAACCCTTGGATTTAATAACTGGTTGACCCTCCTTTGGCAGCAATAAACTCAACCAAACGTTTTCTGTAGTTGCGGATCAGACCTGCACAACGGTCAGGAGGATTTTTGGACCATTTATCTTGTTGGATGTCATAAGGTGAATGCACCAATTTGTAAGTCGCTCTGGATAAGAGCGTCTGCTAAATGACTTAAATGTAATGTAAATGTTGGGTTCTTATTTTTTAGATAAATAACCCACGGACACTAGAGAAGCTTTAACCAAGTTTAATTCTTCCCAAAGGTTCTGTACAGCTGAAAATCAGACAGCAGAACATTTCAGACATCACAGTTTATATACATCCTACTTAAAACACTCCTCTTCCTTACAGTTTATGGCTCCACGGGAAATACGGTAACCAGATAGCAACCCTGATTACTCCCTTAAGGGGAACTGACCTCACCTCCTGACTCACAGATATCCATCTGTCTTCCCTATATCAACACATCGCTCTCCTCTCCTCCATCAAACACATTCCAAAGCCTTCTGGCTTTTTACACTCTTTCTATTCAAGGCTTTGTCTCTATCATTTATTTAATATCTCATTGTTCAAAGTTTAGCTGATTCCAACAATCTTTACAAAACTGTTTCAGTTAAGCAATATTATTAAGATGTCTGGTTTGAACCGCTCTCGAGGTCATGCCACAAGCATTTTAAATTGGGTTGAGGTCAGGTCTCTTACTGGTTCACTCCATAAGGCGTATTTTCTTCTGTTGAAGCCATTCTGTTGATGATTTACTTCTGTGTTTTGGGTCGTTGTCCTGTTGCATCACCCAACTTCTGTTGAGCTTCCTTTGGCGGACAGATAGCCTTACATTGTCCTGCAAAATGTCTCAATAAACTTGGGAATTCATTTTTCCGTCAGTGATAGCAAGATGTCCAGGCCCTGAGGCAGCAAAGCAGCTCCAAACCATGATGCTCCCTCCACCATACTTTACAGTTGGAATGAGGTTTTGATGTTGGTGTGCTGTGCTGTGCCTTTTTTTCTCCACACATAGTGTTGTGTGTTCCTTCCAAACAACTCAACTTTAGTTTAATCTTTCCACAGAATATTTTGCCAGAAGTGCTGTGGAACATCCAGGTACTCTTTTGCGAACTTTTTGGACAGCAGTGGCTTCTTCCATGGTGTCCTCCCATAAACACCATTCTTGTTTAGTGTTTTACGTATCGTAGACTCGTTAACAGAGATGTTACCATGTTCCAGAGATTTCTGTAAGTCTTTAGCTGACACTCTAGGATTATTCTTAACCTCATTGAGCATTCTGCACTGTGCTCTTGCAGTCATCTTTGCAGGACGGCCACTCCTAGGGAGAGTAGCAACAGTGCTGAACTTTTTCCATTTATTGACAATTTGTCTTACCGTGGACTGATGAACATCAAGGCTTTTTGAGAGACCTTTTTAATCATTCCAGCTTTATGCAAGTCAACAATTCTTAATCGTAGGTCTTCTGAGATCTCTTTTGTTCGAGGCATGGTTCACATCAGGCAATGCTTCTTGTGAATAGCAAACTCACATTTTGTGAGTGTTTTTTATAGGGCAGGGCAGCTCTAACCAACATCTCCAATCTCGTCTCATTGATTGGACTCCAGGTTAGCTGACTCCTTTGGGTGAAGTCATTAGCCTAGGGGTACTTTTTCCAACCTACACTGTGAATGTTTAAATTATGTATTCAATATAGACAAGAAAAATACAATAGTTTGTGTGTTATTAGTTTAAGCACACTGTTTGTCTATTGTTGTTACTTAGAGGAAGAACAGATCACATTTTACGAGACATTTATGCATAAATCCAGGTAATTCTAAAGGGTTCTAAAGTTTTTTTTGGGTATACCTACAGAGGTCCGAAAAATAGCTGGTCCATCTTATGATCAAAATAAAACAATTCTATATGTTAGCTTTATAGATATCGCCTTAGACTCCTAGGGGTTAAGCTTGTGGGTGTCGTAGAGCAAAACAGCTGACCCGTTCGTGTGTGTCTCAGCTTTCCATAGTGGGGTGATTTTGTTTCTGGCTTAAACAGTTCGGACTTGACAGATGTTTTCGTGGGAAGAAAAACAAAGTTGGCATGCCGAAGGGACCGACTTCAAACGAGTCCCGTGAAGCAAAACAGCCATGAGTCTTAGCTTTCCATAATGGGGTCACTCTGCTGTAGAACTGCCTGTTTCCACCGCAGATGGGGTCAACCGACATCATCGGCGGATGTTGTGTATTGAGACGCAGTCCATGCAAAAAACAAAAGTCTCTAGGTTAAACAGACAGATTAGTTTTCCATGCGGGCACCGACATCGACTATCGGCATATTAAATATAAGTGTTTACAAAATAATAATAAGTCATGATAGATTTCACATTATAGAATTATAGGAATTAAAAATCTAATGTTGATATGAAAATAGAAGTGATGAGATTAGGCATTATATTTCTGTGTTTAAAATCCCCTTAATGACCATGATGTCTGGTAAAAATGTTGGGGATGTTTATTATGAACAACACTAGGGATGCACAATATATTGGTGAGCATATCGGAATCAGACGATATTAGCTAAAAAATGGCAACATCAGCATCGGCATGATGTCTAGTTTAACTCCGATGTGCAAAACCGATGTCAAAGCTGATGTGCATACCTATATACCATTGGTAGATGACGTAATGACGCCACAGAAAATACAGCGCTACACAGAACAAAAGCAGAAAAATACTAAGCGCACACTTCCAACAACTAAACAAGTTCAAGTCCAGCAGTCATTTGAAAGAGTAAGAACATTCAGTGAGCAACTAAAAGGCGAAACCCATTAACGCCAAGATAATGGAATCCGTTGCCCTTGACAATCAACCGTGCTTTGTCGTGGATGATTTTGGCTTTCGCCGACTGGTCGAGCACACTATTTTTCAGATGTTGCCCTACCGGAGTTACACATTATTGTTGAAACTCACATCCATGAGCGTCACTGCTATTAGCTCCACGGCTGTCATTTGGGCCAGCGATGTCAGCCCCATGAGCATTATGAGTCTGACAGCACAGCGGGTCGACGAGGATTTTGTACTGAGGAAAGCCGTATTGCATGCTCAAGAATGTGCTGGTTCTCATACCGCTGCTGCCATTTCAATTTCATTTGAGAACATGTTTGAAACTTGGAAACATGAACACTCCTAGCTCCATTCGAACAACTGACTCGAGAAATCATCTCAACTGCATCTGCAGCAGACGTGATACCCCCTGTCATGGCATTGAGACGCCTGCTCAACAAAACTGCCGACACAGACCGTTGGGTTAACTTACAAAAGTACTCGAGGCTGTGAACAAGCGATTCGGTGGTATTCTCTCTGAGCCTCTTTACTGTGTCGCCACCATGCTCGATGCTAGGTACAAGGACCGCTACTTCGCTGCAGACAAGAAACAGGGTTTACGTGAAATGTTACGTACACAGCTGGACAAGATGGAAAAAGACACAATGACAGTGTGCACCGAGGAAGAGAGGCCACGGACAGACAGAGCTGAAACTTCACTGCTTGACATGCATGATGAAATCCTGGTTGAGAATGAAACAACTGAACAAATGAACAATGAAACAGCAAGTAAGTGAAAAATAGGTTTTGTTTTACTGGTAATGGGGACATACAGTGCCTTGCAAAAGTATTCACCCCCTTGACATTTTTTATATTTTGTTGCATTACAACCTGTAATTTTAAATAGATTTTTATTTGGATTTCATGTAATAGTCCAAATTTGGTGACATGAAATAAATAAAAATTACTTGTTTAAAAAATAATTCAAAACGGAAAAGTGGTGCGTGCATATGTATTCACCCCCTTTGCTATGAAGCCTCTAAATAAGATCTGGTGCAACCAATTACATTCAGAAGTCACATCATTAGTTAAAAAGTCCACCTGTGTGCAATCTTAAGTGTCATATGATCTCAGTATATATACACCTGTTCTGAAAGGCCCCAGAGTCTGCAACACCACTAAGCAAGGGGCACCACCTATCAAGTGACACTATGAAGACCAAGGAGCTCTCCAAACAAATCAGGGACAAAGTTGTGGAGAAGTACAGATCAGGGTTGGGTTATAAAAAAATATCTGAAACTTTGAACATCCCACGGAGCACCATTGAATCCATTATTAAAAAAATGGAAAGAATATGGCATAACAACAAACCTGCCAAGAGAGGGCCGCCCACCAAAACTCACGGACCAGGCAAGGAGGACATTAGTCAGAGAGGCAACAAAGAGACCAAAGATAACACTGAAAGAGCTGCAAAGCTCCACAGCAGAGATTGGAGTATCTGTCCATAGGACCACTTTAAGTCGTACACTCCACAGAGCTGGGCTTTACGGAAGAGTGGCCAAAAAAAGCCATTGCTTAAAGAAAAAAATAAACAACCACATTTGGTGTTCGCCAAAAGGAATATGGGAGACTCCCCAAACATATGGAAGAAGGTACTCTGGTCAGATGAGACTAAAATGTAGCTTTTTGGCCATCAAGGAAAACGCTATGTCTGGTGCAAACCCAACACCTTTCATCACCCCGAGAACACCATCCTCACATTGAAGCATGGTGGTGGTAGCATCATACTGTGAGGATGTTTTTCATATGGCAGGGACTGGGAAACTGGTCAGAATTGAAGGAATGATGGATGGCACTAAACACAGGGAAATTCTTGAGGGAAACCTGGTTCAGTCTTCCAGAGATTTGAGACTGGGACGGATGTTCACCTTCCAGCAGGACAATGACCCTAAGCATACTGCTAAACAACACTCAAGTGGTTTAAGAGAAAACCTTTAAATGTCTTGGAATCGCCTAGTCAAAGCCCAAACCTCAATCCAATTGAGAATCTGTGGTATGACTTAAAGATTGCTGTACACCAGTGGAACCCATCCAACTTGAAGGAGCGAGAGCAGTTTTGCCTTGAAGAATTGGCAAAAATCCCAGTGGCTAGATGTGCCAAGCTTATAGAGACATACCCCAAGAGACTTGCAGCTTTAATTGCTGCAAAAGGTGGCTCTACAAAGTATTGACTTTGGGGGGGTGAATAGTTATGCACGCTCAAGTTTATCTGTTTTTTTGTCTTATTTCTTGTTTGTTTCACAATAAAAAATATTTTGCATCTTCAAAGTGGTAGGCATGTTGTGTAAATAAAATAATACAAACCCCCCCCCCCAAAAAAATTATATTTTAATTATTGGGTGTAAGGCAACATAATAGGAAAAATGCCAAGTGGGGTGAATACTTTCACAAGCCACTGTACGTAAATGCCAACAAAATTACTTTTTAGTCAGTGGTGTGTGTATCCTTTCTATTTAACTAGACAAGTCAGTTCAGAACAAATTCTTATTTACAATAACGGCCTCACCTGGATGACGCTGGGCTAATTGTGTGCCGCCCTATGGGACTCCCAATAACGGCCGGATGTGATACAGCCTGGATTCGAGCCAGGGACTGTAGTGTTGCCTCTTGCACTGAGATGCAGTGCCTTAGACCGCTGCGTCTGTGTGTGTATGTGCTAACTATTTAACTGTACTAGAACGCTTAAAAGGCCGCTAAAAATTGTTAATATTGATTATCGGTATCGGGGTTTTTTGGCAAGGAATATATCAGTATCGGACAAAAATGTAATATCGGTGCATCCCTAAACAACACCTCTTAATCGTCCATCTGGTCCACCATTTTGTTTTCCAGCATCAGAGCCCATGGAAGTGGAGAGTCCCACCGACACAGGATACATAAAGAAATATTTCATATCAGTGTCAGTGTAAGTTTACCCTTCATACGTTACATATTTCTTAATCTATAACAGGAAGACATTTTATTTTCAATGTTCTGGTTTGGGTATAATCCATAATCTGATTTAATTAACCCTTATTTTTGCAATGTGTTTTTGTCACCCATCTAGACTGCAAGACAAGATGATGCTCATGTCGCCAGAAGTGTTTGAAGAGCTGGAAAGATGGCTAGTGCTCCATTATTGGAGTGGAAGCCCTAAGAATATTGATACTGCTGTGGTAAGTGCAATTTCCCCTCTGGGTCTTTACTGTGATATTCAGTATTACTATGTCAAGGGAAATATACACTCTTAGAAAAAGGGTTCCAAATGGGTTCTGCGGCTCTCCCCATAGTAGAACCCTTTTTGGTTCCAGGTAGAACCATGTTAGGTTCCATGTAGAACCCTTTGTGGAAGGGTTCTACATGCAACCCAAAAGGGTTCTACCTGAATCCAAAATGGTTTCATCTGGAACCAAAATGGGTTATTTTAAGGGTTCTCCAACGGGGACAGCCAAGAACCCTATTTGGTTCTAGATAGCACCTTTTTTTTGTAAGAGTGTAGTTTTATTTCTACCAAAGCTATCTACACTAAACAAAAATATAAACGCAACATGTAAAGTGTTGGTCCCATGGTTGAAATAATAAATACTTTTTCAGATTCACAAAAAGCTTATTTCTCAAAAATTATGAGCACAAATTTGTTTACATCCCTGATAGTAAGCATTTCTCCTTAGCCAAGAGAATCCATCCACCTGACAGGTGTGGCATATCAAAAAGCTGAGTAAACAGCATGATCATTACACAGGTGCACCTTGTGCTGGGGACAATAAAAGGCCACGTTAAAATGTGCAGTTTTGTCACACAACACAATGCCACAGATGTCTCAAGTTCTGAGGGAGTGTGCAATTGGCATGCTGACTGCAGGAATGTCCACCAGCGCTGTTGCCAGAGAATTTAATGTTAATTTCTCTATCATAAGCTGCCTCCAACGTCGTTATAGAGAATTTGGTAGTATGTCAAACCAGCCTCACAACCACAGACAATTTGTAACCAAGCCAGCCCAGGACCTCCACATCCGGCTTATTCACCTGTGCGATTGTTTGAGCAGTATTTCTGTCTATAATAAAGACATTTTGTGCCAGAAAACTAATTCTGATTAGTGGGTGGGCAGTCATGTGAAATCCTAATTACTTTATTTCAATTGACTGATTTACATATATGAGCTGTAACTCAGTAAAATCTTTGAAATTGTTGCATGTTGTGTTTATATTTAGGTTCAGTATACATACGGTATATTTCAGGATGTTGTGCATCCCTGGAAATAATCTGAATTCATGTAAACATAACAGGTCTGAAACAGCTTGTCCCAAAAAAAGTGGTTTCTTGACACAACTTACCCCCGGTGTGGGGTAAATTGAGCATAGGGACAGGGTAAATTGAGCCACCTTGGGGTAAGTGGGTGATGGCGTCCCCTGACAGTGTTGTGACAGTGGGTGATGGTGCTGGTAGGTCAAAGTTTAATTAAATGAAGGAGGTTGTTGTATATTGTATATCTTAAATGAATGCCTACATTCCGATATACTGTAGATCTCTCTGTTCAATATCACTTACTCTTCCATTTCTTGACCAGTTGTCTTAGACAGGGATGTTGTTTCAATTCGTAGGCAAGTACTCTACATTTGAGGCTACTAAGCCCATGAAACAGGTCTGCGAGATTCTTGATATGTTTAGCAAGCTCAGACTCCATGTCATCAGATATGAACTTGTGTGTCTCTGCTACTCTATAATAGCCTCTCTTTCACACCAATACATGTTAGTTTTCTTTTATATCAATGGAACTCTTCAGTGTCCTTCAGTCTATTTGTCTCATCCGTTGCTGTTGCTCAAATGGACTTCTTCCCTTCTCTCACTGACCTGGCTGTTCTCTTAAGAACCTCAAGGGGGGTTAGACCCCTGCGTGCTTTACACTGGCTGTTCTCTTAAGAACCTCAAGGGGGGGTTAGACCCCTGCGTGCTTTACACTGGCTGTTCTCTTAAGAACCTCAAGGGGGGTTAGACTCCTGCGTGCTTTACACTGGCTGTTCTCTTAAGAAGCTCAAGGGGGGTTAGACCCCTGCGTGCTTTACACTGGCTGTTCTCTTAAGAACCTCAAGGGGGGTTAGACCCCTGCGTGCTTTACACTGGCTGTTCTCTTAAGAACCTCAAGGGGGGTTAGACCCCTGCGTGCTTTACACTGGCTGTTCTCTTAAGAACCTCAAGGGGGGTTAGACCCCTGCGTGCTTTACACTGGCTGTTCTCTTAAGAACCTCAAGGGGGGTTAGACCCCTGCGTGCTTTACACTGGCTGTTCTCTTAAGAACCTCAAGGGGGGTTAGACCCCTGCGTGCTTTACACTGGCTGTTCTCTTAAGAACCTCAAGGGGGGTTAGACCCCTGCGTGCTTTACACTGGCTGTTCTCTTAAGAAGCTCAAGGGGGGTTAGACCCCTGCGTGCTTTACACTGGCTGTTCTCTTAAGAAGCTCAAGGGGGGTTAGACCCCTGCGTGCTTTACACTGGCTGTTCTCTTAAGAACCTCAAGGGGGGTTAGACCCCTGCGTGCTTTACACTGGCTGTTCTCTTAAGAAGCTCAAGGGGGGTTAGACCCCTGCGTGCTTTACACTGGCTGTTCTCTTAAGAACCTCAAGGGGGGTTAGACCCCTGCGTGCTTTACACTGGCTGTTCTCTTAAGAACCTCAAGGGGGGTTAGACCCCTGCGTGCTTTACACTGGCTGTTCTCTTAAGAAGCTCAAGGGGGGTTAGACCCCTGCGTGCTTTACACTGGCTGTTCTCTTAAGAACCTCAAGGGGGGTTAGACCCCTGCGTGCTTTACACTGGCTGTTCTCTTAAGAACCTCAAGGGGGGTTAGACCCCTGCGTGCTTTACACTGGCTGTTCTCTTAAGAACCTCAAGGGGGGTTAGACCCCTGCGTGCTTTACACTGGCTGTTCTCTTAAGAAGCTCAAGGGGGGTTAGACCCCTGCGTGCTTTACACTGGCTGTTCTCTTAAGAAGCTCAAGGGGGGTTAGACCCCTGCGTGCTTTACACTGGCTGTTCTCTTAAGAAGCTCAAGGGGGGTTAGACCCCTGCGTGCTTTACACTGGCTGTTCTCTTAAGAACCACAAGGGGGGTTAGACCCCTGCGTGCTTTACACTGGCTGTTCTCTTAAGAACCTCAAGGGAGGGTTAGACCCCTGCGTGCTTTACACTGGCTGTTCTCTTAAGAACCTCAAGGGGGGTTAGACCCCTGCGTGCTTTACATTTGTATACACGGCCCCACGGGGTCTGCTCTTTAACATAGAAAATGCACTCAAGTTCATATGAATAACACTTTCTAAATATATTATGCATAAAACCATTGGCTCAACCTACCCCAAGGCCATTGGCTCAACTTACCCCAAGGCAAAACTGTTGACAATAGTAGCCTACACAGCTACAAGGATGCACTTTTATGCTACACTATATGACCAAAAGTATGTGGACACCTGCTCGTCGAGCATTTCATTCCACAATCATGGGCATTAATATGGAGTTGTTCCCCCCTTTACTGCTATAACAGCCTCCATTCTTCTGGGAAGGCTTTCCACTAGATGTTGGAACATTGCTGCAGGGACTTGCTTCCATTCCATTTAAGAGGACCAACTTTTCAAGTTTTAAGCGTGCTTGTTTTTTTTTAAATGGTCGAATTAGTAAACTAAACATTCAGCCACAAGCATTAGTGAGGTCGAGCAATTAGACCTGGCTCCCAGTCGGCATTCCAAATCATCTCAAAGGTGTTCGATGAGGTTGAGGTCAGGTCTCTGTGTAGGCCAGTCAAGTTCTTCCACACTGATCTTGACAAATCATTTCTGTATGGACCTCACTTTATGCACCAAGGTATTGTCATGTTGAAACAGGTGAGGGCCTTCCCCAAACTGTTGCGACAAAGTTGGAAGCATAGAATTTTCTAGACTGTCATTGTTAAGATTTCCCTTCACTGGAACTAAGGGACCTAGCCCGAACGAGGAAACAGCCCCCAGACCATTTCTCCTCCTCCACCAGACTTTACAGTTGGCACTATGCATTCGGGCAGGTAGCATTCTCCTGGCATACGCCAAATCCAGATTTGTTTGTCAGACTGCCAGATGGTGGAGCGTGATTCATCACTCCAGAGAATGCGTTTCCACTGCTCGTCCAAAGGCGGCGCGCTTTACACCACTCCAGCTGACACTTGGCATTGCGGATGGTGATCTTAGGCTTTTGTGCGGCTGCTCGGCCATGCAAACCCATTTCACGAAGCTCCCGACGAACAGTTTTTGTGCTGATGTTGCTTCCATAGGCAGTTTGGAACTCGGTAGTGAGTGTTGCAACCGAGGACAGACTATTTTTATGCGCTTCGTCACTCGTCGGTCCCGTTCTGTGAGTTTGTGGCCTACCACTTCGCGGCTGAGATGTTGTTGCTCCTAGACGTTTTCACTTCATAATAACAGCACTTACAGTTGACCGGGGCAGCTCTAGCTGGTCAGAAATGTGATTAACTGACTTGTTGGTTAAGGTGGCATTCTATGACGGTGCCACGTTGAAAGTCACTGTGCTCTTCAGTTAAGGCCATTCTACTGCCAATGTTTGTCTATGGAGATTGCATGGCTGTGTGCTCGATTTTATACACGTCAGCAACGGGTGTGACTGAAATAGCCGAATCCACAAATTTGAAGGGGTGTACACATAATTTTAGGGATGTAGTGTAGGTTTAGGACCTCACATATTGTAGATTATAGAGACCCCAACTGAGGTACAAAACAATCTTCTAACCATCTAATTTGGTTTAGATTCAAGCATCAGGAAGCCTAGAACACAAATTAATTTGACTTTGTGAAAATATTGTTGTACAGCATGTCATTCATTATCATCATGGCATTCATTTTCTGGTTCCTTAATGTAGTTTTGCATTCATGAAAAATACATTTTATTCACATTGACTTTTTTTTTATCATTCTCTGTAGATGACTGCAGAGTTTGAGAACACACTGGACTTGGACCGCAACTGAGCCGATGGACAGGCAGGACCTGATCTTTTAGACCAGAAGATATGTTTTATACTGAAGCAAAATTGCATACTGTACACTTACTATATTTCCCCATTACTCTCCTTCCATTTCAGTTTTGTCACGTTTCAGAACTTTTTTTTTTGTACAGAGCAAGTGTCGTGGAAATTCACCACTAAGGCCTCAAACTCAATGTAAATTAATACATCTTTATCGGTTAACTTGAGAGGTTCACAAACTCAATCCAAGCGTGATAACTCTGAAAAAGGGCGTTCCCTTTCAGTCATTATATACTGCTACACAAACAAGTCATATAAGCATGATTTACATTATTCATTATTAACACAGATTCCTGCATGACTGACGAGGCTTCTTCTCTCAAAGCTGGGAACTTGAAACTGAGATACTCGTTTTGGTTCCCAGAGCAATGTTCTGGGCATACTGTCAATTGGTCTGAGGAGGTCACAGTTCTGCAAGAACCAAGATAGCCTTGAATTGTACATTTCTTCTCACTCTCTCTTCAGACAGTACAATTTTCACTCACACAAGTTTTAAAATATATGAACTGATAAACTGGCGATGTAAATAAAATTACAGTATGAATAATCATGTAGTACTCACTGCACAGGAAACAATTCATACTTTGATGTTAATTTGGTGATCATTTGTAACATTCATGGAATTAATTAATTAATGAAGATACCCAAGTCTTTACATGCCTATATTCAAGAATATACAGTGGGAGTAAAGGGAGATATCCATATTTAAAGTTCTTTATTTATTGTTTGATCATTGAAATAAATATCTCCATTGCCTGCAACACACAGCTAAAGCAGATATACTTGAATGAAAACAAACTGATGACATCAGTATACACCTGTGGTACATTCAAAATAATTAGCTAATGTTGAAGTTGACCTGCACCTACACAGGGGAACAATAAACACTCAAACATATTATGCTTCTTGTGCAACAGGGTCTGGGGAGACAAGTCCAATGAAAGCAACACGGAACACTTGAGATGAGTTATTCAATCAAAATATATTATATTATTATATATTATTCTGCCTCATATACAAACTTAAGCCTAACTGTGTGGACTTTACCAATTTCCTTCAAAAGCTGTGCCAGTGAGTCACTTGATTTCACTTCAGATTAAATAGTATTTACACTGAATCCATCTACCTCTGATATTATATTCATTTCAGGGATATACACACGTTACACAACGTGTACATTTATCTTATGCATACGTTCAGGTTGTACATAAAGAGAAATGTTTTGTGCACTTAAATGTATAAAATACATTCCACATAGTGCTGACACACACCGAGGGAGAGTTGCGCAGTGAGCAGTACGACATAAAAAAGCGACGCGAAAGGAAACAAACAAAAAAAACAAAAAACATCCAGGGAAAAGTCAAAGGTCAATATTTTTTTTTTTAAAACGCTAGAAATACAATACTTTTATACAAAATCAACAATACAGTATTATCAACAGTATACATGACCTACCACTGACGTGACAAATGGACCACACACTTACAGTAAGTCTTCCAGATAGTTAAAGGGGCCATAGAAATAGAATGACTGGAAAGGACCAAGCCTCAGATCACGTATATATAATTTCAATGGGAATGTCCGTTCTAGTTATTTTATTTCTATGGATAGATAAGAGTCTTAGTTGGCTCATAGTAGGCCGTCAATGTTCTTCTCTGATATCTCCTTCTCTTTGTCCTCAGTGGCGCCCCCCGGTGGACTGTACTTGTTGTTGTAGTCCTGGAGCATGGTCACAACGTCGTGGTGTCCAAAGTGCACTGCCTCTTCCATCGGTGTGTTACCCCACCTTGATGGAACAGACGAGAGACATTGTAAACACTGCTCTTAAATTGACACGTTTTACATTCGCTAAGTTTCCATCCAATTGGCGACAGATTTTCACGCGAATATTCTAAAATCTGCATAAATAAAAATGTGTGCGTTTTTCCCACCAGAGATGTGTTTCCATGAAATGTACTTGTTGCAGATAAAAGGCTGTGCATGATGACATAGTGGACATAAAAATAACTTTTGTTAAATTCCCATGTACCGAATAAAAAATACAAATTCAGTTTGTCACATGCGCTGAATACTACAGGTGTAGACTTTACAGTGAAATGCTTACTTACAAGCCCTTAACCAACAATGCAGTTAAGAAAAATACAAAAAAATAATAATAATAAGGTAATTGAGGTAATATATACACAGTCGTGGACAAAAGTTGAGAATGACACATATATACACTGCTCAAAAAAATAAAGGGAACACTTAAACAACACAATGTAACTCCAAGTCAATCACACTTCTGTGAAATCAAACTGTCCACTTAGGAAGCGACACTGATTGACAATACATTTCACATGCTGTTGTACAAATGGAATAGACAAAAGGTGGAAATTATAGGCAATTAGCAAACCCAGCAGCAGGACCGCTACCTCCGCCTTTGTGCAAGGAGGTGCACTGCCAGAGCCCTGCAAAATGACCTCCAGCAGGCCACAAATGTGCATGTGTCTGCTCAAACGGTCAGAAACAGACTCCATGAGCGTGGTATGAGGGCCCGACGTCCACAGGTGGGGGTTGTGCTTACAGCCCAGCACCGTGCAGGACGTTTGGCATTTGCCAGAGAACACCAAGATTGGCAAATTCGCCACTGGCGCCCTGCGCTCTTCACAGATGAAAGCAGGTTCACACTGAGCACATGAGCACATGTGACAGACGTGACAGAGTCTGGAAACGACGTGGAGAACGTTCTGCTGCCTGCAACATCCTCCAGCATGACCGGTTTGGCGGTGGGTCAGTCATGGTGTGGGGTGGCATTTCTTTGGGGGGCCGCACAGCCCTCCATGTGCTCGCCAGAGGTAGCCTGACTGCCATTAGGTACCGAGATGAGATCCTCAGACCCCTTGAGACCATATGCTGACACATGCACATTTGTGGCCTGCTGGAGGTCATTTTGCAGGGCTCTGGCAGTGCACCTCCTTGCACAAAGGCGGAGGTAGCGGTCCTGCTGCTGGGTTGTTGCCCTCCTACGGCCTCATCCACGTCTCCTGATGTACTGGCCTGTCTCCTGGTAGTGCCTCCATGCTCTGGACACTACGCTGACAGACACAGCAAACCTTTTTGCCACAGCTCGCATTGATGTGCCATCCTGGATGAACTGCACTACCTGAGCCACTTGTGTGGGTTGTAGACTCCGTCTCATGCTACCACTAGAGTGAGAGCACCGCCAGCATTCAAAAGTGACCAAAACATCAGCCAGGAAGCATAGGAACTGAGAAGTGGTCTGTGGTCACCACCTGCAGAATCACTCCTTTTTTGGGGGTGTCTTACTAATTGCCTATAATTTCCACCTTTTGTCTATTCCATTTGCACAACAGCATGTGAAATGTATTGTCAATCAGTGTTGCTTCCTAAGTGGACAGTTTGATTTCATAGAAGTGTGATTGACTTGGAGTTACATTGTGTTGTTTAAGTGTTCCCTTTATTTTTTTGAGCAGTGTATTTTCACAAAGTCTGCTGCCTCAGTTTGTATGATGCTGCCTCAATTTGCATATACTCCAGAATGTTATGAAGAGTGATCAGATGAATTGCAAAGTCCCTCTTTGCCATGCAAATTAACTGAATCCACACAAAACATTTCCACTGCATTTCAGCCCTGCCATAAAAGGACCAGCTGACATCATGTCAGTGATTCTCTCTTTAACACAGGTGTGAGTGTTGACGAGGACAAGACTGGAGATCACTCTGTCATGCTGATTGAGTTTGAATAACAGACTGGAAGCTTCAAAAGGAGGGTGGTGCCTGTAATCATTGTTCTTCCTCTGTCAACCATGGTTACCTGCAAGGAAACACGTGCCGTCATCATTGCTTTGCACAAAAATGACTTCACAGGCAAGGATATTGCTGCCAGTAAGATAGCACCTAAATCAATCATTTATCAGATCATCAAGGAGAGCGGTTCAATTGTTGTCAAGAAGGCTTCAGGGCGCCCAAGAAAGTCCAGCAAGCGCCAGGACGTCTCCTAAAGTTGATTCAGCTGCGGGATCGGGCACCACCAGTACAGATCTTGCTCTGGAATGGCAGCAGGCAGGTGTGAGTGCATCTGCACGCACAGTGAGGCAAAGACTTTTGGAGGATGGCCTGGTGTCAAGAAGGGCAGCAAAGAAGCCACTTCTCTCCAGGAAAAACATCAGGGACAGACTGATATTCTGCAAAAGGTACAGGGATTGGACAGCTGAGGACTGGGGTAAAGTCATTTTCTCTGATGAATCCCCTTTCCGATTGTTTGGGGCATCTGGAAAAAAGCTTGTCCGGAGAAGACAAGGTGAGCGCTACCATCAGTCCGGTGTCATGCCAACAGTAAAGCATCCTGAGACCATTCATGTGTGGGGTTGCTTCTCAGCCAAGGGAGTGGGCTCACTCACAATTTTGCCTAAGAACACAGCCATGAATAAAGAATGGTACCAACACATCCTCCGAAAGCAACTTCTCCCAACAATCAAGGAGCAGTTTGGTGATGAACAACACCTTTTCCAGCATGATGGAGCACCTTGCCATAAGGCAAAAGTAATAACTAAGTGGCTCGGGGAACAAAACATCGATATTTTGGGTCCATGGCCAGGAAACTCCCCAGACCTTAATCCCATTGAGAACTTGTGGTCAATCCTCAAGAGGTGGATGGACAAACAAAAACCCACAAATTCTGACAAACTCCAAGCATTGATTATGCAAGAATGGGCTGCCATCAGTCAGGATGTGGCCCAGATGTTAATTGACAGCATGCCAGGGCGGATTGCAGAGGTCTTGAAAAAGAAGGGTCAATACTGCAAATATTGACTCTTTGCATCAACTTCATGTAATTGTCAATAAAAGCCTTTGACACTTATGAAATGCTTGTAATTATACTTCAGTATTCCATAGTTACATCTGACAAAAATATGTAAAGACACTGAGGCAGCAGACTTTGGAAATTAATTTGTGTCATTCTCAAAACTTTTGGCCACGACTACATGTACAGTTGAAGTCGGAAGTGTACATACACCTTAGCCAAATACATTTAAACTCAGTTTCACAATTCCTGACATTTAATCCTTTGTAAAAATTCCCTGTCTTAGGTCAGTTAGGATCACTACTTTATTTTAAGAATGTGAAATGTCAGAATAATAGTAGAGAATCATTTTTCCAGCTTTTATTTCTTTCATCACATTCCCAGTGGTTCAGAAGTTTACATACACTCAATTAGTATTTGGTAGCATTGCCTTTAAATTGTTTAACTTGGGTCAAACGTTTCAGGTAGAATTTCAAAAGCTTCCCACAATAAGTTGGCTGAATTTTGGCCCATTCTTCCTGACAGAGTTGGTGCAACTGAGTCAGGTTTGTAGGCCTCCTTGCTCGCACATATTTTTCAGTTCTGCCCACAAATTTGCTATAGGATTGAGGTCAGGGCTTTGTGATGGCCACTCCAATACCTTGACTTTGTTGTCCTTAAGCCATTTTGCCACAACTTTGGAAGTATGCTTGGGGTCATCGTCCATTTGGAAGACCCATTTGCGACCAAGCTTAAACTTCCTGACTGATGTCTTGAGATGTTGCTTCAATATATCCACATAATTTTCCTTCCTCATGATGCCATCTTTTATGTGAAGTGCACAATTCCCTCCTGCAGCAACGCACCCCACAACATGATGCTGCCACCCTGTGCTTCACGGTTGGGATGGTGTTCTTCGGCTTGCAAGTCTCCCCCTTTTCCCTCCAGACTTAAGGATGGTCATTATGGCCAAACAGTTCTATTTTTGTTTCAAGAGACCAGACGACATTTCTCCAAAAAGTACGATCTTTGTCCCCATGTGCAGTTGCAAACCATAGTCTGGCTTTTTTTATGGCGGTTTTGGAGCAGTGGCTTCTTCCTTGCTGAGCGGCCTTTCAGGTTATGTCGTTATAGGACTCGTTTTACTGAGGATATAGATACTTTTGTACCCGTTTCCTCCTGCATCTTCATAAGGTCCTTTGCTGTTATTCTGGGATTGATTTGCACTTTTTGCACCAAAGTACACTCATCTCTAGGAGACAGAACGCGTCTCCTTCCTGAGCGGTGTGACGGCTGTGTGGTCCCATGGTGTTTATACTTACGTACTTTTGTTTGTACAGATGAATGTGGTACCTTCAGGCGTTTGGAAATTGCTCCCAAGGATGAACCAGACTTGTGGAGGTGTACAATTCTTTTCCCGTGAGGTCTTGGCTGATTTCTTTTGATTTTCCGATGATGTCAAGCAACGAGGCACTGAGTTTGAAGGTAGGCCTTGAAATACATCCACAGGTACACCTCCAATTAACTCAAATTATGTCAATTAGCCTATCAGAAGCTTCTAAATCCATGACATCATTTTCTGGAATTTTCCAAGCTGTTTAAAGGCACAGTCAACTTAGTGTATGTAAACTTCTGACCCACTAGAATTGTGATACAGTGAATTATAAGTGAAATAATCTGTCTGTAAACAATTATTGGAAAAATTATCTGTGTCATGCACAAAGTAGATGTCCTAAACGTCTTGCCAAAACTATTGTTTGTTAACAAGAAATTTGTGGAGTGGTTGAAAAACAAGTTAATGACTCCAACCTAAGTGTATGTAAACTTCCGACTTCAACGGTAGGTTAAGCTCATCACCATGCACTTTTACCACCCTGTGAACTTATTTCACCTGCAGCCTAATAAACTGCATGCTTTCCCAAGTTGTGGTGGGAGGACCACACAACATATCATTGTGCGACTCCAAGTTTACTTTGATATGATGGTTATTTGCGCATGTAGTGCTTCCATCACCATTTCTTGCATAATACATTTTACAGACAAAAATATCCTATCATGTCTAGCGTATTTGGTTTTTCGAAATATGGAAAGTTCACTGACAAATTTGCTGTTTTCATTCGGCCTGTCGTGACATTTCTTATCCAACATGTACTTTACTCTCATAAAAAAGTGGGATGGAAAACTGGTTAGACAGACAGACACTGGGTGAACATACGTCTTCTTGTCCATTGGAGACATTGGATCTTAGCTACATTGACAGACACTGGGTATTCTTTGAGGCCATTGAATCTACGCTCACCTGTCTTTGGGAACAGGGTTGACCCTGCATGCCTCCAACAGGAACTTGACCACCTCCACATGCCCTTCTGCTGCAGCCACATGGAGGGCCGTCCTGGAGTCGTAGTCCCTCTGCTCCATGTCCATGGAAGACAGAGCAAACCTGGACACATTCCACAGAAGGACAGTGATGAGTACAGTACAGCAGCCAAAATAGCACACACACCACCTCTAGTCCCCATGTAGACACACAGGGAAACATTACAAGGTCTCTGACACAGCGACAGATTTGGAATTTACTCTCCAAAGATGTTAAAACA
Organism: Salvelinus fontinalis; assembly: GCF_029448725.1. NCBI lineage: Eukaryota > Metazoa > Chordata > Actinopteri > Salmoniformes > Salmonidae > Salvelinus > Salvelinus fontinalis. The sequence goes on from NC_074705.1 coordinate 15,664,245, forward strand.
TGACATAATTCCTTTCATAGCTTATTTTCAAGGCCTTATTGGCCAACATGGAGAGGATGCAGTGCTGTGTACCTCCTCAGTGCAGACACATCGCCAGTGTACGCAGCGAAGAGAAGATTGATGACCGACTTCACCTGAAAGACAACAGAGGGGCAGTTTGCATGTCAACCCCTTTCCTTTACCACTATCAGTATCTTCCAGTGGATGGCACTGTTGCTTTAAAAAAACACTCAGTCCAACGACAGCCTTTTCATGGGAACGCGTCGACTACATGTACATGAAGGCACCTTGGTGAACGTAGGGAAGTAGAAAGAGAGAGGAGAAGGAGAGAGAGGCTCCCAGCTGAACTCGACTCACCCTCTGGTCTCCGCCTTCCCTGCGAGGATCCAGCTTCTTGACAAAGTGCTTCAGGTTGTCGTAGTTGTGGAAGTTGCAAAGGGACACCAGATCCTGGAACAGAGCAATCCCTGTCAGGCTTTCCGCTGGTTTTCTAATCAATCAATCAATCAATCAGATCACTGACAGAGAGAGAACAGAGTGAAAACGGTCCGTTTCTCGTACCGTGCAGAACTGGATTCCTCGCACACTGTTACCCAGCTTGTCCAGTGGCGGGGACCAGCACATGATACCCATGACGTTCGGCACCACCAGCAGGATGCCCCCTGCCACACCTGACTTAGCTGGAAGTCCAACCTGCCAGACAGCATAGAGGAGGAGTGCAGACAACAGTGTCAAAACATATCAGCAGAAATGAACAGCAGTGGATGGACAAACATCATGGAGTGGAAGATCTACTGCAGTGTAACGTGTAATGCTTAAATGGTGGTAGATTGTCGTTGTTCCCACTGTGTCTCCAAAGAACAGCAGGCCAAACAGACCGTAGGAAACCATGCTAAACTAGGGGGGGGGGGACTAGGAAAATTAGGGGACTAGAAATTGTCTGTTGTACATGATCCCTGTCAAATCAACAAACACAAGTATTGAGGGAAGGAACTTGGAGACTCACGTGGAAAGCGAACTGTCCCGAGAAGTCGTACATGCCGCAGGAGTGCATGAGGCTCAGGGTGTTCCGTACCGCCTCTGGGCCCAGCACACGCTCGCCTGTGATTGGACAGAAGCCGCCATTTGCTAGGGTGGCCGCCATGACGCTAGCGCTTTCACAGGTCACCTCGATGGAGCACAGCTAGAGAAGAATAGAAAACGTTTAATATACCATCGGGAATAACAGCTGACGGAGAGAGAAAAACAAACAGGATGTTTCTCCACTAAGCTTAAAAAAAAAAAAGCTCCCTCGATGCCCACACCAATTCACCATGTATACATATTGTCGTCACAGCCAGTGTGTCTATGTATTTGGATGACTCAACACTATACACGTCAGCTACTAAAGTGAGTGAAATCACTGCAACACTTAAGAGCTGCAGTTAGTTTCAGAATCGGTGGCAAGGAATAAGTTAGTGCTAAATATTTCAAAAACTAAAAAGCATTGTATTTGGGACAAATCATTCACTAAACCCTAAACCTCAACTAAATACTTGTAATAAATAATGTGGAAATTGAGCAGGTTGAGGTGACTAAACTGCTTGGAGTAATCCTGGATTGTAAACTGTCATGGTCAAAACATATTGATACAACAGCAGCTAAATTGGGAGAAGTCTGTCCATAATAAAGCGCTGCTCTGCCTTCTTAACACTATCAACAAGGCAGGTCCTACAGGCCCTAGTTTTGTTGCACCTAGACTACTGTTCAGTAGTGTGGTCAGGTGCCACGTGGGATTTAAGAAAATGACAATTGGCTCAGAACAGGGCAGCACGGCTGGCCTTTCAAATGTGCGCAGAGAGCTAACAACAATAATATGCATGTAAATCTCTCATGGCTCAAAGTGGTGGAGAGATTGACTTCGTCATTACTTGTTTTTGTAACAAGTTGACAAGCTGAAGGCACCGAGGTGTCTGTTTAAAATACCAGCACACAGCTCGGACTCCCATGCATAGCCCACAAGACATGCCACCAGAGGTCTCTTCACAGTCCCCAAGTCTAGAGCAGACTATGGGAGGCGCACAGTACTACATAAGAGAATGACTACATGGAACCCTATTCCACATCAGGTAACTGATGCAAGCAGTAGAATCAGATTTAAAACACCTTATGGAACAGCAGGGACTGTGAAGAGACACGTGTGCTCGCACCCACTATGCAATGATATGGGCAGCGACCATGTAACGCTTTTATAACATACAGAAGTGCACTGGTTATCAAGGGGCAAAGTATTGACACTTTTTTTTTTTTTAATTGAGAGACGAGCTTAAAGTTTTCTTTACTGACCATCATTTTCTCTTGTCTGACCGCTTGCATGAGTTTCTCACACACCTGGCCAATCTGGGGGATGTTTTTTCTCGCCTGAATGATCTGAATCTAGGATTACAGGGACTCCGCAACTATATTCAATGTGCGGGACAAAATTGAGGCTATGATTAAGAAGTTGGAGCTATTCTCTGTCTGCATTAACAAGGACAACACACAAGTCTTTCCGTCATTGTATGATTTTCTGTGTGCAAATGAACGCAAGCTTACGGACATTGTCAAATGAGATATAGCGAAGCACCTGAGTGAGTTGGGTGTGCAATTACGCAGGTACTTTCCCGAAACGGATGACCCTGCCTCCAGTCCACGTACCGATATCTGAACAAGAGAGCCTCATCGAAATTGCAAGAAGCGGTTCTGTGAAAATTGAATTTAAAATCAGGAGCCACTGCCAGATTTCTGGATTGGGCTCCACTCAGAGTATCCTGCCTTGGCAAATGTGAGAGTGGATTCTCGGCCCTCACTAGCATGAAAACTAAATACAGGCACAGACTGTGTATGGAAAATGATTGACGACTGAGACTCTCCAATACAACCCAACATTGTAGTTATGTGCATCCTTTCAAGCACACCTTTCTCATTAACCTGTGGTGAGTTATTCACAATTTTCAATGAACAAATAAGGTTTTATATGTAAGATGGTTAAATAAAGAGCAAAATAATTGATTATTATTTGTGCCCTGGTCCTATAAGAGCTCTTTGCCACTTCCCACGAGCCGGGTTGTGACAAAAACTCACACTCATTCTTATGTTTGATAAATGTATCGTATAGTGTGTGTGTGTGGCAGGCTTACAATGATGGCAAAAAACAACATTTGAGAGTGCGCTGACCCTGGTGCTAGAGGGGGTACGCAGCTGGAGGTTGAATGTTTGAAGGGGTACGGGACTATAAAAAGTTTGGGAACCACTGCCTTAATGTGTTTGGACCCCAGGAGGAGTAGCTGCTGCCAAATACAAATACTCACCTGGAAGTAGAGGTCTAAAATGGAGGTCATGTCTGTCCCCTCTGGAAAGCACTAGAAAGAAACAGTGGTTTGATTTGACAGTCAGACAACGCCTTGTAAATGCCTATTTAAAAATGTCAAAGTGATCTAGAAAAGGTACACTTGATTGATGTAAAATGTGTGTGCTTGTTTCAGCTGTCGCCAACCTTCTTTTCCTTCAGGTAGTAGCCGATAGCAAAGTTACGATCTCCAGACTCCCTCTCTGACTGGAATCTGGGTGCAGAGAGAGCAGGAACATTCTGAGTCCTGTTTCAACTAAGTAAAATTCCAATTTGGAAAAACCAGTAAAGCTTTTTGTGTTGTAGACATAGCCGCAGGAAGGGGATTAGGGGCGGGGAAAAAATGACGGCTATATCGGTCTGCTAATACAGGACTAGTAAAGGCCCAGTGCAATTTTGTGAACTGTATAAAAATTAAAAAAACATCTATTTTTATATTCCATTTTTTTAGGTGGTGCTGCAGCACCCCCAGCACCCCTACCTCCCGCAGCTATGGTTTTTGATGTTGTTGAGATCAAGATTTATCTCTATGGTTGTTGTTTTCGTGGTGTTATTCTAAAGCAGAATAAAGTACTGATTTGAAACTGATTATCATACTAAAAATGCCAGTGATGAAAACAACACCGATGAATACTAAGGCATGGCACCTGGCCAATGGTGGTGAGCCAAGGTGCTGAACCAAACCACAACCCCAGTTCTTCCTCTTGCGAACTCACGTGGCATTGCTGAAACCCACATACTCGTTTCCTGCCAGCTTGTTCATGAAGTTCATGACCTGCAATACAAAGTCCAAAAGGTCACAAAGTACACCCATCATTACAAAGATAATCCCAAATATTCAGCGCAGCGTAGGGCTAAACATAAAAGAACTGGGTAGCGTTACTTACATAATCAAATTTCTCAGCATTGCTTGCCCCTTGCTAAAAGAGAAACAGAAGATCACATCAGTATGAATGACTACATACTGTATATCAAATTAGATATACAGGAAATTGTATATTGCCTAGCTAGTGGGACTACCTTATGACAAATTAAATTCCAAATTACCAATATCATTACAAAATCTAGCAATAATCATTATAAAAAATGTACCCTAAAGAAATAAATGTAGTCCTAATATTACAAATATTTAGGATTACTGGGCAACAAGCTAATTGGAGACGAAATGAATCACTAATCAAAGAGTCAAGGGTTTTCAAATGAGAAAATAATCTAGCAAAAGACAATCAGCAAAACAATGTGTAGGCCATTCTACCAGACTGGAGATAAAACACACCACAGGTAAATGTGAACTTAATCTGTAGGCGTGTAAGTAGCCTTTGTACTGTAGGGGTCTGAGTGTCTGTTGAAAGTTAGTGATGTATGCTAGTGAGTGGCTAATCCTGTGTGTTGTAGAAGGTTATGGATCTATATATGCAGATTAATTAGTGATGTCCTCACTTAATATTGTAGAACACAATGACTTCTGGGATATGTAGTGTGAGCTGAGGAGGTACTACAGAAACGAAACATTACATTTAACTCTAATAATACAATTAGTGCAAAGAAAACAGTTAAATACATTACAAAAATAACACAAATAATCAATAATCTAAAAACAATGGTATGTTTGTACTATCATGATTTTGAAAAACATATTTTTTCTGTTTATTTTATTTTGTAAACAGTTTGGAAAAATCCAGGTGACAAAAAGCAACTACTACAACTGTAGCATATTATAACAAATCCAGATGTTGTTCAATGGGGAGAATAATTTAAGTAAAAAAATTACCAACGTCATTGACCTGTGGCAGTGGTCATAATTTCCCACAGATCTTAATGCTGTAAAATATGCAACAACAAATAAACCACAAACGAGGCTTCAAAAATACATTACAACGTTCCCATAGTTTAGTCCCAGATTTACCATACGGGAACCACATTTTGAGAAACAGATCTGGTCTATATTACTGAATACATTAGAATTAGAATGTGGGGGCATCCAATCAGTGGATTGATTATTGAGCCCACCATTAGCAACCTTTACAGTGATTGGTTTAAGGTTATAATGAAGATTTAAGCAGAAAGATACCACATCATTACCCTGTCAAGTCAAAAGGCTGCCATCCAAATAACCAAATTACTGATAGGCTACAGATGTAGGATCTTCATTTTATCACTCACTGCAGGAAAAATGCAAACTTGTAATGTATTAAACGTTTAAAAAGGCTTCTAAAGTTTATAATTTCCACTTTAAAATGTCAAGACTTGATTTGCCATAACGAAAAATATATCAACCCCTACAAAAAATGTCAATTAATTATAATTCACATAATAATTCACATTTCCTATTGCTGCAGGATTATTTTCCTGCTGTAGCAAACTGGATCAAATTAAGAACCTACATCTGTATATCACTAGGTGTAATATTTTGTGTACTGTACTATGTACCATAGAGTACATAGTGTACAGTATGATACAAGTCCCAAAAACATAAGTTTGTTAACATTAATTACTATAGAGTTGTTACTCCTTATAGGTGTTATTCCTATAAACTCTTAGACAGGATAATCATACGGCACCTTTCCATCAGAGTTCAACCCCAAATCCAACCAGACAGGAAAACTCAAGGCGTCATTCAGTAAGTTGGCTTGGTTGTGGTTGAGATTGATGAGTAGCCAGGCCTCATCTATCTGGGTCCATATGCCATGTTACGTTGATATATGGATTAAAGTGCTAGTCTTGTTTTGAAGGTGATAATGTAGTGCCTACACTGTCTTCATTCTAAGACAGACAGTTGTAGATATGGGCTTTGGCTACATACAGGAAGAGAAAAGGTATCTGCAGTAGGTTGCAGCCACTAATTATTGGAGATGAAACCTCATTTCTGCAGAGAAAGAAGTATTACTTCTCTGAATACATTGAAGGTGACAGAGTTTGTATCGTTAGCTTAGCTTACGGTATGTGATTGTTGAAAGCTTAGTATGAAACAAGCGTAGTTCCTCACGTTGATATGATAAATGGGCTGGTGGTGGGTTATGTAGTGACAACACTACAGAAGACTTATGCACACAACATACATGTATGTGTCCCCTCTTGGTTCTAGTCTTCAGCGAGGCACCTACAACGCATTGGAGGTGAATGTGTTTTACCCTACAATATCGCACAATAAACACACAGAGAATTCATCACAGTTTCAGCAGCAGAGGGTGCACTGCTCCCATATAGTAAGCTATTTCTAACATCACTTCCTGACTAATAGCCAATAGCAAAGATGTTCTACTCCTCTCACTGCTCTCATACAGTAACCTATTTATTTTTTGTTTCTTTTACCCCTTTTTCTCCCCAATTTTGAGGTATCCAATTGGTAGTTACAGTCTTGTCTCATCACTGCAACTCCCTTATGGACTCGGGAGAGGCGAAGGTCGAGAGCCGTGCGTCCTCCGAAACATAACCGCACTGCTTCTTGACACAATGCCCACTTAACCCGGGAGCCAGCCGCACCAATGTGTCGGAGGAAACACCGTGCACCTGGTGACCGTGTCAGCATACACTGCGCCCGGACCGCCACAGGAGTCGCTAGTGCGCGATGGGACAAGGACATCCCTGCCGGCCAAACCCTCCCCTAACCCAGACGACGCCGGGCCAATTGCGCGCCGCCCCATAGGTCTCCCGGTCGCGACAGAGCCTGGACTCTAACCCAGAATCTCTAGTGGCACAGCTAGCACTGCGATGCAGTGCCTTAGACCACTGCACCACTCGGGAGGCCCAGTAAGCCATTTCCTGACTATTAGCCAATAGCAAAGATGTTCTACTCCTCTCAGCCAATAGCCAGCCCGGTTGGCTTTGCCTCTACCTGGTCAAAGACATAAGATTTAAGCAGGTGACGGATGCACAGAAACACACCCACATATTGATCTTTCATTCATATACCAAAGCAGTTTTACCCATGATTAAATGTATTTCTTGATCTATATGGCTGGGCTGGTTAGACCAATCTGAGAACCGTTGCCTGATACGCTAGCGCTGTCTCACACAAACTCAGCCTTGTGTGTACTGCATGGGCTATGTGCATAACTGAGAGGCAGGCAGCTCACTGATGCCTTCACCAAACAAATCCCCTTTCAGCGGGATAATCTATAGTCTTAATCTCTCCATATACAGTACAAACCTGTAATCTGGCTAAAGCAATGAAGTCCCCCCCTGTTATTTAATTGATTTAAAATGTAATTCAATGCAACTTTGTCACTCCAGAGGTAACGAGGTACGTACAGAATTGACCTAATGTTTTATGTAGCCTACTATTGGTACAACTACACACTGTACTGAACAAAGGCATGGTTCGACATGCCCCCCCCCCCCCCCCCCAAAAAACATACATTATTATCTGAAATTCAAATGTTATTTACCTTTAGGAGGGACGTGCACACAATAGCACCGGCGTTAACCATAGGGTTATGTGGTTTATCTGTGGAAATCAGTGTATATTACATTACAACATATTTACAAATGCAGTGGACAGAGTACACGTTCATACACAGCAAGGTTACAGTTCCTGCACAATCACCACACATTACGTAACACATTCAATGTTAGAAGCAAATATGCCCAAAGATCATGTAACGTTGAACTTGAAGTGAGGAAATTAGCAGAATAACAAATCAGATGGATAATGAATGAATGCTGATGGCACCACAGCTGCCTTTGTAGTCTAGAGACCAGACTAGTGATATTGAAGGTACATAGCCACGCACTCACAGCTCAGTACTAGCTGTACTGTAGGTCTGTTGTGTTACGCCACTTCCCCTTCCCTTCCCCTAAACCCTTTAATCTTCTTATGTAATCACACAAAAGAAAAAACAACAACATTCCTACCACTGCTAGCAGGTTGCCTAAACTGATTAGATAACACGGCCAACAACCAAAACCGACCTGGGATTTACTGAAACCCGGTACTAAACCCGAGTCACAATCTACAGCGCTCAGACAGGATCCTTTACCAAACCAACACAGCAATCGGAGCAATGAGTTACAATGCCTTGATTTGATTTGAAACAGACAAGGCTTGATTTGAGAGAGCTTGACAACTGCTGCTCTCCATACAGCTGCTGCATGCGCTTCATACTTGAAGCTGACATCCACAGAAGGTGAAGCATTGACACTGTTCAAGCCAGCACAGTTGTTATTGCATTTGTTTCGTTGATGAGACAGAGGAGAGGATCCTTCAGCGTCGTGGTAAAAATAATAAATCACATTGCATACGATGTCCGAGGCAATAAAACTGTGTTCGTTGTTCGAAGTAACTTCGTTGTTGTAATATCGCAAACGGACGTGGCCGTGTCACCAAGTACCGATTCCAGCTTTAAACTAGGATCTTATCAAAGACATGATACATGAGGTTGGTGTTCTTCTCCCGGTCTACGTAGACTATTGCAGGTTGAGTAGAGCCGATGGACATAGAGAGCCGATGGACTGATTCTATCCGGCTGCACCCAACACCTCTCATTAAGATTACATAACACTGCCATGGCAACAGACTGCACCACAGGCTGGATCACCTTGCATTAAATCACATGACAACCCACCCAGAGGGACTACTTTCACTCTATTAATCAACCCAGACAACTGCCTTGTCCAATGTACAGTGAGGGAAAAAAGTATTTGATCCCCTGCTGATTTTGCCCACTGACAAAAAAATGATCAGTCTGTCATTTTAATGGTAGGTTTATTTGAACAGTGAAAGACAGAATAACAACAAAAATATCCAGAAAAAAGCATGTCAAAAAATTTATAAATTGATTTGCATTTTAATGAGGGAAATAAGTATTTGACCCCCTCTCAATCAAAAAGATTTCTGGCTCCCAGGTGTCTTTCATACAGGTAACGAGCTGAGATTAGGAGCACACTCTTAAAGGGAGTGCTCCTAATCTCAGTTTCTTACCTGTATAAAAGACACCTGTCTACAGAAGCAATCAATCAATCAGATTTCAAACTCTCCACCATGGCCTAGACCAAAGAGCTCTCCAAGGATGTCAGGGACAAGATTGTAGATCTACACAAGGCTGGAATGGGCTACAAGACCATTGCCAAGCAGCTTGGCGAGAAGGTGACAACAGTTGGTGCGATTATTCGCAAATGGAAGAAATACAAAAGAACTGTCATTATCCCTCGGCCTGGGGCTCCATGCAAGATCTCACCTCGTGGAGTTGCAATGATCATGACAACGGTGAGGAATCAGCCCAGAACTACACGGGAGGATCTTGTCAATGATCTCAAGGCAGCTGGGACCATAGTCACCAAGAAAACAATTGGTAACACACTACGCCGTGAAGGACTGAAATCCTGCAGCGCCCGCAAGGTCCCCCTGCTCAAGAAAGCACATATACATGCCCGTCTGAAGTTTGAATCATTCAGATATTCATTGGCAGAGTACAACTGGGTGAACGTGTTGTGGTCAGACGAGACCAAAATGGAGCTCTTTGGCATCAACTCAACATGCCGTGTTTGGAGGAGGAGGAATGCTGCCTATGACCCCAAGAAACCATCCCCACCGTCAAACATGGAGGTGGAAACATTATGCTTTGGGGGTGTTTTTCTGCTAAGGGTACAGGACAACTTCACCGCATCAAAGGGACGATGGACGGGGCCATGTACCGTCAAATCTTGGGTGAAAACCTCCTTCCCTCAGCCAGGGTATTGAAAATTGACCCAAAACACACGGCCAAGGCAACAAAGGAGTGGCTCAAGAAGAAGCACATTAAGGTCCTGGAGTGGCCTAGCCAGTCTCCAGACCTTAATCCCATAGAGAATCTGTGGAGGGAGCTGAAGGTTCGAGTTTCCAAACATCAGCCTCGAAACCTTAATGACTTGGAGAAGATCTGCAAAGAGGATTGGGACAAAATCCCTCCTGAGATGTGTGCAAACCTGGTGGCCAACTACAAAAAACGTCTGACCTCTGATTGCCAACAAGGGTTTTGCCACCAAGTACTAAGTCGTGTTTTGCAGAGGGGTCAAATACTTATTTCCCTCATTAAAATGCAAATCAATGTATAAAATTTTTGACATGCGTTTTTCTTAATTTTTTTGTTGATATTCTGTCTCACTGTTCAAATAAACCTACCATTAAAATTACAGACTGATCATTTCTTTGTCAGTGGGCAAACGTACAAAATCAACAGGGGATCAAATACTTTTCCCCCTCACTGTATGTATACAAGATATAAATGATTCTATGAAAGGACAATATCTTTTCACAGGGTATGCTAGGTTTGAAGTAAAATAGGACCACCTCAGCAGCACTGTGACAGTTCTGTGTGTGAAATGAACAGCCACACAGCGAGCAGTGGAGCTCCAGACAGACTGGTGCTGCCTGCGACCATAGAATTACAGAATCTCATTCTGAACCTCTGTCGATTTTATGACACCGGCCACTCTAGTATTTTATATCTCTATTACGTGCGACCCTCACCTTCCTCGTTGAGGAACAGTTTGTTAAAGCGCAGGCCGCTGGGCTCTTTGCCGATGAAACGGTGCACATACTCTGTCCCGTGGTCGTGCACGGCGATGGCGTACTTCAGAGGCTTTACACACGACTGCAGGCAGAACGGGACTTTGGTGTCCCCCGCTGTGTGTCTAAAGAAGGGATAGAGAGAAAGAGATGGAGAGAGGAACGGGATGAGTGGGGAGAGAACCAGGAGATAAAGGCAATAAGCAAAGGCAAATTTGAACAATATGAATGAATGTCTCGTTATGTAGGGTAACTAATTAGCTACTTTACAGTGTGTGACATTGTCACAATGCTGCTGTAAGCAGTTTGACAGGAACACTATACGTCAGTACAGTTAACTGTAGAAATACAAATGTAGGCTACTACATGTTTACTGCATGTTAAACATGACTATAGCTACTGTACCTTTGTCCATCCACAGTGCATATGGACACGGCCCAGAGGTCCGGGCTGAACCTTGCCAGCTGGGGAATGTAGTCAGCCACCTACACAACAAAACAGAAGGCAACATATCAACCCTTACCATTCCCCATGGGCATTTAATCAGGAAAGGATCATCACCATGCCGTCTCACTGACCCCGGGGCCTCTCCCTCACCCACCTGTCCCCCTCCCAGGTTTTTGGCATTCTCATAGAGCGCGTCGATTTCGGAGGCGAAGGACACAAAGTCGGGGATAACAAACTTCTTCCTGAAGGCCTGGGTGAGCAGCACGATGTTGCTCTGGACACACCTGGGAGAGAAAAGGCGACAGTGGTCTTTATGTTAGGTACCAGAGTCTCCTTATGACTAGTGTAACACATGGAGTCCTGTGTGCTTCAGTTGGTAGAGCATGGCACTTGCAATGCCAGGGTCACGGGTTCAATACCATCCATAAGAAACTCGATGCATGCAAGTCGCTTTGAATCAAAGCGTCTGCTAAATTGACTATATTACTACATTGTTATTGTACACATGATACAGGGAATAGATAACTGTGAGGAATTAGCTCATAGATTTGTATAAGATGTTATATGAAATCAGATATCTATTTACCCTGTCCAATCCCTGCTACTGTATGAAAACAGATATATTTACCCTGTCCTATCCCTGCTACTGTATAAAATCAGATATCTATTTACCCTGTCCTATCCCTGCTACTGTATAAAATCAGATATCTATTTACCCTGTCCTATCCCTGCTACTGTATAAAATCAGATATCTATTTACCCTGTCCTATTCCTGCTACTGTATAAAATCAGATATCTATTTACCCTGTCCTATCCCTGCTACTGTATGAAATCAGATATCTATTTACCCTGTCCTATCCCTGCTACTGTGTGCGCCCACTGGTGTGTTTACAGTATAGGCTTCTCTTGCCTATAAATACTTGCCTCCCAGATGGCTTCCAGTCAAAGCTAGTGCAGCTCCTCCTAGCATGTTTGTGTAGCTCCTAGTGTGTTGTCTTATGATCTGTATCCTGCAGGGTGGCTTGCCTACAGAGTGGTTTCTCAAGCGGTCACTGGGCTAGGTGTGCTATGTCACATGGTATGTCCGAGGGTTGTAAACAGGAACAACCTTTTTAAAGCAAATATCAGCTGATCTGGAAAGGACAGTTCTTGTGATCGTAGAGATGAGTCTCTTGACAAAAATCGGCATTTACTATTTTTGTAAAAAGGATATGTTCAAATGAATGGGATTGATATGACCTCGACGATCTGAAAGGACTGGACTATAACGTGCTTCCTTATAAAAGCCTGAAATATTATGAATAATTAATTACTTGAAATGCATTGAGCAAATACTTCTAAGGAACCTGAATAAGTTATGGCCTACATGAACTGTGTTCAAATAAAGGAGGCACAAAAATGACTAAATGATGACCGGTGCTTGACATATCAAATGACCACGAAAGACTTCTATTCTAGGTCTAGTGTCTATAGTGTTCTGGAACTAGAACTAACTTGTTATAGAACCCAGCTCTAGTGTCTTACTTCTTGAAGAAGTCTTGATAAACAGTACTTCTAGCGTCTGTTCTACATCCCAGTTCGAGACTGTCTTACTTCTTGAAGAGGTGTCGGTCCAGGTTTCCGTCTGACGTGGTCTTCATGATGACTTTCAGGTTCTCCATACATTCCTTCAGCCGCGGGTCTCCGGTCCGAAGCCCTGTGGCTTTTAGCGCCTGCAGAAAGCCACAGGGCTCGTGTCAGGGGGCTGACGATTATCATGTTAATTACATGTTTACAACACATTTATTATGTTTGTCATGCTTATAACAAGGTTATAACTTGGCAATTGAATGGTATAGTACGCTATATTTCTAGAGGGATCCAATGTAAAATGTCAAGACTAATAAGGCCTATTGAATAAACTGCTCTTCCGTGCCAGATAGAGGGAGATCAACATTTCACCATAGAAATAGAATGAATTCTAATCTAACAAGAATCTAATTCTATAAATGTCACCCCAAGCAAGGGGCCATACATGAGTGAGCTATTGCTTCCATGGTACAGCCAGAGTAGTAACAAGCCTTATATTCAGATATACAGTATAAGGCTGTGGCAGTAATCATGACACAGCAGGCACCATTGATATACTACCATCCAGCTGGCCCAACCATGTGGCTGCCTGGTTGGCTCTTGCCTGACACTCACTGTGGTGAATTTGTGAGCCGGGATTTTTTCAGCGCCCCCGGCAATGGTGTAGAAGAGCAAATCCTCCAGACTGGGCAGGATGCCTGCCTTCCTTCTCCTGGGACACACACAGACACACAGAGTAAGGAACAGCCAGGGTTCTCTAAAGGCAATGGGGAACTGCAGCAGGGGGCCGGGATTAAATAGCTATAATACTGTAGAGGAGAGGTGGTGAGTATTTCACGTTACAGCCCCAGCTTTAAGGAAAGGGTTTGAACACTGCTTCCAAATCACCAGTCAGATAGTTCAAGGAGAGTTTGGAGAATTTTTATAGACAATATCTTGTTGGCATGGCTCTTCAATCAGAAATAAGGTAGACTTTGTTGGTTTTATGTCCATTTAAATACACGCATATCAGTTACAAATTATAGCGTCAAGTTTTAACTAATGCCCGGGGGCTTGAAGTGAGTCATTGGCCTATTTACAGACTGGTATTATGCATAGCAGCTCCAAATCCGTTCCACTCACTCTGGGAGAGGAGAGTTAGTACAGTAATGTTAGAGGTAGATAGATGGGAGGAATACTGTAGTTAGGCCTAAATGAGGAGTATGTATTACATCAGGATTCACCATACACCAAATAGGATCTCTGAGGGAGGAGGGTGGGAGCTCAGGCTGTGTCAGTCCCGCAATGCATCATGGGACAGACAGGCAATAGAGCTATAGTAACCCAGCTCCGTAGCCTGCCCTAGCGATTAAGAAGACGTCACAATGTTTAGAAACTGATTGATGAGGGGATTTGACCCTCTACATCTTCTGCTACCCAGGAATGACTCAGACTCTGGACACTGCATATCTTTCAGTTTGTTGTTGTTTAATAGGCTCTCTTCCAGTTTGGAGGTTGTTTAAGCCGTATCCGTTTGTTTTGAGACCTACTCTTGAATGATTATGATCCTTTATCAAAACATTTGACATGGAAATGATAAGGCCTATTTGATTGGTCCATTTCTGGAGTCATTTCTGGATTGCTGATGCCTGCCGGAGAGGAACGCGAGAACAAACAGTCGGTGGGACGGCTGGGGAAGTCAAGCGCAGTAGAGGCTGAGGACATTTGGAGGTAGAGCATTGAAGAGAGAGCACTCAGCAGCAGCAAGGCTTAGCCTGGAAAAACTACAGTACATCTACACGAGAACGAATATATAAATTGAGACATATACTTACACACCAAGGCAAAGCAAGCGGATCAAACGAAAAAAGGAGAGAAAATATGCAGAGTAAGTGAGTGGCATTAGAACAAACTCAGTGACATAGTGCATCATCATCATCATCATCAAGCAGATAGACCTACTGACAAGACACACAGATTCATGGATTAACAAACACATTCAATATTTAGGACGCATCCAACACTCCACAACAACAGTGAAAACCATGGCATGGCAGAACCTGAAGAAAAATCACTATTCCCTTCCACCAAAGCACACTGTAAAACAAAACATCACCCTCTCTGCTTTCTGTCTCCAAGCCCTTGCCCTCCCCCCAGGATAATAGGAAGTCCAAACAGACAGGCCATTAGCAGGTGTGAAGCATCTGGACTGGTGCTGATGATGCTCCGGTAATTAATTAATTCTCACCCAGCCTTAGCTGGCCTCCCTCCCTCCCCTCTCTTCCCCTTCCACTGCCTCGATCTGTATCTCCATGCAGCTTCGTGAGGTCAACTGTGTGCAGCACGTTGAGTTACTCATCAGAAGGCCTGCACGGATCCCGCCACATAGCCTAGCCCTCGGCCTCCAACAGCACACTGCCTGCCCCACTTTTGGGTCTCTCCTGCAGAGAGAGCTTGGTATCCCTGGCCAGAAACTAGAGGCTATGGTGTCACTGATCCTCATTAATACTTGGGGAAATCTGCCAAGCCTAGCCTACAGTCAGTGTGTCACATCTACTGTGCTATTTATACACTGGAGTTCAAGGCAGCGCGACTACTTCGACTGTGACCAAATGAAATGAACAATCTATGCAAAATAGAATTCTTTAATTCATGTGTGACAGTAATAACTTGGTCATAGGCCTTAAATGCTTGCAACTTCCAAGGCAGAGCTCTGATGAATACGTTTGCGCCCGACACAAACATTAACCGACTTGGAGTCATTTTGGCTACCATTTGTATTCGATCCAATTCATCAGCCTGGTTTCACTACCTCCAACATGTCACTGGTAAATTGGCCCCGAAGTGCATTGATCATCGTCTGTTGACAGGAGGGAACCGCAAAAATCTATCTGAGTCAGGGCAGAGTCTGAAGGACTCAATCTTTATTCACTCACAATATGCTGCAGCCGCACGCGCTAACACAATGCAACCCAGGGAAAACCTTTAAAGTGACCAGACTGTGCATTGGTAATTCTGCTCTAGGCACAAAGCTATAGGCCTACCTAGGCTACCTTCCAGCAGAGGACCCATTTGGACTGACTAGGCCTAATGGTTTGTGTATCTGCGATTGAACCTACCCTGACGGAGGATGTTGTTGTTGGCATTCATGTACTACAGCTGCTTTGACAACAGCTAAAGCAAATTGGCTATGGATAAAACAAGAAGGGTGCCTGCTAAGCTGTGGGCAATGAGGCATATCATTACCAGTAGATGCTTTTGTTTTCTGTGAAAAAGCAAACTGACTGGATGTGACAGAGAGAGACTATTCCTGGCACCATTAATAGCCCAGGTCGACTCTACACCTGTCTGCAGTAAAATGCATGAGTGAACTCAGGAGTTCCTGGCCCCATTATCGTGTGACTATTTTGTTTTTCTCAGAAGAGGGACCTGTAACCCTCTGTGGGAGAATGAATCAAAATGAGCCATCAAATGTCATGTATGATTAAAAACTGGGCCTAGAGAGAACTCTCTTATCTTGTTCCCGTCTGGGGCTGCTGTATTACTGTTCGCTGTACCAGCTCTCCCAGGGTCAAAGAGTTATTGGTGACTATGACATGATGCTCAAATTAAAGCCACCAACAGGGGCAATAGTAGCGACGTCCACGTGTACACAAGGGGATGGGCAGGATTTGGCAACAGGGAATTGTTATGTTTTTTTGCAGTGAGAAATTATGCAATAAACGGGCATTACCCCAATCAGACTAGTTGGTATGGCCTAATGATTGCACATCTAAATTGGGTGTCAGATCCCTCCATTCCTAAGATCCCACCAAGCATATTAAAGCTAGGCCTTAATGCTAGGAAACGGATCCGTGGTCAAAGAGATGGTGATCAGGATAATACACTGTAGCCTATGTAAAGCCACACCCATTATAATTCCAAAATGGTAGCCCCCTAGATGACATCCATCCCCATTCCAAATCCCCACTGACTGTCACACTAGATCCAAAATGCCATTCTACCCATTCTGATGCAGAAAGCACCACTCTGCCCAGTCTGCAGTGCCAGATCTGAGACTGTCTCCATGGTAATAGACTTCCAGGATTCTAAAGTGTCTGACTCCTGCAAGATTGGCTGAGAGGAGATTAGATCAAATGACTTGCTCATAATGGACATCCAATAGCCTACCCTTTACCAAGGTCTTTCTAAATAGCAAAGTGGTCCCTGCCACCATGGACAGCACTAATATTGGACAGTTGCCTTTGGCAGAGGAGGGAGGTAAACAAATAGCCTACCTTATCAGCTGGCCTAACACGACGAGAACAAACACTCACTATCTGATAAGATGATCATGATATGCCAACTCAAATGGAGACTTCCAATGTAGAGATGTGTCCGGGAAACATACAAGTTGTTGAAACACCCAACAAATTGTTATTATCATGCTATATAGCCTGCAAGAAAGTATAGAATGAGAGAGGCTGTTCAGTATTGAAGTAGAATGACACTCATAACAGAGAGAACAGATGGAGAGAGCTTTCTCTAGAGCAAACAATACAAACACAGCTTGATGACCGACCTCTAGGTGTCATTGATGAAAAAAATGAAAACCCCTTTCTGATATAGGCTAAGGCCTGAAGGAGCGTACCTGGCTATACAATTATTCCTGCCAGATATAGACTGTTCCATAGTCATGTTATTACTCTTATAATAATATTATAGCAGTGCTGTTTCATAGACATGATCATTTCCTAACATCCCAAATGCATAACCTTCTAAATGAAATGACTAAATGAAGGTAGATCTAGGCCTATAAAGGGAGCTTGTGTGACATTCACCAACAGTTCCCTGGGAGAAGCTTTTCTGCTTGATGTATTTGATGAGGTGCGAGGCCTATGCATGCATCCTCCGAGCTGTATCAACACCAAAAGCAGAGACGCTGTATGAGGCCAGGACAGGTGTGCGGGACTGATGTAATATGGGTCTCTGACTCTTCAGAACCGAAACAGGTCAGGTAAACAACAGCTCTAGACAAATGAGGTCCGCATAATTTATTGAAGTTCATGAGAAATCAATCTAGCTTGCTAGACTCATTCCGTGTGATTTTTCTGAATAGAACGTTAAGAATCCCCCCCCCCCCCCCCCGGTAAATATAATTTAATAGCTTTATCAGCTGTACCGGCTAGCTAACGGTACTCACTTCTCGGCAGCTGCCTCTTTGGTGGCTGTTTCATTGCTGGTGGCGGTGACATGTTTGGTGTCCGTTGGCGGTGGCACCGAACCGTCATCGCTCTTGGTGGAGAGGTTCCGAGTTCCGTGGCCGTTGGTAGTGTATGGCGTAGCTCTCCATCCAACCGCATGCTGGAGACACTTTACTTTGGTCACGGATCTGACATCTGCACAGGCGGTGCTAAAGCAATACGCGACTGATGGTGATGTCTTTCTGGCGATACCTGTCAAAGGGCGCTTCAGGTTAGATTGAAACAACTCCTTAAGCACTACCGAAGACCGGAAATGTAACATGTCAATCCTATCAAGCTAAATAGTGGAGGCTGTTTATAACTCAGCTAGCTAGATATTGAATAAATATGAAGCAATATCTCCCTAATGCGTTGGGTCTTAGTCGTGATGAACGGTTCAGTCAGTGAGTCACGATTCTCAAATGTGTTCTAAGTGGACATTCACGCCCAACTCGACTCCCATTGGCTCCTGCTAGCGCGTATATCATCCTCCGATTGGCTGGTCTTGTTGGCTGTCATTCATGCTCATTTCCAGTGCATCATGGCGTCAAATGTGCCGGGTGAATGTGACAAAAGATTATGAATATACATGTCCCCCCGCCGCCCTAACAATGGGAGTCGTTGTCCACAAATCGGCATGGCGGGCTGTCTAGCTCCCGCCTATCCCGATTTTCCGGAGAGTCGGTCCCCCTCTTCCTCTATGATGTGACTGACATTAGTCCTGAGCAATTTGTGCTTTTTGATGTCGCCTTGGTTTTGATTCGATAAAAAAACATTTTAAATTAAATGCATTATGAAATAATGACATTGCAATGATTAGAGCTTTTAAATTGAAATTCCAAAGTAAAAAAATTAAACTTTCAAAACATTGAAAATATTCCATTGTCTCTGTCAGGTCCACATACAAAAATAGGAAATTACTTTGAAGATTCTCTGAAGCAGGACGTTCAAGGGAAAATGCAAAGTTTCAAAACACTTATAGAAACTAACCATCATCTAGTCATAACCTATCTTGAGGAGGAACAAAAACAGAGCAGAGTCGTCAGTGAAGGGAATTTGTGCTTATCTGAAAGATGTTGTGGAGGACATGAAGAAGTCTCTCACAGGGGAACTACGATTTTTGATTGAACAGTCACAAAAGGACACCTCTAATGAGATGGAAAAAGCACAGAAGGCCACAGACCTTCAACTGGAGGAGCTGGACCAAGAGGTAATGCAGTGCTTTCCCTTCTGGACAAATCCTCTGTACCTCCCTCAGGGTTTACCTCTGCCTCAGGCTCTGCCATTGAGGGAATAGGAACAGGTAGCACCACAAAAACCCCTCTGAAGATACTGTTAAACAACAGAACTCCCATTTCCCCAAGACCCCTTGCCACGGTCATGCCTCCTCTAGAGAGCTCCCTCCCTATTAAACTACCTTTCCCCCACTTTTGGCAACCCAGGAGATGTTGATTGGCTGTTTTTCCTATCTAAGAGTAATGATTTCCTTTCTCTGGCCCATTATAGACTTGGGAGGTTCTTGCCACCCTCCGCAGTGTTCTCCATGGTATAGTAAGAGAATGGAGGGAGATCTCCCAGGTTGACATGTTCACGGGCTGAGTTAAAAAATATATATTCCTCTCAGAGGACTATGAGGATTAACTGGCGGAAAGGTTTCGTAACAGAGTCCAGGGTGAAGCGGAGCCAATACGGGACTTTGCCTTCTCCTATCGAGTTCTATGTAGGAGATGGAAGGCTGACATTACTGAGCATGAGATGGTCAAACTCATTCTTAAAAACATGGCTCCCCGCCTTGCCAGTCAACTTTGGGAACGTGTTCAGAATCTGGATGACCTGATGTGTCTTTGGACTCAGTTTGAGAATGACTGGAAGCACCACCTCCAAACCCTGTTCCCTCATCCCGGTATCCCAACAACTCTCCTGGGGATAAACTGTCTCAGCCGTTTGTGCCCAAGAACCAAGACAAAAGTCCAGTGATGTGCTGGAGGTGTAAAGTCCAACATCCTCCAGGTTTTTGCCCCGTCTATGGCCAGCGTCAGGATTCAAAAAAAGGTCAGAAAGGACAGAAGACCGACAGTCTAGAAAGGCGTGGTGGCTTGCATACAATTGGGTCGGCTGGAGCTCAACTAGCTGTCTTATTCCTATTCCGCAACAACTGTTGGTTCCTCTGACTGTTAGGAACTGGAGAGGGAAGGCCATAATCGACAGAGTAGCAACTTACATCCTGATGCAGGAGCGCTGTGGCAAAACATGGCATTACCTCATGAGGAGCTTCAAACCAGGGAGGAAGGCCCATTGTACTTGGCCAATGGAGAATCTACCACTCCCTTGGCCTGGATTGATATGAAAATAAATCTGCATGATGAGATTATTAACCTTACTGCGGCTATTCTTGCAGATCTGAGCCTTGCATTTGCTGTAGCCCTTGGTCTGGACTTCATATTATTCAGTGGACTGACCATCTCAATATCTGAACCATCCTATCGCCTGCGCTCTGACAATTCCTGGCCACATCCATTTCACTCTGAAAATGCACTGAGTTCAGGCTGGAGCCTGCTACACTATCCAGAGTCCCGGCTAGGTCAAGTCAAAGGCGAAGAGAATGACAAAGACAGAGAAAATACAAAGAAAAGACTAAACCAAGTTCCAACAGTGAAGCCAGAGAAGTGAAGCCAGAGAACCCGGCTATTACACTGATTACGGCCGTACCCCCCCCCACCCACCTATTCGAGAGCAAAAACAAACCTGATGCTGATTTCTACATCAAACAAGCAGTGGAAAAGGCATGTCTGTCAGATGATGAGAGGTGGCAGCTATCCCAGATATTGGCGTTGAACGGTGAGGTCTGTACTCTTACATTCAGCCGTACAACAGTCTTCAAACACAAAATCTATACCCGGCATGAAGTCCCCATTAAGCAGCATCCCAACAGGTTGTCCACTGCCAAACTGGTGATTCTCAATGAATACCTCGAGAGCATGTTGGCTAATGGAGTTGTGGAACCTTCCTTTTCCGGATGGGCTTCTCCGGTTGTCCTGATTCCAAAGAAAGATGGTGGATATCGATTCTGTGTAGATTACAGGAAGCCGAATGCCATAACAGAAAGCGATGCCTACCCTCTACCAAACATCAATGACATACTGGAATCTCTGTCAGGAGCAACAATCTTCAGTAATCTGGATCTGAACAGCGGATATTGGCAGGTGGCAATGGATCCCGCAAGTCAGGACAAGACTGCCTTCGTCACCCCTGCTGGTTTGTACTCCTTTAAAGTCATGCCTGTTGGTTTGAAGAATGCTCCAGCAACCTTCCAAAGGCTGATGGAGACTCTCCTGGGAGATCTGAGGGGAAAATGTTTTCTTGTGTATCTGGATGGCATCATGATCTACTCCTCTGTCACTGATGATCTGCAAGACATACAATCAGTCTGCAACAGACTAAAGGATGCAGGCTTGACCCTGAACTCGAAGAAATGTAATTTCTGCTTACCGGAGCTCAAGTTCCTTGGTCATGTGGTTAATGCAAAAGGTATCAATGCAGATCCAGCAAAAGTTGCAGGAGTTCCCAATTCCCACATCCCAGATGTGCCTGACTTTTCAAAGGTTGCCAAACCACTCAACCACCTTAAGGGGTGAAGTTCCAATGGACTCCTGCATGCCAGAGCGCAGTTGAAGCACTCATCACTCCTCCAGTGCTTGGAAACCTAACCTGAATTCTAATTTCATAGTGTACACGGATGCAAGTCAAACAGGACTCGGAGCAGTCTTGGCTCAACAAACAGGACCTGGAACAGAAGAAGTTCTTGCCTATGCAAGTCACACCCTTAATTCCGCCGAGAGGTATTATTCAACGACTGAATGGGAGTGCCTCGCTGTGGTCTGGGCTTTGGAGAAATGGAGCTACTACATGGAGGCAAAGGTCTTCACCGTTGTTACAGACCACGCTGCTCTGCAGTGGGTTCTGGCATCAGGCAAGACCAGCAGCCGTCTTATTGCTGGTCTATCAGACTTCGACGTCATCATTGAGTATCGCAAAGGAAAACTGAATGTTGTACCGGATGCCCATTCTCGGATTACAGACACCGCCAACGTCTGTCCTCCATTGTGCAGCACTTACACTACCACTAAGTGTTTGGATGATTCTTTCCCTCTGGATGAGAGTTTGTGGAGAGCACAGCAGAATAATGCCGCCATCATTGCGATCCACAAGAGTCATAATTCAGGATAAAGTGTATCGAAAAACTCCAAGAGGAGATTGAAACCACAGCCCCCATTACCACGTCTTCATCCCCTCTACATTGACTGATTAGATGATCCAAGCTTATCATGACTGGCCATCTTGGAGTCTTCAAGACCTACCAAAGATTAGAGGTGGTGGTGTACAGCAGTGTGAAGTCTGCCAGAAATACAAATCAGACATTGACCTGCCGGGAAACTGCAGCAGACCATGGTGAACCATCCCAATGGGGCCTTTTCCTCCCAGCCGGGGGACCCGGGATGAATTTGTATTGGTGTTAGTGGACTACTACACACATTGGGTGGAGTTGTTTCCCCTCCGCAAAGCCACTGCATCCACCGTTGCTCTAATTCTGCGAAGGGAGGTCTTTACCAGATTCCAAATTCCAAACAAAATTCTCTCTGACTGAGGTCTGCAGTTCATATCAGGAATCTACAAAGAGCTCTGTACCTACTGGGGTGTAGTTGCCAAGCTGACCACAGCCTACTGTCGTGTCTTTGACTATGCCAGATTAATTTCTATGACATGCTGTTCTATAAAATAATTTCTCCGTAATTAATATTACCTGATTGAACTAATCATGTAAATATGAATTAACTAGAGAGACACCACGAAATAATATTTATAGAGCTGTTATCTTTCGAATAAACTCTTGAAGATTTAGTAAGATTTTACATCCATAACAGTCACATTAATCGTCATTTTATTCAGTCTCATCTGAAAGTTGTAAGTCCTTGATTATCTGCAAGAATCCTGCCTAACAAGTTGAATCAGCAATACAAAATTGGGTTTAATTATTTATTTACTAAATACCTAACTTATCACACAGAAACACACATACACAATTAAATCATAACTTGATCACAAATTACGTCATACAGAAAAACGTCCCTAGTGGGCGGAATAGATATGACAGCTTGTTACACAAAGAAAAGGGGCGGGATTTTAGTGAAAGAGCGGGAGACTGGAACATAGGCGAGCTGTGCTATCGTAAATACAGTATCTTATGCATTCTAAATTACCGCCCATTTGAAAAGGAATGCAATAAATATTTACTCTGAGCTGCGCTTCAGTAGGTTGGTGGTAGATGGACCGTGTCACCAACCCGAGTCCTCTGTCCTTTGAAGAATGTCTCTGGTAGTCACGGGATACGTTGTGTGTAGTAGACGGGATACTTGGACTGTCCTTCCTAACCTGCGTTTAGCTGTTGCTAACTCAACGGCTAGGAGATATCACTTCTGTAGTGAATACGAGTTCAAAGTTCATACCATTCACAATCAAAGTCCATGCTGATGTTGGCTTCATCTATAGTTATTATCTGAACCATTCTGACACCGGATCGTCATCCTAGCGTACCCGGAACAGGAAGTTATATTCTTGTCAATGGCTTTTATAGTGGAGGGAGAGGGGTGTGTCTGAAAAGTTTATAACCCATGCCTCTTCACAGGGTCGGGCCACTGTGAGCAGAGGAAAACTTATGAAAGTCCAGATCTCTCATTTGGAAGCTAAAATTACATTTCCCCTCTTTACAAATAATTTCATATTCAAACATTTGAATTAAACATCAATTCCATGTGAATCCGATACCTCTGAGGTTTAGACTTTCCACAGTAGAGTTTGTCATTCTATCATTGATGAGAATGTGTCAGAGGGCAACCGAACTGACATAATATACCTTAAGTACCACCGCATATGTTCAGTTGGTCGGATTACCAGAATATAGTTCATTTCCCCCCAACTTCTGATGTTACCCAGAATCTCTATGTTAACCCATGGGTTTCCTTATGTCACATCAGTTATAGTAGGGAGAGAGAAAAAGGGGGAAAGAGGTATTTATGACTGTCATAAACCTACCCCCACTGCCAACGTCATGACACTACCATCCTTACACCAACCTGACCGAGAGGGTAAACCGCATCCTGATGGGGTTGATGTCTTCGTGGGGGATCAGCAGCTTCTGAGTTTCACTTTGCACTGAACTCTGGGGTCCAGGTGACTGTAGTGGGAAGACCACTAAAAGGTCAACCCCTGTGTTTTTTGGGCACCTCCCTGGAAGGGGAGGCCCCCTACCTCATTAAATGGACATCTTTGGATATGGCGGCTATTGTATTGCAAAATATAATATCAATGGTTACAGGCCGGAAGGGCTCATTCCACTAGGCTACCTCTTTGGCACTGTTCTAAGGAATTTCCTAATGGGAGATTTGCATTTTGGCATGTGGGACCACCCCTTGGGCAGTTGCAGTGACCTTTTCACTGCCACACCGGCAGGCATGAGTCATGTCGGCAGTAAAATTCCATGTGACTTTTGAGTCACGGTAATCTCCTCTTATGCACTCTGGACATGCTTTGGTAGTACCCAACTTGCTAACGATCATCAGGTCCTAATAGCCTGGTACACAGGGCTCTATTGTCCCTCTAACCACTGACATCAATGCAATCGAAAATGACTTCAAACACTTATCAAAACAGTATCATGCTTTTAAAACTCACCTCACTGTGATGATCAATTTGAAGAAAGTTCAACAGCAGGTTGAAACTGAGTGTAAAACATGGTCCTTGTGGATGTTATTTCAAAGCCTAACACAACGAAATGGACAGCGCTTTCTAAGGTGATGATTCATTGAAAACACCAATAAGCACATTAGATCTTATGTTTTATGCATACTCATAGGCTTATGAGCCCAAGTCCAGAATGTCTATCCACGAGTCTGGGAGAGAACGTATAGCCCTAGGTGATGCTTTTGGTTCATTGATTGTGCAAGGGCGGATTACAGGTAGCCTACAATTACAGCGAATTTGATTTTGAATAGCGTAGTAATAGGGCATTTTTTATATTTCCATAATAATTTTTTGGGGGTGACATTACCTTTAGCTATACAGAATATCTCACCACTGTGCGTTTCCATCTCCTCCTTGCTCTCCTTAATTACTTTTTTGAGCGTGCAGAGGGGCTGTCAATTTGTTCCAGAACAGATTGGAGAGCCCATGGCATACAGAGTTTGGGCAGAATATCACCCGTGTCGCAGCGAGAGCATGTTCCTCAAACAGCGGTCGATGCATGGAGTGAAAGTGTTCTTATATTCATTTCCCTGCGTCTCATATTCATTAAGCACATCTCCACTATAAAACCAAAGTAGCCTACCAGGCATCATTTAAAAAAGGGCTGGCGGGAAAGCATGCAGCCTCCATTCGCTATTAGAGTGCATGACATGTATTAATGGGCAATTATAAATATATATTTTTTTAAAGATTCAATTGAGAATAGTCTGACGGGTGAAAATATGATCACTTGATGAGAGGACAGTTGTGTAGCCTGAAGCAAGCAAAAGCGCACAAGCATCCTCAAATCATCACTAGTTGCATCATATATGTTTCGATTTCTACGACATTAAGGTTCGTATCATTGACAACTAAAGTTGCCAAATAACTATACATCTAGGATATAGGACCCTGTTTCAAATGATCACTTTTACGCTCAACAAAGTCACTTCATATGCACACTCGCGCCGGAATGGGAAAAATATCCTTTATTTTATTCAGCTAAGTTCAATTATATTATTGTTATTACAAAATCCTATAATATAAAAATAATGCCATGGGACTTAGTGCATTCGGAAAGTATTCAGACCCCTTGACTTTTTCAACATTTTGTTACGTTACAGCCTTTTTGATAAAGTACGACTGGAATTGATATATAAATGCCAGGAATATTTACATTTTGGAGAATCTTATAAAATGGGCTAAAGTTATGTATAGTAACCCTAGGTATAAAATAGTAAATAATGTCTACTTCTCAGAAAGTATTAAACTGTCAAGAGGAGTAAAACAAGGTTGTCCAATATCGGCAAAAATAAAAATACAACCTACACATTACTGTGTAGTTTACCAATAAAATGGTCTGACGGTGATGTGGACATACTCGGTATACATATGCCGAAAGAAAGAAATTCTCACTACAATACATTTTTAATTGAAAGATAGATAAGATCTTGCTACCATGAAAAGTAAAATAGCCTTCTATTTGTGTGTGTGGGGGGGGGGGGGGGGGGGGGGGGGGGTAAATCAGATTAACTATTTTGTCATATCCCAGTTTACCTATTTGCTTATGGTCTTGCCTACACCTAACAACCTTTATTTATTTATTATATGAGCAAAAAAATATACAATTTGATTTGGAATGGCAAGGCAGACAAAATTAAAAACGGGCCTATTTAAATAAGAATATGAATTTGGAGGGCAGAAATAATAAAACCGACCTCTCACTAAATGCGTCAGGTATACTTAAATATGAATGGTTTTTCTAGCAGATTAGCAAAAATGTCTCACCCCATGTTCAAGAATGGCCTTTTTCCCTTTATTCAAATAAGATCAAATAATACAATAAATAATGGTAAAACTCAAATACTTCTTATTATTTCCCCAATAAGGAACTTGTGCAAAGCTGTCATCAAGGCAAAAGGTGGCTATATTGAAGAATCTCAAAATCTCAAATATATTTGTTTAACACTTTTTTGGTTACTACATGATTCCATATGAGGTATTTCATAATTTGATGTCTTCACTATTATTCTACAATGTAGAAAATAGTAAAAAAAAATTAAAAAAAATGGAATGAGTAGGTGTGTCCAAACTTTGACTGGTACTGTATATATTTGTGTGTATATACAGTTGATGTCAGAAGTTTACATACACTTAGGTTGGAGTTATTAAAGCTTGTTTTTCAACCACTCCACAAATTTCTTGTTAACAAACTATAGTTTTGGCAAGTCGGTTAGGACATCTACTTTGTGCATGACACAAGTAATTTTCCAACAATTGTTTACAGATTATTTCACTTATAATTCACTGTTTCACAATTCCAGTGTGTCAGACGTTAACATACACTAAATTGATAGCCTTTTAAACAGCTTGGAAAATTCCCGAAAATGATGTCATGGCTTTAGAAGCTCCTGATAGGCTAATTGACATCATTTGAGTCAATTGGAGGTGTACCTGTGGGTGTATTTCAAGGCCTACCTTCAAACTCAGTACCTCGTTGCTTGACATCATGGGAAAATCAAAAGAAATAAGCCAAGAACTCAGAAATAAAATTGTAGACTTCCACAAGTCTGGTTCATCCTTGAGAGCAATTTCCAAACGCCTGAAGTTACCACGTTCATCTGTACAAACAATAGTACCCAAGTATAAACACCATGAGACCAAGCAGCCTTCATACCACTCAGGAAGGAGACGCGTTCTGTCTCCTAGAGATGAACGTACTTTGGTGCTAAAAGTGCAAATCAATCCCAGAAGAACAGCAAAGGACCTTGTGAAGATGCTGGAAGAAACGGGTACAAAAGTATCTATATCCACAGTAAAACGAGTCCTATGTCGCCATAAGCTGAAAGGCCGCTCAGCAAGGAAGAAGCCACTGCTCCTAAACCGCCATAGAAAAGCCAGACTATGGTTTGCAACTGCACATGGGGACAAAGATCATACAATTTTGGAGAAATGTGCTCTGGTCTGATGAAACAAAAATAGAACTGTTTGGCCATAACGACTATCGTTATGTTTGGAGGAAAAAGGGGGAGGCTTGCAAGCCGAAGAACCCCATCCCAACCGTGAAGCACGGGGTGGCAGCATCATGATGTGGGGGTGCTTTTCTGCAGGAGGGACTTGTGCACTTCACAAAATAGATGGCTTCATGAGGCAAGAAAATGATGTGGATATATTGAAGCAACATCTCAAGACATCAGTCAGGAAGTTAAAACTTGGTTGCAAATGAGACTTCCAAATGGACAATGACCCCAAGCATACTTTCAAAGTTGTGGCAAAATGGCTTAAGGACAACAAAGTCAAGGTATTGGAGTGGCCATCACAAAGCCTTGACCTCAATCCTATAGAAAATCTGTGGGCAGAACTGAAAAAGTGTGTGTGAGCAAGGAGGCCTACAAACCTGACTCAGTTACACCAGCTCTGTCAGGAGGAATGGGCCAAAATTCACCCAACTTATTGTGGGAAGCTTGTGGAAGGCTACCCCAAACATTCGACCCAAGTTAAACAATTTAAAGCCAATGCTACCAAATACTAATTGAGTGTATGTAAACTTCTGACCCACTGGGAATGTGATGAAAGAAATAAAAGCTGAAATAAATCATTCTCTCTACTATTATTCTGACATTTCACATTCTTGAAATAAAGTGGTGATCCTAACTGACCTAAGACAGGGAATTTTTACTATGATT
This sequence comes from Salvelinus fontinalis, assembly GCF_029448725.1. Lineage (NCBI taxonomy): Eukaryota > Metazoa > Chordata > Actinopteri > Salmoniformes > Salmonidae > Salvelinus > Salvelinus fontinalis. The sequence goes on from NC_074705.1 coordinate 15,692,778, forward strand.
AAAATGTCAGGAATTGTGAAAAACTGATTTTAAATGTATTTGGCTAAGGTGTATGTAAACTTCCGACTTCAACTGTGAGTGTGTGTATGCATGTATGTATACACATACTAACGTTTGAAAGTTTGGGGTCACTTAGACATTTCCTTATTTTCTTTCAAAAACTAAATTTTTTGTCCATTAAAATAACATCAAATTGATCAGAAATACAGGAAAGACATTGTTAATGTTGTAAATGACTATTGTAGCTGGAAACGGCTGATTTTTTATGGAATATCTACATAGGCTTACAGATTCCCATTATCAGCAACCATCACTCCTGTGTTCCAATGGCACATTGTGTTAGCTAATCCAAGTTTCAGTTCCCATTAGGAAGGATACCAGAGGGCATCCTCCTGGGCACTTTTGATGTGGAGAGCTTGTACACTAACATCCCACAGGAGGCTTGCAGGCGCTACAACACTTCCTTCAGCAGAGAGACTCTACCCGTGCTCCATCCAATGATTGCATCTTACAATTTACTAAACTGGTATTATCCCATAACTACTTTGTCTTTCAGTCAGACTTTTCCCTTCAAATTCGGGGTGTAGCCATGGGCTCCCCTTTCCCCCCCAACTATGCAAACCTGTATGTGGGACAATTTGAAGAAGCATTCCTTTATAAAACAGAGACACACCCCTTACTTTCTAAAATACTTCTATGGAAGAGATACATAGATGATGTCTTTGTGCTCTGGGAAGGAAGTCAGCAGGAACTAAATCAACTCCAAAAACTCTACTAAACAAGAGCTCTGAATATCTCAAATTCACCATGCAGACTGATGAGAGAAAAATAAACTACCTGGACTTATGGATTATCAAGGAGAATGATGCATTACACTGACAGACTTATACACAAAGCGCAATACCTTGCTATGTGCCGATAGTATGCATCCCCTTCCCGTCAAGAATGGCCTACAATATGGCCAGTTATGCAGGGCTAAACGAATCTGTGTCCACCAGTCAGATTTTGACAGCAATGCTAAAAAGAAATTCAAAATGAGAGGCTCCAAGGACAAAACTCTTGATGCTGCAATGATGAAAATATCTCAAAAACCAAGAGCGAAATTACTAAAAACTCAACTAAAGACGAAAAACAACGCAACTGTCTTTTGCACTAAGTACACCAAGGGTTCGGAGAAAATGAAAGCAATCTTGGAAAAGCACTGGCATATTCTGCAATCAGACAAAATGTAAATAAATAAATCACACATCTCTTCAAGGAACCCCCACTGGTGGTCTATAAGCGTGGTCGCAATATTGGAGATAGTTTGGTGAGATCTGACATGACCCCTGAGCCCATTCAGACACTCTTGACACCCATCCAAAATGTTAACTACAAAAATGTGGCTCATGCACACAGTGCAATAGCACTATAAAACGTCTTTCTTCAGACACCCACGTACAGGTCGAAAGATCCCTGTTAGGGGTATCATCTCATGCAAGACCAAGGGAGTAATCTATCTCATCACCTGTTCATGTGGAAAAGCCTACGTGGGACAAACGAAAAGACAGTTAAAACAATGCATAGCTGAACACCGCAGCTCAATCAGGTGTAAGAACACTGACTCTCCAGTAGCAGCTCACTTTGTTGAAGCTAACCATCCCAGCTCCTCCCTCAAATACACAGGCATTGAGCATGTTGCTCTACCAAGGAGAGGAGGTAACATTGAGATCCTACTACTAAAGAGAGTCTTACTGGATATCCTATCTAAAAACATTGACCCCTAGTGGTCTGAATATTGACTTTTATCTCAGGCCCTTCTTATGAACACATTTTCCTCAATTATTATATATATATTTTTTTTACAGCTTATTAGCGTATTCCTAATATGTTCCCCCTGTTGACGATGTTCATTATATATTAAGGTTGAACCAAAAGATTACATGTAACAAAAACGATAGACGAAATGATTATGTGAAATTGAATTTAATAATATATGCTGATGCTAATATGATGTACACTACTCCATTGTTTCTATATGATAACAATAGCATAATATATTTTATATGCCATATACAATTTAACAGTTTCATTAATTTTAATTAACTTAATCATTATGACACACCCCTCCCTCACCATTGTCATTGGTTACACTAATTGCACTGTTTGTCTACATAACCTGGTTCAAGTATTCATGACATCACCCTGAGGAAGGCACAGTGATGCCGAAATGTTGGTAAATACCCATTAAAATACCTGGGAGATTACACATGGTGTGCGACTTTATTTTGATAGTGTAATCCAAGTTTATAATTTTAAATTGCTAATTGATCATTAGAAAACGCTTTTGCAATTATGTTGGCACAGCTGAAAACTGTCGTGCTGATTAAAGAAGCAATAAAACTGGCCTTCTTTAGACTACTTGAGTATCTGGAGCATCAGCATTTGTTGGTTCGATTACAGGCTCAAAATGGCAAGAAACAAATAACTTTCTTCTGAAACTTGTCAGTCTATTCTTGTTCTGAGAAATTAAGGCTATTCCATGCGAGAATTTGCCAAGAAACTGAAGATCTCGTACAACGCTGTGTACTACACCCTTCACAGAATAGCGCAAACTGGCTCTAACCAGAATAGAAAGAGTGGGGGGCACCGGAGCACAACTGAGCAAGAGGACAAGTACATTAGTGTCTAGTTTGAGAAACAGATGCCTCACAAGTCCTCAACTGGCAGCTTCATTAAATAGTACCCGCAAAACACCAGTCTCAACATCAACAGTGAAGAGGCGACTACGGGATGCTGGAATTCTAGGCAGAGTTGCAAAGAAAAAGACATATCTCAGACTGGACAATAAAAAGAAAAGATTAAGATGGGCAAAAGAACAGACACTGGACAGAGGAACTCTGCCTAGAAGGCAAGCATCTCGGAGTTGCCTCTTCACTGTTGATGTTGACACTGGTGTTTTGAACAGTACTGTGTGTTATAAATATATATATATGGGGGATTGTAAATGATGCAGACAATTACATTGATGGAATCTATACAATCTATATGCAATATTAAGCCTGGTCTTTCCCTAACAAAAAAATAATGTAAGACAGGTAAACAAACAGCTTTTTTTAAAAGATAAAAATCACTACGGCCTACATTGTAAACTGAAAAACATTTTCAAAAAATGAAATAAAAACTATTCTTTATTTTCTTGAGAAACTGCATCTTTATAACTGGCTTAAGGCATCCAACTCACGGATTTGAGATTTCGCACTGCTGTCAATGACAAGAACATCGTCTATAGTGCTAGCGACGATGGTTCAGTCTCTTGTACAGGCACCCCATCAGTTTCACCATGCTGCCCTGAGATAGATGAAATCTTCTCTTCTGATGACTTCTCCTGAGTCTGCAAACAGTAAGCAAAGAGCAATATTTAGAAACAAATCATTCCAACTTATGAGAAGCCACAGCTACAGTGCATTCGAAAAGTAATCAGACCCCTTGACTTTAAGTTACAGCCTTATTCTAAAATAGATTTCTCAATCTTAACACAATACCCCATAATGTCAAAAAACAGGTTTAGACATTTTTGCACATTTATAAAAAATTTAAAAAACAGTAATATCACATTTACGTAGGTATTCAGACCCTTTACTCAGTACTTTGTTGAAGCACCTTTGGCAGTGATTACAGCCTTGATTCTTCAAGGGTAGGACACTACAAGCTTGGCACACATGTATTTGGGGAGTTTCTCACATTCTTCTCTGCTGATCCTCTCAAGCTCTGTCAGGTAGGATGGGGAGCGTCACTGCACAGCTATCAGGTCTCTCAAGAGATGTTTGATTGGGTTCAAGTCCGGGGTCTGGCTGGGCCACAAGGACATTCAGAGACGTGTCACAAAGACACTCCCGCGTTGTCTTGGCTGTGTGCTTAGGGTCGTTGTCCTGTTGGAAGGTGAACCTTCCTTCCAGTCTGAGGTGCTGAATGTTTCGGAGCAGGTTTTCATCAAGGATCTCTCTGTTCTTTGCTCCGTTAATCTTTCCCTCAAGCCTCACTAGTCTCCCAGTCCCTGCCGCTGAAAAACATGCCAACAGCATGATGCTACCACCACCACGCTTCACCATAGGGATGGTGCCAGGTTTCCTCCAGACGTGACGCTTGGCATTCAGGCCAAAGAGTATATATTGGTTGGTTTCATATTATTGGTTTCATCAGACCAGAGAATCATCTTTCTCATGGTCAGAGTCCTTTAGGTGCCTTTTGGCAATCTCCAAACCGGCTATTGTGCCTTTTACTGAGGAGTGGCATCCGTCTGGCCACTCTACCATAAAGGCCTGATTGGTGGAGTGCTGTAGAGATGGTTGTCCTTCTAGAAGGTTCTTCCATCTCCACAGAGGAACTCCGGAGCTCTGTCAGTGACCATTGGGTTCTTCGTCACCTCCCTGACCAAGGCCTGTCTCCCATGATTGCTCAGTTTGGCCGGGCGGCCAGCTCTAGGACGAGTTTTGGTGGTTCCAAACTTCTTCCATTTAAGAATGATGGAGGCCACTGTGTTCTTGGGGATCTTCAATGCTGCAGAATTTTTTTGGTACCCTTCCCCAGATCTGTGTCTCGACACAATCCTGTCTTGGAGCTCTACGGAAAATTATGAACTGACTCTCCAGCAGACGGACCGGATTCCAACAGAGAAGACAACAATGACATACGGGCATAAATATATACATTGCAATTATTCTCGAATGAGCGGCCATTCATGTGCAAATTATTAGCATTTCAACTAATATAATTATCAACTGTGTGTAGTGAATCTATTTCGTTTTCCCCGCTCACGCTCAGTCCCCACCTGTTTTGTTTGTCTACCAAGCCGTCATATCGGCTTCGTCCGCTAGGGACTTTTTCTTTGTATCATGTAGTAACCAAATATCTACTGTTTGTTTGTAAGTAATTCTGTGTGATTATTTAGTTAGTAAATAAATAAGCCAATTTGTATATCGCTGATTCATGATTTAGGCTAGGGTTCGTGCAGATATTCAAGGGTTTGCGACGTTCAGTAATGAGAACAGATGAGGTAATAATAATAATAATAATTCCTTAATAAGAGACTGTTTTGTTAAGATATGAAAATATCTGAAGAGTCGATTCGGGAAATAGAGACTTTATTTTTTTTAAATCCGTGGTGCCCCAACTTCCTAGTTAATTCAAGTTTACACAATAAGTTTAATTACGTAATAATAATTACACAGAGAATTGATAAAATAACAGTCTTCACATTTAATGATGGTCCTGACACGACAGGGGACTCCAATCAAGTTGTAGAAACATCAAGGATGATCAATGGAAACAGGATGCACCTGTGCTCAATTTTGTGTCTCGTGGCAAAAGGGTCTGAAATGTTGTGAAAATAGGGGTATTTCTGTTTTTTATTTTTAATAAAATTAGCAAACATTTCTAAAAACCTATTTTAGCTTCGTCATTTTGGGGAATTGTGTGTAGACTGATGAGGGGGGGAAATTATTTAATCCATTTTAGAATAAAGCTGTAACGTAACAAAACGTGGAAAAAGGGGTCTGAATACTTTCCGAATGCACTGTGTACAAAACATTAACACCACCTTCCTAATATTGAGTATCGCAACCCCTTTGATTTGATTTGGATCTCTTTTAGTCCCCATTTGGACTAATCTTCCAAGAGTGCTTAAACATTCAAATACAATTTATAATACGAACACATTTCCACATATAGCACACTATTACAAACATACATAATATACTAACATAATGACACAATAAATACTCAATCCCAAAAAATATTGATTCTTCATCTACTATAGTCCCACCACATTTCTATGTATTATATTTAAATCGTTTTAAAATAATGTTTAAATGTATATATTGAAAGGTTTCTGGTTTGCTCAGTTAATTTATTCCATTTCTTTATTGCTCTAAATCGAAATGTTATTTTGTGGACAATCTATTCCTAATATTTACGGAATGTCTGTCTCTTACCAACTGAATACCGTTGTGAATAGAACTTGGCTGTTTTAAATGCTGAATATTATGAAATAAAATAAGCATGTTCCTTTCAATTATCTTATCAATTGATGACCAACCAAGAACATTGCACATGACTGCAACAGAAGAACCATATCTCCACCTTAAAACAATCCTTGCTGCTTTGTTCTGGGCATTCTGCAGCCTTCTAACTTCACTTGATGATGCATTTCCCCAGACCACAGAACAGTAGTTCACCTGACTCAATTATTGCTTGTGTTATTTGCAGATTTTTTCCCCCTGGTAAATATTTATCTATCCTTCTGATTATGCATGCTGTTTTTTAATTTTTACATAGATTAGTTATTTGAGACTATCATGATAAGCAGTTGTCTAGCTGCACTCCCAATAGTTTGGTTTCTGCCACTTCTTCAATTTGTACTCCTCCCATACTTAATTGTATCCCATGCTGTTTTGGCCTTTTCCTAGTGGAACAGACCAACATAACTTTGGTTTTCTTGGTGTTTAAAACAAGTTTGTTTTGGCAAACCCACTCCCTAATATTCTCCAAATCTCCTTGTAAAGCTTGCTGTACCTGTTGAACCGATTGTCTTGCTGCATAAATTGTAGTATCATCTGCAAATATAGTAGCTTGAGTTTCAGCTAAGGCACAGGGGAAGGTCGTTGGCATATATTAAATAGAGAAGTGGCCCAAGGCAGCTGCCCTGCGGTATTCCACAGTTTAACACGAGGGGAAGAAAATTAACCATTGATATAGGTGGACTGTTTCCTGCCAGTTAGATATGACTGTACCCAATTCAATGCTACCTCCTTAAAACCATAATGCATTAATTTTGTCAAATTATTTAATGATCCACTAAATCAAATGCTGCACTGAAATCTAAAAATAGTACACCCACAAACTTGCTGTCCCCTCCCCTTCATCTACACTGATTGAAGTTGATTTAACAAGTGACATCAATAAAGAATCATCACCTTCACCTGGTCAGTCTCATCAAAAGAGCAGGTGTTCATAATATTTTGTATACTTTGTATACTGTATATTAGTAATACCCAATGATGTGCACCTGCTTATTCATGTGGATTTGTCTATTGTAATACCATACAGAACATCATTCACATTATCTCAAAACATTGCCACCACTGACAGGATGACTGCACACAAGATACACAATCATGTGTTGAAGGTACATGCACATTGACCATGACCAGGCAGGCAAACAAAAGCACAATAAAGGACAGTGGCGTTAAACAATTTGGGTTAAAAAATTAAAAAAAATCTAGAAAAAAAATACAGGTTCTGCAATTAACCAACTGATGTAGAATCTGAATCATCCCATTAACGCATGTAAGGTGCTGTGGTTGGCATTTAAAAACAAGGACAGAGGACTTACTGACCGTATACCCAAAAACATAGGTAATTTTCCAATATCCATAATGTAGTTTACGAAAGTTCAAATCAGGAAGGCTGGTCTGAATGATCGTTTTTCAACAGTCTCACAACCATCCACCACCAGCTATAATAACCTTAAGGCCCGTCATTGGAACACCTTTCGCCTAGCAGGGGGGGTTTCAATGCCAGCTGCCCAGTAAAGTGCTACCCGTCACCAGCATTTGGATCCGAGGAGCATGCTGACATCAAGTGGTTTCTGTGAGAAGTACAGGAGGGGGCGGGTTACCCCGTGTGGCGTTTTACCCCGTGTGGCGTGTTACCCCAAGTTATCCTATATTCAGTGTGTTTATGCAATTTGACTGCGACATAACATTTATCAAAACATGCTAACTAGTTAAAAGATCACATTTCCGATCTAGCTAATGATTATGCCCATGTTAAATGCAGATAACCAAACCAATGCGTCAGCCTATTTATTTATAGCCACTATGCTGCATCAGTTAGGCTACAGGTGATAATGGTTACAGCATACCTGATAAGATGGACCTTGCATAGGCTATACGCATGGTCCAATATGTTAAAATCATTTTACCAATATATTATTGGGCTTATTTCTGAAGGTGGAAATTATATTTTAGATTTGAATTCATTTGGATTGAACGTCCTTTTAAAAAGTCAACGGTTGAACTTCTCAGTCCTTCTACATACAATTTCCTCAAATCCCCACTCTACGCAACCTTTTCCTCCACTGCTAAAGAGTCTGGCGGGTCCCCTCTGTGGCTTGCAGCTCTGAAATGTAAAATTAAGTTTGGTTGTAGTTGTAAGGACTTGTTGTACAGCTCGCGGCTGAGACCACTTGCTGGAGTGGCTTGCTCTCTGCTCTCTCCTTACCTCCGGTATACACTTCCAGTGTAGCGGCTAAAGACCTAGAATGATGCTTTTGATAAGCCCCCAGGTTCATAGGGGAACACCTTTGCATCCGTAACTCAGCTGAGATCAACACAAAACACTTACATTATTCCCTTGTGTAGTTGGTGCGGGCTGCCTCTCGGCCAGCTGCTTAGACTCCCCGTCAGTAGCCACCTTAGATTCAGACGTCACGTCCCTCTCATTGGGTTTGGCTTTAGCTGGAGAGGGTTTAGCTTCTTGTGAGTCATTGCCTTCAGTTGTGACCCCAGCTACAACTGGTTCTTGTTGTATCTCTTCCTGGACGTTGCTAAACGGCCGGTCGTCGTTCCTCAGGGTCTCCACGTTCCTGGGAGGGGAGCATTGAGGGGCCTCCCCCCCTGCCAGTGGGTTGTGGTTTGTACCTCTCAGATGGGCCTGGGGCTCGGGCTGGTCCATGGCTGGAGGAGGGGGGTCCCTGGGCCTGCCGATGCGCAGCAGTCTTGTAATGCCGTGCTTGATGGCTGCCTGGCATCTACAGTACATAAACACCTGAGGAACATGAGGAATATACTGCTTCAGTGACATGTAGGGAACTGGCTACAACTGGAAACAGTTACTATGACTGCTGTGTGATAGTCAGGGATGGGTTCAATATGGAAGTAAATGTAATTTCTCATTCAAGCATTGAAAAGGGCCATTTATTTTCTTCAGGATTTTTCAACACCAATTCTCTTTCTGAAATGTTTGAATTGAAATGGAATTTACCCCAGGCCTTCTAAAAGTGTTTTGTGTGTGTGTGTGTGTGTGTGTGCACGCGCACCAGGATGGAAAGCACGATGAGGAGCACAGGGATATCCCGGGTGACCGGCAGGTCATTGATGGCTACGAGCAACTCGCTGATCCTCTGGCCAAAGTGCTTCTGAGTTTCCGTGACGAAGTTGGTGATGGTCAAAGTGATTGCATTCAGAGAAAGACAAAACAACACACCATCATACCACGTCCTATTGGAAATAGGCTAAATGCTACACAGGTTATTGGTCATCAACAAGGTTGCGGTCAATTCCATTTCAATGCAGTCAATGCAGGAAGGATTCACTCATTGTTTACTTTATTTGGCCAGGTAGAATTAGAGACAGATACAGAGAGATGGGAAGGATAAGGGTTGGAGTTGGGGTTTGATCGCTAGTCTCCGGTAGGGAGCAGTTTGTGTGCCTAGAGCATTACCGCTAGACCAAAGGCTCTGCACTTACATCCTGTATGGCTGAATTGAAATGGAATTGTCCCCAACCCCGGTTGTCAACTACAGGTTACCTTTGCTTGGGATACGAGACGGATTGGGGTGACGTTGAGGACTTTGTTGTACATCGTACAGAGACCATCCTGGAGAGTCATGGCACCTCTGTACCAATCTGGGGTAAAGGTAGGAAGGAGTCCAATACAGTAGGCTTCATGACAACATAAACCCATATGCATTTCCACAGTTAGCTTACTGCAAACAGTGCAAAGTGTAACAAAATGTTCACGCTGTTGGAGACCATTAAGACCTGGGCACATTTTATTGTATACATATCTGTTCTAATAATTATGGGTAAGGGCTGATATATAAAATAGCAATTTACAATCTGACTATTTTATATCTTATATACACTTGAATAGATGTTTTTTTTTATATATCCTTTGGGATTTAAAGTAGTGTTAGGTTTAAGCTCTTTGTATGAGAAGTGAAATGTTACAGTGGACTGCAGGAATGTGCTCTCCCAATAACTCAAGCCCTCTCTTGACTGATAACAAGTCCGGTGATATGCAAGGAGGAGCACAGAGAAATACTGGATGATGGAAAAGTACTGAAACACATCTTTCTGGAAAGGAAGAGGTGAGAACTAAAGGTATAAAATGGGCACTGCACTGTATTGAATGTATGTTCTTAACTGACACATCCAGTTGGGTGTAACAAATCTAGTTTGAGCTTTTTTGCTGTCTGCCTGGAGTTTGTACCAGACATCTAGAACCTCTGTGCATATCACAGGACTTCTTACCAGTGGAGAGAGGCCTTGAGTTATTGGGAGTACACATTCCTGCAGTTCACTAAATAACTCCACGTCTCATACACAAAGAGCTTAAACCAAACACCACTTTCAAATCTCCAAGGATATATAAAAAACATCTATTCATAGTAAGAGAGCATCATTATATAAACCAGTAAAGAGAGAGATTGTAAATTACTATTTTATCAGCCCTAACCCATAAAATGATTATTACTACTGATAATTATACAAGAAAAGGTGTTCTGGTCTAAATGGTCTCCAACCAGAGTATGTGAGCGGAGTTGAGTGGTTGGAAATCGCTCTTGTCGCACATGGAAAGGTCAAAATCGCTCCATGCTGACAAAAAAAAAACACACAAAAAACAACTGCTGCTCCAAATTCGCTCCATTCATTAAAACCACAATTTAACTAATACTATTTGTGACTACCTGGATCTACCAATTGTTTTTTAAGTATTGAAACCAAAAATATGGATTTGAATGAAAAGTATTTGAATAAACATGAAAAGGTGAATGTAAGAAGCGAAAATAGGCTACATGTCATATTAAACAGCAGGTAGTCAGGAACGAAAATGAATTAAGGCTATATTATTTCATGGCTATAGCCTACAAATAAATACATTGTGAAGCATTTGCGTGTGCGACACAATAGGCTGGTTGTATTAAATCATTATAGTCTATAAATTGCGCATATAGGCTGTGACTCAGAGTTAAATAAAAATGTAATAAAAAATGACTTATTAGTGCCTTTGAATTCATTTTTAGAACAAATTTTTAGAAACACGAGTTTGGCCAGTCTGTGGCTTCAGGCGCATGCGATGGTGCCCGGAGAGCAGGCCAGCCGTGGAGAATACCCTCTACACACTTGCAGAGCCACTGGGGATGCTAAACACCCTTTTGGCCACTCTTGCCAGGCTGGGCAGAAGTGCATTAAGCTCTCAGCATTAAACAACATTTCGTTGTATTAAATCATTATAGTCTCCAAATTGCGCATATAGGCTGTGACTTACTTAGGGATTTTTCGTTTCATTTTTATTTAATTCTGATTCGGCTCAGTGCCGTTGAATTCACTTTTAGAAACACGACTTTGTCCAGAGTCTGTGGCTTCAGGCTCATGCTAAGTGCCTGGAGAGCTGTATACTTGCAAAGCCACTGGGGATGCTAAATACCAGTCGGGACACTTTTGCCAGGCTGGTCAGGAATGCAGAGTTGTTTTTAAATATTTCTATAGGTAGGCCTAAAAGGTTTTTAGACAAAATAACCCAATCAAAACGGAAAGCTTCTTGAACGTGGGAATATGCCAGTACTATTGGGCCAAAATCAACTTTGGCCTATAGTATAGATAATAGAACAAAAATGAACGAAACGTTTAAGACACCCGATTTTTTTATACCCACCTCGTTCCGTTCTGTCGGCATGTGCACGTAGAAAGTATGGGATTGGTGTCTTTTCAGATTCCACAATGATTATTTAGTTGTGGACACTATATCACTGCATTCTCTCTTGTTCTTGGTCCTCATCTTTGTAAGTCGACTTGATTTAGCATCTGTGTGTTTTATCAGTTTTTCTTTTTGAAAATATTTAGTGAACTCCGTGACAGTAGCTAAAGGAAGGGTCTGTAGATCGCAGCACACACGTACACTGGCATGCTCTGAGCTCGTGAAGCGAGTGCTACCGGAGCGCTACTTTGGAGCGGGCTAAAAGACCGACGCCCCAGCCTTTGGAAATCTCACTCCACGCTCCAGACAAATTGGGCATGCTAGCGCCTCTCCGCTCACATACTATGACTCTAACAACATCCATGCGTCTTAATATCTATTTTTTTAATGGCATTACAAAATTAATATATTATCTCTTTATGCACCAATTATTATAAAAGAATGACGCATTTATTCAAATGTTAATGTTTTTTGCATCATCTCACCATTTAAGTCCCACCAGTCAATTTTCCCGGTGCATTTCGCGTCGACGGCAAAGTCAATCTGACAGGACAATAAAATTACAATAACAGATATGATGGATTTAGCATTGTACCATTATATTGTACCAGTATATATTATATTATACCAGTATATATTGTACCAGTATATTATCAGGAGCTGGTTTAGTGGCAGTGCTGCCGTCCCTGGGACCACACACCCACAGTTCAAACCCTAGTTCTACAACTGCTATTATCCCTCATCAATCTAAAAAAAAAAAAAAAAAACACATCATTTTGTTTTCCCCTCAAGATATTCCTTGGTGTTCCTTCAATTTATTTAGTTGGCTTAGATTTTTTTAAAGAATAGACTATGGCATATTATAAATAGCTGAACTAGCTTAAGTCATCCTTACCTGTTCATAAACCCCCCCAAAATATTATTTGCAAAGACATAAAATACTGTTGTAGCATTTAGCCCACATTTATTTTTACCTCTGAGAACATGAATCAATCCTGAATCAGACAGACCCTACACTGAAAGTAGCCAGACTGGCCACTCTGTCTGTAAATAAGTCATTTTGTACCTTCAAATATTCTTTAAAATGAATTCTAATAATATGTATTTACTACTAGACATAGAACATCATAGACAGTAAGGGGCTATTAGCAAGTGGACATTTTACAGAATGCATGGAAGTGTGTATTGATCATTTACCTTGTGGAGGAAGAAGCAAAACCACACCAGACTGATGAGAAAGCAGATGGCGAAGATTCGCTTGAACTGGACAAACCAGGAGACTGTAGACCACAGCTCGCTGCAGATGATGACCACCATCATTACGACACAAACAAACACCTGGAAGAGAGAGGAGGTCCTTTAGAGCAGGGTTTCCTCAACTCTGTCCTGGGGGCCAGTTTAGAATTTTTCATTAGCACTACACAAGCAGATTCAAATAATAGCTTGATGATGAGTTGGTTATTTGAATCAGCTGTGAAGTGCTAGGGCAAAAATTTTACCGTGTACCAAGGCGGGCCCCCAGGACAGAGTTTGGGAAACCCTGCTTTGGCTTTGTTTTGATTTGGTTCATTAAGAAATGCTAGCAACCATGACTGAATTCAAACAGGATTTGGTTTCAGGGTATGGTTTGATGTGGGTGTCTCGTGTTCGCAGGTGGGAAGAGTTAACAAAATAATTTGGTCATGTCGCTTGAGCCGGCTGGTGAGCGACCGTGGAAAATTTAGCTCGACTTTGGATAGCCCACCTCTGGGACAATATTTTCATGTCGCACATCTTTTAGTTGTCTCATTGAATGCTTTCAAAATTTGTATCGGAATTCCTAAAATGTATAGATGGTTTGAGGTTAAGTCGTAAAAATTTGGAGCTACTGACCTTTTAAAATATTGTCCCATGTGCATTGTGTAATTTACGGATGTCTCCAACTAGCCACATAGGGATATCGAATGTCAAACCAAATTGACCATGGGCATTACGATCAGGTTGCGTGCAGCTGCGCTCCTAATTCATGATTACTTGGGTACTGCCAGCTGTGGGCAGGATTATAATAAACCCAACGCACGGAAAACTGTTACGGTACCCTTCATTCCGTGACATTCCATTCTTTCCTATCGTGCAAATCTGTTTTGGACGAGAACTACTTTATGACCAAAATGATCCTATTTACATTTTGTAGTCAATGTTGACACAAGAATAAATGTTTCTGGCTCATATTGATGCCACATAGGCCATTTAAGTTTTTAGGGGCAGTCGCTCCTTAAATGACTGCGATGACGATGAGAAATATTACTGGCGTGGTGACGCCAACGAGTGGTATCAGTTCTGTCTTGTCTTGAGCGTACAGTAAATGACTGTGCTCTGAATCGGAGCGGTTAAGTCATATTGTTGAACACAAAAGTGCCAGATAGCTTCATACGCATCTTAGTCAGTCAGTGGAGCAGATGGGACTCGCCTCCTCAAGCAGAGATCAGACATGCCAGCCAGCACCATTGAGAGTAGTTTTGTTTTTATATGTCCTTTAGTTTGTGTGTAGGCTAGTCCTAGCCTATGAGTTACTGTGTTTTCTTACAAGTATGAACTTGTAAGTCCAGAAAAGACATTCCCTTTAAATGTCATCCTCCCTGCCTATGTAGCCTACTTTACAAACGGTCAATCATCAATTCCTTTAGGCAAACCACATGTGGTGTGTGCGGCGTTAAATCCACTTGATTTTGAGCATCACAGTCCCCTCTGCTACACATGATCACCTTCATGACTGTGTCGATCTCTACACCAAAGGTGTCCTCAAAGTGCCATCTCGAGGCCTCGAGTTCATGTGGTTTGAGATCCACCAGGATCTGGCTGAGGGCATCGTCCAGATCCTCCATTCTACAGGTGTCCCTTCCCTCCAGAAGCTTCCAGATCGCTGCCAACGCTTGCCGAGACAGTCTTACTTTGGCGTCGTAGTAGAGATCATTCTGGAAATCACTGGGCTAGTGGTTGGAAAGGAATATAAAATAAGTAGCACAACAAAGTACAGGCACTTGGCATATACAGATAGCATATTACATCACAAGGAGGTAAAACTTGGGTTGGGTGAAGTCAACCTTTATCCCATCGTGATTATGTACTCAAAACTTTTATAAACGATGGTAAAACCCCCTATTATAAATACCTCTGCTATAACCACTCTCAGACTATAGCGCAAAAATCACATGCTATAACTGGACGAATTATGGCAAAAAATAATGGTTGTGGGCAAAGGCTAAGTGAAGGCAAATCTCTTCTAATCTTTCTGGTGGAATCTCAGCATGGCCAGGTCAGGTCTATGTGCACGTCTTTGTGGCGCGCCCATGAAGAAATGACAGTCAACTGATGAGCAACAGGCTTTCTTACCGTACTGAGTTAGGTTATAAACCATGGGCTGGATAGAAGCAAGTCTAGCGTCTTCAGAACCGGATAATATTTGCTTTATTTGCCTCATCTTCCTTTCTTAGCGGTCATATTGTTTGTTCCGTCTCTCATGAAGCTGCGATTGAGAATAGCCTATGCCTAGGCCAATAGACTGACCTTCGTTCTTTTTGAATGCGGCACATTTTGGACAACTTCTCAGGCTATTCAAATATTTGGGAAATAGGCTACTGGGTCACAACTTGAACTTTTCTTGACGCTTTTATGATAGGCTACTGGCCATTTGGTTTTCAACCTCGCATGGAGGGATTTTACTAGCCCGCACATATTATTTATTTCATAACCCCCTACAGCCGATATCTGAGTGGACATCTAATTAGCATAATACAAAAATCCCCATCAAAATATGTTTAACGTAGAGATATGTGGTTTTTTTTGTTTCATGGGCTGCGTCTTGATCCACCGCATCCGCTCATGTCGGCCTTCCGCATCTACTGTGGAAGGTGGCAAAGCTAAAGCAGTATTTGGCAGACCAGGAGACATCCCGAAAACCAGTTTTCTAGCGAAAAAGTCTCTCCGAACGGGTTTACACACTAATATGACCCCTCTATGGAAAGATGAGACTCTCACGAACAGGATGCTGTTCTCCGTTTTGGTATACGGGTTATTCCACGTCCTTCTTACATCTCTCAGATATAGGACCGACACTTACTTCCCTTTGATGTGTTTCTATGGGCTAATAGCAGTAAGTTCAAATTCAATGTTGACGTGCTACTCTACGGCATGGTAATGTTCAAAGTAGAGTTCAAATTTGATTCCATTATTATTGTAGTCCCATCCTCCACCACTGAGTTCTTGTAAGTGACATTTCTTTGTTGCAAGTCAAGTTTCTGTTTGCAAGTCTTGTGTCGTGATTCTTCACTCTTCCTCCCAAAGTGTGCACTAGTGTACCTCATTCTTGGCCCTGAAGAGCTGCAGTGTGTAAATCGTCATCCCTACCTGTGCTAAAACACCCATTCGACTACAATAAGACCATACTTGAGTAAAGACCTTAGTTGAGTGAATGGTTGGATGTGAAAACATGCGCTAAACCAGAGCATTTTTTAAAAATGTAAGTATTTGAATTGTGACTATCGTTCGTTGTACATTGATAAACTGTATTAGGTTTCCACCCATGTTAACCTTATTTGATCATTCATTTTGTGGTCCTTTTTCATAGGAGGTTTTGGCTGATCTCCATAGCTGAGAGAAGCCGAGGAGGAATATCACTTTGTCCCATAATAATACTACCAATATTTCTAACTGTACCAATGAGAAGTAGGGCAGACTTATCCATTGTTGTTGAACTGTTTTCAGTCAAGTTTACAGTGACAATTTGTTACCAGCCACATGTTCAATAAGGTATTCTGCTAATAGAATTACAATACAGAAATGTTCTCGCCCTTTAGTGAAATTCTGCCAAGCCTAATGTTGGAAACCATTATCAAGGAAAACGAATTGAAAACAATTGTAACCCGTTTCTTGAAAATGAGGACAATAACTGTTGCCTCTATCACAGGTCCCAAGTGTACAAACAGTAAGGGGTATATCCTTAATAAATTAATTTGTGATGGTTAATTGTGTATACTGATTGCTACGGCATAGACATGACAAATCTATTCACTAATTAAACACTTATCTGCCTTATGCAGAGGTCCGCCTGGCCTTGCTGCTGTTCCGGTTTCAGCTGTTCTGCCGGCGGTTATGGAACCGCCACCTGTCCCAGACCTGTTGTTTTTCAACTCTTAATGATCGGCTATGAAAAGCCAACTGAAAATTATTCATGATTATTATTTGACCATGCTTGTCACTTATGAACATTTTTTAACATCTTGGCATAGTTCTGTTATAATCTCCACCCGGCACAGCCAGAAGAGGACTGGCCACCCCTCATAGCCTGGCTCCTCTCTAGGTTTCTGCCTAGGTTTTGGCCTTTCTAGGGAGTTTTTCCTAGCCACCGTGCTTCTACACCTGCATTACTAGCTGTTTGGGGTTTTAGGCTGGGTTTCTGTACAGCACTTCGAGATATTAGCTGATGTACGAAGGGCTATATAAAATAAACTTGATTGATTGATTGAAGGAAAAACTCTACATGCAATAATGTCCATGTCTTGCAACTTTAACAGTAGAGTCAAGAAACAGCTTTGTCAACACTCTCACCAAGGGCTAACTCAAAGAATGTTACGGCAAGGTTGTCCATCTACTCGGTCTCCAAAAATTTGACAAATACACAACTTTGAGTTATTGTTACTGGCAATATATACACTACATCACCAAAAGTATGCGGACACCTGCTCATCAATCATCTCATTCCAAAATCATGGGCATTAATATAGAGTTGGTCCCCCCTTTGCTGCTATAACTAGATGTTGGAAAATTACTGCGGGGACTTGCTTCCATTCAGCTACACGAGCATTAGTGAGGTCAGTGTTCCAATTCATCCCAAAACGTGTTAGATGGGGTCAAGGTCAGGGCTCTGTGCAGACCAGTAAAGTTCTTCCACACCGATCTCGACAAACCATTTCTGTATGGACTACGCTTTGTGCACGAGGGCATTGTCATGCTGAAACAGGAAAGGGCCTTCCCCAAACTGTTGCCACAAAGCTGGAAACACAGAATCATCTAGAATGTTATTGTATGCTGTTGCATTAATATTTCCCTTCACTGGAAGTAAGAGGCCTAACCCGACCCATGGGAAAAAATTGCCCCAGACCATCATTCCTCCCCCCCTAAACTTTAAGCTGACACTATGCATTGGGGAAGGTACCGTTCTCCTGGCATCTGCCAAACTCAGACTGACAGATGGTGAAGCGTGATTCATCAATCCAGAGAACGCGTTTCCACTGCTCCAGAGTCCAATGGCGGCGAGATTTACACACTTCAGCAGACGCTTGGCATTGCGCATGGTAATCTTAGGCTTGTGTGTGGCTGCTCGGCCATGGAAACCCATTCCATGAAGCTCCCAAAGAAGAGTTCTTGTGCTGACGTTGCTTCCAGAGGCAGTTTGGAACTCGGTAATGAGTGTTGAAACCGAGGGCTTGCACTTCAGCACTCGGCGGTCCCGTTCTGTGAGCTTGTGTGGCCTACCACTTCGCGGCTGAGCCGTTGTTGCTCCTAAATGTTTCCACTTCACAATAACAGCATTTAAAGTTGACCAGGGCAGACATTTGACGAACGGACTTGCTGGAAAGGTGGCATCCTATGACGGTGCCACAATGAAAGTCACTGCTATCTTCAGTAAGGCCATTCTACTACCAATGTTTGTCTATGGAGATTGCGTGGCTGTGTGCTCGATTCTATACACCTGTCAGCTTGGATGTAGCTGAAATAGACAAATCCACTAATTTGAAGGGGTGTCAACATACTTTTGTATATATAGTGTACGTACAGTGCATTTGGAAAGTATTCAGACCCCTTGACTTTTTCTAAAATAGATGGGGGAAAAAACATCCTCAATCTACACACACACCATAATGACAAAGCGAACAGGTTGACATTTTTGCACATTTATTTAAAATAAAAACAGAAATCCCTATTTACATATGTATTCAGACCCTTCACTATGAGACTCAATTGAGCTCAGGTGCATCCTGTTTCCATTGATCAACCTTGAGCTGTTTCTACAACTTGGAGTCCACCTGTGGTCAATTCAATTGACATGATTTGAAAAGGAACACATCTGTCTATATAAAAAGGTCCCACAGTTGTTGACAGTGCATGTCAGAGAAAAAACTACGCCATGAGGTCGAAGTAATCGTCCGTAGAGTTCCGAGACAGGATTGCGTCAAGGCACAGATCTGTGGAACGGTAAGAAAACACTCCTGCAGCATTGAATGTCCAAGAACACAGTGGCTTCCATCACTCTTAAATGGAAGTTTGGAACCACCAAGAGTCTGAGGGCTGGCCGCCCAACCAAACAAGCAATCGGGGGAGAAGAACCCGATGGTCACTGACAGAGCTCCTCCGTGGAGAAGGGAGAACCTTCCAGAAGGACAAACATCTCTGCAGCATTCCACAAATCAGGCCTTTATGGTAGTGGCCATACGGAAGCCACTCCTCAGTAAAAGGCACATTACAGACTGCTTGGACTTTGCCAAAAGGCACATAACGGACTCTCAGACCATGAGAAACAAGATTCTCTGGTCTGATGAAACCAACTTTGAACTCTCTGGCCTGAATGCCAAGCGTCACGTCTGGAGGAAACCTGGCACCATCCCTACGGTGAAGCATGGTGGTGGCAGCATTATCATGCTGTGGGGATGTTTTTCAGCGGCAGGGACTGGGAGACTAGTCACGAGAGGAAAGATGAACGGAGCAATGAAAACCTGCTCTAGAGCGGGTTCTCAGGACCTCAGACTGGGGAAAAGGTTCACCTTCCAACAGGACAAATGACCCCAAGCACACAGCCAAGACAACGTAGGAGTGGCTTCGGGACAAGTCTCTGAATGTCCTTTAGTGGCCCAGTCAGTGCCCGGACTTGAACCCGACTGAATATCTCTGGAGAGACCAGAAAATAGCTGTGCACCGACGCTCCCCATCCAACCTGACAGAGCTTGAGAGGATCTGCATAGAAGAATAGGAGAAAGTCCCCAAATATAGCTGTGTCAAGCTCATAGCATCATACCCAAGAAGACTTGAGGCTGTAATCACTGCCAAAGGTGCTTCAACAAAGTACTGAGTAAAGGGTCTGAATACGTATGTAAATGTGATATCTCCATTTTTTTTTTTATAAATTATATATTTATAAATTGGCAAACCTGTTTTTGCTTTGTCATTGTGGGGTATTGTGTGTAGATTAAGGAGCGGGAAAAAACGATTTAATCCATTTTAGAATAAGGCTGTAACGTAACAAAGTGTGGAAAAAGTCAAGGGGTCTGAATACTTTCTGATTGCAGTGTAATTTGAGGTTTAGAAAAAGTTGGTTTTGGCACTGCAGCTATCTAGAAATGACCACAGTCATTTGTGTTGATTAACTTGCTTGCTAGCTTCTTAGCCTGTTAGCTAGTAGTACAGTATGACCATGGGCAGAAACTGCTTCTACCAATAGAAATCCCCGATCACACTTATAGGCAATGTCATGGTGACATTGGCTAGCTAAGCTCATGCGCAGGAACACGTCAGTGTCACAAGGTCTGGAGTAATACATGTTCAACTACTTAAGACTTCGGCTCTAATCCAGGTTGTGCCTTTAGATTGAGAAAATTAACAACTAGGGAAGAATCTTCCACTCTCATTGGCTGTGTTTAAGATCATCAAAACCGTGATGTATGGTGGGAAAATTGTGAATGACTGATCAACAAATAATTATGTTAATAATAATTCCCTGCACTGTCAGCTGCAATATCAAGCCCATAGAGGACTCAAACCTCAAACCCCGGCCTGCTTCGCAAACGTTCCCATAAATCTCGCAATGTTGCGCTCTGGGTTTAGAAACTCTGTGGTTAGGTGCTGAAGATAATAGTCCAGGTGATACTAATCAACACATCTAACTTTTGGAATGAGCAATCAAGCTACTTTATATGAAAATAATCATGGGCTCTAAACCTTCAAGCCGCATACCGGACCCTATTCAAACTAAACTACTGAAAGAGCTGCTTCCTGTGCTTGGCTCTCCTATGTTGAACATAATAAACGGCTTTGTGTGTTAGTGCTAACGTTCAACCCAAGGTACCAAATTGATATGTGACACGTATTAATGTCAAAATAACATGCAAAACCCCCCCCCCCCCCCCAACACAAAATAAATATATACACATACACAGTTGAAGTCAGACATTTACATACACTTTGGCCAAATACATTTAAACTCAGTTTTTCACAATTCCTGACATTTAATCCTAATAAAAATTCCCTGTTTTAGGTCAGTTAGGCTCACCACTTTATTTTAAGAATGTGAAATGTCAGAATAATAGTAGAGAGAATGATTTATTTCATATTTTATTTAGTTCATCACATTCCCAGTGGGTCAGAAGTTTACATGCACTCAATTAGTATTTTGTAGCATTGCCTTTGAATTGTTGAACTTGGGTCAAACGTTTTGGGTAGCCTTCCACAAGCTTCCCACAATAAGTTGGGTGAATTTTGGCCCATTCCTCCTGACAGAGCTGGTGTAACTGAGTCAGGTTTGTAGGCTTCCTTGCTCGCACACACTTTTTCAGTTCTGCCCACACATTTTCTATAGGGTTGAGGTCAGAGCTTTGTGATGGCCACTCCAATACCTTGACTTTGTTGTCCTTAAGCCATTTTTCCACAACTGGAAGTATGCTTGGAGTCATTGTCTATTTGGAAGACCCATTTGCAACCAAGCTTTAACTTCCTGACTGATGTCTTGAGATGTTGCTTCAATATATCCACAATTTTTCTTCCTCATGATGGCATCTATTTTGTGAAGTGCACCAGTCCCTCCTGCAGCAAAACACCCCCACAACATGATGCTGCCACCCCTGTGCTTCACGGTTGGGATGGTGTTCTTCGGCTTGCAAGCCTCCCCCTTTTTCCTCCAAACATAACAAGGGTCATTATGGCCAAACAGTTCTATTTTTGTTTCATCAGACCAGAGCACATTTCTCCAAGAAGTCCCCATGTGCAGTTGCAAAACGTAGTCTGTCTTTTTTAAATGGCGGTTATGGAGCAGTGGCTTCTTCCTTGCTGAGCGGCCATTCAGGTTGTCGATATAGGACTCGTTTTACTGTGGATATAGGTACTTTTGTACCCGTTTCCTCCAGCATTTTCACAAGGTCCTTTGCTGTTGTTCTGGGATTGATTTGCACTTTGCGCACCAAAGTATGTTCATCTCTAGGAGACAGAACGCATCTCCTTCCTGAGCGGTATGACGGCTGCGTGGTCCCATGGTGTTTATACTTGCGTACTATTGTTTGTACAGATGAACGTGGGACCTTCAGGTGTTTGGAAATTGCTCCCAAGGATGAACCAGACTTGTGGAGGTCTACAATTTTCTTTCTGAGGTCTTGGCTGATTTCTTTTGATTTTCCTATGATGTCAAGCAAAGATGCACTGAGTTTGAAGGTAGGCCTTGAAATACATCCACAGGTACACCTTTACACCTCACAATCTTTAGGCCTATATTTATTTTGTTTGCAACTATAGTTGAAATGTTTTCCATTTACCTTTTTAGACTTTATACATTCATATTTTATATTTTGTTACATGCTTAATTGAACATTTGCACAAAGGTTCGAAATAAAAGGAGAAATAATAAAACATGAGTAAGTACCTTTTATTTGTTGAGTATCATTTTATATAAACGATTTATTTATTACAGAAAATGTGCTATAGCGTGATATGTATCATTATCGGGATATGAAATTACCTGTATCGGGATATAGATTTTGCCCATATCACCCAGCCCTACTAGGCAGTGAAAGCAAAATGCAGGGTAACGTAACCAAAATAGAAAAAACTGCAGGGAAAGAGGGACCCGTTTCACTGATTATATTTTCTTTGCATTTATTTACAATTCATTTGTTCTTGCCTTTCAAAATGTTTGGACGTCTTTGTCTGGTGTAAAAGTAGGCTATTGCAAACGTCACAAATGTATATCTGGTTAAAACGCTGATTGTTTTGCCCCAATGCAATGTGTGGACTGTGCCCTGCAATATTCTTAGTTAGCCTACAACAGACAGAAGGTTGTAGTCTACATCCCAAATTAGCCTACAAAATATATTTACTTTTAGAATATTTGTTTCAAATAGCTGCAGGGTTTTTATTTCTGCTGTTCATAAATATGAGGCAGAGACATAGGCTACATCATGTCAATCAAATTGGTTGACGGTTCAGAAGAGGGTGAGTAATGAAAAATGTGAAGGGAGGGGGAAGAAATGTAAGAAACATGACGGGCGGGGGATTGTGAGCAGCAACTCCATTGTTAGTGTTCACACAAGTTGAGACAATGCCAAAACATACCAGGCCAAATTTTTCAATCTCCTTCAGAAGCTTGGTGAGGAATTGCTTGAACACCAGATTGCACGAAGGCAGCTGTGAAACCTGTGTAAAAAAAATAAATAATAATAAAATCAGGAAAGTGACATTTCACCTTCTCGCCATTCTGTCATAAGCTTTTAAGAGGTGTTCAAAATAAGGTGTATTTGTCATGTTTGGTTGTATTTTCACACGTCATGTTTTTGTTCAAATAGCTAGCTACTGCAATAGGAAACATGACAAAGAAAACAACAAAACATGGCAACATTAAACATGTTCCCCCCCCACAAATCTTGTGACGCCCCCTTTTGGGCCAATTAGTGACAAAAATGAATGCTCAAACAGGACAGGAAATATGCTTTTTCAAAGTGTGGAATTTCAGTTGATTACTGTAGCAGCCCCCTTGGGCCAATCAGTGTAATTTGCCAAAATCGGGACAGTGGTGTCTGATATATCACGTGTGTTTACTAGAATCATATTCCTGAGCATGTGTGCCAAATTTCAGATCTTTTGTCTCGACTTCTGAAAGCTTGGCTAGGAAAAGCCAACTGACATTTATTTACCACAGAGGTGCTGACCTGTCGTGTCCTCCTCAACCACATATTATTATTATTAATAATAATGGTCATCTATGAACATCTTGAACGATCTGGCCTGGCCACCCATCGGAAAGGGGATACCTAGTCAGTTGCACAACTGAATGCATTGAACCGAAATGTGTCTTACGCATTTAAAGCTGCACAATGCAGAAGTCGTTCTGCCATTTCAGTTTGTGACAAAACAAGCAAGTCTAGTGTAGATAATCAGTGTACCATTTAAAAACAGAGTGAAATATATTATTCATAACCAAAAATATTGTATTTTCTTCTGTTTGAAGTTAGTGTACAAAACCGAAAGTAAAAGACCAAAAAACGAAACTTAAGAACGGGAAGCATAGAATTAGTGCGCATACAACATTCCGCTTCCTATATTTGAATAGTCGATCTATAGACCCCTTCATGTGTTTAAAAACATTGCCGGTTGCGGACAAATTGGTGCTGGTGGCATAACATGGGGGAGTTCTTATAGAACGCCATTAAAAAAAAGCTCCCATTTACATGTTGCTTATGAGTGCATTTCACACTACTTTTGGATTATAATAAGATTACGGTTCGTTTGAATGTCCTGTTCAATAGAATGTTTGTGTCATCGCAAATCAATTGCATTATACTTACACTTAAACCAGTAAAACGGTTCTTTGGCTAACTTTTGCGACAGACTATATCAACGAGCGTTACGATTCTAGCTAATAACTGCTGCATCCGTAAGTTATTTTGCAAAGATCACAACCAAATATAATCTTAACGACTGTTCAATCAAAACATAAGCGTATGTAAGCGTATTACAACCACTAAAAATGTATTTTGTTTAGATGTAATAAAAACATAAATCTAGGCTATGTTGAATGGGCGACTCTTTCCGCCAAGAGTTTCATGTACTGGAAAATGGTCTATAATAACACATTTCTGTGAATTTGGTCATGTCGCCTAAAAAGTTACACATTGCAGCCTTTCACATTATTTTACCCATTGGTCAAAATATGCATTTTTGATTGGACACCCTAAACAATAAAATAATAATTTCAACTAATGGCACCGAGTCATGGCTTGAAAACAGGCATTGCGCAGCTGCTTGTACTGTACCTCAGCAGGCTTTCTCATGGTCTTTGTGCTTGGGTCGTAGTTCAACATATCATAGGGATCAATCCATTCCTCATCGTCCACCTGCCCTTGAGCAACGAGCAACAGGCTGCATACAGCAGCAATGATGATGAACATCGTGACAGCACTTCTTGACATTTTCTTCCTTTTAAGACGGCTAGCTAGCTAGCTAACGTTACTACTATGACATTTGGAAGCTACTCTAGCTAAGCTACATTTAACTCGTGCCTCAAACACAACAATAACTTCAAGCTGTGGTCTAACTGTCATTGGCGACATTCTTCTTCGTTGGTATAATGGCGTTCGCAACAATTAAATGTGCACTCCGCCACCTACCGATCCTCGACTTCGATGATGTCATCTACAAAATAGCCTCCAACACTCTACTCAGCAAACTGGATGCAGTCTATCACAGTGCCATCCGTTTTGTCACCAAAGCCCCATATACCAGCCACCACTGCGACCTGTATGCTCTAATTGGCTGGCCCTCACTACATATTCGTAGCCAGACCCACTGGCTCCAGGTCATCTATAAGTCTTTGCTAGGTAAAACCCCGCCTTATCTCAGCTCACCCACCCGTAGCACGCGCTCCAGCAGGTATATCTCACTGGTCATCCCCAAAGCCAACACCTACTTTGGCTGTCTTTCCTTCCAGTTCTCTGCAGCCAATGACCTGAACAAATTGCAATAATCGCTGAAGACTTACAGTGGGGAGAAGAAGTATTTGATACACTGCCGATTTTGCAGGTTTTCCTACTTACAAAGCATGTAGAAGTCTGTAATTTTTATCATAGGTACACTTCAAATGTGAGAGACGGAATCTAAAACAAAAAGAAAATCCCATTGTATGATTTTTAAGTAATTCATTTGCATTTTATTGAATGACATAAGTATTTGATCACCTACCAACCAGTTTGAACTCGTTACCTGTATAAAAGACACCTGTCCACACACTCAATCAAACAGACTCCAACCTTTCCACAATGGCCAAGACCAGAGAGCTGTGTAAGGACATCAGGGATAAAATTGTAGACCTGCACAAGGCTGGGATGGGCTACAGGACAATAGGCAAGCAGCTTGGTGAGAAGGCAACAACTGTTGGCGCAATTATTAGAAAATGGAAGAAGTTCAAGATGACGGTCAATCATCCTCGGTCTGGGGCTCCATGCACGATCTCACCTCGTGGGGCATCAATGATCATGAGGAAGGTGAGGGATCAGCCCAGAACTACACGGCAGGACCTGGTCAATGACCTGAAGAGAGCTGGGACCACAGTCTCAAAGAAAACCATTAGTAACACACTACGCCGTCATGGATTAAAATCCTGCAGCGCACGCAAGGTCCCCCTGCTCAAGCCAGCGCATGTCCAGGCCCGTCTGAAGTTTGCCAATGACCATCTGGATAATCCAGAGGAGGAATGGGAGAAGGTCATGTGGTCTGATGAGACAAAAATAGAGCTTTTTGGTCTAAACTCCACTCGCCGTGTTTGGAGGAAGAAGAAAGATGAGTACAACCCCAAGAACACCATCCCAACCGTGAAGCATGGAGGTGGAAACATCATTCTTTGGGAATGCTTTTCTGCAAAGGGGACAGGACGACTGCACCGTATTGAGGGGAGGATGGATGGGGCCATGTATCGCGAGATCTTGGCCAACAACCTCCTTCCCTCAGTAAGAGCATAGAAGATGGGTCGTGGCTGGGTCTTCCAGCATGACAGCGACCCGAAACACACAGCCAGGGCAACTAAGGAGTGGCTCCGTAAGAAGCATCTCAAGGTCCTGGAGTGGCCTAGCCAGTCTCCAGACCTGAACCCATTAGATAATCTTTGGAGGGAGCTGAAAGTCCGTATTGCCCAGTGACAGCCCCAAAACCTGAAGGATCTGGAGAAGGTCTGTATGGAGGAGTGGGCCAAAAATCCCTGCTGCAGTGTGTGCAAACCTGGTCAAGAACTACAGGAAACGTATGAGCTCTGTAATTGCAAACAAAGGTTTCTGTACCAAATATTAAGTTCTGCTTTTCTGATGTATCAAATACTTATGTCATGCAATAAAATGCAAATGAATTACTTAAAAATCATACAATGTGATTTTCCGGATTTTTGTTTTAGATTCCGTCTCTCACAGTTGAAGTGTACCTATGATAAAAATTACAGACCTCTACATGCTTTGTAAGTAGGAAAACCTGCAAAATCGTCAGTGTCTCAAATACTTGTTCTCCCCACTGTACTTGGGTGAAAAAGAGCAAGAGGATAAGTAACAATATGGGGATGAGGTAGTTGGGTGTGCAATTTACAGATTGGCTGTGTACAGGTACAGTGATCGGGAAGCTGCTCTGACAGCTGATGCTTAAAGTTAGAGAGGGATATATAAGGGTCCAGCTTCAGTGATTTTTGCAATTCGTTCCAATCATTGGCAGCAGAGAACTGGAAGGAAAGGCGGCCAAAGTAAGTGTTGGCTTTGGGGATGACCAGTGAAATATACCTGTTGGAGCGCCTGCTACGGGTGGGTGTTGCTATGGTGACCAGTGTGCTGAGATAAGGCGGGGCTTTATCTAGCATAGACTAATAGATGACCTGGAGCCAGTGGGTTTGGCGTCGAATATGTAGTGAGGGCCAGCCAACGAGAGCATACAGGTCGGAGTGGTGGGTAGTATATGGGGCTTTGGTGACAAAGCGGATGGCCTTGTGATAGTCTACGTCCAGTTTGCTGAGTAGAGTGTTGGAGGCTATTTTGTAAATGACATCGCCGAAGTCAAGGATCGGTAGGATAGTCAGTTTTATGAAGGTATGTTTGGCAACAAGAGTGAAGGAGGCTTTGTCGCAAAATAGGAAGCTGATTCTAGATTGAAATTTTGGATTGGAGATGCTTAATGTGAGTCTGGAAGGAGAGTTTACAGTCTAACACCTAGGTATTTGTAGTTGTCCACATATTCTAAGTCAGAACCGTCCAGAGTAGTGATACTAGTCGAGCGGGAGGGTGCGGGCAGCAATCGGTTGAAGAGCATGCATTTAGTTTTACTAGCATTTAAAAGCAGTTGGAGGCCATGAAGGAGTGTTGTATGGCATTGAAGCTCGTTTGAAGGTTTGTTAGCACAGTGTCCAAAGAAGGGCCAGATGTATACAGAATGGTGTCGTCTACGTAGAGGTTTATCAGAGAATCACCAGCAGCAAGAGCAACATCATTGATATATACAGAGAAAAGAGTCAGCCAGAGAATTGAACCCTGTGGCACCCCCAGAGACTGCCAGAGGTCCGGACAACAGGCCCTCCGATTTGACACACTGAACTCTATCTGAGAAGTAGTTAGTGAACCAGACGAGGCAGTACTGTTTTTATCGATGGCGGTTATGATATCGTTTAGGACCTTGGGTGTGGCTGAGGTGCACCCATGACCAGCTTGGAAACCAGATTGCAAAGTGGAGAAGGTACGGTGGGATTCGAAATAGTCGGTGATCTGTTTGTTAACCTGATGAGGACAGAGGGCGCTGTTTTCACTTTGGGGGAAAAACGTGCCCAATTTAAACGGCCTCGTACTCAATTCTTGCTCGTACAATATGCATAGTATTATTACTATTGGATAGAAAACACTCTCTAGTTTCTAAAACCGTTTGAATTATATCTGTAAGTAAAACAGAACTCATTTGGCACAAACTTCCTGACTAGGAAGTGGAAAATCTGAAATCGATGCTCTCTTCTGGGTCCTGCCTATAAATGGGCATGATACCTATTAGTATACATGCACGTCATACACCTTCCCCTGGATGTCAAGATGCAGTGAGAGAAGAAATGGAGTGTTTATCTTGGTCTGAGATGGAATACATCCTCTTGGAATGACGTGCCACCCATTTTTTGTTTTCAGGAAGGCGCGAAGTTGGTCCTGGATTTGCCTTCTGAATAGCTGTCGTTATAGGCGACTACTATCTCCGGCTTTGATTTTATTTGATGCATGTGACAATATCATCGTAAAGTATGTTTTTTCAATATAGTTTTATTAGATTTTTGAAATTTATTCGGGACGTTAGGCGTGTTGCGTTGTGTGCCTTTGTTCAGAAAGGAGAGCTTTGCGCCACTTGGCTAGTGCGCTTGCTAATTCAAGAGGGAAAATGGACGTTCTAAATCCAAACAACGATTGTTCTTGACAAAGGACATCTTGTACAACATTCTGATGGAAGATCAGCAAAAGTAGGAAACATTTTATGATGCTATTTCATATATCTGTCGAACTGTGTACTAGTAGTTTTGCGCCCAGGTTTTGGCCACTCTCTCGCTATAACATAAGCCTTATGTCGTAATGAAGATAATTTTAGAATTCTAACACTGCGATTGCATTAAGAACTAGTGTATCTATCATTTCCTATACAACATGTATTTTTTTGTAATGTTTATGAATAGCTATTTAGTCAGAATAGGTGAGAGTCTAATAGAAATATCCGCACATTCTGGGAAAAAGAAGCTACGTTAGCATAATGGATAACCACTGATTTCAGCTCTAAATATGCACATTTTCGAACAAAACATAAGTGTATGTATAACCTGATGTTATAGGACCGGCATCTGAGGAAGGTTTATGAAGGTTAGTGAAAATTAATATCTTTTGCTGGTTTATTCGCTAACGCTAACGTGCCTATTGCTATCGCTAACGTGCCTTGATGAATGAATGCGGTTGTGTGGTAGGCTATTGTAGTAAGCTAATATAATGCTATATTGTGTTTTCGCTGTAAAACACTTAAAAAATCTGAAATATTGGCTGGATTCACAAGATGCTTGTCTTCCATTTGCTGTACACGATGCATTTTTCAGAAATGTTTTATGATGAGTATTTAGGTATGTTACGTTCCCCAGTTTCTGTGTTCTGTTTTGTATTTTAGTGTGTGTGTTTCAGGAGATGGCTTCCTGAAATACTCCCCAACCAGCTGATTGGTCAACCCCAGGCTAATTGGTGATTGGAGCTGACCCCGCCCCCTCGTCAAGAAGCAGCTGACTCTAATCACCATTGCCACCTGAAGATAAAAGCCAGTGTTCTGCCCAGGAGAGAGGAGAGATTGAGAGAGATGAGATTTGGAGTAGAGATTTGGAGATTGAGAGAGAAAAATTAGATTGTGATATAGTGTTGGTTGTGTATCAGAAAGTGTGGTATGTACTGTTGTTGTTGGTAGCAGTTTTGCTATGTCCTGTGTTTGTGAGTGTTTGTGAAATCGTTAATAATTACTCTGTTTCGTTTGTTCCCAGGGGGGGAAGGAGAAGGCACTTTGGGAGTGCTTAGGCAAGAGGCCCGAGGGCATACATATACCCGTAGTATATTTACTGTCTAGGCACACTAGGTAAGACCTGGGCGGACCACCCCCTGTATTTTGGTTAGGGCACCAGGCGGTGTTAAGTTAGGTAAGTTAAGTGGGTAGGCAGGTTAGATAGGAGAGGGGGAACTTTGATATTTACTTTCTTTGCTTTGGTTCCGTCCAGCCCCTTTTCCCCATATTACCGTGTAATAAAATAAATTCTAGTAAACGGTAAATTCTGCTTTTGTGTCATCCTTACTCGCACTTACAGTCCATACCTCTTGCACTTCAGAGAGTTGAGTTGTAGCAGGGAGTTGTGTTCCCTCTTCTCAGAGGCGTGCGTAACAAGGTATTCCACGTTGGTCTCTATAATTACTCTGGCTGCTTCGGCGCTATTTTTGACGGTAGCTGTGATGGTAGCTGCAATGTAAAACTGATTTATACCTCAAATATGCACATTTTTCGAACAAAACATAGATTTATTGTATAACATGTTATAAGACTGTAATCTGATGAAGTTGTTTCTTGGTTAGTTTGGTTGGTTCTTGGTTAGTTAGGTTGGCTTTGTGCATGCTACCTGTGCTGTGAAAAATGTCTGTCCTTCTTTGTATTTGGTGGTGAGCTAACATAAATATACGTGCTGTTTTCGCTGTAAAACATTTTAAAAATCAGACATGTTGGCTGGATTCACAAGATGTGTACCTTTCATTTGCTGTATTGGACTTGTTAATGTGTGAAAGTTAAATATTTCTAAAAGATATATTTTGAATTTCGCGCTCTGCCTTTTCAGTGGAATGTGGGAGGACTTCCGCTGGCGGAACGCTGGGGCGGTAAAGGTTAACTTGGCTTCCAAAGATTTTAGAAAGGCAGAGCAGGATGGATATAGGTCTATAACAGTTTGTGTCTAGAGTGTCTCCCCCTTTGAAGAGGGGGATCACCGAGGCAGCTTTCCAATCTTTGGGGATCTCAGACAATACGAAAGAATGGTTGAATAGGCTAGTATCAATAGGCTAGTAACAATTTCAGCGGATAATTTTAGAAAGAGAGGGTCCAGATTGTCTAGCCCAGCTGATTTGTAGGGATCCAGATTTTGCAGCTCTTTCAGAACATCAGCTGTCTGGATTTGGGTGAAGCAGAAGCGGGGGGTGTCACGCCCTGACCTTAGAGCCGTTTTATTTCTCTATTTGGTCCCCAGCCTGGTGAGCCCTGTGGCAGCTCCACATACCAGACTGCCCATACGTCTCCTTACTCCATTGATGATCCATGGCAAGAAGCATCCAGTGATGATCCAGTCCGGAGCCTCCAGCGACGGTCTCCAGTCCGGAGCATCCAGCGACGGTCCCCAGTCCGGGGCCCGCAGCGAGGGTGCCCAGTCCGGGGCCCTCAGCGAGGGTGCCCATTCCGGGGCCCGCAGCGAGGGTGCCCATTCCGGGTCCCGCAGCGAGGGTGCCCAGTCCGGGTCCCGCAGCGAGGGTGCCCAGTCCGGGTCCCGCAGCGAGGGTGCCCAGTCCGGGTCCCGCAGCGAGGGTGCCCAGTCCGGGTCCCGCAGCGAGGGTGCCCAGTCCAGGTCCCGCAACGAGGGTGCCCAGTCCGGGTCCCGCAACGAGGTTCCCCAGTCCGGGATTAGGTTAGGTCAGGGTGTGATGTGGGGTGGGCATTCTATGTTTTGTTTTCTAGGTTTCTGTATTTCTATGTTTTGGCCGGGTATGGTTCTCAATCAGGGACAGCTGTCTATCGTTGTCTCTGATTGAGAATCATACTTAGGCAGCCTTTTTACCCACCTAATATGTGGGTAATTATTATTTTTCCGTGTGTGTTTGTGTGCACCTCGGTTGCGTCACGTTCTTTGCTGTTTACCTGTTTGTTTTGATGGCTAAGTTTTTCACTCCGATTAAAAGATGTGGAACGACATGCACGCTGCGCCTTGGTTGTTTTATAACAGGTAGTTTGAGGATAATGAGCGTGACAGGGGGAGCTTGGGCAATTTGCTGTGGGGGTGCTGAGATGTTGGCCGGGGTAGGGGTAGTCAGGTGGAAAGCATGGCCAGCTGTTTGAAAATGCTTATTGATATTATCGATTATCGTAGATTTATCAGTGGTGACAGTGTTTTCTATCCTCAGTGCAGTGGGCAGCTGGGAGGAGGTGCTCTTATTCTCCATGGAATTTACTCTGGCCTCCCTTCTACTATACAGTATCTAACCATGTTTCCCCCTACTGTTTTAGAGTGTGAATTCATTACACTTTGTGACACAAAGAGGGAAGGGAAAAATGATGAGGAAAAGGGAAAAACCTACCATCATTGTCGGTGATCAGGCCTACAGTGGTTCCTCCTTTAAAAGTTGCGTCATACTGCAGCACACCTTGCGGGCTGCTTCAGCATTCTGTGGCACGTTATCTATTTGTCAGCCATTTTTTATGTTAATGCAAGTTATTGCTAGTTTGACCACCAGAGGGCATCTTTGAGAAGCATTTGAGAAGCATTTGTGTGGGTTGTAGACTCCGTCTCAAGCTACCACTAGAGTGAAAGCACCGCCAGCATTAAAAAGTGACCAAAACATCAGCCAGGAAGCATAGGAACTGAGAAGTGGTCTGTGGTCACCACCTGCAGAACCACTCCTTTATTGGGGGTGTCTTGCTAATTGCCTATAATTTCCACCTTTTGTCTATTCCATTTGCACAACAGCATGTGAAATTTATTGTCCATCAGTGTTGCTTCCTAAGTGGACAGTTTGATTTCACAGAAGTGTGATTGACTTGGAGTTACATTGTGTTTAAGTGTTCCCTTTATTTTTTTGAGCAGTGTATATACACAGATGAAGTCGGAAGTTTACATACACCTTAGCCAAATACATTTAAACTCAGTTTTTCATTATTCCTGACATTTAATCGAAGTAAAAAAATCTCTGTTTTAGGTCAGTTAGGATCACCACTTTATTTTAAGAATGTGAAATGTCAGAATAATAGTAGAGAGAATGATTTATTTCAGCTTTCATTTCTTTCATCACATTCCCAGTGGGTCAGAAGTTTACATACACTCAATTAGTATTTGGTAGCATTGTCTATAAATTGTTTAACTTGGGTCAAATGTTTCAGGTAGCCTTCCACAACCTTCCGACAATAAGTTGGGTGAATTTTGGTCCATTCCTCCTGAGAGAGCTGGTGTAACTGGTTTGTAGGCCTCCTTGCTCGCACACGCTTTTTCAGTTCTGCCCACTCATTTTCTATAGGATTGAGGTCAGGGCTTTGTGATGGCCACTCCAATACCTTGACGTTGTTGTCCCTAAGCCTTTTTGCCACAACTTTGGAAGTATGCTTGGGGTCATTATCCATTTGGAAGACCAATTTGCAGCCAAGCTTTAACTTCCTGACTGATGTCTTGAGATGTTGCTTCAATATATCCACAATTTTCCTCCCTCATGATGCCATCTATTTTGAAGTGTACCAGTCCCTCCTGCAGCAAAGCACCACCACAGCATGATGCTGCCACTCCCATGCTTCACGGCTAGGATGGTGTTCTTCGGCTTGCAAGCTTCCCCTTTTTCCTCCAAACATAACAATGGTCATTATAACCAAACAGTTCTAGTTCTATTTCATCAGACCAGAGGACATTTCTCCAAAAAGTATGATCTTTGTCCCCATGTGCAGTTGCGAACCGTAGTCTGGCTTTTTTTATGGCGGTTTTGGAGCAGTGGTTTCTTCAGTGGCATTTCAGTGGCAAATGCAGTGGCATTTCAGGTTATGTCGATATAGGACTTGTTTTACTGTGGCTATAGATACTTTTGTACCTGTTTCCTCCAGCATCTTCACAAGGTCCTGTGCTGTTGTTCTGGGATTGAATTGCACTTTTTGCACCAAAGTACGTTCATCTCTAGGAGACAGAACGCGTCTCCTTCTTGAGCGGTATGACGGCTGCGTGGTCCCATGGTGTTTATACTTGCGTAGTGTTGTTTGTACAGATGAACATGGTACCTTCAGGCGTTTGGAAATTGCTCCCAAGGATGAACCAGACTTGTGGAGGTCTACAATTTTCTTTCTGTAGTCTTGGATGATTTCATTTGATTTCCCCATGATGTCAAGCAAAGATGCACTGAATTTGAAGGTAGGCCTTGAAATACATCCACAGATACACCTCCAATTAACTCAAATTATGTCAATTAGCCTATCAGAAGCTTCTAGAGCCATGACATAATTTTCTGGAATTTTCCAAGCTGTTTAAAGGCACAGTCAACTTAGTGTATGTGAACTTCTGACCCACTGGAATTGTGATACAGTGAGTTAGAAGTGAAATAATCTGTCTGTAAACAATTGTTGGAAAAATTACTTGTGTCATGCACAAAGTAGATGTCCTAACCGACTTGCCAAAACTATAGTTTGTTAACAATAAATGTGTGGAGTGGTTGAAAACGAGTTTTAATGACTCCAACCTAACTGTATGTAAACTTTATATATATTGTTGCAAACTGATGTAACTCATATTAATGTCAAAATAACATGCAAAACAGGCAAGCCCCCCCCGTCAAAAAATAATCTGCGCCACCTGCCCTGAATGATGGGTCGCCATTGATCCTTCGACATCACTGCACCATGGGGACACTTGACCTCCACCACTGCTGTGGTGCCCACCAGACCGTCCGGTGAAGCATCCAGGGTCCCAGACCCCGTGACCCAAAGCTCTGACTCCTGCACATCCATCCCTGCAGCCATTTGGAATGCCTTGACGCCCTCATCTTTGTTATCTGTGCCCCACTACAGACAACACCCATCCAACAACTGAACACCTTGAGTTACATTCGTTTTAAGAAATGTGCTAAATAAATTAAGTTTGATTTGATTGATGACATTACAGCTGTAGAATATTTAAGTGCAGTTTTTCCATAAACTTTTAATTGTTAACTTGGGATTGTATCACTTGACATATCAAATATATAGTGGAAACGATCCTATAAATCAAGACTTTGTGAATGCATGTACCACTTCTAATAAACAAATGCGTTGCCTTTGAAGATTTGTCTCTGGTTATGAAACTACAATACAGGCTGAATGTCAAAACAAAGTCAATTCAGAATGTCAATAGATTTTTTTGGATTCATTCTCATCAATGACAACGTTCTAGAACTGGTATCCAGGGTAATTTGGTTAATGATTATATAATTGATTAAGTGGCTCTTTCCTTGTAGAATGTTGACAGCTGTATAAGCCACATTGTATTGCTAAGATGCTCAAACTTAACTTAATAGCTACATTCACCGACTCAGGATAAACGTTTATCCTTCATGCTGGCCCTGACCAAACCGGGTAAATTGCCCCTCACTATATCTGCATTTCTCCACATGGCCAGACTTCTAGTGGTCTTCTCCCCTTGTAATGCACTTATGCTCATCCTTGAAAAATGTTATAAGGTCTGAAATACACACCAAAGTCGACATACTGTACAAACAATTATCTTGGCTAAGTAAAACAAAATGATTGTTTTGATATACTGCTCTGCTAACTAAAGGCAAGTCAGTGGCTAGCTACGACAGAGAAAGGGGACATAAATTCATGGATGGTCACAAAGGTTTCTGATCGTGCTGGTGAACGGTAGCTGACGGTGCGAGCTAGAGATGATGTGCAGCAGCTTCCCGCAGTAATTTGTCTTGCTGAGGTCTTCTCTGTTGCTAATTAATTTTGAATTTTTATAGTCAATTGAGGTGGATATAGACAAAACTCAGCTTGTCCGAGAGAGAATTACATGGCAATCAAAACGTCACGCCTGTGTAAACCTACACGAAACACAGACCTTTTATGAAGTAGTTCTAAAATCCCAGACGCAAAAATGTATGAGGAAAAAACCATTGTGACCATTACCGGGTTTCACCGCTAAATGTTAGCGATATTATGACCCGTCCACTGTGCCAAACTATTTCCTCCTCCACATTAACTGGATTGGTGGAACAGTGCAGAAGAGAAACTCCCCCGAGAGTATTTCTTTTTATTCTCGTCAAGACCAGAATGTGGGGGACATATAAAGTTTCAGGGGTTTATTTCATGCCTGGCTACGTTAGGTTATTTGTAGGCAGTTGGCGTGTAGCCTACACACACCAGCATTTATTGTTATTGAATTGTAGGCTACCGGTAATTACATTTCCCCAAAACCTTTATGATTTTCCTGTGATGTTTTATTGACGTGCGCTGTGATGAAATAAATTGCCATTCACACTCAAATAAATTACACCACTCAATTGGGTAGACC
Source organism: Salvelinus fontinalis (assembly GCF_029448725.1). Taxonomy (NCBI): domain Eukaryota; kingdom Metazoa; phylum Chordata; class Actinopteri; order Salmoniformes; family Salmonidae; genus Salvelinus; species Salvelinus fontinalis. Next base: position 15,729,091 of record NC_074705.1, read on the forward strand.
GTCTAAATAAATACTATTAGCATATTCTTTACAATGAAACAGATTATCTAGATGTCATGCCAAAGAGAGTGATCCACATGCATGATAATACAAATTACTCATATTGACTTGTTATACTGTCAACAGTATGTCTGTCTGACTGCCCATGTGCCATTAAACTGTGTGCAATTTTGTGATAACTTGACAAGGTATTTCCACACACGTTTAAATGTTAATTGCCTTTACTTGCAAACTAGAAAATAAAGACGTACAGCAGCCATGTACAAACGGTAGAATACTGTGAGTGATATAGCCAATTTAACATGAGAAGTGTCCCGTTATACTGCGCCGACTCTGGGCGATGACATCACAGGAGGGTAAAGGTCACGGTCAATACTAATGTCCATAATAACAACGCTTACATGAATAGTAATAATACTATACTGCAGTCAAGTACAATTCAGTAGGAATTATTTGTATAGTGTTCACCGTATAACACATTTGTACAATGACCAGAATAAATAACGCAGGCCCCGTTAATTGTTCCATTTGTTTGTAGAGAAAGTCAAGATGCTTTTCACTGAAGTTAACTGAATCTGAGCATAAAATGGGCCAATCTTTCTCTAACCTTTCCCCTCGTTGACAGTGCAGGCAGCTGTAGGCCTAACATCCCACTGCATTACACCCTCGTATTGCTCAGAGAAGAGAGGAATAATGTACATTTCTAAAAGTTTAAAACCCATCCTTTGAAATGATTTGCTATTTACTGTCATTTTCATCTCGCTCATGAAAGCACTTTTGATTGTATTCTGACACCTTCTGGCCAACATGTATACTCCAGCCAATGAGTGAAAGCATAAATGCCAACTTCTACACAGCCTATACACACACTCAAACCTCTCGCATAGAAACACAAAAATAAACAAAAATACACCAAAAACTGTGATGGTGGTGCCGAGTAGGACGAGCACAGGTCAGCACTGACAATTGAATACATGCAGAAAATAAAAAATCTATTAGGTCATGGGATAGTTCACCCAAAATACAAAATTACATATTGGTTTCCTTACAATGCAGGCTAGGGGTTTCCAAAAAATGTTGGACTACGACTCAATTTTGATATATATAAAAATTCCAACCCCACCATGTGAAAAAAAGTGATGTCATCAACAGCCAATGTTAACTTTAGCTTTAGCTTTAGCTATGACAGTCTATTACAAATCAGTCTGACAGTACTTTTGACAGTATTTCCACCTGACAAATCAGTTTGACAGTACTTTTGACAGTATTTCCACCTGAAAAATCATTCTGAAAGTGCTTTTGACAGTATTTCAATCTGAAGGAAGTATGGCTTGAAGTGACTGAAATGCATCAGAAAGGTATTGGGAAGTTCAGAAGATCATCAGGTCATCAGATCATTTTCCCCCCAGTCTAATTTAGTGCCTGGTCTTACCAACTCTGTTCTAATGAGTCCTGCATGGTTTGTGGGCATTGTAGAGGGAAACAGAATTGTATTTTGTAGCGTAAACGGTTCAAAAGATAGAAACACATTTGTTGGAAGAAAACAGAAACCGCTCTGTTTATTACAACCACATCTAGCTAACCCTGGTTCTATGAACCAAGCTCAATTTTATTTCATAGTTTCTCCCGCGACCGTAATTTTCAAATGAGGTGACCCCACATCGGGCCACGACCCCTAGTTTGGGAAACACAGCTGAAATAAAACGAAAGCATACCTTCTCCATACACTGATTACAGGGTAAGGAAACAAATGTCATTTTGCAATTTGTGTCAACTATCACTTTAAACAAAGCAACCACCTGGACTTTACACTCTGATAAAAATGGTTAAAATAAAAACAAACAAAGAATGAACTAATCAATCCTTTATTAGTTGCACTATTGGAGAAGATGAGGAGATAATTCACTTGATACCCACCTCTGTTCAAGCACTGTTAGTTTCATGCTTTGTTAAACGGGGGTGATGGCGCATTCACCAGATCACACCCACGCAGTTTAGCAGCCGGGCTGAGCTCCCTCCCACTGCCTGTAGTGCCGCCGCCTACAATCACTATTGCCATGGCAACACATCAGTGACTTGCATTGGCAGGGAGGCCATCACACAGGGCTGAGATTGGGAGGATGGGAGGGAGGCAGCTACACATGTGGGTGTTCAGTGATGAGTTGACCTGATCTCAGGAGAAAATCTGTGTGTGTGTGTGTGAGAGAAAGAGATGAGAGAGGCAGAGAGGGAGGAGAGACAGCAAGGAAGTGTGTGTGTGTGTGAGAGAGAGAGAGAGAGAGAGAGAGAGAGAGAGAGAGAGAGAGAGAGAGAGAGAGAGAGAGAGAGAGAGAGAGAGAGAGAGAGAGAGAGAGAGAGATGTGAAGTATGAAAAGGACCTGCGTCAGAGTGAGCAGAGTGAGTCATCGGGCAGTTTCAGAATGTTTTAATATGACACTGATGCAAATGCTTTACCCCAGACAGCGGTTCATCATCCCTTTCTTTTTAAGAGGAGAAACTCTTGACTGGACCACATTCAGTCTGTCTGTCAGCATTCATTATACCTTATAGTGCCAGTGTAGGTTCTCTGCCATGGAACAGTTTAGCTGTCTAGCTGTAAAAAATAAATTAAAAAAAGAATAACCGAAAAAATCTAAATGTTGTTATTTTATCGTAGGACATGATAATAAGATTAATATAAAATATATTTTTTAAATCTTATAACAGAAAATATAATGTTCCTTCTTTCTGGATCAGACATATATCATGAATGAGGAAAAACAACTGCCATAAAAAATAAAGTTTAATAATGTTTGTGCTGTATAACAAATAAAATATATTAGTGTTTAAAAAACAGGTGCATATCTACTGTGTAGGCAAGCCTAGACTAACTCGATGCCTTACGATAACAGGGATAAGAACATGAATCAATGTACTATTAACATCGCGACCATCTATCACACTGCGGGACATGCGTTGGTCTGTGAACATTACATGACACTGATTAAACCAAACCAGTACAGAGGACAGGAGAAGTCACCTAGCACAGAACAGAACAGACAGCGGGCCCAGAAAGTATGCACTTAGTACTGAAACAGTACTTACAAAAGTATTGCATTTGTTGCAGTCTTATTGACCTAGAGAGACCAGTATTACAAAACTGTTGTGACTGCGGTGACCCCGAAAAAGACCAACGGACTCTAGAGCAAGACGGATTTACACATTGGAAACACAACATTAAACAACCATCTGAGAGCTAATTCTAACATACGAACATCTTGAATTGTACATTGGTGGTCACAGGTGAAACACTGCTAGGATCTAAGACTACTAGGCTATGTAACATGACCATCTTATGATACCAGACACTTTCACTTGTTCTCTCTAACAACAGTTATTCGGTTTTTGCTCTACACACATAAACACTGTACTGAGATTGACACCAACACTACACTGACAAAACCCTGCTTTTGAGATTAGGCAAATATTCTTGTAATACTACAGGCCGAATTGGCCCTGTCGGTCCTACAGTGAGATATGTTAAAACACAACTTTCTGGAGTGCAACAATATAACAGATAGTGAAGGGGAAGAAATCGATAGTTACATATCGGGATATTATATTGGACAATATATCGCAATATTATTTTGGACAATATCGCAATGTTATTTTTGTGCTTAGCTGTACATGCGCAAAAACTCCAGTATCTTTCCTTCTATACCTTGCTATCCATCTTCTTTTAAAATGGTGAGCTAACATCCTTTCGGGCACTTTTATTCACATGACTGATCAAAACACCTTTTTTCATGGCTTTCATGGCTCTTTTTTCATGGCTCTGCAGTATCAAATCACAATACATATCGAATTGGCACCTAAGTATCGTGATAATATGGTAGCATGAGGTCCCTGGCAATTCCCAGCCCTAATAACAGACCAGGGGCCCTACTCAATAAAATGGGTAACTCAATTAGTGTTGTGTTGAGGTTCAAATGTGCATTCTTACAGTACAAGATCATGTGTTTGACAGACGTATCAAGGAAACTCAATTTGTCTAGGCCAACCCACGGGCAGACTGGCCATCTGGCATTTCGGGCAAACGCCAGATGGGCTGGTCAATTTTTTGCCTAGTGTGCCTGTCTAAACAGTTTTTTTTGTGCACAATTATCATGATCTGGCTAATAATGGGGGCCTCAAGGGGAAAAATGGGCTGGTATGGGGGCCTTGAGGAGAGAAATGGGCCGGTGTGGGGGCATCAAAGTAAAAAAAAATGCTAGGGCTGATTTTTGGTCCCAGTCCGTCTCCGGGCCGACCTATCCCATAACACTGATCTGAACTCTAACTGGAGTTCTATACACAAAAAAATCTGCAGCCTCAGTTTAATTTACAGTACCACTCATAAATACATACAGTACATACAGTAGGATGATGCAAAACTATAATTTCTCCTCTACAGATAGCTCTCTCTTTTCACCTCTGATTAAAACAGAATCCTACTGTATTCTTTACAGTACATCAGTTACCCACCGATCGAACACGACAAGCCAAAAATTGCTTGTTTTTTTTTGTTCTTTTTCATATCCTGACCACTGCGCTCTTGTTTCACTTAACTTCATTCAAATTCATGTGGCGAAACAGAATGTAAGCTCAGGAGATCAGGATGGTGGTACATGGCTACTTTCCCTACCCATCATTCTTAAATAACATCCTGTACATCCATCAATAAATACATAAAGACCTATACAGCACGAAAGGTATCCTGTGAAAGGACATCCTTGTTCAGTTTTCCCCGTGACTGAATCTATGCTCTACTCTAGACGCTTTGGCAAAAACCTTAGATAAAATGAAAGAAAATAAATGCTTTTTTTGAGGCAACGTTGGTTTGTTAAGGCTCTGCTGTGGCTGTGCTTGCTTTAGTATCCATTGATTCGACTGAGATAGATGCTTACTGTAAAAAGTGTAACTGATGACTAAAACAGTAGGATGATGGTCCCGTGTAGCTCAGTTGGTAGAGCATGGCGCTTGCAACGCCAGGGTTGTGGGTTCGATTCCCACGGGGGGCCAGTACAAAAAAAGTATGAATGTATGTACTTGTAAGTCGCTCTGGATAAGAGCGTCTGCTAAATGACTAAAATGTAAATGTAAAAATGTAAAACCGGATGGGGAAACAGACGAAGGATGGGAGGCACTATGTGGAATCCTCTGGTTCTGATTTGATGGTCTTCCTGTCAGTGTGGTTGGCCGCTTGATGCGAGGATCCATTTTCTAAGGTAAAACACAAAGAAAAGGTCATCAGAATAAAACATGCAATGCATTTTCTAATCATATACCTTTTCACTCATACTGTAGCTTGAATGTAGGCAGGTGTGTGCATGCAACAGACCATTACTAATACTCACTCTTTGTAGTGTGTATGTATGGTAATACATATGTGACTCAAGAGTGAACATACATTTGCCTGAGTGGTGCTGTACCTGTTGCTGGTGCTTTGGCCTCATCTGTGATATGGTTGTTATGGTATCGTTTGAGCTCATTGGCTAGCTGCTTCCCCAGGGGAAGCTCCCCCTCCGCCACACTCTTACTGGCCACCCGCAAGTTCATTGGTCGCTCGCCTGAAAGCATACATAATCACACAGACAAACATTAGAGCATGGATATTGAGATACACGCTGCCATATTACACAATCAATTCCCATGGCATTGCTGTTAGAGTATCATTCAAGAAGCTGCTTAGATGTTACAAAAAACTACATGAACACTCTGTCTCTCAAAATCTTGAGAGATCTGATGCGCATTTGCTGTGGGCCCGAGTTTGTACTCCACTCGGTGCCCAAAAAGATTTTATACTCTTCTTCTCATTCAACTTGAATAAGGTGCTTTTAATAGCTTATGAAGGGGAGACAGGATGAAAGAGAGAGAGACAGAGAGAGAGTGGGAGAGAGGAGAAAGACAAAGAGAGAGAGAAAGAGAGAGAGATTGAGAGCGAGAGAGACGCCCCTGGGCAGCAACATGGCGGAGGAGGTAAACAGGCGTGGGAGAGTTAATGACAGGTGCAGAGAGAGGATAATTATGGGTAACATGAATATAATGAGCTGTCAGGAGTATGGGCCGCGCAAGAGAGAAAAGGACGAGAGAGAAAAGAACGAAAATGGGATGAGACCCTGAGGGATGGCTACCGACTTAACACAGTTATGATTCCTCCTCACTTTGAGATGTGTGGAAAAAAACAGATACAAAATGATTCCCTGACTTATAAAATAAGATTTGAAGGCTGGAAATGGTGATTCACAGAGCTGTGAATTTGGAGCATGAGGACAGCAATCATGTACGAGCGCACCACAAAGAGAGATACAGAAGACAGACAGTACCATTACCTTGGTGCTCTGTGCTTTTGTCTACCGACGTGCCGTTGGTGCCTGGAGCCTCACTGAGGTACTTCAAAGCCCCTGCAGGTATCCTCCAGTCCAGAGCGTGTAACCTCTCCTGTACCGCTGCATCATGGAGGATCTCCATCTGTCTGGCTAACAGACGGTCCAACTGCACCTGTTAAAACACAATACATTTACCGTTCGTTAGCAACTGCTCCTACTCTTGTCAAAAACATGCCTCCAGAAATGACAGTGTCAAATAAACGTGTCTCCTATAATGTTTACTTTATATAAAAATATAAAAACGTAACCCCTTTTTCTAGCCAATGGAAGCCAGCCGCCGCAGCAATGTATTGGAGGACAAACCGTTCACCTGACGACCGAGGTCAGCCTGCAGGCGCCCGGCCCGCCACAACGAGTTGCTAGAGCGCAATGAGCCAAGTAAAGCGCTCCCCTAACACGGACGACTCGGACCCGGACTCCTGATCACGGCCGATTGTGATATAGCCCGGGATCAAACCCGGGTCTGTAACGACGCCTCTAGCACTGCGATGCAGTACCTTAGACCGCTGCGCCATTCGGGAGGCCCATGTTTACATTTTATAATCCACTTTTCAAGTGTGTTACCTGAAGGTTTCTCCCAACTATCTCCTCTCCTTTGGACTTGGCGCAGGCTAGCTGTTCCCTCAGTATGCCCTGTCTCATGTGGATGGCCTGCAGAGCCTCCTGGATGTCAAAGAGGTTCTCCTCTGTCTTTATCCTTTTAGGAGACGGCTCGTCTCTGTCGCCGCAGCGAGACCTACAGTGGAGAAGACAATACATTCAGTTTGTACGCAGAGAAACATTGAAAGATCTGGAAAGCACAGTCTGAACATGACATGAATCATAACATACGATAATTTACATTACTTAAAAATATGTCTCCGTAAAATGTAACACATGACAGTAATTAGTTACATACTAATAACCATGAGGAGAAAATGTACTTAGCAAGTAAATAAGTCACCCATGCTTTCCCAACTTACCTTAGAATTGCTAACTCTAACAAGCAAGGTTGTGTGAGGTGCAGTGGAGGAGAGTGGCTCTTACTTGCTGGTCCTGTAGGTGTATTTGTAGGTGACCTCTCTGGAGATCTGCCTGGCCAGGCCAAACAGCTCGTCTCTACGGGTCAGTAGTACCATGTCTCTCATACACAGCTGGGCTGCTGCTTCGTTCACTGTCAGCTGAAAGACGGAACACAGATGAAAATAAGTAGTGTTGTCACCTATAACTGTAGATACACAATTCTGTCAGTGAGCTCTTCAGTTGTAACTTCTACTACTGCCGACCTACTTTTAGACAGCTGAACCAAGCGCACACATTGTCTTCGGGTGATTTACTTTTTGTAGTTTCCACCTCTTATTTGTGGAACTGAGGTTTGTCACTTGTATTGCACTGCCACTGAGTAGACTAACATAGTACTGCAAAAGTATCCCGTCTCTTATCCCTACCTCATGAAGCGTCAGTTGTTTGCCATCCCTCCTCTTCGAGTCGAAGCGTCCATAGATGGCGCTATATTTCCTGATCTCCTCCTCTCTCCTTGGATCGTCATCACTCATATCAAAGATGTGGCTAATCATCTTAGCAAGTTTCTTATTTGTCTTCAGTTGCTCTTTGACCTCCGCCGGATCGCTCTTGGTAAGGGCCGGGGTTATCCGGTCCACACACTCCAGGACAGACTGCAAAGCTGCAGCGTCAAGTGCCTCCAGACCCTCTCGGGGGGACGACGGAGACCCCCGGTCGGACGGAGAGAGGCTCTGTTCGCTGTCGTTGCTGTGACCCGACCAGAAGCGCCCCTCGCTGCCGCTCTGCAGTGGAGACCCCCCTGACACTCTGTCCCTGGCCACTTCCAGCTTTCCTGGATCCAGACATGTCGCAGCTAGGATTTTGGGAACCTTGACATGGGTCTCACCACGGGCGCTGTTGTTGCCCCCTCGCTCCGCGCTGACTGGCGTGGGTGACCCCTCGGGTAACTTATAGACTGGTATACTACACACCGGCACAGATGTCAGGGGCTGATTAAACAACGTTGGATTGGTGACCCAGTCTCGCAGGGATTTCTGGAGCCTCCGGACGTGCAGGGGCTTGCTGGCCATGCCCACCAGAGCCATAATCTCTAGGAACTCCTCCTCCCCGGCCTCACAGAGCTGCTGCACGTCATCTCCTCCCTGCTGGATGAAGGCCTCGTAGTAGTACAGCAGGTTGGCCCTCTGGAGGATTCGGTAGAGCTGCAGCTCCCCCAGAGTTCTGGGCAACGCCGCCGCCATGCCTGGGAGAGAGAACACAAGACGGGATGGGCAAGAGGTTCTGCCTGACCAGAGAGTGTTGGTGTATGTCAGTCAGCCAGTCAGTCACACACACACACACACGTGTGTGACTGGCTGACTGACTGAGAGAGGAAGAGGCACTCCCTCCACTCTGACTGAGTTCCCTTTGTAAGTTCTGCAGTACTAGGGCTGCAGAAGGAAGAGGGGCGGTTAGCAGTTAGAGTCCTGTTAGTTGCTGATGGGACCACATGCCACAATCCTCCTTGGCAGCATGCGTAGGTGGCCTCTCACACACACAGGCTCCACTTGCTTTAGCCAAGGGATTGTTAACTACCCATTTCTTGCAAGTTAGAGGACTATGTCACAAATAATTAGATATTACTGAACGGCCCTTAGTTATGTGAATAATATAATTTGATTGTTTATCATCAATGGGAATTCAAAGTGTTTGCAAACAACTGCACAACTACTTCATATATGACCATGGAATATTTGCACAAATCAATCTAGCTAAATAGAAAATAAAAGAAATGAGTTTCAAAACACACAAAGGAAAAAAGGTAAATGCAAAATGCAGTTATCCAGCACCAGACTAAATGTCACTCAAAACCGGTCTTGTAAGTAAATCCACATTAGGAAGATAAGTAAAAAATACCATTGTCGGCAATAATAGAACAGTGCTGCAACATTGTATCAAGGCTACAACTTGTTACATTATTGTCATAGCCCAATAACTTATTCCAACGATGTATATTAAGTGTTACATACCTGGTGAACGTTAGTCCCCTTTCGTTTCCTTTATCTAGTTGTTACAATCTATCAGCTACAGTATAGGCTGAACTGCCATAAACTGTAACTGAATAAACTGTACAATTATCGGTAGATCTCTAATTTCCTAATAAGCGCGCTCTCTGGCCTCAAAAGTCCTCGCGTTCTTTGACAACGTTCACCTTCCCTCCTTCGCCTCCTTGAATAGACATAAGATTGTGTTGAACGTCTCTAGACTAGATGAGTGTGAGCTGCCTGCTTGCTACCCTACCCCCTCCTCCCCGGCGATTGAAATTGGGATATTCCGCGGTTGCTACAGTGCTCACTCCCACGCGCCTGCGTGACGCAAATCCTGGCGTGGGCGGACAAGGGCGTGGGAGGCTTCTGCATGGAATACCAAGCACCACATCTCAGCAGTGGCAGAGGCAGGCAGCGCCGGTCAACTGGGACGGTGGGAGGCGAGGGCAGAGTGGATCCTAAAACGCCCTTTTGGCTATATGACGGTATAGAAGTGAAACTGTTGACATTTCAGATAGACTAATACGGATTGGCTCATATCATCTATGACGTAATTAGGTAATTTGATATGTTCATTTATTGATTGAGATGTTTTTTACTCATTCACTCTTTGGATAAAACACGTTAGTATATGCAACTTATGTTTCTATGCAAACATTTATTTTGAGTCTCTTGCCATGACAATTTAGTGTCTTAGTGTTTTACCCATCAGATCACTCTCAGAATTGAGGCAGTAAGTGGGAATATATGCAGAGAGAGAAAGGGGGACTTTGCCCTATGTGTGCATGGGAACCACAAACATTTCTCTAAGGACTTACACACACCCACACAAATCTTCAGCTGGCACCAGCCCCTTTTCCAAAAATACTCTCAGACTTGTGCATTGCCCATTTCATTTTGGGCGTGGACTGTCTACAATACACATAATCAACTCACAGAACAAGATGTTCATTCTGTGTCCTTCACTGTCATGTGAACATAAACTCTTCTTTTCACATTATTATCACAAATTATAGAAAGTAGGAAGGCTTGTTCTCTCTAGAGACACAACAGAAAGCGTCCTGCTTACTGTTATGATAACTCAATCTGCTTCTGTATCAATGAGCTATTTCTGGCAAGTAGGCCATGCAGCCACAGCACACAGCACAGCTTTAGGGAGATGATGAGGCTTTGTTTATATCCTGGGGAAAATAGATCTAGAATATATCTAGAATCTACACACTGCTACTGAACAAACTCTCAGCGCACATTTCTTGTACTCATGAGAAAAGAGACTCAGAAGCATTATACACCTACTAACTACTATCTATATTTGCTGAGCTACTTTTTTCAGCTGCACATTTTTTGAAAGAAAAATTATAATTATGAGTATGTATTTACCAAGCTAGGCTACTACTTTAGCTGCTAAGTTTTTTTTTTACCAAGAAGATGAATTATCAAGATGTATTTCCCATCCTTGTGAAGCTATGAGACCAAAGAACAGAGATGAGAACCGGCTAGCTACTATTTACTGTAGTGCATTTATATTTTATGAAGAAGATTAATGATGAGGATAGGTAATTGAGTCAGAGAATGCATCCCAAATGGCACCCTATTCCCTATATAGCGCACTACCTTGGACCTGAGTCCTATGGGGAACAGGGAATAGGTAGCCATTTGGGACACAGGCAGAGTAGAGGAGCAGCAGTTGTGTGGTTTTAATGATGTGCTTTCCACACAGCCAGACAGGGCCAGGGTAACAGAGAACAGGTACATCCAGCCCAGATAGTTTCCAGCAGCACACCCACTCCTTTAATCCTGTCTTTGGACGGCCCTGACCTGCCAGAGCCCGCCCGCGCACACGCACACGCACACGCACACGCACACACACACACACACACACACACACACACACACACACACACACACACACACACACACACACTCTCTCTCTCTCTCACTCTCCGAATACACCCGGCATTGCACCCTGTTACAGGGCTATATATATTTTCCAATGAATATGTCCACTTTTAGAGATGAGATAACATATATATATTTTCCATTTGCCTCAAATCGTTTTATCGGTACTGTATTTCAGATTTCTATAAGTGCTCTTTTTAAAAGTGTTCTGTACATCTTCACTGTTGTACCAATTACAAACACGTTTCACCAACACCCACGCACGTGTGCGCTTGTCAGTCCCTCGCCTTACCCTGTCATAACATCCCCACACACACCAGAGGAAGCTTGCTGGTCTCAAAATGGTTAAGATGAAGGACATGAATAACACATCAATTAGAATAGAATAAATTCAATATTTACAGAGATGAGCACTTATGCAGGTGTTATAACACATTATGCATTAAACACTATTAAACTATAAATGTGAATAGTTGACTTTCATAGTTTTGTTAGTAAGTGAAAAATATCATTTGTAGGCGAACCCTAAACAGTATGTAACGTATGGCCCATTACTTTGTGTTTTTGTGTCTGATGCCATGAGCATCTTACGTCTGAGTGAACATGTGTCTGCGAGCTAAGTGTGGGTGGAAGTGTGTGTGTGGGCGGCAGAGTGTGCTGTGTATGTGGGCGGAAGTGTGGGTGTGGGTTGAGAAAAGTACTACAATCTTAGAACTGATGAGGTAGTATTATTACAATAAGCTTGACGCCATTTTTAGATCAATGTCACTATGTTAATTGTGCATCTATATGTTCATAAATGCAGCAGCTGAAAATTCTGTGAATTTCCCCCCAGTAAATAGTGGTCTGTCTATTACAAACAGATACGCCAGACTAGTACCTAATGACAAACACAGAGGCAGGCTAGGGGATTGATCGGCCCACACTCAGGGTCCGTAGTGGGCTTCTCAGAGTCATAATGAATGGAGATTACATTCCTAAACCCCGGGGGTTTTACCCATGTGGGTGGGCCTACGATCACGCAGGTTCCAGAGACCCCCTCAACGCCCACCGCCTAGCCCAGCTAATGTGTGTCATATTATCTTCCGATGTACTCACTCACTCACTTATCCCCATCACGACTGGGCTGGCTCATAGGGCAGCAACAAAGGCTCTCCACTTCTGCCGGTCTTCGGCCATCTTCCCCACTGTGCACCAGCTCTGATGGCGTTGGAGCTCAATCTGCTAACGCAGGGGAAATGTCACCTCACACCGATGCCAAGTCTAGACTCGTGCTCCTAAATGACGGTTTAATATGATCATTTATTTCAGAGACATTGCATCGTATCCTCAGTCTAAAGAGAACCCGGTTCCCTTTATAAAAAAACGAGTAGAACTGATGAAACAAACTATACAAACAAGAAAGTGAGTAAAACTAATGTTGGTGCTCTCTTTGAAGCGAAAGCCAAACAATTTTGCATGATTATTGCCGGTAAGTTTTTGATCTCAACCCAACAGGCATGAAAAACAACAGCAGACGCTAGGGATTAGGATCACCCCCCACTCACACGCCCACCCGCAAATCAAGTCCCTGACTCAGTCACAAAACCTCAGCAACATAGTTTGCCTCACATGTACTTTACAGTACTTATCATATGTACTCATCCAAAGGGATGAGTCTGTTTATCTCTCTCTGCACTTGACAAGAAACTGACATACCAATTATTTAAGTGCTGAAATGTTAAGTCAACTGCTTAGACCTCGATGAACCACTACTTAGGGCTAAATGGCTGTGGGTTGGGGGAGTCGTTCTACTCTTCCACACTGTCCTTGCTTCTTGGATCCTGTGGCTTTGCTGCCCGACCGGGTATTGGTGGGAGTAACCATGGCTCTGAGCTCCCCTGGTGTGCCTCCTGCAGGCTAAGGCTGGGGCTGGTGTGGGCTGTGGGCTAGAGGCTGGCCCTGTAGGCGTTATGTATGGTTGTATTGATGACGGTAGAGACAAAGCCTCGCACTGTGTCACACGGGGCACTTTTTCTCACTCTGCAGGACATCCTGGGTCATGCTTAGTAGGGCACACAGCCACCACAGCACAACTGTTTGCAATGGAAAGCGACAATCTGTGCTCTAATTTGACACAGTCAGGTAGTAAGCCTAGGCTACCACTTTCACTGTTTCAAAAATGTTTTCCACCAACTTAACAATATGACCCTGGTGACTGTGTGTGACTTCTGTGTAGAACTGCATCAGTTGCACTGGAAATCAAATCAGGCATTTTCATCTACTAGATGTTGTCAAAGGGTCCTAGGCCTACAATATACACAAAACACATAATAATACAAATAATAATTGAACTTGCATAGTGCTTTTCATTAAATTAAATAATCTCAAAGCACACACAAAGCAAAACAAACAAAAACCACATTTAAATTGATGGTAGAGATGGATATTGAATCTCTCTATTTGGTTTGGGATGAAAGGCGTTGAGGCAGTTTGGATTGGAAAGGCAGTGTAGCTTCTGTGGAGGGAGGGGGCCTCGATGGTACAGCCAGAGAGAAACCAACACAGTCGGAACATTCCAATAATCAATTCACTGCCTCTCCGCTATAACACGTAGCACATGTTGAACTATCCTGGAGTGTCCCTAAAAGATCACGCAGGCCTACACCATATCACACCTATCATTCCAATGATCAGCGTGATTATTACCATGTGTAGCTATTTCATCAGTGTACAGTACTGTGCAAATAACTAAAAGGATGCTGCTACAGTACTTACAACAGTCCCATGATGCCCTACTGAACATGGCAGCTGTTCGGTCCTATCATGTCCTAGCATGTTGGAGTGTCCACACCACAGGCATAAATAGGACCTGTTCACGACTCAACGCTTTCAGCAAAGCCATACGTAACCACAAGGCATTGCAGCGGGACTAATGTATGTGCGAGTCCGTGTGGTCAAGAGTAAACAAATATTATACTAGTGTTTGCCTCAATAAGATCGTTGAGGGACATGGGAATGTCATCATTTTTTATTAGACTTTCAGATGAACTGATTCAGAGTACTTTCAAATGAACTGATTCCTGAGAGTACTTTCAAATGAACTGATTCATGAGAGTACTTTCAAATGAACTGATTCATGAGAGTACTTTCAAATGAACTGATTCATGAGAGTACCTTCAAATGAACTGATTCATAGAGCACTTTCAAATGAACTGATTCATAAGAGTACTTTCAGATTAACTGATTCATGGAGTACTTTCAAATGAACTGATTCATAAGAGTACTTTCAAATGAACTGATTCATGAGAGTACTTTCAGATGAACTGATTCATGAGAGTACTTTCAAATGAACTGATTCATGGAGTACTTTCAAATCAACTGATTCGTAAGAGTACTTTCAGATAAACTGATTCATGGAGTACATTCAAATGAACTGATTCATAACAGTACTTTCAAATGAACTGATTCATGAGAGTACTTTCAAATGAACTGATTCATGGAGTACTTTCAAACGAACTGATTCATGGAGTACTTTCAGATGAACTGATTCATGGAGTACTTTCAAATTAACTGATTCATAAGAGTACTTTCAAATGAACTGATTCATGGAGTACTTTCAAATGAACTGATTCATGGAGTACTTTCAGATGAACTGATTCATGGAGTACTTTCAAATGAACTGATTCATGGAGTACTTTCAGATGAACTGATTCATGGAGTACTTTCAAATGAACTGATTCATAAGAGTACTTTCAAATGAACTGATTCATGGAGTACTTTCAGATTAACTGATTCATGGAGTACTTTCAAATGAACTGATTCATGGAGTACTTTCAAATGAACTGATTCATGGAGTACTTTCAAATGAACTGATTCATGGAGTACTTTCAAATGAACTGATTCATGGAGTACTTTCAAATGAACTGATTCGTGGAGTACTTTCAAATGAACTGATTCATAGAGTGCAGCTGATGGAGAAACCTTAAGGTAAAATGTAAAAATGATTAAACAGGCTTAACAATATTGGATAAGACAGCTGCCACGGTCAGTCTTGTCTCTTGAGACTGTTATTGTAGAATCACTTTATATAGAGAACACCTAATAATGATAATGAAGGACATTAATTGCTGTGTTCAAAACAAAGACGACTCAGGGGAAACAAGTCCAATAATTAAAACATTTTTTTTTTTTTCATCTTCAACATCAATATTAGGTTATATTTTCTGGCGAGACAAGGGATGTTGCAGATGGCATTGTGGTGTAGTTTCTGAAGAGAACACTATTACTGTCCTCCCACACACTCCCATCAGCAGCAACAGCAAGCACACCCTGACCTCAACACACAACACACACACACACACAACACACACGTTTAGGGTTAGTACTTCAATACGGTACACTACTGCCACCAAGTGTCTCCTCTTAGGATTTTAAAAACATGCCGGAATAGACAGCCATAATATAATTGAGACACCAGAAAAGCAGTGAAAGTTAATGATTTATCTACAAATACATTTTTATTGTATACACACATATCATTTCATCCCAAGAGTCAAAATAATAACATGATTGTCAGAAGCACGTGCAGGAAGACACAGATGAAATAAATACATTACATTCTAGAAGGCAACAATCCCTTTTGATCCTTTCTAGATCAAATTCTATTTACACAATGCCAGATCACACACACACACACACACACAGACAGAAAGCTTATCATTCAGTACTTTTTACAGCACACAGTCATCGATGTGGAGTAGTGCTCACTGCTCCTTACCCCTTGCCTACTGTACATGTCGCAGGAACCAAAGGAGACACGCGAGTGAATGTAAGTACCGTCTCGAAACTCAACTCAAGCCTTTAATCTACTGCCGGAAAGAGTTTTGTACTAGACAGTTGATGTGAAGCCTCAAAGTTACCAGGTGAAAAAGGCAGGGTGCTCCACAGAGCTCCCCTAGTCTGGTATGGGAGAGGGCTGGGATTCGGGGTGCTCTGCGGGGTGGGCCTTGCTAGGTATGCTGCTGGGGGAACCGTTACGGTGGTGTGGGGACTCCTGTTGCTCTGCGCTGTGTTCTGTCTCCACTGCCTTGTATTCAGAAGAGGTCTGATCATTTTGCTCCTGGCAACAGACGAGATAATATAACATCATTGGCTAATCAATCACGACAAAATGTTTTGGATACACTAAAGATATAACCAAACCATGCACTAAACTAGTAAACCAAACACAGGCACGTAGGACGTTTGACAACATTTACCACCGCACGCCACAAAGACAGTGTCGAATTCACCTCTACAGTGCACACAAAGAGCAAACACAGTCTCACCTTCCTTTAGTTCACATGAAGGCGTGGGGAGAAATCGTTCACATATTGCCACTGTTAATCATACGATATATAAAAATAAATCCCATTGAAGTAAAATATTTAAGGTTATAAAAAAACAGAAGAACATGATTTGGCTTGAAATTCTTAAACTTTCGATTCGCATATCTGAGGACTAGAGTTCTCATTGAGATTTGACACATCTTTATAAGATGACTACTGTTCATCATCCTACCTGCAGTGGCTGTGTCTCTGAGGGTAGACTACTCTTGGCCATGCAGTACATCTCTCTGATCTGGCAGACAGCGAAGGCTATGGTGACCCAGGGGGATCCACTCAACACCCAGGCAGGTCTGTTAACATCCTCCTGCTCCTCCTGGTGCTTCGTCTTCTTAGCCGGGGGTCTAGGGTTAGAGCGGGGCACCATCACACCCACCTGGTAGTAGTAGTAGTAGTAATTAGTAGTAGTAGTACTAATAGTACACGCCATTGTCCCACAATGGGAAATTGGTTAGCTGAAAGAAGCAGTAGAACAATTTGGAGAGTTCTGACCTGACTCTGGTTCTGCATCAAGTCTATGGTAGCGATGGGAACTGGACTGGAAGGAACCGGAATGTTCTCTGCTAGCATCCTGTCCTCTATTGAGGGGAATACAATGTAGGTTATTTGTGTATGGTACACTGTTAAAAATACGGGTGGTTTGCAGTTCAAAAACAAAATATTTATAGGTGCAATACATGAAGCAATCCACTAATCCATTCTATACAGAACAAATTCCTCTAACAGTGCAGGGTCTGTAAAAAATATGAACTGAGGTGCTCTCCCCTCCCTCACCCTTTTCCTCGTTCTGTCCGGTCAGACATTGAATGAAGGAGAAGATGAGGAGTATAACCAGGGAAGCCATTCCAATCCCTCTGAACGTCTCTGCAGCTCCTGGAACAAGAAAGATGCACTTTACAGATACAGAAAAACATAACGGTTACACTTTATATTAAGGTGTCATTTAACAGGGTTATGAATGGTTTATACATCGTTTATAAGCAGTTGATTATTATGTAGTTTATAAATATGTAATAAATAGTATAACTCATTGGTTCTCAAAATCATGTTCTAATATAAAAACACGGCTGTATGTCAAGAGTTGCTAAATTTCACTACTCAAAAGGGGCCGTTGTTGTCGCATCCGTACCAAAATAGTTGACGAAGACGCCCCCCACCATGGCCCCGCAGCCCCGTCCCAGCCCCAGGTGTAAACCCTGGAGGATACCCTGGGCAGAGGTCCTCAGAGCTGGGGGCACCGCGGCACTCAGGTAGGAGATACAGGCTGCCCAAACCGACGCATGGGTCACACCTACAGTACAAAGAGACAGACAGAAAGACAGACAAAACAAACAGTTTAGAAAAGTGAAATACTCTGTGTGGCTCAATTGGTAGTGGCTGTGCGGCTTGGTTGGTGCGGCTTGGTTGGGTTGTGTTTCGGAGGACACACGACTCTCGACCTTCGCCTCTCCCGAGTCCGTATGGGAGTTGCAGCGATCAGACAAGAATGTAACTACCAATTGGATACCACGGGGGAGAAAAAGATGTTCTAAAAAATATTTTAAAAGATTTCCCTTCACTGGAACTAAGGGGCCAAACCATGAAAAACAGCCCCAGACTATTATTCCTCCTCCACCAAACTGCATAGTAGTTTTGGTATAAAAAAAAGAAGTAAAATCACCAGGAATTCCTCTAAAAATGTGTTTCATTTAGGAAGTCTGTTGACAAGTGTTTGTACACCCCCAAAAAAAGAATACATGATTGTGTCTCAAAATACAATCTCTTTTTGGGCTTAGTTGTGGTCAATTCGCAGTGTACAATTATAATTATTTTCTGGGCCCCGACCATTCTCTTCAACAAAAATCAGCCCACTCTAGTTGCCTACCTCTGTCCTATTGGTTATTGTGTACCCAAGGTGTCTGAAAGAGGGAGTGGAACAATATATTCTCCTGTCCAGTGTTTGACAAGACCCATCCAACCTGCTCTTAAATAATCTTTCATCTGTAACCACAGAAAGACAAACAGGGGTAACATTGTGCCTATTCACTAGTCATATGACATTACCAGGATATCCTTATTCAATTTCCTTTTGTTGATACTGTCTTTTAATATGACAGTTTTTGATGTGATACTGTAATGGCCTTTTCACTTAAAATCAATATTAACATTCCTTTAAATTATATCTTATCCTGTTCTTGTTTAGTTGGCACGGAAAAATGTGTTTTATAAGGCAGCAATTTCTTGAAATAACAGAGATTCCCATCCTAAGAAGGCTCAATACAGCCCTTAACAACGGACTCAAAATTGAACCTTTCCTCACTCAGATGTCAACAGGAAGTAACGTCAATGTCGGACCTGCTCTCTCTTACCTTGTAAGACCTCCATAGGCAGAACTATCCATGCATTCTCCAAGTAAGAAATGTACAGGTAGCGTGCTGTGTTACATGCCAAGCCAATGTACAAGACCCTAAGTTAGGAAAACAGGGAGGAAAGAAAGAAATTAGTGATGAGATTTTCAGAGGTTAGGTACTCCGAGCAAAAGTTCTTAAGAGGAAGCAAACAGATTAAATAGGATGATGTATGGAATGTAGAAGCTTGTCATCCTTAGAGCGTCTTTTGTCGCGTTAATTATCCAAGGTCTAAAGAGATGCCCTACTAGGCATAGTTAGTATGACTCTTTGCGTACAGTGCCTATTGAACTGGTGAGGCAAAAAGCAGTGGCACAAATTCTTCTTGAGACCTTTGCACTAATAGGTAACTGTATTACTTGCCGGGTTATAATCACCCAAGATGTTAAGAGAAGAATGTTTGAAAATTGTGCGTCAAAATGACATAGGTCACACAGAACTGATAGAGTGGTGGGCCTCTCTCCTTAAACATAACACCACACTCTCAAATGTCCCTGCTCTGTGCTAGGTCTGTCTGTCTGTCTGTCTGTCTGTCTGTCTGTCTGACTATAGTAAACGCTCAAGGTCTGTGTGACGTTCAAGCAAGAGGCACTCTAAATGAACACGATTGTTTACATGCAGCATGTCTAGTTGGGGTGAAACGGGATAGCAAATGTGGAAATCCTCAGTTTCAGAAAATACTGTGTGCTTTGGTTGTTGTTGTTACTGCTGCTGTTTTTGGTAAAAGATTTGGCTAAAAGAGATGGATAATGCAATATCCCCTCCTCAACCACCCTCCCAAAAACAAGAACACCAACAACCCCATCCTTACCTGATGTGTCCCACCAGCTCGATAAACTTATGACTGGTGAAGTAAGCAGCCAGCTCCGACACATGACTCAGAACCGAACACACACCGAACAGCGTGGTGGTTCCCTTCAGGTCCTCTAGATGCCAATACAGGAAGGTGAACACAAAGCCGTAACCGAAGCCCATGAACCAGGCGACGAACAGCACCGTGCTGTACTGAACACTACAGAGCAGCCTGAGGAGGTCACTGTAGTGGAAAGGCTGTTCGGTGGTGATGGACTCTGGGGTGATGGGGGTCTGGTCCGAGGTGGAGCTCTCGCTCCCCTCTGGAGTTGCCACGTTCCCGTCTACCTGTGTGAAGAAATGAAGGTGTAAAACAAATAATAATAAAAAATATTCTATTTAAAGTAGTATTTACTTCTGCTAAAGAAATTAGAAAGACTATTTCCACTTAGTGTGAGTTTTCATTTTCCAGTTGATTTACTTGTGGTATCTCTACATCCTGGGGCCTCTGAGGCAACTCCTGTCTGTAGTCCCCACTGTGAAATCAAATCAAACTTAATTTAAAAGATCATTTAAAACCACCACACATTTACAGTAAAATAATCAAATGAAAAATATTAAAAACAAACAGCAATTGTATAAAATAGATGAATAAAAGTACATAAAACAAAAAGGAAGTCTAAAATAACAATAAAATCATTAATTTAAGGCAAAGCTAAAAGGGTAGGGTTTCAAACACAATTTAAATTATGTCTGCCCCTATTACCTGTCGAAGTAGAATTGTGTTGCTACCACCAGGGCCAGGCCCATCATCACTCCAAACACTATGAAGGCCACCTGGAGAAGGAATGAAAGAAAGAGAGAATGAGTGAACGTATGAATGAGTGAACCACTGAACAAATTTAATTAACTCCGTTTTTTATTTAAGTATCAACTATGTTGCCCTTAGCGACCCATTGCTTATTATTTGTCACATTTTCAATGTCATACATTACCTGGTAGTTCTTGTACTCGGGCAGGATACAGCCGACCACGCCGTCGATGAGCAGCGTAAGGTGGGTGTGGTCTATCCAGATACCCACTAGCAGCATGGTCACGCCCCAGCCAAGGGACCCCCACATTCTCTGCAGGCCGTAACGGTCCCGGTGCTTCCCCAGGTACTGTAACGTCACCGTGTCCACAATGGTGACTGCCGGCGCGCTGAAGAACTCCCCCACGATGATGACCAAGAGGATTAGGAGAAAGATGCTCTCGACCTGATCCTCGTTGTACTCAATGATGTACTCTCTGGGTTGGGTGGGGGCAGGGGTGGTGGAAGTGGTTGCCATAGTTGTTGAAGTAGTATTTTGTGTAGCTTGAGTGGTATTGCCCAGCTCGTGAGGCACCGATATGGAATGTGTGGTGGGGGCATGGGTAGGGGCAAGGGTTGGGATTTTAGTGGTCAGTGGCATAGTTGTGGTATTCTGTAAAAGCTGAGTGGTATTGGCTTGCTCATTAGGCACCACTCTGGGTTGGGCATGGGTGGGGGTGTAAGTGGTTGTTGCCGTGGCATTGCTTTGCTCGTAAGACACCCCTGTGGATTGGGTGGTATTGCTATCAGCACCTCTCCTATGCCTGCGGCGTACGCTATAGCTAGAATCAAGGCCATTCAAAACAGAAAGGAAGCTAGGAAAGTAACTTCGAAACAAATCCCGACGACTTCTCATCGTGTGATTGGTGGAAACGTCCGGTAGCGAGCTGTTAATTGGTATCATAGTCGTCAAGGGCAGTATTGGTGGAGCCACAGTGGTGATGTCCACCTTCTCCTTACAGATCATGGCAGCTGGTTTGACAAAGCCGATGCCACAGTTGAACACCAACCAACACAGCACAGAGAACAGCAACAATGGCTTCCCTTTCTTAAAACGATCGGCCACCACTCCCCAGAATGGAGCACTGCAGAACTCTATAAAGTACCGGATCCCAACCAACAGTCCACTACGGCTTGGCGACATCCCGAGCTGCTTGTAGTAGACGGCTAGGAGTGGGTGCAGGGAACCATATGCTGCATAGAAGAAGAAGTAGAAGATCTTGGAGATGAGGAGCTGGGAGTTGACACTAAGGCATATCCTCTCAAAGCAGCCTAGGTCTTTCAGTGGTGAGGCCATGGGTGTCTCTGGAGCAGACTGTGTGTCTGATGCTGCAGCAGACACTGGAGTGGAGCCTGGCTCTCGGTCGGTCTGCAGCTCCAGGGAAAGAGTGCTGAAGGGTTCGTCCAGGAAGTACCTCCTCTTCTGGTCCTCTTCATCATCCGATAGGATGACCACTTTGTCGTCTGCAGCCATCTCTGGAAGACAGGAAGCTAGATTCATGTTTACTGTAACCTAAACAGTAAGCTACATTGATTATCATAAGCATACAGTCTATGTGTAGCAATATCGATGTTACTCATATTGATGTTACACAGGAAACGGAAACCACTTGTTACTTACCTACTTCATGTACTTGATGTGCTGGTTAACAATATGCATAGTAAAGTTTGCTTAACTATATATATTTATATATTTGTCTGTCGTGACTACAACACAAAGCATATTGAAACACTATGCTATACAGTAAATATGTTTAGCATGGCTAGAATTGGCTACAATAAATATTAGGCTATCAACAAGTTGCACAAGTGGTGTAACAAATATAGTAACAACGTTACAACCTAATAACTCATGTTGCTCGTGAGTAGGAACGTCATATCAGAAGAACCGGTGAAACCGGCGGAGAAAAAAAAATTCGCCGTCCAATGCGGAAGTATAAACGAAATGCATTATTTCACTATCAAATAACACTTCACATCAAATTGAATGAATAAAAGTACAACGTTTACTTTAAACAGTGCTGAACAGCGCACTTAAATCATACTATTGTAGATACGCAATCAAATAAAATAAAACGTCATAAATGTGAATTAGCACAGTTTCTCTTTAAATTGGAAATGAGCTTGGACGCCAATGTTGTCATCAATCTTACCTGCATATGTCCCCGGTCCGTGTTTTCCTATTCTTTCAACTATGACTACGCAGGTTCGGCGGTGGCGGTTGTGTCTCCCAGTCTGAAATCGAAAGCTTTCTGCATTGCCTACAATACAGCTTATTCCGTCGTTATCCTATGCATGCATGATACCGATGATATACCATAAGTAATATCCGTAAAGATTCATGCAAATATTCCGACCAATAAACACATCCTAGTTCAGGCCATTTAGACTAGAACTCCGAACTCGATTCGCCCAGACCATCCGCCTCGTGTGACGTCTCTGCTATCTGTTAAAGCGAACCCAACCTCTAAATAGTGTCCCGCTGCCCTTCAACATACACCAACTACTGTAAATGCGTTTAAGAGCATGTTTATAACGAAGTGTAAAGGCAAGATGTGCAATTGTTATTATTTAAAAAAAAAAAAAAATCTATAACATCTATAAAATGTATATTTCCTACATCATAAAGGAAATAGATAGAATACAATGCGGCTAGTGCACATTTCAATTTCGTTTAATTTATTATTTTTCACACCTGCAGTATTGTTCATATTGTATATCAAAGTATCTAATAGAACACTACAAATTCTGGTATTATTACAAATGCAGAAAGTGTACATATTGAGTAATTGATTAATACACTTGTGCACAATAAATAATTGGTGAAATTGTACAATAGCCTACTAAATGCCCTTTAAAATATGACAACGCTTATAACTGTCTCTGATAGATATTTTCGTCATGTTACTGTACAAATGTATTAAAAGGATTGTGTTGCCGAGAAGAAGTCAATCCCTAGTGATCTGAGTCAGACAAGTTGCCCTGCTCCGTCCAATGCTTTCCCCTCTTCTTCTTCTTTCTCTTCCTCTCCGCCATGACGATGGCCCCCAACACTGTTATCACCACGGTGATCGTGATAATCAGCACAATAACCACCTCGGCGATACACAGCTCCGTATCCACATCCATCAACCTATAGTTCGCTAGTTCTGTCGGAGCATTACAGCTAAGATTATAGTAATCATCCAAGAAGAGCCTTTGAACACTTCTAAGCTTATGGAACACTCTCTGCAGGTCACAATTGCAGTTCCAGGGGTTTCCTTCCAACAGGATATGGGTACTGTAGGTATGGATGCTTAGGAAGGTCTTGAAGTAGATGGTGCTCATCTGGTTGTGGGCCAGGTTGAGCAGGGCCAGGGAGGTCATGGGTGTGAAGACACCCTCTTGGGTCTTGTTGATCTGGTTCCCCTGCAGGTTGAGGACCTCCAGGGACTTCAGCATGGAGAATACCCCGTTGTTGAGGGAGACGAGATGGTTGCCCTCCAGGTGGAGCTGCCGCAAGGTGGACAATGAGCCAAAGGACCTCACCTGGATGGAATAGAACAGAATAAAATAAAGCAAAACACAATATAATATAATATAGTAAAATAGAACAGAACAGAATAGAATTGTATAAGTCCTGTATCACTTTATTTGATGTTGTTCAACAAACGTAAAAACAACCTCACCTGGATATTATGGATGGCGTTGCCAGTAAGGTTGAGCCTCTGTAGGCCATCCAGGTGCATGAAGCTCCTGCTGTCCAGGGTGTGCAGGTGGTTGTGGCTCAGCTGCAGCTCTCTCAGAGCATTCAGGCCCAGGGAGAAGCTCTCGCTCAGGGACGAGATCCTGTTTAATCGATAAATCAATCAATCAATGAATATGTCCGTCCATCCATCCATCAAATTGAATTGACAAAGCCCCTTTGACATGAACAGTTGTCACAAAGTGCTTTACAATAACCCGGCCAAGACCTCAAAGAGCAAAACAAAAACAAGAGCACGGCGGCCAGGAAAAGCTTTCCACTACCTGTTACAGCTCAGGTCCAACTTCTGAAGGAACTCTAGCTGGGCGAAGGCCCCGTCGGCCACAGCGTTGATGTTGTTGTCCTTCATAAGCAGAACCCTCAGTTTGCGTTCCATTCGGAAGGAACTCTTCGGAATAAAGGTTAGGAGGTTCATAGATAGGTCCAGGTGTTCCGTGTAAGGAGGGATGTGGTTGGGCAGTTGGGTGAAGAGGGCGTTAGTGCAAGTGGTGAGTTTCAGCTCCTCGTGACAGTCGCAGCCTTTCTCGCACGGGGTGCTGTGAGACTTGGAGGTAACCGCCATCAACAGTAGGAGACAAAAGAAGTACTGCATTTTGGCCCCTTACACCTGTAAAAATGAGACAGAGAAAGTGCGGTAACACTTAACATAAAGTTGTTGTACCTGTGTATTAAGGCTGTAAGTACACCAGCAACAACAGTCTATTTGCATGTTGTTGTGTAGTAATTTTGGGACTGGATTCTAGATCGCGTAATGGAGTTGAGCAATATAGCCCTGAAACGTTCAGCAAGTAGGCAACCATTATACAAGTATCCCTGACACAACAGTCTACAACAAAGCATCAATTTTGGCAATTTGACCGTAATAAAATAAAGAGAAAATATGAACCCTTACATGTGTGAGGAGCAGCAGATCTGTCTTTACTCACCCCGCTGTTGTTCTGTCAACAACCTGTCTGAGGCAGGTGGAAAACGTACCGAGGGAACCAGATGGCCCTCAGAAAGCAGAAGGGTGGCCCTATTGTTCAGGGCTGTTGCTGTTGAGAGAGAGAGAGATAGAGAGAGAGAGAGAGAGAGAGCTTGTCAATAATTCACATCTCTGATGTGGAGGGGGCTGGAGAGGAGAGGAGGTTTAAAGAGATTGCCTGTAAACTGGGGCAACATCTGAGAATAAGGCAACACTTCCCTCTGAAGCGGGTTATGTGATTTAAGGACAGCAGGTGTCTACAGGGGTGGAGGGGAGTGAGATGATCCACCATTTATGTAGCCTAGTTGATGAATCAGATATTTATCTGCTGAACCTGTTGAGCTGCAGTGAGAAAGATTATAGTAATTCCAACCAAATCCCTAACTTAGTTTCAATATCTATCCTTCAATCAATCCATCCACCGACATTAATCTGACATCTCAGTTTACCCACATAAGCCTTTTCCCGATCACCATGTGAAAGACAGAAATTGTTTCTTCATGGTGGATGCTTGTGGATAGTTAGCTTCTCCTCCACTTATCTGTTGTGTTGTGTAGCTCAGTTGGCAAGTGCATGGCGCTAGCATCCACAATGCTGTGGGTTCAATTCCTGGGGGTATCAAATACACACAGCCTACTAAAAAGGTTTGCATTCCCTGAACTGTAAGTTGCTTTAGATCAGGGTTTCCCAAACTCAGTCCTGGGGCCTCCACTGGGTACATGTTTTGTTTTTCCCCCTGCACTACACACCTTATTCAAGTAACCAACTCATCATCAAGCTTTGATTATTTGAATCAGTTGCGTAGTGCTAGGGCAAAAACCAAGACGTGCACCCAGAGGGGGCCCCAGGACCAAGTTTCAGAAACCCTGCTTTAGATAATAGAGTCTGCTCAGTGGCATACATAATCTAATGGCTGTAGATCAGGTGTCTGCTATGAAAGAGAAGTTAGACAGAGTTGTGTAGGGGTTTGAGTTTCATTCTTGCCCCTGGTTCTCCAGCAAGGTCTGACCTGGACCATTCTGTCTGTGACTGGAAACAAAGTATTGATATTTCAATATAACAGATCTTTAGTCTGCCACACAAAACGTACACTGAACAAAAATAAAAACGCAACATGCAACAATTTCTGAGTTACAGTTCATATAAGGAAATCAGTAAATTGAAATAAAATCATTAGGCCCTAATCTATGGATTTCACATGACTGGGAATGAAGATATGCATCTGGTGGTTAAAAATACCTTTTAAAAAAAAGTAGTGGCGTGGATCAGAAAATTAGTCAGTTTCTGGTGTGTTTACCATTTGCCTCATGCAGCACGACACATCTCCTTCGCATAGAGCTGATCAGGCTGTTGATCGTGGCCTGTGGAATGTTGTCTCACTCCTCTTCAATGGCTGTGCCAAGTTTCTGGATATTGGCGGGAACTGGAATACACTGTCGTACACGTCGATCCAGAGCATCCCAAACATGCTCAATGGGTGACGTTTCTGGTGAGTATGCAGGCCATGGAAGAACTGGGACATTTTCAGCTTCTAGGAATTGTGTACAGATCCTTGCGACATGGGGCCGTGCATTATCATGCTGAAACATGAGGGGATGGCGGCAGATGAATGGCACGACAATGTGCCTCAGGATCTCTTCATGGCATTAATATTGCCATCGCTAAAATGCTATTGTGTTTGTTGTCCATAGCTTATGCATCCTGCAGATGAAGAAGCCAGATGTGGAGGTCCTGGACTGGCGTGGTGACATGTGGTCTGCAGTTGTGAGGCCGGTTGGACGTACTGTCAAATTCTCTATAACAACGTGGGAAGCGGCTTATGGTAGAGAAATGAACATTAAATTCTCTGGCAACAGCTCCGGTGGACATTCCTGCAGTCAACATGCCAATTGCACGCTCCCTCAAAACTTGAGACATCTATGGCACTGTGTTGTGTGCACATTTTAGAGTGGCCTTTTATTGTCCCCAGCACAAGATGCACCTGTGTAATAATCATGTCGTTTAATTAGCTTCTTTGTGATTAAAAAAATCCGCTGTCAAAATTATTCTTTGGTGATTTCGTTGAACACTTTCATTGAACACTTTTACTTTCATTTAATCATTGGTTTGGCTTTTTAAAAGTTGTGTTGTACTATAATTTTCTTGAGTTATAAAATGTTATATACAGGGCTATATTGCTCAACTCCATTACGCTATCTAGAATCCAGTTCCGAAATTACTACTACACAACATGCAAATAGACTGTAGTTGCTAGTGTACTTACAGCCTTAATACACAGGTACAACAACTTTATGTTAAGTGTTACCGCACTTTCTC